>NC_090930.1:1092803585-1093428585 GCF_040938575.1 Ambystoma mexicanum
TACTGCACTTGCACGATCCGAATGTCACAAGGGCTAGTATGACCGCGTTTTGTTTTTGTCATCCCTGCCCCCCCCCGTCTTGTTGCGCCTCTAAAGACTTTGTGTATAGGCGCATAATAAATACCCAATAAATATTGAAATAAGAGATTCTAAATGCCTGAAAACGGGGACTCAGAGTATTTCAGTCAGCTTTACGTAGAAAAAAGGCCCCAAAATGACGCTCTGCACTGGCGCTGCATGACAAAAAATGTGCATGATGTTGCAAATCCACCTTTGCGTTACTTTGTGAAAAATGTGCCTGAGGAACTTATTGAACAAAGTGAACCTAGAATGCAGGAAGCTCTGGAAGATATCAGTGATTGGGGCAGGGAAATGGTGCATTCATTATTGACCTTGCTTACGCCGTCGTCTTGCCTCAAAACTCTGCTATATGTATAATCGTATGGATAATCATCTATAGGTCTTGTGGGTTTGCCTATATCCGTGGGCTCCCCGTCTCTTGAGATCATGAAACTGAGGCACAGAAAGAGTCAATTGCCCAGGACCACACCTTTTGCACATGTTCGTAAGGCATTGTTATGAGGACTCAGTTCTCCCCGATCCAAATTGGACAATGTATCCAACAGATACACATGTACTCATCAAACACAGCAAACTTCCTTTCTGATGGTTGTTGAGAATGTACTTTTGGCTAGGAGATAAATCGCCTTGCTCTTAATGACAAGAGACAAATTGCATAAATTGTGCCCAGTGGTGCAAATTAAGATTGTGTTTTATTGCATTTCTGGGTTGTTTCTCTCAAGTTGGGCTAAATTGCTGACCGGTGGTGTTAGTAAATTATGCAGGATAACACGTTTCACTTGTCACGTGTGCTTCTTTTACTCTTTTTCAATGTTTCTTTTTCTCCTTGTTTAATGTCTGATTGACGTGTGCACATTGCCTTCACATTTACGAAACAATAAAAACTGCTCGATCCATGGAATTTTCTACGCAGTATATAGGGGCTTTGCGTACAAAATCCCATTTGTCTATTCATGGAATCTACTGCACAGGGCTTTTGCGTACTGCGCAGGGAATTTGCGCAGACCCGGCACGTCTCTGCGTGCAGTCGATCGCTGAGCACAAGTCACCTCGCATAGTGTGGGCATGGCCTGCGCAGAGGCTAGAGTAACGGCGGAACTCGCAAAATGGGGAAGAACATGGGAAAATGTGGTCGTTATGAGGGACAGGCCACAGGCAGTCCAACACACGCCAACAAATGCACGGAACAATGCGTACTCATGGATGTGATCATGCAAACTCTCGTGGGGGAAAGGCCCACGCAAAGCCCTCAGTCTATCCACCACCTGAAGACAGGAGTACAGACACTTGTTCATAGGAATCACCTCTCTGCAGCAAGATCGCATGTTGGATTTAGGAGTGCATGCACGCAGACGGTGTTCGGTACTAAATTAGGGGTGCACGTACGCAGAGTAGGGGGGTGTATGAACGGTTTACGGGGATCGCTCATGCACGCAAAGCTCGCTGTATCTGGGTCTTTTTGCTTTGCTTGGGGGCGTGCACGGGCGTTCCAGCCACGCCTTGTGTATACGGTCACTTTGCGCAAACAATTCCATGAATACGTGGAGCGGACAGAAAAACTTCTCGCGTTCTTGGTGTATGGCCTTTCCAGGATCTCTGTGCACTTTTGCATGAATCGCATGCAACATGTCACCCCGTGTAGTTTACACCAACCATGTGCAGGGGCCACACCAGCAATTTATCGCCATGGGAAATAGCACAGATTTGCAATGTAACACAATAACAGTGTGCCCCACCCAGCACAGATTACGCAGCCTGCCCCTACGAACTGCAATGGGCCAAGCCAGGAATGCAACTCACCCTGTCCCATCCCTCCACCAAATGCCACAACAGGCACGGACTCCCTTGGCAGCTCTGGAAAGGTGCAGTGCCCTCGCGCCCTCCGTCCTCTGATAGCGGGTGCGTGGGTGGCGCGAGCGAGCAGGCAAGCAAGCGTCCAATCGTCCTCCTGCAGAGTGTCTTTTCTCCATTCCCATTGACTATCTGTCTGGGAATGCGAAGTGAACAGTGATTGATGACTGCGAAGCTGACAGCGTGATTGATCGGTTGCAGCGCTTAGCCACACACTGCACACTGCCCCGTAGAGTCTCGCCCCCCCCTCCCACCTCAGCAGCTGTGTATCTGTCTAGCCTCTCCCTCACCTTTCCCTCTCACCCACACAGACAGCAGGACGGCCACTCTGCCAAACAGGGCTATGCGATTTTACTACGGAGGAGGACTTATGTTTCTTGGCAAAGCCCCACAACCGGTTTTGACTTTTGCTTCATGAAACGCTTTCTGTTTGCTCACAGACTCGTCGAGAGAGGAGCAAATTGACCTAAAACGCGACCCTTTTCTCTGCCAGCATTTATAATCCAACACTGCTGATGCACCTGAGTGACGGTATGGATCTGCCCCCCCCCCCCCCCCCCGGTATTCTGGTTGACTAAAAAAGAGCTATCCAGGGTCACCTCCGGCCTGCATTGCATCCCTGCAAAAGCTCCCGCACACCGACTCACAAACAGCTCTGCCAGTGCACCTCAATCAGGACTTGCAGCGCAATCCTTTGCTGCAGAAGATGTTCAAGTTCACCCCACACAGAGCTCTCCTAAGGTACCCCAAGACTGACCTGCGGCAGTCAGCATGATTCCGACCGGCAGCAAGTTCAGGGGTCTCACATGCTGCCTGCCACCCCTCCACACCCCCAACAAATACCCCCAGGTCCCAACACACACACCACGGTGTCAGGTAATAATATCCCTATATATATGGTTGCCGTATATAATGTCGCCAGGAAAAGGTTGTGGCGACATTATATAGGTGACCATATATATAGGGACAGGGGTTTCGGCGGGTTCCCCCGCTCCCCATGAAAAATAAAAAAAGGTATGTAATAATGTCCCCACAAAAAACTGCAATTTTTCGGCGATGTTTTTGCATGCCGATATTTTTGAGGGGACATACATGGAACCCACACCACCACCGGTGGCCCATAGATAGGGCCGTTTCTAGACATTGTGGAGCAGAGGACGAAACACTCAGATGCGCCCAATACTGCTCACCCTGCACTGTCCTCCCATACCAACATTTTACAACTATAGCAATATAAACATATGTTCGTTTTTAGTTTGGCGCTTTAGCACAACCTATAAGCCAAACGTATTTCAGTGTGAGCTCCGAAGTAATTCTCCAAGTATTGACTGGGAAGAGCCAGACCTGTGCCCGCAAGATGACTGCGTCCAAGGCAGCTGCCCAGTTCGCTCACCCTAATAACCCCAACACTCTCAGTACACAGCGGATGCAGACTACTGAGGAACACGTGGGGGGCAAGAGGTGGAGGAAGAAAGCCGGGATGCTTCATTTGAACAGGCAGGGCCTACTCCGGTTGGCAGAGTGGACGGACACTCTTGACAGACTAGCAGGCCGATGCAAGATACAGTTCAGGCTCCGGCCTATAACTATGGGCCCCGGGGCATTCCCTGACTCGGTAATGCCCTGCCGCTCAGGGCGTATTGCTTAATTATGGTATTTATTGAGCGCAGACGTAGCTTCAGGAAGCAACAGAGTGCTTTACAACCACAGGCGGGGAAACACAATGAGAGAAGCAGAGAAAAAGGGAGCAGGGAGCTAACAACAGGGGAGGGGGGAAATTGCCAGCAAGGAATCTACAAGCAACCAGGGGAGGAGACAGTGGGGAGCAGATCAGAGTCTCAGCTGGGGCAGGGAGTGCAGGATAAACAGCATTGCACATGTCTGTGTTGCCTATCATTTGGGGTCAAAACAGCGTCAAGATGTGTGGATGAGATGGAGGTTTTGGGCGATAAAAAGCACTGATTATGTGCAAATGTTGACTTGCGTACAGTATTGGAGTTGATCAAGAAAAGAAAAATCTAGTTAATGTTCGAATAGCGCCAACATTCCACGGCAGCAACTGCAGGGCGCTTGACAAGAAGGTGGAAGACCAGGGAGAAGAAAAATGATTGGTCAGCATTGGCGAAAAGTAGTGGTTTTAGTGTTTTCCTGAATCCAAGATGATTGGGGGGCTAGAGCCCCTGTCCCCCTCCACACCCACAAGTGCTAGTTTTATTTTCATCGTGGTTTTGCTTCTGTAGTAATCCTGTTTTTATAAATATCTATCTTTCCAAAGGAACCCAGAATCTCAAGCCCCAGAACCACGAGGGTTTACTGGCCCTTACACTTGTAGCGTAACCTGCACGCGCGACCGCCCTCGGCCTGTTTTGCCTGTTGACGCCTGGAGCGCTTGGAGGGGCAGGCTGTTGCTGGTAAACTGGCTTCTGCGTCGGCCATTTTGCTTCGTTCTATTTTCAACTCTTGACAGATACTCTTTTTTTCTAAATTCCGACGCAGGACTTGGGCTTTTCACTGCCTTAGTATTATTGGCACGATGCCGGCACACGCGCACAACTAACTGCATTATCTGTATTCCTACCGTGAACAATTTAATACTGTTATCACGCTCCTTGTTAATTTTCAGATTTGGACAGGGATAAGGCGACTGAGTTTCAAAGGAACACCGGTGATCCGCATGCCGCTGGCACTTCAACAACCGCTCCCCCCGCCCCACATACTGCCAAAATGTCACCCCGTGAAGTCTAATGATTTAAAGCTCGTCTCCTCACATAGACAGACTCCTATCGCACATTTTCTGCACCTGCGCCAAAAGCTACACGACTCTATTGGCTCCTGGCTATATGATGATGCTTTCGAATATGCCCTGCTGCAGTAAATGGGTTTCCGCTGCAGGCACGTCTTCTTCAGGGAACTGATACGGCCTCCAAACTGTCAGACACTAAGGGCCCTATACATGGAATTATTTTCACGGTTCAAAGTGACTTTGCTCTGCTGAAAATTGACTTTGCACTGCCGACACAAACCCTGATTCATGGAAAGTGTATTTCTGCAGTGCAAAGTCCGTGCAAAGTCAGTGCATGGTCATTTTTGCAATGACTTTGCACTGCAAAAATGCACTTTGCACAATTCCATGAAACAGGGTTTGTGCCGGCAGTGCAAAGTCAATTTTCAGCAGTGCAAAGTCACTTTGCACTGTGCAAAAAATCCATGAATCGGGCCCTAAGTGGACTCTTATCAATGTTCGCTCAATTCCTTGTCATTCTATAGGTAGAGTCGACCCCATTCTTTATCCTAATATTGACATTCTAGCCATTTCTGAAACTTGGCTGAAGGATCATTCGGGGCCAGCCATAGCAGCCACCTTTCCTGATAGATATATCATGATTAGTGCTCACAGAACACAATGCTGACGGGGCGGACAACGCTTTAAGTGGGCTGGGGCCTGCTGGGGCCAGGCCATTTCCCAAAAGTGGGGTTGAGCCGGGGCCCTGCCGGGGCCCCCGGTCCCAGCACAACATTGGCGGGATGCATTATCCCATCGCGGCCGCAGCCGCAACGGGAGATGCGCCTGCAATTAGGTCAGGCAAGCTGACAGAAGTGTCAGCCAGCCACAGCATCACTGTAGCTGGCTGACACTTCTGTCAGTCACTGTAACTTCCTCTGGTGACCTCTTGCACGAGGGTTCACCAGTGGAAGTTACTGTGCCTTTGTTTCCCCAGGTCGCAGAGGCATCGTTAACCCTCGGCGAACCTGGGGACTCCTCAATGTATTTCGAGGTTTATAAAAGATGGCTTGAAAAGTGCACAATTTAAGCCATCTTTTATAAAGCTTTGCCGAAAATGTTTAACAAAGATGGCTTGGGAGGTACACAAACCATAAGGTACGCACACAAATATATAAAAGCTATATATTTGAGTGCGTACCTTACTATGGTTCATGTACTTTTCAAGCCATCTTGAAGTATGCAAAACATAGGAAGGCATGCAAACAAATATGCAAATGTGAGCATTTATACATTAATTTGCGTACCTTATTATATTTTGTGTACTATGCAAGCCATCTTTTATAAACATAGAAATATGTTACATATTATAAGGTACGATAGAGTTAGATAAAATTTTTGTGTACATTTTTAAGACCCCACCCATCCCACAAGCCACGCCCCCAAATGCGCCCCCTCTCGATTTCTTCCCCCACTTCAAGCTATGGGGGCAGAGTAGCCCTGATACATAAACATGCACACAACACCTGCACTGCTCCTACTAGGAGGATTCCATTAGATGAGACACTGCCCCAGTGTATGTGCTCATCATGTATGGACCGTCTCACTGGGACACTTCTTTCCTTAGTCATTCTATGGACACAGTTCTATGACTCGTGACGCCTGCTCCCCCTTCCTCCTAAAAGCAGATTTAAATTTAATTTTAATGAACATAGGGACCGACATGCTACTTAGAGCGATGACACCCTTATAAATCTGGGCTTTGACTTCTTGACCTCTGACACCACACATTTGTACAGGATAGACCCTAGATTGGGTTATGACATGGAGCCTTGCACCTATTGACCCTTTGCTGGCGGCCCTGGATTGGTCTGATCACACATTAGTGTTCTTTCCTCTGACTTTTCCCTCGGACCCCTCTACTGCCACTGAAAACTAAGCACAAAGGCCGGGACTGCTACTAATCTTACCCCGATTCCTGTCAATATTAACTTTACCAGGGAAGAAGATGCTTCAGGAGACCACATTTCTCATCTTATACCCTCATCACTCATGCAATCAACAAGGTCATGCAGTTGCAGTCTAAATGATTAAACCCCACGTGTTGGGCAATAGCTGGTGTATGCCTTTAGCAAGCCCGCAGTAATTACAAGTCCATAGACAGCAGAACAAATGATTTTTGTTGCTCACAGAAAACACAACCTCTAATTCTACAGAGCAACTCAACTGTTCCAAATCCTGAATAAACTAATGAATCCTGTGGGAGTATGCTGTTTCAATAAATAAATAAATTGTATCAGGGAGATACAATGAGAGGAAGAGGTTTTCTTAGCAAAATAACTCTTGGGAAACCTATATGAAATAAGGCGAACTTGCCCTACTCTTATGATGTCACGTCACCCATATGCCTCTGTGTTTTCTTTTTCTAGCAGACATTTATTAGGCCACTCCTCCCTATGTTGGCCGAAGAGATGACGCATGCATGCAAGGACCGAGGACTGCAGGCGGCGGTCCTCGGGGTTAATGGCGCGAGGTCGCAGACCTGTGCTCAGCGGCACAATCCGGCATGAACTGGATGAAACAATGGATCGTTGATGAAAATGGGACATTGTCATGGGGGTGGCGATTGGAAGTGCTCCCGTAGCAAAAGGTACATGCCCCATGTCCGGTCATGCTTGACTCGTGGAGTGTCACAATACGTCTACGTCACTTTCGTCTATGAACAGTAAAGATGGACCGGTGGCTATAATGAATGGGGTCTGTGTTTTAGCAAGAGGTGGGATAAGTGTGCCGGAAGCCCTAACCGTAGTGTTCTTGAATCTTCCCTGGTCTGGTAACCATCGATCTGTAAAGGTAAAAGGTCTGGAGGGGGAGTCAGGTCAGGATGCTGTTTTCCTTGGCTTCAAGCCAATGAATAAATCACCTCTTTTTTTATGAAGGGAACTGCCATAGCATTTGGGTGCTGGACTGACCATCTGGGCGGGACAAAGACTGATATGCAAATTAAAACATTTCCCATCTGTGAAAGGTACAGTGAGCATAAAGCGACGGCTGCAAACTCTGAAAGTGTGAAAAAAAACACAGAACAAGTTATCATGCCGTGTTCTTTCTGGAGAGGGGCGCCTGCTACCTTTTTTGAAAATGTTTTGCAAGGAACCTGGAGTTGGTCACCTTGAGTTACCTGTGGGAACCCAGACGTGGACTCCCTGCTCACTGTGCTCAGAGAGGCACAGCTCCACCTCACCGATGAGGCCCAACAATGGTGTATGGGGTTGCTGTTGGTACTCTTGTTCAGAAGGGAACTGCCATAGCATTGCGGTGCTGGACTGCCCAACTGGGCGGGACAAAGACTGATATGCAAATGGGTATTTCCCATCTGTGAAAGGTACAGTGAGCAAAAAGCGATGGCTGCAAACTCTCAAAGTGGGAAAAAACCACAGAACAGGTTATCATGACATGTTCTTTCTGGAGAGGGGCGCCTGCTACCTTTTTAAGCATTTTTTTGTAAGGAATTTGGGTTGGTCACCCTGAGTTACCTGTGGGAACCCAGACGTGGACTCCCTGCTCACTGTGCTCAGAGAGGCAGAGCTCCACCTCACTGATGAGGCCCAACAAGGCTGAAACACGTGTATGGGGTTGCTTTTGGTACTTTTGTTCAGAAGGGAACTGCCATAGCATTTCGGGGTTGGACTTCCCATCTGGGCGGGACAAAGACTGATATGCAAATGGCAATTTCCCATCTGTGAAAGGTACAGTGAGCAAAAAGCGATGGCTGCAAACTTTCAAAGTGGGAAAAAAAACACAGAACAGGTTATCATGCCATGTTCTTTCTGGAGAGGGGCGCCTGCTACTTTTTTTGACATTTTTTTGCAAGGAACTTGGGGTTGGTCACCCAGAGGTACCTGGGGGAACCCAGACAAATAGACTCCTTGCTCACTGTGCTCAAAGAGGCACAGCTCCACCTAACTGATGAGGCCCAACAAGGCTGAAACACATGTCTGGGGTTGCTGTTGGTACTCTTGTTCAGAAGGGAACTGCCATAACATTTCAATGCTAGACTTCCCATGTGGGCGGGACAAAGAGTGATATGCAAATGGATATTTCCCATCTGTGAAGGCTACAGTGAGTAAAAAGCGATGGCTGCGAACTCTCAAAGTGGGAAAAAACCATAGAATAGGTTATCATGCCATGTTCTTTCTGGAGAGGGGCGCCTGCTACCTTTTTTGGAATAAATCACATCTGTTTGCCATCAACAGAAATTGATGGTTAAGCCTGGTTTCTCCAACAATCCTAACATCACCTTGCCAAGAGTGCAGCTATCGAGTGCATGG
Source organism: Ambystoma mexicanum (assembly GCF_040938575.1). NCBI lineage: Eukaryota > Metazoa > Chordata > Amphibia > Caudata > Ambystomatidae > Ambystoma > Ambystoma mexicanum. The sequence continues at coordinate 1,092,812,571 of NC_090930.1, forward strand.
TGCGATAGGATACAATAGTTTTATTCAGAACAAGACTTACTGCATTAGAGCTCGTGAAAACTGTGCCTCCTCATCAAACATCAATTTTACGAATGCAACTAAACACGTTTTAGTACCTGTCACACAAAATAGCCCATTTCAGTTGTCCCCATCACTGTTCGGCAGACTGAGACCATTAATATGAGTATTAAACCTACCAGCTGCCCCATGGATGCATGCACCCTTGATATTATTAAGGATTGTATTAGCGATTTAAGGACCATTATTATAAACTTCATTAATAACCCATTTAGGGATACTTTTGTATCCCTAAAATAGACATGGACCACTTCCCTCTAGAAAAGTGGTATTAAAATGTTTTCATACCGAGCCTCTCCTTGAGTAAAAAAATGTATTTTGCCCTCCCCCCGCCTATGGGTTGGCCTCCTTAGGGGGCCAAATGGATGCCCAGGAGGTGGGTGGGGGCAGGATCTTTAAACAAGGATTAAGGTGACTGATTTTAATAGAAAATCTGCTTATATTTTACATTAAACACAGTCATCCTAATCCCTTTTAAAGTGTCTGGGCCACCCAGGCATCCCAGACCCCAGTTTGAAGACCAATGCTCTAGAAGAAGCCCTCCCTTGATCCGGAGCAGTGTGCCAGCTATCGTCCTATTACTAATGACCCATGAGTACTGATAATTCTAGCTAAAGGGGCCCTTTTGCAATTTGAATCCTACATTTAAAAACATATTCTGATTTTCACTTCGGCTTCCACCTGTCCAGGGGCTCGGAACTTGCCCCGATTGATGGCAAAGACTCTCTCCTCAAGATCATGGACTGGGGTAATGTTGACCCGCTAAGCTAATGTTACTAGTCTTACCGCAGCCTTCGTCATCCTTGTTCACTCAATTTTATCCCAACACGTTAGGGAAGTTGCTGCAGTTTGGATCACATCAATTCTGAGTAATCCCTCTTTGAATATTTAAGTTGCAGAGGCTGTCTCCAGGCCCGCACTAGTAAAGTATTGGGTGCCGGAGGGATCTTGCCTACCTTACTTAATATGTTAATGTTAATGTTAATGTTAAAGGATATTTGTACCGCGCACTATCACCACCGAAGTGGGCCCCTGGCGCTCTGGCGGCTCTGAAAAAAAGAGGGAAGGGTGAGTTAGTGGGTATAAGCTGGAAAAGTGCAAGAGAGCAGTGATGTGCTGTTGGCGGCCTCTGCCCGGTGGGTCCGTTGGCTGGGCTTGGGATGTTTTATGGTCAGTAGTCATGTGCTGTTGTGCGAGTCTATGTGTGGTTTGTTTTGTTGTTGCAGTGTAGTGAAGTTTGTGCGGATTGTTGTGTTGTAGGCTTGTGGTTGTGTTTGGTTAGAGTATGAGAGGTGTATGCAGAGGGGTGAAATTGTTAGTGCTTTGGTTAATTGGCATTGCTGTCCTTGTAGTTATGTTTAGGTGTGATGCTTGCTATCATTCACTATTCCATCTGAGTGTGGCATTTGCTAATCTTCAATATCCCATCTAGATGTGAGGCAGGCTAATGATCACGATTCACTCTAAGTGAGGCCCTTGGTAACATTCACAGTTTTATTTGTGTGGCGCATGCTAACATTCACATTTCTATCTAGATGCGACGCATGCTAAAGCTGAGAATTCCGTCTAAGTGTGGCGCATGCTAACATTCACAATCCTAGCTAGATGTGACGCAGGCTATAGTTAAGAATTCCATCTAAGTGTGGCGTATGGTAACATTCACATTTCTATCAACATGCGACACAAGTTGAAGTTCAGAATTCTGCATAAGTGTGGCACATGCTAAAATTCATAATCCTATCTATATCAAGCATCTGCTTGATAAGCAAATACATCTGGACGTGTTTTTTCAATACTAAGCCGATGGTGCAAGGATTACCTTGAGCCTAGATGCAGACTACCAGGCCGACATCTCCCGCGTGCAGGTCATCTTTGGGTACATCAAGACACTGGTGTCTGACAAGTGGCTGCGCGTGGGGTTCTACGTTTGTTTTTTGATTTCGGTTTAGTCTGTGCACTTTTGCTTGATATCTTTATGACATTTCTTTTAAATAGTGTCCCTCCCCAAACCCCCCTCTAACACACTCTCCAGACCCACCCCTACACACACATTAACATATACATAACAATGCATCTGCATCTATGATTGTGTGAATTCGAGGAAAAGTGCACGAATAAAGTGCACATGATTAAACTGATAGCAAAAAAACGAGGTATTACGGTGTACGGACCAGTATAAAGCTAGCTCTTGGTGGTTTCCACTCCACACTCTCTGCATACAATGTTTCAAATACAGTCACCTTCTCCGATTCCTTGTCTATGACTCATTTTGAGGTTAGATCCCTTGGCATCACTCTAGATGCCACTTTCTGTATGAGTGCACATACTCATTTCGTCCTCAGCTCAATTCATTTTTAGTTTGATTGCATTAAAGCACAGCCAGGGAGAAATGGCACATGAGGAGGGGCACAAAGCTTTTAGGTGGTGTTTGGTTATTTGCCCGCCCACTGACTGCCCATAGCCATGCTAATCCCTATGGCTATTCCCACCCAGTTCCTGCCCCTCTCCGCCCACAACACCTCCTCATGCAAACTCTTTGAGCCTTACCATCACATTTTGGAGTCCCTACCAGTATTTGTTCAAAACAGTCTTCTCAGAGTTATTGACTTTGTTGAAGTTGTAAATACGCTACTGGTGTAATAAACATTTCTTAACCAGGTCTGCCTTCCGCCACTCCATTTATAAGCACTCTGCATGTCCTTCGCCACTGAAGTCCCATTAAAAAAAAGCATTGGCAAAGCCAAATGTTTTGGCCTGTGTATAGGTATTAGGCATTTGCCAGGCATTGCTGTTAACACTCGAATGTCAATTGGAGATACCTATAGGTCCTGAATAGCAGGGATTGGTGGGGGCAATGTGTTCCCCAATCGCAAGCACCAGCAAGCAAAATGTAGGGTTAAAACGACTCGCAGCTTAAGTTTAGTGGGAATCCTCAAAGGGTGGATGGGGGTTATTGGTCACCAGTGAACCCTACTAACTATTCCAGAAATGTAACCACAAGCAGCCCTAACAAACTCTGAACCGAGTGAAACCTGTGGCAGCGCGTGCTTTTTCAAGTAGAGCGATTCAATATTTCCCAGAATTAGCCCAAATGAGCAAGCAAAGTAACCGAGCGGGAACCGCTTAGGGAGAATAGGACGGGTTCTCCACTTGAGAATATTTTATAAATGGGGTGTTCAAATAATTAATGTCTTACAGCACAATTTTAAAAACAATTGGTAAAAAATGATACACAATTAACAATTGGTTCTGTAGGGGAGTTTAATACGTGCCAGATCACCAAACGTATGCAAGAGCGTTTTGCAACACATTTTCATGCTGACTGTGCCCAAAGAAACATTATCATAAATCCTGCCCCAACAATATATGCCAGCATTGCCCCATCAAAATCTATCATTAGGCTGCCAGTACCCAATAACATATGGCAGCATTGTGGTTGCAAAACACATTTTCATGTTGTTCATGCCTTCCCCCTGCATGTACACAAACACGCACACACATAAACACACATATTCACAAAACATAGGGCCACTTTATTTTCCACTTTTTTTTCCTGCTCGGTCAATGGGCTCCACTGCAGTTCCACACCCTCTTTACCCAGCACAGCAAGCAGGGGCGAGGGTGGGGGGACATTGCCAATGGTTCACAGCCTCCCTCCCTGAGTCCCATCTTCACGCTGCCCATGATAGGACTTGAGAGCATCTAAATCGGCTGCCCCTATGGAAAACAAGGGGACAGTCCTCCTTAGCACCACTTTGTGATTGCAGGGATAGACTCCCCCACACTTCCCCCCCATGTCTCCATGTGGGACAGGGCCACTCATGAGGCCCTACAAAGGGCACTCCTTCTACACTAGGTGAAATATCCTCTGTCATGCAGAACGCTCCTGGGATCAAGGGCTGGGCATGAAGGATTACCATGAAATGATGAAAATAAAATGCCTAAGGAAAAATTACCAAAATGTTTTTGGTCAAATTTACTTTTAATAATGCGGCGGGAACCCCACACCCACCCAGTTCCCTTAACCTTAACCCATTCCCTTAACCCCCCGTCCCCCATCTATATATTAATACAAATGTACAAAACTCCCTAACAAATTAGATCAAACAAATGCATCATTTCTCATCAGGTAATGTTGCATTAGATTATTTCTGCGGATAACCGTGCATGACAGACCAAAACGTACTTACAGAGATAACTGGAACTGTCCTGGGATTTTCAGATGAAGGTACGTAATCACCAATTCAGAGGACTTTTCACAGTCAATGCCCATAATTTGGGGCGTGCCATTGCAGCGTGAACCAAACAGTTGCTATCCCTTGGACCATCTTAGTCCAGTGTTTACTGTTCTTCTCAGATAATGCTGACTTTGTGAGTCAGGTGGATACTCTGACCTTTTGTTTCAGGAACCTTAGTCTGGCTCTCCTGGGATGTGGCGACTTTGGAAGGCAGCCTTCCTTCTGAGGAAAAGAAGAAGAGCACTCAGGCCTTTTTCTTGTAGGGAGGAAAACAGTCCTGTTCACATTCGTTCAGGTGCTGGATTGGATTGTGAAGAGCAACCAGCAGCTTGCTCCTTCCCTTTGAAGGTCTCCCTGGATCTTCCAAGTCCCCTTGAAGGTCTTCCTCCTGAGTCTTCCCTTCCAGGCGGGCCTTAGCCAATCAGAGGAATTAGAGGGAAAATACAACCAATGGACAACAATCAATGTGACCCCAGGAAATCTCCCTCACACCTGCATAAGCAGCAGCGTGATGTCAGAGACCACCTGACGTGACTGACTAGTGGTAATAGTACCTGTCTCTCTTGCCTGCCAAAACCCTTTCCGGCCCTAGTAACTATCTGTTCAAGAAACTGACTAGGCTGAGACCAGGCAATCAGTTTGCACAGATGCCCACCAGGTGCTCACTCAGGTGTGGGGCTATTTCACAGCTCCCATGCTGGAGCTATGTGACAAAACATTATTGTCAAAGGCCTGCCCCAGTTCCTGTGTCTGGCGCGGCACTTGTGAAGCGTGAACCACTGGGGGCGAGTGACGTATGTGTGAGCACGCATGCGCACACCCAGTGTAGGAGGGTTTGGACCATGGGGCTTCTCTCACCTGCCCCCTTTGGTCAGGACACTGGCGCACAACAGGGGGACTCGCCACACCTGCAACCCCTGCAGGAAGTGCCTTTGGCTTTATCATGTCTCTTTGGGTTTTGAAACCTGTTATGGCATCATTTACTGGACGCCTCCCTTTGATGTGATTGAAGCAGCGATCCGGCGTATGATGTTAGTTAAACACAGTGGTGCAGGGCACATAGTTCTTAAGAGTGGCAATTTCGATTTTGCAAACCGCTTTTCTGTATTTCACCATTGACGCCCCTGTGACATAGTGCTGACATTGTCTGCTAGGATAAAAAATTACGCTTTGCGCTACATAGAAACCCCTGTGCCTTTGTAAAGCCCAGAGTCCATCTTTCTGATTTGCATATAACAATAGAATACAGCTATAATGTGTGTTGTCTAGCTTCTTCAAAAACAGTGAGACGTTGCCATATAGTCTTTGGTGGTAGTCAGAAAGTATTCTTTTTTTAGAAGTGGTCAGTTTTAAACATGACCCTGCTACCCAAAATGTAATATGTGCTAGGCATGATTTTATTCGGATGATGTGATGGGTTTCTGAAGGTGTTTGCAAGGGACAAGTGCCAGGAGCTGAGGTGAGGCAGAACACGGTATATGGCAAGTGTTGCAGTAGTAGTAAGGGTAAAGTTACAAGGCAGAAAAGCAAGGGCAAGAGAGAGATCTTGGAGATTTGGAAGCAATAGGGAAATATAAGAGAAGGCATAGTAGAAGGAGTTTGGAGAGAGTCAAAGATGATCAGGGACGTCACCAGCGAAGGGCGAGGGGGCAAACTGTACCAGGTACGTGCACTCAGCAAGTGATTTGCGGCACCGCCCCCTCACCTTAGTGGCAAGTGGCACAGTCAACCCGTTTGCTTTATTTGCATGGAGGATTGTGCAGCCTGCCTCTGTTCATGGGTGTGGCACCCGCTATGCATTTTTTGTTTTGTTTTTGTTTTATTTTGTTTTTGGGCACCACAACAAACATAGTGAGATCATGAGAGGCAGCAGTGTTCAGACGCCTGGCCTGGCTACCTCTCTTTCTTGCGCTAACAGCCTAAACACACTGGGCCTCATTACGACCCAGGCGGTAAGTTACCGCCTGGGCCGTGACTTTACCACCATGGCGTAAACTACGTTTACGCCATGGTGGTTGGCGGACTTACCGCCCCATTCCGACCTTGGCGGGGCGGTAAGTCCCCAATCCCCATTTACCCTTCCCCATTCCCATTTTTGCCCCATAGGGCATAATGGGAGTGGGGAAGGCGTTAATTACGCCACCGTAAATTACGGTGGCGTAATTAACTCCATGGTCCCTTAGCGCCATGGATTTTAACACCTGCTAAAAGCAGGTGTTAAATCCGCCATGGCGCTAAGGGACCTCGTACTCAGGCGGTAAGGGTCGGCGCTGTTTACGCTGCCGTAAACCCCTTACCGCCTGGGTCGTAATGAGGCCCACTGACTGACAGGAGAGGAGTTGTGCCATCCAGTCCTCCATGGTGGTGCAGCGTGTGTGGAGGGTGTATATAAATGTATGTATGTATGTGCGCGTTTATGTTGATGTTTTTGTTTTTATGTATGCATGCATGCAAGGAATTGTTTGAATGTTGTATGAATGAGTGGGTGAAAATATTATATGTGAGCGTGTGTGTGCCAGCTTCCACACATACATTTACAGCCCAGCAGGGCAACTAAACTTAGGGGTTGGAACTGCTGGGGCTATGGTATTCTTTTTTGCTGCAAAGCAAACATGATAAGTGAAGTGTTATTATGTGTCTAGAATGGCCTACACTGGATCTAGGCCATTCTAGCCATGTAAAAGAAAATTATGAAGCACACTAACTGCGCATCCAGGGTAAAGAAAACCTAAGTGTTATTACATGTGCTACACTATCCCACATTACATGTAGGCCAGTCTAGCCACATAATACCACTTGTCATATTTGCTTTAGGCTCTGTGCATCAAGGCTAAAGCAAACATGATAAACCAGTACAGCCATGTAATAATACTTACTATGTTTGCTTTACCCATGATGCCAAGTAAAAACTGACATGCCATATTAAGAAAGAACATGCAGACTGGCAGCAGTAGTGCCATTTACCTTCTGAATATGGCATGCTATTTTATTTACTTGGCATCAAGGGTAAACAGCCATGATGAGTGTTATTAGGTGACTAGGATGGCCTACAATAGTAGTGCCAGTCTATATTTACTTTGGGTGGTTAGTGTATTGCTATGCAGAGCCATGGTGGATTGTGGAGCTGGTGGACTGTGGAGCGGTATTAAGCTTTGGGGAGTAGCAGTGAGCCTGGAACTGTCAACCGTGATGGTGTCATTGAGAGATGTTTCTTGTAGGGTTGGTGGAGTGGCCATCCTCCCTGGTCTCTCGCTGCTGCTTCTGGTGACCATCTATCCTTCAGTGCTAATGTTGTGATGGCTGTTTCTAGCTTGCCAGCTATGCCTACCTTTTTATTCATTATAGGTAAGACTTTTGTCTTGTACGTTTTCTTTAATTTTCCAAGCCAGCATATTAATAGTTTTACTGGATCATCTCAACATTTCAGGTTTCATTGTTTCATATCTTTTATAGTACCATCTCATTCATTTTGTACAGTGCTTCAGCGTAAAGCGCTTAAGAAATTTAATAAATAAAAATACAATAAAATACTTTCTTAATGTAGCAAGGCATTTAGTACTTGCCATCAAGGGTAAAGCAAATATGATGAGTGTTATTACATGGCACGGCCTTCAACATTAGCAGTGCCAGTCTGCATTTACTTTCTGAACCCTTTAAGTGCCAAGGATGAGTATACTCGTCCTTTTTACATAGGCTTCAATAATAGCCTGGCACTCATGGCATTTCTACTTGCCATCAAGGGTAAAACAAACATGATGAGTGATATTTATGTTGGAAGACTAGCTTACATTGGTGGCTCAGTTTGGCAATCTATCATTAGTGTGTCATGGCATTTTTGTACTGGGCACTAAGGGTAAAAGCAAACATTATTATTATTGTTATTTAATTCTTGTATAGCACCACACGCCTGTAGGCCTCAGGGTGCGTATAAAACACAACTCATGAAGACAAAACAAATACAAGCAGGGGCAAGAAACTAATACCGGAGTTTGGCAACTAGCCAATCCCTGTATTGAAAAGGTGTGTCTTGACTGCTCTCTTAAAGTGAGTCAGGCAAGGAATAGCCCATAGAGTAGAAGGAAGATCAATCCAGATCCTAGGTGTCCATACACCAAAACTGGTGCCCCAAATGTCTGCAGTTTAAAGCAGCGCTCTATGATCCTTTTAGCATAATTCAACTGGAGAGGCCTCCTACATGGTACAGCCTTAAAAAGGTTTACTTAATAGTGGGGGGCATTACTAGACCGACATTTGTGAGTCAGGGTGAGGATTTTATTGGACATTCTATGTTTCCCTGGCAACCAGTGGAGGGATTGTCGGGCTGCGGTAACATGATCTGTCTACCAAGACCGCAGATAGCCTCACTGCCCCATTCTGGATCATTTGAATTTTGTGCAGATTAGCCATCGAGGTACTTGCTAACAAGGTATTACAATAATCCAGTTTAGAGTTAATGAGTGCCAAAGTCAGGAGAGATCTATTTTCCCCAGAGAGGAATGGTTTAATCTGTCTCTAGAGATGGTTGTATGGGCACAGGATGACCGTAAGTTGTAGATGTGCTTTTTCATTGAAAGTTTTGAGTCAAGGTGCACTTCCAGAGTTTTAACACAGTGACCATTGCAATAGAACAGCCAGCAATCAAGAAATGACTGTAACAGGGATCCAGCTTTTTTTGTCGGGGGCCCAAGCCCACAATCAGAAGTTCCGTTTTATTATCGTTCAGAGCTAAAGAGTTGGCCGTCATCCAAGATTGACTTGATGAGTAAATTCGATTCATGGAGCCTGAGTCTAGATCATAATCACCTGACAGCTTTAAAAGGATCTGCTTGTCGTCTGCACAGTTAGTATAACTGACACCTATGCTGTCCAGAAGATTGAAAATGGGCCTAGTGTAAATGTTAAAGAGAGATGGCAAAAAGCAGGAGCCCTGTGGTACCCCAAAGGTCAAAGGGTTACGGCAGGCTTGATAGCCACCCACCGCAACTCTGGCATAACAAGGCCCCCAAAAGGATTTTATCTAGGCCACAGCGCTTCTTGAGCATCTTGCAGTTTCATCCAGCCTGCTAACAAGAAGTGTGTGGTCCACCAGATTCAAAGCTGATGAAAGGTTGAGTGGCATTAGGAGGGCGGTATGACCATTATCAACAATAGAGGCGATATTGGACTTGAAATCCAGAAGACACGTCTCAGTCCATGCTTAGCACGGAAGCCTGATTGCCGGATGCCAAGCAGATTGTTTGTCTCAACGAACTGAAGCTGGAGATAGGCTATCCAATCCAAGAACTTCAGTAGGAAAGTAACGTTGGTGATGCCCCCACATATTTCGGTTCCGAGAACTGCATGTGCAGTCTAGTCTTTTGGGTGTGGTTCAGCCCAGAGACACCTGGGATACCCAGAGACTATTTAAGCCACGCCCAGGCTGAGAAACATGCTTTGTGTTTTCTGCACCTGCAGCGTGACACTCACCATGTTCGGATCGGTCTCCAGTAGGCCTGCATCTTTCTTCTGCGCTCAGCTCCTGCAAGAACAAGAACACTGTTAGGAACAGCCTTACCTTGTGGCGCTTTTACCCATCATTCATCGCTTCTTCTGTTCTGCGGGCATCTTCGGCGCAGTCATTCCCATCCCGGCACGCCGCTTCCTAAGGAAAAGGGAAAAGAACAGAAAAAAGGCATTGGTAAGCATTCAGAAAATCTTCGCTTATTTTTAAAGACTGTGCGAGCTTCAAACGCTTACCTGAATCCCAGCCGCTCTGGGGGACCTCTGTCTCCGGAACTTCTCATCCATCTGCAAGAGGGAAAAGACACTCCAGGTTAGCATGGAAACATCTAGAGGCGCCGCATACCGCGCTTACACCGCATTTCTTCTTCATAACCGGCATCCACGCTGAAAACGTCGCAGCACCTAAAAGACACAGAAAAAGAACTCAGTTCAATACCAATACGAAAGGGGTGCATCGCGCATCGCGCTCTCACTCACCTTCAGCACTACTCATCTCAGCAGCACGCTGCCATCCCCGGACACCGGCTATCATCTAAGGAAGGAAAGGAACGAAGTTAGAGAACTGTTCAAAAGACTCGTTATACTTACCTGTCAGACTCTTGCCAGTGAAGTAACTAGGCAGCAACGAGCCCGCATCAATCAACGCGCCCCTGTGCTGAAAGCAGGACAGAGAGCACACTTTCCAAGAAAACAAGGCCCAGTCTCCAGTTGAGTAGACTCCAGGGAAGGGTTCAAGGTCGTAAGAGGTCAGAACAGGCTAAGTGACGTCCCCGTGGATACCAGGTGAGCGTTACAGAACACAAAGCCTCACATCAAAATCCACCTAGGCGTCATGGAAACGTCAGAAACTGACCAGTTAGCCCACATGTTGGGGCAGCTACGTTCCGAAGTACATGCAGCCAGGCAGGAGACCAACAACTTGAGGAGAGAGCTGATAGTAGCCAAAGAACGCACTGATGATTTAAGCCGGCAACTTCTCCAGTCACAAGCAGGGCATGCACCATTGCCAGGAAGCGTGCCCTCGATGATAGCACCATCAGCCAATCCTGTTCAGATAACCCTTCCTGAGGCAGTTCCCTTGGCCCCCCCCGAACGATTTATGGGGATCCCAAGAGGTTTGCAACGTTCATGAACCAGTGCTGCCTGCACTTCCTTTGTAGACCAGGGGCCTTTCCGAATGACCAATCACGAGTCGCTTTTGTGCTATCCTACCTGAGTGGTAGTGCCGCGGACTGGTCTGTACCGTTTGTGGCCCAAGACCATCCTTTGCTGCATGACTTCAGGGGCTTTCAGCAGGAGATGGAAAAGCTGTTTGCCCGTCCTACTCATGGGCAGGCATTAGACAACGAACTTCTGTCCCTACGCCAAGGGAATCAAGACCTATTAACATACATAGCCATGTTCAATAGACTCGTAGTTGAAGCGGAATGGCCAGTGGAGAAGAGAACCACGTTATTTCATCAGGGGTTGCGGGGGGAGCTCAAGGATGTTCTCGCACAAGTAGTGAACCCCCCGAAAGACTGCTCAGAATTCATTGACCTTGTTGTTCAACTGGATCAGAGGTTGCAGGACCAAAGAGCAGATTGAACCAGACCGGACCCTCGCCCTATGTATGTGCGTTCAAAGGAAAATATTTCCCGCACAACGGAAGGTTCAGGAGAACCAATGCAAATCGGTGGGTCAGATCACCCTTGACTAAAGCGGAAAGGGATAAAAGGAGACAGAAGCAGCTATGTCTGTACTGTGGAAGGTCAGGTCATTTCCTTAAAGAGTGCCCTGCGAAGCCACCGAGGAGGACGGTAGGGGCCACGGACAAGGAAGATACCATCAAGGAATCGGAAAACTCCCCAGCCCGGCAAGTGTAGGGGTCCACTTGTCGAGCGAAGAAAGTGAACTACAGACCTCCCATTGTGCACTATCTGTGGTCTTGATCAATCACCAACAACCATATCGGATGCACGCAGTAAGAGCGTACATTGACAGTGGAGCCGTTGGGAATTACATCGACCAGGATCTTGCGGCAAAGATGGGGCTTCCATTACGCCCTAAATCAACCACCGACACAGTTACCACTGTCGACGGCACGGAAATAGCTTCTGGTCCAGTATCTCAATGTACGGAAGCTTTAACACTTCTGTGCCAGGATGGACACCAAGAATCTATCGTTTTCGGCCTCATTAAAGCACCACAGTTCCGGTTGATTTTGGGAATGCCATGGTTTGTAGCTCACAATTCTCGAATCGATTGGCGAGCAAAAGAATTGGCCTTTCTCAAGACTTGCGCCCACACATGTTATCGCCAAGAGAAACAACCAATACACACCAGAACCTCCACGCTTGCGACTGTGGCAATCGGCACCCTACCAAGTGAATACCAGGACTTTCAAGATGTCTTTCAGAAAGAACAGGCTAATACCCTGCCACCGCATAGACCATACGATTGCCAAATCGACCTGATACCCGGCGCACAAATCCCTTGTGGGCGAATTTACACACTCACAGAACCAGAAAACCAGCACCTGAAGGCCTATCTTGACCAATACCTGGCCAACAGGTTCATCCGTCCCTCGAAGTCTTCAGCAGCCAGTCCTCTATTCTTCATGCCGAAAAAGGAGGGGGACTTGAGAACGTGCATCGACTATCGCGCACTGACCACATTACTGTAAAAAACCACTATCCACTATTCCCTGCCACTGATCCCTGAATTTCTTGATCAAGTGAAAGATGCCCAAATCTACACAAAACTAGACCTCAGGGGGGCATATCACCTTGTTCGCGTAAAACAGGGGGACGAATGTAAAACCGCTTTTCGCACCAAATACGGCTTGTACGAATATCAAGTAATGCCCTTTGGCCTTTGCAACACGCCTGCAGCATTTCAATACTTCATGAACGATGTCCTACAGGAATTGATTGATGTCTGTGCTCTAGTGTAAATCGACGATATTCTAGTATATTCTGCATCAAAGCAGGACCCTGTTAAACACGTCCGATCTGTATTGGAGAAACTCTGTCAACACCAGCTCTACGCCAAGCTTGAAAAGTGCTCATTCCACGTCTCCGAGGTGGAATTCCTGGACTTTATTCTCAGCCCGAATGGAATCCGAATGGATGTACACAAGGTAGATGCTATCCTGAACTGGCCATCCACAAATTCATTCCAGGGGGTTCAAAGTATGTGGGTTTTGCAAACTTCTACTGCCGGTTCATCCCAGGATTTTCTCAAATCGTGCTTCCGATCACGTCATTGCTAAGGAAAAGCAACAAAAAGTTCCAGTGGACAACAGAAACCGAGGAAGCTTTCCAGGAACTCTAAGCAAGATTCACATCTGCCCCAATCTTACACCACCCTCGCCCTGACCTCCCATACCTGGTGGAAACGGATGCCTCAAGCATGGCTATGGGAGCCGTCCTCTCACAAAAGGACCCCGAAATGGGACAGTTACACCCTGTTGCCTTCTGGTCGCGTAAATTCACACCCCCCGAACTCAATTACGCTATCACAGACAAATAACTCCTGGCCATTAAGTCAGCCTTTAAGGCATGGCGGCACTACCTCTTGGGCGCCAGACACACAATCACCGTAATAACTGACCACCGGAACCTCCAGTACCTAAAAACAGCAAAGGCCCAATCCTCACGACAACTACGTTGGGCTCTTTTTTTGCTGAATATGATTACGTGATTACATTTTGACCAGGGGTGAAAAACGGGAAGGCCGATGCCCTTTCCCGTATGGGGGTGGAAGAGCAAGGTTATCAAACCCCTGACCCAATAGCAATCATCGCGATTGACAAGCTCCTAGGAATCACAGCAACCATAACTCAGAAAGAATTACATGAAGAAATCCAAAACCTGATGAGTCCGGAGCAATTACAAGCGTGGAGTGCACAAGGAAAACATTACATGATAAAAGATCAGTTGCCCTACTTCAGGAATCGTTTATTCTTACCAAACCAAGAACTACGAGAACAAGTCATGTCCGGTTATCATGATTCCTTGATCGAGGGTCACCCCGGAATCGCTAAAACCCTAGCCAAGGTAAAACGTAATTATTGGTGGCCCACGTGGCGTAAAGACATTATCCAATTCATCCTATCTTGTGGGGTGTGTGCTCAAAACAAGTTATCCAAGCAGAAACCGGCTGGGCTATTACAACCATTGGAAATCCCATCATCACCCTCGCACACGTTGTCCCTCGATTTTATTACTGACTTACCACCCAGTCAAGGGTTTAACACTATTCTTGTGGTCGTGGACCTATTTTCAAAAATGGCACATTTCATTCATCTTAAGGGGCTCCCAAATGCTTCCACTCTGGCAAAGGTATTTCTTGAAGGCATCGTACGGCTCCATGGGTTTCCTTCAGTTTTAGTCTCAGACCGAGGTACTCAATTTGTATCTAACTTCTGGAGAAAATGCTGCTCTATGGCCCAGATCGACATCCGGATTTCCAATAGTCACCATCCCCAAACGGATGGCTAAACTGAGAGGACAAATCAGACGCTCCAGCAGTATCTGCGTTGCATGTTACATCAAGCTGAAGGAAGCTGGTTCGACCTATTATGGATAGCTGAATATGCTTATAATAATTCCCTACACACCAGCACTGGGCAGACACCCTTTAATACCATGTATGGCAGGCACCCACGTACTTCTGAGTTGGACGTTCCTACAACCCAGCAGTCAAAACCTTGTACACGACCATTTCACAAACCTTTAAAAGGGCAGCTGAACACCTACTTCAAGCTAAGAATCGCCAAAAGAAGTTTGCTGATCAACACGAGCAAAGGCCCCCAACTACCAAGTGGGAGACAATGTCTGGCTGGCATCTAAACACGTGTCCATTAAAGGAACCCGAACTTTCCGTCCAAGATACCTGGGTCCATTCACCGTCACCTCCGTGATAAATCCTGTTGCGATCAGACTAGCTTTGCCGTCAAACATGCAGATTCATCCTGTGTTCCACGTGTCTCTCCTTAAACCTGTTCAACCTGGGACCCGAGTAGCAACGCCACCGCAGCCAGAAGTAGTCGCCAGGGAGCCAGAATTCGAAGTCAAGGACATCCTGGATTCAAAGTACGTCAGATCCAAATTATACTACTTAGTAGACTGGAAGAGGTATGGTCCACAAGACAGGACATGGGAGCCTTGTGAGTACATCCATGCACCTCGCTTGCTTAGACGATTTCATCAAACCATCCAAAGAAACCAGGACCAGGCAGAAGAGCCACCTTGAGAGGGGCCTTGGGGGGAGTGCTGTCATGATTCCTGCCCCTCATGTCCCCAGCCTTTCAAGATGTCAGGCTGGAGCCAGGCCATGATCACCTACATGGCCCTCAAGGGCCTCCCCATCCCTCCAAAGACCCACTTGGAGTCAGACTTGGCGCTTTTGGCACCAGACTCACTCCCATAGGATAACATTGGGGATTGGACTTGTAGTGCATTGATGGGGACAAGATGGATGCCCCCACATATTTCGGTTCCCAGAACTGCATGGGCAGTCTAGTCTTTTGGGTGTGGTTCAGCCCAGAGACACCTGGGATACCCAGAGACTATTTAAGCCACGCCCAGGCTGTGAAACATGCTTTGTGTTTTCTACACCTGCAGCGTGACACTCACCGTGTTCGGATCGCTCTCCAGCAGGCCTGCATCTTTCTTCTGCGCTCAGCTCCTGCAAGAACAAGAACACCGTTAGGAACAGCCTTACCTTGCGGCACTTCTGCCCATCATTCATCGCTCCTTCTGTTCTGCGGGCATCTTCGGTGGTGTCATTCCCATCCCGGCACGCCGCTTCCTAAGGAAAAGGGAAAAGAACAGAAAAAAGGCATTAATAAGCATTCAGCAAATCTTCGCTTATTTTTAAAGACTGTACGAGCTTCAAACGCTTACCTGAATCCCAGCTGCTCTGGGGGAACTCTGTCTCCAGAAATTCTCATCCATCTGCAAGAGGGAAAAGACACTCCGGGTTAGCGTGGAAACATCTAGAGGCGCCGCATAACACGCTTACTCACCGCATTTCTTCTTCATAACCGGCATCCGCGCTGAAAATGTCACAGCACCTAAAAGACACAGAAAAAGAACTCACTTCAATACAAATACAAAAGGGATGCATTGCGCATCGCGCTCTCACTCACCTTCAGAGCTACTCATCTCAGCAGCCCGCCGCCATCCCCGGACGCCGGCCATCATCTAAGGAAGGAAAGGAACGAAGTTAGAGAACTGTTCAAAAGACTCATTATACTTACCTGTCGGACTCTTGCCAGTGAAGTAACTAGGCAGCAACGAGCCTGCATCAATAACCGCGCCCCTGCACTGAAAGCAGGACAGAGAGCACATTTTCCAAGAAAACAAGGCCCAGTCTCCAGTCGAGTAGACTCCACGGAAGGGTTTGAGGTCGTAAGAGGTCAGAACAGGCTGAGTGACGTCCCCGTGGATACCAGGTGAGCGTTACAACGCTTATTTTAGACTTGGCTGGACACAACTATGACAGTGCTCAACTCCTGCCAAGAACATTTTGACACACCAATATCTAATCCTTATCTGTTTGCTGAGGTCCTGCCAAGTTAGTTAGTGCTCTATACTGTTGGAGAAATATATATACTCTATTATATGGTGCCAAAATAATACAGCTAGTCTCTCAGAATAGTCTGCATGGCACACGTTGTGCCCTCTTCAATAAGAAAATAGATACATGTATCTAAACTTCAATTACTTTTCTGGCCTCATCACGATCCTGTCTGCTTTTCTGCCAATTTCCATTTTTTACTTAACAAACTTAATTACCTCACTGCGAGATGCTGCCAAAGACTGTCTCCAATGTATCAGCCTCTGTAGCTTGTCTGAAAACTCTTAGAATGGGTAATAGTCTGCCACACCTGGCTTAAACCTGGAAACCATTTTACACTTGAGTATCCATTTTGAAATATATTTTTCTCTGACACTGTATTTTCCTTCAGCAAGCTATTATTTATTTAATTAAGCATCTCTCACTTTGTATCCTTTATTCATAATATATCCATATACACTTATGGTATCTGTGTGATATTTATAGCACCCTTCATTTCCCGTTCCACCCTGATCAAATATGTGCAGTTCCATGTGCACTTTTTATTTTTAATAAAGGTAATCTAATCCTGATTTCTACAATGATGGAACTATTTGATCAGCCTATCATGTTATCTATATTCAGTTGAGGGGCGGGGGTTGGCACACCCTATACATATGCATGTATTGTTTTATATGTATTTATATTCATTTCATAAACAGAGTGACAAATACAAAAGAAATCTCTCAAGGAATCAAATTAGTAATGACAGCGGGAATCTTCCATAGACAACAGTTTCACACTATCCCCACACCCAAGGTAGACATGAACTAACAAATGCTGACAAGTACCACCTTCATTGGTCCCAAGCAATGTTGAGGTCACAATATTCACAAATTCACAAAGGTCACCTAAGTATTTCTAGGCAAGCTTAAGCCAGCAGAAATCATGTGCTGGCCTGCCCCTTCTACATACACATTTTGGAAGTGTTCTTCCGGGGCTAATGCATAAGTGGCTCCTATCACCCACATGGATGTTGGAGGCACATTCTCAGGGACAGACACTTAAATGGCATGTCACTGCAAAAAGCCTGAAGTACAAGCGGGACATTGAGAACGCTTGGGTGGACCTTTCATATTAGATGTCTTTGGTAACCGAGGATGCTACAACTAAATTGTTGGGGCCCAAACTCTATCTATGAGGACAATGGGCCTCATTACGAGTATGGAGTTAGCCATGCTGCTTTTAGCATACCGCAAAAGGAGACGTACCGGGCCATTCTGACCTTGGAGGGCCCAGTAAATCCCTTTGCGGGACCCGGTACATCCTCATTCCCATTTGAGCCCCCAATAGGGCTCAATGGGAATGGGGAGGATGCTAACAATGGGTCTGTTAATGACGTGCCCGTTGTTAGCATCCTGGTCTGCTAGCGGGTCCCGCTAAGGACGTCTGGTCTGACCAGGCGTTCCTTAGCGAGGACCCACTGCAGACCTCGTAATAGGGCGGCCCGGAATGAACGGGGCCGCCATGGTCCTAATGAGGCCCAATGCCTGTTTCTATAGTAGTTGTCATCACTATTATGCTTTTTTTGGCCAGGATAAAGAATTTTTGCAGGACAAATGTTCACTATATTCCAGGGTGCTCTGTTCGGTCTCAGAATGCCCGTCTTATCTCTGTTCCCCGTTTTCGGTTAAATAGAACAGGGGGCCTTTTTTTTCTGTTGCTGCAGTCAAACTGTGAATCTCTTTGCCACCCTCTCTTAGGAATATTGAGAATCACTTTCAGTTTAGGCGCTCCTTGAAAAACCTGTTATTTTAGGTTCCAGGGTTCTATATCTCTGGCTGTATATGCCGTATTTAAGCGCCAAGATTCCCTTGCGTGTTCATGCGCTATATAAATGCATGTAACATAACTATTATCAAACGTGGGTATTATTTTCCTATTTGATGCCGAAGGCTTAGTTTGTTAATTTCTTCTTCCCATCCTTTCTTGGCTTTCCTTGATCTTTGGCATTTCCTCAGAGGAGCACAGTATTGCAGGCCCAAATACAACTCTGTGTGCCCAGTTACAGCTCCACCAATGAGAGATAGCTTGAGTTTTCTCTTTCAGCTTAAGCCGCCTCGCCTGATGGTTATTGAAGAATATCGATTTTTCCAGTGCAGCGATAATCAGAAGTTCCTGCCAACAGTGGTTGAATGATAAGGCCACCATCTGGATTAGGAATGTTTGAGAATACCTTTTTGGGGCAGCTATTGGGTGTCGCAGGTGCTCCCCTGACAATCTTATTATAGGCAGAGAATTGGGTTAGGCCTGTCACGCAGCCCCAGTGAACCTTTTGGGGAGGGAATGGATGAAGCGCAAGGCTGGGATATAGCAAGAAGTAAATTGTCGACCTACGGGCCAGGACTTTGGGAAAAAGGGGGGTGGGGTTTCACCAGGCCAGGCTTTGTATAAATAGACATGGATTAGAGTAGGCCAGACTCCACCCAAAGCTCTCTCAAAGCCATGCTTGTGCATTGCTAGGGGGAAGCATGACATATTAGGAAATACGTCACTGCAGAGCCGGGCATCAGGCAGCCAGCCAGGTATGAGGTTAAGCCAGTGGTGGGTATGGAACCCTATGTAAGAAATATTCAGTCAACTCAAGGGAAACATGTCTACTGTCAGGTTATGTTCAGACATCTCCCAATGAGAGTGCTCCTAGGTCCATGCCGTAGCCTCCCAGAGCTCGAGCGGTATTGTTATTGCTTGAAGAAACAGTTGGTGCCTGTTATGCATCTATTTGTATTGTGTCTGTTTTTCAGCCACTTACGTCGCTTTTATGGGAGGTAATAAGGAGGGTACAGGAGGCAATGCCTTCAGTAAAATCAACTAAGAAACTCCCAGTTGCGATAGCCAGGGCAGGAAAATGGAAAGACTGTAAACTCTAAAGGACACAGGTATGTAGGTGGTTATGGAAGGTAGACTCTGTTCTGATCTTATTCCTTTAGGGGATAGTGGCATAGTGGGTGGGAGGCGGGTCTTTAGTTATTGTTTTATTTTACTTTTCCTTCATCTTCTTTTAATTTAGAAAATGTAATCTTTCCTTTTATGTATGGATAACTACATTTCTAAATGATTTAATAAAGATGATTGTTACTGCTGATTTTGTATTTTTTTTTAATTCAAGTATCTTTGTTAGAGTAGTGGCATAGTTGGAAACAGTGTCGTGTGGCTCCCTCAAATTTCACTTTTCACCAAAACTCTTTGCTCTGTTCTTGGCAATTTAATTTGCGTTTAGTGTGATTTACACAAGGCAAAATATTGCAACTTTGATGTGAGCTGGAACTTTAAATCTATGTAGCATCTTCAAAGCTTGCAAATTGAATTCTAGGTCCGCATTCTAGTCTTAAATTATATTTTTTATGATTTACATAAATCTGGAGATATGAGTTTAGGTGGAAATGGCATTCGAGTAGGGAAATAAAGCAACATCTATACTGCTGGGGTGGTATTGGGGATAATTGTATTCTTGTGTAGCATTGTGATGCGATTCAGGCAGATGAGTTGCACAGTTGTATAAAACTCATAAGATTGTGAAAAATGAAAGGCATGAATTCTGGTCTATGTAAATGTATAACAAAACTTCACAGAAGAACAGAATTGGTTTACGTATGTTTTAACAAAAAACTATAGTAGTTAAATCGAAAAAGATAATTCAAGGGTAATATGATATGATAGGTTATTTATAACGCACTTAACACCCAGAGGTTTATAGGCGCAGACCGGGGATCAAACCTGTGTTGCTCCACGTCGTCTTGCTTCCAAAGCGAGCACGTTGCCCCTGAGCTATCCTCCCGAGACTACATGGGATAAGGGGATTTGTTTACACCCAGTTCAGAATTGGAATCAATGAGCACCCAAAGTAGCTCAATTGCTGAAGCCCAATGTAGCAGCTTGGAAGCCCGAAAAAAATGTGGTATAGTCACATTTAATAAAGTTCCATAGTTTTTGTGACCTGCATTCCCAGGCACCTGAACTGCTTTCTTACGTCCCAGGGGGTTTCAAACTTCATGCAAACCATCTTAGTCCGCTATAAGACATAATTCCCAACTGAAGTTAGAATGAGGGCAAAAATACATCATTTAAAAAAAAAATGTTTGGGAGGTTATCACTTGACACAGAAACAAGTCCTCTTCTCTCGGGATTCACCAGGAACATAACACAGGCCCCATCACTTGGGCTTACACAGAATATACTCAGGACAGCTCTAGCGCAGATCACCAGTGGATGCTAACAGCAGCCGCGAACCCCCATCCACAACCTCAGATTCCCAGACTCATGGTGGGATTGCCGGTGCGCGCCACCACTCCAATACTTATAAAAAATGCACAATGAATGGTCCCTTCCCCTTTCTGTGGTCGCCAATATTCAATACCAAGTGAGCCTTTCACACCAGTGCCATGGATTTGATTGTCACCAGGGGTAGCAGATGCTACTCCTGGCTCCGTCTTTGGTGGACCCCCCCCCCCCTCACTGTTGTTGAGAATCCTGGGTCAGACAGGGGTCAAAGGGCAGGACCATGAAGCGAAAGGAAAATACGGCTCCCAGCGCCGCTGTGTTTAGCTTCTGGAACTGAGTGGAAATCTCAGGACCTGAGGAGAGCAGCCAGAGGCGTGGGTGTGCTTTACAGTGCTAACATATACACATGCCGAGTTAAACCTGCAGCGCAGGCACCCCATATATCTGCAGCTGGAGAACAAAGTGGTAGCTGTGAAAACTATTGACGTATTTGCTTCTTGTCTTTTGTTTTGTTTTCATTCTTGTGTTTGACTAAAGCATTGCTGGACCAGAAAAAACCCAAGTACTGGAGGAAGTGTGTGCTTAGCAGCTCTACACAGTTACCACAATATCACATTTATATATCACTTTTGAAAGCCTCACTGATAGCGTGTGTCCTTATTGTAGTGTTATCTCATTCATGCAATATGCTTTAAATATGTATTTAAAAAGATACAATGATGATTACATGTCCCCTTTAAAGAAATCACGGGCTTTATTTTAAAAAAATGAAGAACTTGTATTTTGGAAGAACATTGCCTTACTGTACGAAGTGCTACAGTATGACCACGTGCATGCATATGTGTTGCTCTAGTAAATATTGGCTAATGTAAACCATGCCAACATGCCCATGTCGGTTGAGAATGGCTCATCCAGTCCTGTTTTTTCATTGCCTTGTGGGACTTGCAGTCCTGGGTTTATAATGGGAGAAGCAACACTAGGAATTCCAGAATGCACAGAAAGAAACACGGCTGAATGAGCATCTCCCAAATTACATGGGGCATTTTGGCATGTATGCTAGCTATCAATTCCCCATATTGAAGTCAGTCTGTTCTCCTCTACGGTAGCATCCGAGTGCCTTGTAACAATACATTTTGCTCACTGTATCAGGGTTGCAGTTCAAAACCAGAAAACATCCATTCAAGTACTTGAAGTTTGAAAAGTACTTTGAAATGACACTGTTTTCATCAATTCTGTAAGAGGGGGAAAAAAAGGCAATCTTTGTTAAGTGCTTTGAGTGGTGGCGTGTAAATGGGGCCTAAGAAGCCCTTTGAACTAAGAGTGATGATAGGCGGAAGCGGTCATGCTGGCAACATCTGAACATGCGAGGCTGAAACTTGCATGCTGACTATATTAGCATTAGCAGGCAATAACTGGCATTATATGACGTCACTGGGACATTTGAGGCTGCACTTATCATATAATGGCATCGCTTAGCTACAGGAGGCTATAACACATACATGGGGACTATACATGGTATGTGAGGCATTAACTGGCATTACATTTCATTACTTGGGCATTTGAGGAGGCACTTGGTGAATCATGGCTGCACTTGGCATGTAAGCCTAAATCTTACATGTGATGACTATAACAGGCATAACAAGTGCTAACTCCGGTTACATGGCAGTACTGTGGCATTTGGGGCTGCACTTAGCGTATGATCGCAGCACATGAACGTACAAGGAAAGAACCTAATTATGATGACTATACAGAACTCAGAAGGCTTTATTAGGCATTGGATTGCATTGCTCCAACATCTGAGACTGCAGTGACATATGAGGGCAGCACCTGGATATGCTAGGCTGAACTATAGAATTGGTAACTGTTCCAGATGCATTAGCCGTTGAGTGACATAAAGACTGCACCTGGCATATGATGATTACTCCATGACATGTGATGCTGACGTTTGCATATTATACGACTGCACCTGGTATGGGGGGCTAGAACTACCATAAGGTGGTAGTGTCCGCACATAAGAAACAGCATTCATGGCCCGATTTTTTGAGTTATTTGCGTGGAAAATAGGGAACTTGCACGCCAAACTGTGTGCGTAATCCCGTTCATCAATCCATGGAATCGAATGCGCAGGATTTTTCTTTGACTTGCGTGGATTTCGCGGCAGCCCGGCACGTAGAGTGCGGGGAAGAGGGCGGACACCAAAAATGGAGACGAACATACGAAAAAGTGGGCATTACTAGGAACGTGCCGAAGGCAGTGCATTGCACGCCCACTATTGTGCGGAACAATACGTATTCAATGATCTGACCGCACAGGGAAGTGGCCAAGCAAAGTCCTCATACTACCCACCACCCGAAGGCAGACATACAGACACTTGTGCATAGGAATCACTGTGCAGAGGTAAGATCAGGTGTCGGATTTAGTGGTGTGTGCACTCAGCCGGGGTTACGATCTAACTTAGGGGTACTCATACACAGTCTCGCAGGGTGTAGGAACAGTTTACAGGGTTCGCACATAGATTTTCTGAGTTTTACCCGAGTTACGATAAATTGTATGCATGTTGTCGGGTGCTGGTAACAGTTATGGGGGCCCTTGTACAGGGTCCCTGAGATGCAGGCCTGCTTGCGGGGAACCCCACACACTTTTTTGAGGGTGCATGTATTCGTGCCAAGGCAGCATGCAAAAAGGTGGCTGTTTCTGTCTGTTTTTGATTTGTGTGGGGGCGTGTTGGGGGTGTTACTTTGCGCAAACAATTCCATGAATATGCAGAGCGCTTAGAAAAAATTCTGCCTGCAGGCTTGCACAGTGACGGTCTCGGCACGTGGGCGCTGCAGGATTTCTGCACACTTTTCCATGAATCGGGCCCTCAATCTTTCAAGGCAGTACCTGAAAAGAGAGGCCAAGCCAGAGCCCTAATAAAAAATATGATAGATAACTCAAATAGTCTTTCATCTCCTTTCGTGTCAGTTTATTTTTTATAAATCTTAAGGATTTTCTTATGCATCTGTAATGTCACTTCCGTCACTTCCTGTGATGTCATCAGGGAGCAAAGGTGGTGTTATGTGGCATCCTGTCATGTCATCCAGTGAGTGATGTCACTTCCACTACCTCTGGCATTTTGGTTAATTAATGTCGTTGAGCAGCGTTAGGGCATTTCCACAAGCATGTGAGGGAAAAGAGTATAAAATGCTGCCATGCCATTTACAAACTTTGTCACACAACACTCCAACTGTCTTCCTTTGCTATTGCTTTGGTTGAGGTGGTCTCATTTGCACTAGTGGTGAATCCTAAGTGATAAACCTGATACATGTCTAGCCTGCCTGCCTTCACCGCAGGTGTGTGATAACTGTCTGCTTCTATTCGATGGTAATGTTGCACATTATCCCCACTGCGCCGTGGGTGATGGTGCTGTGCACAGTTTCCTGGACAGATTGTATTCACCCCAATCACTCACTTGCAACACGTCACTTTGATAAGGCACGAAACAGTAAACGTATTGAGCCATCACTTCTGTGAAAAAGCACCAAGCAAATTTTCTGCAGCACCGAAGCAGAATCCTACTCCAAAGCAGAATCCTACTCTCCTGGAAATATTGCGTTCTGCAAGGCATTCTCAACATGCATTGCCACCTCGCAGCACACATGCATCACACCAGAGGACAACCTTCTCTGACATGGATCGGAAAGGGGCCATATGTGACAACGAAGTTGGGCTGTGTGGAGGAAGAGGCC
Organism: Ambystoma mexicanum; assembly: GCF_040938575.1. NCBI lineage: Eukaryota > Metazoa > Chordata > Amphibia > Caudata > Ambystomatidae > Ambystoma > Ambystoma mexicanum. The sequence continues at coordinate 1,092,836,944 of NC_090930.1, forward strand.
AAGGCACGGGCAGGAGTGAGGAAATCAGGGGAGAGCTGACAGCAGAAACATAGGAGACATTTTAGGTTTTCCTAGAAGCGGAGTCACTCAAGGACTACAAAAGAAGCAACAAATGGGCACCATAAGTAATAAAACAGAGAAAGGATGTACGAGAAGTCCACAAAGTCCCCCCAAAACACCAAGCTGACGAGCCTCAAATTGGGGAAATGAGAGCTGGAGGGGTGGAATTAAACACGGTCCCAGAGAATGAAAGAATCTGTCACTACAATTACCCCCAAACTAAGTCAAGGCTCCAATGACCGCCCTGCAAAACACAAGAAGGGGGCAAACCCCCCACACAATACACCCACACCTATACTGGTCAAAATCGAACACCAAACGAAACTCAGACCAAGATAAAGGCAAAACTCACCCAAAAATAAAGAGGGCCAATTTCAGGCGGTGGCCTGAACATAAAGGTCTATAAATTAGGGAATGGTAACCGGGATGACTCCCAGCAACCAGGGCAGTGTCTACCCAAAGGCTATGGCAGAATTAGCTGGCAGTGCACCAGGAAGCAACTTGCCCACAAATGAACAAAGACAGGTATTGGCAATATAGTCACTCCCACTGATTCCTATTCTGCACCAACCTCCGCAACTACTACTATCCTTTTCAAGACCACGACAGCCCCGCACACCTAATTACCAATGAAGTGGCCCCTTACATTTCCCAGCTCCCCCGGTATTCAGCAACCCCCAAAGGCCAGAGTACACAGACACTAGACACTAAAGAGAAACTCTTGATGTGTGCACGCTAAAGCGAGTAAAACAGAGCATCCCATCAGATTCTTTAGAAGAGAGACAATTGCGGAGAATCTGTGGGGATTAAATAGAAGTGTTGCAAATGTTTCACGAGGGGAATGCTGCTGCTTGAAATATCTTACCAACTTTCATCCTCATACAGATGACAATGGGGATAGCATTACTTGAGGGTATTTTTCAAAGGTTCTCAAACACCTCGACTGGGCAATCATATCTCAGATTGAACCACTGCACAAGTCTATCTGGACTGGCTCATTTTATTGCAGCAAAAGTTGATGAGCAGATGCAGCTATTAACAATGCTGCCGCTGCTGCAGTACTTATCATTCGCATCTGTAAAACACTTGTGTATGGGCGCGATACAAATAAAATATCATATCATATCATATCATCGCACCCTGAAACACTTGTGTATGGGAGCGATACAAATAAAATATCATATCATATCATCATATCATCGCACCCTGAAACACTTGTGTATGGGAGCGATACAAATAAAATATCATATCATATCATATGATATCATCGCGCCCTGAAACACTTGTGTATGGGAGCGATACAAATAAAATATCATATCATATCATATGATATCATCGCGCCCTGAAACACTTGTGTATGGGAGCGATACAAATAAAATATCATATCATATCATATGATATCATCGCGCCCTGAAACACTTGTGTATGGGCGCGATACAAATAAAATATCATATCGTATCATAATATAATCTGACACATGATGCACAATTTGTTTAGATACAATACCCAGAATCTTGAGGAGTTAGCTTCCACGCTTTCATTTCTTTATCCCGGATCATTGATTAGCCTAAAAGAACAATATCTTAAGAAAGATGCTGACCCTGTGAGGAGAAATGCAGCGCAGCGCATCCTCCTCCTCTCCACCCGTCTTCTTCCCCTACCCTTCCCAGCGTGTATCCAAAAATTATGTTTATATTCAAGGTCAAAGTCTAAAATGTAAAGACATGTGTAAATTGAAACATAATTGAAAAAGTGACAATAAAATATGTGTACCAATATTTCCCACAACCTTCAAGCATAACATCCCACCAGTCTTCTTCCCCTCCCCTTCCCAGCGTGGCAGGCACCCCATGACAACTTTTGCAAATGGCAATGCTCCTATGTGCAAAACCAGAGGACCCAAAAGCGTTCATTAAAAGTGGCCCCGAGAGAACCAGGGAGAAACAGAGCAGAGCTCCATATGAGCAAAATTAAAAAAACACCTTACTACAAAAGTGTACCAATACGACTACACACTTTGCAAAGCTGTTCACAAAAGCAGGCAGTGGAGAAACTGAGAAAGTGTAAATAATTTAGTTTTTGTGTGTTTTTGAGGGGTTACAATTAGGTTCAGGAAACTTTTTTTTGCTTTTTTTTTACTTTTTATAAGGGACACAGAAGCGGAAAGGCACAAGCAGAAAAGGCAGAGGTTTTTTATTTTTTATGGGACGCTAACACCTCACACTATCACACATCATACAAACACGAAGAAGAACACCTCCCATTACAGCTGTGAGAAACCTTAGGGAGACCTCACATTTTCTCCCCTCAGAACCTTTGCTCAGGTGGCCAGGTAAGGGCCATTGCTGTTGGATCCTGACCCGGGGGCAGACAAGCGGGGGAGGATCACCTGAGTAGGGGGTCCTTGAGGAGTGGCAAGATGATGCCTGAGGATAGGACACGGCATCCCCCTTTCCCAATTATTCATCACCTCACTCTCCCTTTATGGGCTATTACAAGTCCTATTCTGCCTCCCGCCCCAATTCCAACACATACTCAGACGAGGAAGAGGCATCCGAGAGTAAGAAAGATTGCCTATGGGGAAAGTCCTTACAGTACTGTGAGGAGGAAGATGAACACAGAGGCCTACCACACCACACTACTAACATGTCCCTCTAACAAGGTCAGGCATAGTCAGGTAATTGACAACAGCTATACGCACCTGCACTCTATTACCTACCACTGTAGTAATGGGATGAAGAAAGAGAAACCTAAGAGTCAGGCAAGTCACATTAATTGTTCTAATTGGAGTCAGGCAAGGGAGGCCAAGGCCCCTTGACAGAGCTCAGATGTATAAAAGGTGGCACACTCCGCAGAACAGAGAGCAGCAGTTAGGAGATCAGAAAAGAGGCTGCGTGGCTGAGTCTAGCTGTTCCTAAACCACCTTTTGCCAAAGAAAGAGAGCGAGTTGTGAATGCTGAGCGAGTTGGGGAAGCCAGAAAAGAGGAAGCTGCAACTGGAGATCCCCGAAAGATCCGGAGGAGAACGGGACACCGAGACGCTGACCTGGTACTGTGTGAGGGTTGCTGCGTGGCGAGTTAGCCATGTCCCCAAGGAGCCGGATTTGGAAGTACTAAGTCCTGTGGGCTGTGACCAAGCAGACGCCTGTTCACCCGGGACGAGTCCAGGTCCCAGGGGTATCTGAGGGGCAGGCGGTGAGACCCTGACCTCATCTCCGAAGGCGGCGAGCCTTCTCGGCAGCATTGCGGCAACCCGGTGAGTTTCGGAATGTCAAGAAACCCAGTGTGCACGTGAGGCTCAAAGGGAAATTTGAAAGTGCACAAGCAACATCAAAGAGAAGGAGAGAGGCTGAAACGTTCGTGTGGCTTGAATCAAAAGAAAGAGAAGGGCCTGAAGTATCACAGTGGTCGCGCATAGGGGAAGTAAAGCTGTGCGCTCTCAAAAGTCTTTGATACTGACCCGGCATTAAAAGGAAGATATATACAACACTAATTGAGCGGTGAAAAAAAGGGGAGCAACGCCAAAAGTGAAATGGGAGCAAAATCCCCAAAATATTGTGAATGACTGTTTGACCTAAAAAGGAAGAATTGTTTTGAAAGTGAATCTTGAAAAGCAGAACTTTTGTGTTTTTGTGAACTTTGTGGTGAACTGTTGCAATGAGAAAGGGCTAAGCTTGGGCAAGGGAGCCCAAGCGAGCCTAGGAGCTTGTGTGACACTAAACCTGACAATAAGGCAACCTGAATCCAGCCTTGCTTTATACTTATTTTTGGAACACCATTTCTCTGTTAAGAAGAGCTAGAACAACATGTGTTTCAATAATGAGGGCAAGCATAGTTTTGACACAGACAGATTTTGTTTTGCTTACGGGCGTCAACTCTCCTTAGAAACATCATTTAAGGGAATATCCAAAGTAGAGAAAGGGCAAGATAGGCATTACACCAACCGATTATCTCTTGTAATAAAGGTTTTCAAACTTGTATCTTTTTTGTCTGTGTCTCTTTTGTCACCATGCCTACCTCACACAGCCTAGAACACCCACAATGGAACAGGAAGTGAGAGGAGGCTTATATAGAGGGCAGAGGGCCAAGCTTCCTTTAGGAGATTTATAAGCTATGACTGGCTGAATGAACTCAAACAAGCCGATGAATCTCATGAGAAGGCTCTCGTTGGCTAGACAGACCGAATGAATAAACCATTATTCATCCCGCCATCAGTGGCTCCTGATTGGATGATCTGACCCTGACGTCTTTTGTCTGGGATTTGTCAGCACCAAAAAGAACGAATCGTCACTAATGGATTCACCCATACCCACGGATCCACCTGTTGGGAGTTCGTCCAGGCCTACGCAGGGCCCTTGGACTTCTTTGAAGGGATAATGGACGACATCTCCTTCAAAGAGTATAGTGTCTGTGGGGCTCTGCTGGCGAATGTGAGAACATTCTATGTCCCGGTATCTGAAAAGGTTCCCGGATTCCCCTGCTGGGTCATTCTTTGAAATGCGTGGTCTCTGTTGGGTCAGAGCTCTGCCTTAGTTTATGACAAAATTCTGCTCAAATTAGTCTGGGTGAAATCAACAGTTAGTTGAAGCATGTTCATAAACTATGAACAAAGCTAAGTTCTTGGATGACATTGGAAATATTTGGTCAAAAGCACTCTGCAATGATATATTGGGCAGGGCAATTGGCCATGTGAAACTGGTGCATTCAGTGGCCATTGAAAAGACTGGTGCTGCAAAGATCTTCTGGTTCTGGGCCCCCGTGATGGTTCTTTGGTACCGCTACGCCTTGCACCTGGGTGGCACAATCACTGCAATTACTTTTATATTTGAACATTTCACATTTCAGTCTTATGATATGTTTTGCCAAATATGAGAAAATAAATCAAACATTACAATGAGTCCTCAGATAGTGCTAAAGCAACAAACAGTGCTCCAAGTGGCCATTAAACCCGCCCCCGCCACCCCCCCCCCCTCTTCCCTCTGCCACATGCACAGAACAAGAAGCCACATGACTCCACGGGGATCCTACAGAAACGACCTTCCATTCACTTTACTGTCGTATGATATATATGCTAACATGACCCATGTCATTCCAGAGCAGCAAATGTTGTAGATTATAAATCCAGGACAAAATATACGAGAATGAAAAGATATGTGTTTTTTTGTGTGTTTTAGTTAATAAAATGATAACTTTTACATTTCTATTTATACGAATTTCAAAAGTTTCCATAACAAGTGAAAGTTAAAAATAAAATACAATGTTTGTGTCACATCACCTACTTAAGCTTCCACCACCTCCACTGTGTTGCTATTAAAGGGGTGGGAGGTATTCTCACCTTCAACGCCAATACTTGGTTTGCACCTGAAAAAAGCAATGCCTCAAGTTTCCCTGGTTATGTAAAGCAGGAGTCACGATGGCTTTGAATGGTTGGACCAAAGATAGTGGCAATATATATCTATGAAACAACAGTTTCTGATGAGAAAAGTGGTGATATGTGGCCAACTGTCTCTCTCAAGTACAGTGCACATGTGCTAGGTGTTGCTAGGTCCAGAAAAGGTCCGGGGCAATGCTAATGTCGGGACTGTCGGGACTCGGCGCTAGCTTGCCCTTTGGTAGAAGCCCTTGAGCTCCTATCCGGGGTTACAACCAAAAGACCCGGGGTTATAGCCCCCTCAGTACCCCTCCTAGCAACACCTCTGGGCACTGGTGGTAAATAGAAAAGTATGGGAGCCTTTTTTATTCATTGCACAGTTCTTTCTCAAACTGTGTCTCGTATTGTGAACGCTCTCTTGCATACAATATCCAGTTGTGGAACCACCTGTACTGCCTTGTGCTGCCCCAGTTGCCTTCATGTTCAGGTGTGTAGTGAGCTACTGGGGGTGATTCGATGGGAGATCCACTCTTGGTCTGCTGCAGGTGCACATTGTACTGTGCTACACATCTGCTCTCCAGTCTGGTCTTAATGCTCTTTCAGATTTGCTCAGTTATATTGCACCAGTTGGAAATGGCATGAACACCTCGGCAATGGTTTGATTGCATAATATGGAAGATATCACGTGTTTTCCTTCCATGGAAAGTTATAGCGCATCCTTATACTAAACACTAATGCAGCCTGTTGCATTGTTCGTGACGTGTACTGTTCTGCATACACTGCAGCATTTTCACGCTTGTCAATGGAGTGTACCATTCGATGTTACTAGTTCTGGGCTGTCAGTTGAGTTAAGGTCGGAATGTTAGTAGGACAGCTAACGATGGGAAACACCCTAGTCTTCCTCACATTGGATGGACAGAAATCCTTCTGCTCAGGTGCTGTCCTCATTATGAAAAGAAACGCCCTCCTGTCAGTGTGACCAGAATGCACTTAGACAGCGAGGGCTCGATTCATGGAATGTTTCGCATGGGTCAGAGTGGCTTTACACCCGGATTCGTGGAACTGTGCAAAGTGTATTTTTGCTGTACAAAGTCAGTTCAAAGTCATTTTTGCAGTACAAAATGAACTTTGCACTGTAAAAACACACTTTGCACAGTTCCATGCATCCGGGTTTGTGTCAGGGCAGAGTCACTTTCCAGGCGTTTAGTCTTCATCGCTGCAGCAGCGGGTTTAGGGAGAGGACACCAGTGCTGGGGGGAGACCTCGGAGCAGTGTGAGTGTCGGAGCGGGGGGGTGGGGGGGGCACGGTAGCCATGCACTGTTCTACTCCAAGTACTGATGACCACTCAGGGGGGGAGGGTGGAATGTGGCAAGGTCTGCTACACAGTAAAGTTAGATGTTGAGAGATTGTAATGCCCATAGCTAATATCTGGTGCCAGCTTCGTTTGTGATTTCCACAGGCTGGGCCCATGCCACGTTTGTGTACAGACAGATCACACACTGCGTCTTACTATTTTTCTCCTTTATTTGCATTTCCTGACTCAACGTGATTTTTGCAATAATCGATTACTGGGATAAATACGCGTCTACATGTCGGCCCTGCTGTACAGTCCGTCGGCCGGTCAGTGAGGGGGAAGGATGTGTCGTGTTTTAGCGGTATTGTCAGGGGAGGCACTGCAGGCTGGGGGCATGTGTGTCTGATTGATTTGGATGAGGCAACACCTTGCCGGACTATGAGAGGGCAGTGGCGGGGGAGAGGATGAGCACAGAGAGCAAGTATTTCATTTTTCCTTCTCAATAACTCATTTATCGCGTTCTTGGAAGACTGGCTGTAATCCGCTGTGAGCCTAAGTGGGCACATGGCACAATTATGGCCCTTGGACTAAGAGGCAGGCATGACTTCTTCTTTCAAGTTCACTTTTTTAAACCATTGCGATATTGGTTGAGACACACCAGGGGCCAGATTACATACTTTTGCACCAGTGCAAGTGCAAAGTTTGCACGGTATTAGCACTAGGGCAACGTTTGCCCAATTTTTAAAAACACTGGGACACATTAAAAGAAATTGCACCTCGACAAGTGTAGTTTGGCATATTAAAAACAGCAGGGCAGAAATTACCCGTCAGTGCAAAAAAGATGCATTTTCGCTACAATTTTACACCAGTGCAAAGTTTGCCCTAGTGCTAATATGGAATAGTATTATCACTAGGGCAAACTTTGCCCTGATGCAAACATTCATACAAAATATCTCTTTTTGGCAAAAGGGCAATTTTATGCCTGGTGCTTTTAATATCCTGAATTGCACTTTTCGAGGTGCAATGGTTTTTTAATGTGTGCCAGTGTCTTTAAAAATAGGGCAAACTTTGCCCTGGTGCTAATACCGTGCAAACTGTGCACTTGCACCAGTGCAAACTTTCTGTAATCTGGCCCCATATGTTTAAACAGAATGTGGACCATCTCACTCAGAGTATTTGCAGCTGCTAACAGTGTCCTGCTAATTGTCCACAGTAATGGTTTCCAGTGGGTAGTCGGGCAACAGGGCATACGTGTCTTGGAATCATGTAGTGAAAGCAAGGTTGTGTGCTTTCACCAGAAGCAACCTGAACGGGGGTGTGGGTGGGGGTCAAAGAGGAGTCGGAGTTACTAGCACCCTCTTGTCTGTGCTTACTGGTGGTGTCGGTAAAGATGTCATCTTTGATGCTGGCCAGTGGAGAGGTGTCATGGGTCTGCTCATGATGCCAATGTATTCCACTGTCATGTTGGGTTGGTGGTGTCAAGGGTAAAAAGGGGTGCGCTATTAAATAGGTGTGGAGATGAAGAGCGTCTGAGGAGCCCTGACTTTGATCTTTGAGATGGAAATGAGGCGGGAGGAACGCCCCCGTAAGGTAAAGAAAGAGGTTCTGTGAAAGCCGCTGCTTACCTGGACTCCCTCTTCCCCCCCACATCATATGCACTGCCCAGATTTGAGTCCAGCTGCAGTATTAGGGCCACCAGTGTTACTTTGTGCCTGCCTTGCTTCACAATTAGACTACATGAGGCCTTCAAGGTGCACCTCCATAGCATTCTGGCGCCGCAAAAAGAAATATCACCTGGACAGTAGTGCTTCCAGTGGCCAGTGTAGCAAGGGGGACAGCATTCCAAGTGCCAACATTACTGAAGAATCAAGTCTGGACACAATATTTTCCGAGACCCAGTGTGTGGCTGGCACTAGGCACTAAATGGAGGCAGAAAGGTTGTACTCTAGATGGAACATGCCGCACACACAGCTAACGTCCATCAATAGAGCAGCGCAGGGATGTGAACAGGCCTTCATTTAAATGGGAAGGACAGGAGAGGGAGGACTTTGCCCAAAAGGCCAAGAAAATTTCAGTACCTCAGAAAACGAACAACATCTGGACATTTATTTGTTTATTTATATTTGTAAAGCGCCTGTCACAGGCCCGGAGGCATAATAGCGCTGACAAAGACAAACCAAGAACATCACATAAAACATACGATTCCAGACATTACTGGAGAGAAGGGAACAGGGGTAAAGACAGAAACAAAACCAAGAGATTGGTGGTGTTACTGTGCATGGGCCAGTAAGAGCCAGTCAAAACAACACCCATCATCCTACAACTTGCACACACTTACATGCCGACATGCCCCATCCTGCAGAGGCATGTCCAGCAGGAAATACTGCAGTACTCCTGATTTTCCCATTAGAAATGCAAAACTACATGTCCCAGAATTCAATGATAAATGTGGCTCAGTTATCTCCCACGAAATAATGTGGGCATACTAACAATGCAAACTGCTGTCTATATTATACAAATAATTATTTCAATTAATTATGGGCGAGGGCAATTAATCGTGGTGGGGAGGATGGAGAATGCATGTGCAGAGAGGAGGAACCCTCTAGTGAAACGATGGAAGATGCCCCAAGCTGCCTTGCTGGCTGCATCTTAGGTTCCTTTATGTGCCAACAGAGTGGCAATATGCAATGATGAAACGTTTGCTTGGGGCAAAGAAAAAGAGCAGATATGTTCACATGTCACTGTCAAGCACAGTAGATAAAAGGAGCAAAGACTACAGACCATTCTCCAATACCCGAAAGTGAAGACATAGAAGCTAAGAGTCTGGCTCAAGTAGTTATAAACAGGCAACTACTTACTCCAATATAAACAGAGTGAGAACATGAACCAAAAGTGAAAGCATTTATGCTAATTGCCTTTCCTCTTTCATGCCCTTAATGATTTTCCAGTGTTTCATACGACATATGCACTCTTTGATAACACAGCTCAGCTTAATGGCAAAGGACAGATTACATTGGCATCAGAACCAAGACCAGGAGAAGCTCGTAGGCCCATTCCTTTTACATTGGCAGAGATCACCAAAGCTATAAGCCTCAATGCACCTGGGCAGGAAAGGGCAATGAAATCAAGCTAGCAAGATCTCAGATCATGAATGGGAGGCATAGAGGGCAAACTCAGGGGCATACATGCCATTGCATTCTCAGCGTTCCGGACACTCACAGGAACAGCAAATGAAAGTCAAAACTCTTGAGGATAAAATCAAGGATTTGGAAAACTGATCAAATCGGTCAGAGTTGAAACTTTTAGCGATTGCAGGGGTGGGTGGACGAGGGGACTAATGTGAAAGGGGACATGTTCCAACCACCTCAAAAAAGAAATTAAGGCCAAGAACTGTCTCTGAATGCCATTTAGGAAACATCTCAGAGAACAAACCTTAGACCATTATTAATCTACTTTGGGAGCGTCCCTATTTTGAAGCAACACCACGCACGTGCTGGTTTAGCAAAACATAACAGCCCTCTTAGAGTGGGCCAGTTGTCATTATACGTCTTTCTTCACATGAGCAAATGAATGGATGGCCAACGTGGTGACTAATGAAGCATAAAGAGAACCTCCAATAGTTGTGCTCGATTGCATACTTGCAATAATATCCTGTCCACTGAAGGGCATTCACACAGATAACATAGTTTTTTAATTGTTTCTTTTTTTATAACGCACTTAATACCGTAGTGAGTTCGGTTTCTAAGCGTGGATCTGCGATTTGAACCTCTGTTGCTCTGTGTGGTCTTGCTTCCAAGACCAACGCGTTGACCCTGTGCTATCCTCCAACGTCAGACCATGTCTCAGATCATGCAGTGGAAACAATTAGAAAACAACCAAAAGCCAATTGGGAAATATAGCCTAGATCAAACCGTGCTAATCAGTCAAAGATTCTGAATGATCAAGGTCACGACTTCCATGATATTTCCATTACAAACAGTAAATAAATCAATAAAGCAGCTAGGCCATCGTCGACTACAGCAACAGAAAAAGTAATTTAGGCAGACTACTTTACTGATACTGGCCTCCTGGACTACTCCTTACTGCTATTTATAAGGAGACATTACAAGAAGAAAACATGGATTTCCTCAAGCGGATGGATGGGGAATAGGTAAATAATGACAACTCAAAAAAGGTTGTCTTCACACACTGTTCGCTCAGTTTCTCAAACTATTCCCTTAAGGAAATGATCCAACCAGAAGCTGCTTCACCATAAACTCGTGGTTTAATACTAAATTATGTCCATATTATGTATAATTATATCACAGGCAGTTCCATAATTAATGAAGGGTTTACAATTTTGCCCCACAATTAGGTTTATAAATTGTGAACAATAACCTTTTGGTGCACGTGCCTATTGTTTTGCCAGACCCTTTGGCTTTGTCTAGGCTGTAAACTAAACACAAATATCTTGTTATTCATATTCCCTTAGTACATTATTACGTTATGTCTGTAAAAGAGAGTGGACAAAACATAAAAAACGGCGCGAATTAGAAATATTTATATATCCAAATACATCTCAATTATGCAGTTGTTTAATTATTCATTAAAACGGGTCTATGCTTCATGGTTATCAGAATCCGTATCATCTATATCAGAATCTCAATTCAGCTCGAACAGAACATTGTTTGCATAAAATTTGCCATGTTTAAGTTCTAACTGCACCTTACCGGCGCCTTCCTTCAGCTTTGCTACCAGTCTCACCTTATGGGTGATAATGCTGATAAATCTTAACCATGTTGTTGCACCATCCACTAGTTACCTTAAATGAGGGGAGGTGACAAATTCTCAAAGTCTCAGTTCGCGCGACCTCAAACCTCCATTACTGCACTATAAGTGCAAAGGTCCACCCCCTTTGTGCCTCTCATCCCTGTGTGCTGCATTAGGAAATAACTTTGATTACATAGCCTTCCATATTAGGTTCATATAATTCCAGTCTTGGTCTTGCCAGCCATTGTTCAGAAGTAAATAATGACACTTTCAAATTTGCTTAGCAAATTCCTTTGGGCAAAACACAGCATTGCAATAGATTGCATGTAAAAACAGAAAATAAAGGAGAAATCTCAAATAATTATAAATACAAAGTAAGTTAAAGGAACAAAGAAAATTCAAAAGAGTCAAACATATATCTGTGCAACTCTTTCACAGAGTAAGGTCCAGCAATGAATAAAGTCACGGTGAAAAAACAGAGGAAAACCAACAATGGTAAGCAAAATGAAATAAAAGAGGACAAACTGCACCGAAATATAATAGTCAGAGACGTTAAGCATAATAATAAATTCAAAAGAGAATAAAGAACAAAAAAGTCCAAAAAGTCCCTTTAATACAATATCAATGCCAACTGAAATAAATTGTTGATCCATGTTGCTCATATATATATATATATATATATATATATACACACACACATATGCCTTTTATTGTGCCTTCATCAATTTAGAATTACAAATATGTCAGTACCAAAATTACAAGTTGCACTAACAATAGGACTCTTAATATAAAAAAAAAAAGAAGGACGCTTTTGGAATCCCTTAGACAGCAACATCCAACAATATGTACGTCACAAAATGTTTGTCTGAGACAGGAGTAGGCACACATTTTAAAATAACATTGGATAACCAATTTAGAACAAGCCACCACCACAAGGTAGAATAATATTTTAACATGTCCATTTTCTCCAGCCGAAGTTGTAAGAAGTGTAAAAAGTTGAGACAGGAAGTGGACTACTGTGGAGATAAACTCTTAAAGATTCACTTTGGCCAGTTTCTACGGGGCCAATTTGATGATCAAACCCATCACAGAGCTCGCATTGAATCAGCCCAGCTTATTTGTAATCACTGTATGGGAGATATTTTAACTTGATGCTAACTACAGAACCAGACAAGAAGACTAAGGACAATATCGGGGTAATCAGCGGCGGTAACCAGTTCCAAAATAGAAAAGACAACGTAAGAATGTACAGCAACACAATCCCTCAAATACCTGTGAAGAGATCAAAACCAATCACCCAAAGATTTGCCTTTTTTTCAAACTGAACACATACCAATTAAGTAAGGGTACCCTAGACATGTATCTGACAGTGATCCCCATAACTCTAGAAATAAACAGGCGCAGTTATCCAGGAGATATAAGAGGAGCAATGGACAAATCTGTTATTAGCGACCTATCATTTTAGATTTAAAAAAGTAGATGGACATTTTTCAGGAATTGAAATCAGTAACTTTCAAATCGGTATTTTGATGAATTGGTTACATTCATTATAGGTTAAATGTCAACTATTTAATAAATCAAAAATATTCAATCAAGCAAACTTCATAAATGAGCTCTGTTTGAACAACATAGGCAACTCAACTAATTAATACAATATATTAATAAAAATGGGATGATAATCTTGCAGGTAAAAAAGTGACATTTGACACACTTGATTGAAGTAGGTATTCGTAAAACAACATTGGAATGCAATGCAAAACATCTGGCATTTAATAATGCGGGGGCTACATGTTTGCCATTTATGGCCAGGGAAAAGAATCAAGGAAAATGTTAGTGGATTATGGGAGTATTCCACAAGCACCCTCTTCAATGCAAATAGGTCAACAGAAAGCATCTAGGGCCTTTTACAGTGATTTATAGAACTCAAGTGAGGGGCAATCAGGTAAATACTTTAGCTCCTTAAAACATCTTTAAGCGTCTGAAAAAGAGGGGACATGATTTCACTATGTTAATATTTTATATATGATATTTTATAAAGGTTCTTGATGAACTAAAACACATAAATAAATAATAATAATTTGCTCGTTAAATACAAGAACTCGAATGCTTGAGTTGCATTAGGTATATTCAATCACACAAAGGCTTACAAATGAGTTCTTTAAAACTTTTGAAAATGTGCTTCAACTATCCTCCGCCAGGAGTTTAAAGATATTCAGAAGACTTCTATAAGCAGGTGTCCTTGGAGTTATCCTGTTGCCGTGGTTTTCTCAAAGAAAGCTGAAACCTCTGAAAAACTGTGATGCTTGCCTTCCTATTTCCTTCATCAAAATGTCGCGAAGTTTGTCTATGTAATTCTGCAGATGTTATCTTGACTATTTCATCTATCATTCATAACAGCAAGCATGGCTCTTTTGAAAGTAGCCTTTGTGTTTACAAACACACACCCGCATTTCCACTATTGACACTGTAGTAGACAAGGCAGTGCATAATTAGCTTCAATACAGAAAAATCATTTGACGGGGTGGAGTGGGACTTCCAGGAGCTAGCAATGAAAACTATCAGATTTCCACAGGCATTCATCATGGTAATCCCAATGTTCCTCAAGAACCACCAGCAATTATTCACTTTTATAACAATATGCAAAAGTGCTAGGCAAGAATGTCCGACATCCGCATATTGCTTTTCACTATTTGCACTATTTATTCACCAACTTGCAAAAACCATCCGCTGATATCCTTCGTTAAACAGATTTGAAAACAATGCTATTTCAGCTTCCCACTTTTGCTTCATATCTTTAATCTACTTTGAAAATCCACACTTATCGTAGCCAATAGTCCTAAAGCTCCTTTAACACTGGCTAAGAAGCAAAAGCCCTGTAGCTGATGTGTTTCCATGTCCATCAATATTCACATGCGTTCTTCTGTATGTTTTGCTGCGTCTGCCTGAATCTTTCATGCACATTTGCACATCATTTTTACATGTTTTTTTATGGTCTATGTCAAATTGTATTGAACTCCTGCTTTCCCTTGTAGTGCACTGCGCTTGTCCATCATCTCAGGGCTTCCATGACAAGTGAAGGAAACAGCGAAGCTGCACTAAACATGTTTTTAACGCATTGCGTACACATACATCGTAGAAAACTATTGCAAGAGGGAACCACTGGGACCCACGTCCAGATGTTCACAATGGAATTGGCAGTGTGTCCTGCTTCATCACTGAATGTTTGTGTAGGTGCAACATCATGCCTGCCTTCTTATGCTTTTTTCCTACTTCCCTAAACTAGGATCCAACCAACTCAAGGAATTCGCCACATTCCCCACAATTGGGACTCAAAGCAACTGCCGCCATATATGGACCTGTGATGCATTCTTTACGAAGTTGCATGCAATTTCTGCGCCAACTCAGGCGGGCTGAATGTATGCCATGTTTCTCGCATGAACCATCTTGTAGTTCATGAGTGTTAATACAAGAGTAACAAGCTGTGAATCTGTACAAGTTTAATACACATCGGATACGGAAGAATTTATTCTAGCATGTAAACCATCATGGCATTCATTGTATGTCCTGTCTTAATAAACTTGGGTTTACATAATGTATATCAGAGTGTTAAGGGCAAATATTGTAGCAGTGTTATTCTCATATAACAATTAACTAAGTGATTACTTAAACTTTTATAACACGATTAACCACGGGACCGGGATTCGAACCTGCGTCTATCCTCTCGGCCTTAACACTTGGATGCTGCAGCTATGAAATTGCAAATGCCCCATTTTAGCATGTTATCTGTTGTGGAATCTATGGAAGACTATGTGCCCTCCACGTCCGTTAATGGCCCTTTGCACACGTACCTGCACCCGTGTAAACAAACAGCTGTTGAATGGCTTGGCATTTGCTCACACTAGTGACCCCATTCAATTTGTGAATATGGGGTGCGTTCACAAATGTGAGGCCACGGCCCTTCCCACTCCTTTTCCTCCAGACCCAATTTCACACGCTTAAACATGCGACCCGTGCATAATTGCGCATATTCGTTTTTTTCCCATTTGCATGTGTAGAGGCAAAAGGAGGAAAACCTTTGCCATCTTCACTTAAAAACTGAAAGTGTGTGAGAGAGTATGCGATATACATTAAAATGATTACTGCCAAAAGGCATTACATTTATGCGTTATAACTGCTTGGATAGAAGCGATACATGAACAAAGTAAATAAAGCAAGACGAACCTTGAGGAACATTGTGCAGTGCCGGTGACTATTTGCAAAACCTTCTGAATACCTCATTCGGGAGACTTGACTTCGATACGGTTTCATGATGCACGTATATCAAGGAACACGAAAAACAAAAATCGTTTTTACACATGAATGTTCACACATGATCGCTCGTGTGCCCTGCCCCCTCGCGCAAAAACAACATGCCTCTGAATGACCTGAAGCAAGGACCCATTATGCCAAAGAACCCGGGCAGCCCCCACAGTGGAAAGTTACGCGTTTTCTATCTGACATGGAATGTTCGAGAGCGTGCATTTATGAAAAATAAAATAAAAGCTTAAAATACGCATCTACTGGGTTGGAAAACACCTTGTAGGTTCAAATTCGAGCATTTCGCTCGGGAGCAGATGGCGTCACTTGTCAGATGAGAATGGAAGACCTATTGACCTCGAGCTGAGGCCTGGCGCAGATGTGCGCGTGATTATGTTCAGCGGGGCCTGTTCCCCAGGTTCCTGAGGCCACTTTGTCCTTTAACACGCATTTCTTAACGCCTTCCTGCACATTTTCATTCTCCTAGTTTCTGTCTCGCCGATTATTTGCACGGCTCCATTTTTATACATTCTTTCACTGTGACCGCCATGATACGTGTAGATTTTGTGTTACGTTTGTGGGGATTTTCAGTGTTCTGAACGCTCGTTCGACATTAATTAGTTTCAGAGCGCTGTTTTCTTGGTCAAGCTAAGGCTGTTTTTTTTTAATGCGTTTTTCAAACTGATACACGTGTGGGTCATAAAGTGTAATAACTGTGTTATTTTGGTCGTTAATCTATTGTCATTATTTTCAAATTAGGTCATTGTTACTTATTGGGTGAAATTAACTAAAACACTGACTTATTTATCCTTCTATAAAATGCATATAGTCACATACAAGAAATAACCAGGCAACAGGACATTGCAGTATTTTCTGTACCCTGCACAGGTGCTGCTCATGCGGGCGACTGACTACCTTTATTTCTTCACTAGATCGAGAAGGACATACAACTCTGGTCCACTGAGTCCAGCACACACACAAATAGCCCTAGCCAGCGCTGTTAAAGTGCAACTCTCCTTCCGGGGTAACGTAGGCCAAGCATCAGGCTTCACTCAGGAAGTGTGTTGGAACATTACCTGAAATTATTACTTTTGGAAATGTACTGTAAATGATGGAATTGGCAGACAGACACATTCAAATAAAAAATAACGTACTTAGGTAAAATCAAGTAAATATTCACAGTGCTTGTGTGCCTGACCCAGTGATGTCACATGTGGAAAATAGAAAGTTTGGGAGTTGGCTGAGAATCTACGACAATTGCAAATTAGGAATCACCATCAATCATACATTTTGCTTTGGCATACCATAAACACATGGACATTTCGAAACACATTATTATGCAGTTACACGTGTTAAGGGATATAAATACTGGATAGGTAACAATTGGCTATGATGGCTTATCCATTATAGAGCATCACAACATGAAATTAAATGATTTCAATATCGCTTTGGTATTATGATCATACTTAGTCATTGAACACTTCTCATGGATTCTGACATGCATTGGGATTTTGGAGTTATGTTAAAAGTACATTTAGGCATATTTTTCGCAACTGTCACGAGGGAACGAGGTGGGGTTGGAAGCGGCCTGCCCCTCCTTCTTCTCTGGAGTTCCGAACACCTTTGTGCATGCAAAAAGGAGCATACTGAGTGAGGACCAGGTGTGGGAGGTCCAGGGTCCTCGTGTTATGCCTCGTCATCAGAACACGTAGGGCACGTTGGTGCATCAGGACCAGAAGGGTACGCAGGGGGCGTCATGACAAGCAGGCCCTGGTGGGCATTGGTTCTAGCGTGGAGTGTGCTGTTGTTGGGGCCAGATTAGTGTTCAGGGTTTTGCAGTGTGTTGAGACCCAAAGGTCCTCCAGGGTGCCGAGACTAGTACAGAAGTCTGGGGTCTCAGGGTTGTATTGTGCATAGTAAATGTGGATGGCTTTTGTGCCTAGCATTAGAACCGGCCACAGTATATTGTAGGTTTATTTTGCAGAACCATGGATGCTCGCCCTATGGCCCGCTTGCTTTGCTGGTGCGGTTGGCAGGTGCTAATTTGCCTGCTCGTGCTCCTCTACGCTGCAGGGATGATATGAGCACAGAATGTTTTTTCCTGACATATTTGGCCACCTCCAATTTTGATGACCCTCCATCGATTGCTCAGGACATTGTGATGCTCTGACCTAGTTGGCCTATAGCTCTCCCTCGACTTCTCCAGACGTGTTTAACCAGTCCCTACACACAACCCAGACACCAACAAACGCAAGCTCTCATCATCCTCTCCAGATAAACCTCCTCAGCCTTTTACGGTTGACTTTCTTTCATGTCGGAGTGACAAGGCTCCTTTTTACTACCCACAACATCAGCTGGATCCAGGAGCAGGCTGCTAGCCTGCCCCCGCACACATCATAAACAAAGCTTCCGTTCTCGATCGGTGTATTTTAATCATTTGACTCATTTTCGTAGGGTGATTCCTACCAATGAAATTATGGACCTCGAAAGAGTGAAAAACTGGGGAGCTCGGCTAGGATTCCAACCAGTGTTGTCCAAAAGGTTGGCCAATTTACACACAGATCTCTGCATTGAGTGCTTAACTCAGTAAAGGCCGGATTCATGGAAATATTTGCATGGAAAATAGGGTACTTGAGCGCCAAACTGCATGCGTAATCCTGTTAATCGATTCATGGAAATTAATGCGACGGATTTTCCTTGGACTTGCGTTTATTTCGTGCATGCATGGCACGGTTCTGCGAGCAGCCGAGTGCCTTGTGCGAGACTCCATGCATAGCGTGGGA
Source organism: Ambystoma mexicanum (assembly GCF_040938575.1). Classification (NCBI taxonomy): domain Eukaryota; kingdom Metazoa; phylum Chordata; class Amphibia; order Caudata; family Ambystomatidae; genus Ambystoma; species Ambystoma mexicanum. The sequence goes on from NC_090930.1 coordinate 1,092,855,497, forward strand.
GAGGCCTGTGCAGAGGGCGGAGTAGGGGGTAAAACTCAGACAGTAAGGAAGAACAAGGGAAAAAGTGAGTGTTACGAGGGACTGGCCACAAGCATCTCATAGTAGGCGCACAAATGCACACGGGAAAGCGTATTCATGGATGGCAGGCATAAGGACACTTGCGCATAGGATCCGCAGCATGGAGCTGAGTTTGCATGTCGGATTTAGGAATGTGTGCACGCCAATGGGGTTCAGATCGGACTTAGAGGTGTGCATACACTGCGTAGTGGGGTGCTTGGCTGGTTTACGGGAGTTTGCATGCAGATTTTCCGAGTTTTACCCGATTTACGAAGTTTCATATGCATGTTGTCACGGGTGCCGGCAACAGTTATGGCGTATCCTGCACACTGTCCCCGAGATGCAGGCCTGCTTGTGGGGGACCCAACGCACTGTTTGAAGGGTGCGTGTATCCGCACCAGGGTGAGCGCACAAATGTAGCTGTTCTAGCTGTTTATCCTTTGCGTGGCGGCGTGTCAGGGGCTACCGGGTGCGACTTGCGAATACGTTTACTTGGCACTGTAAATTCCATGAATACGCAGGGCACGCATTTTTTAATGTGCACGAAGGCTCTCGCAGTGTCGTTCTCGGCACGCGGCAATTGCAGAACAAATGCACACTTTTCCATGAATCAGGCTCTAGAGCATCAACTAGTTCATATCTTGCATCATGACTCATTCTTTGGTGCTCTGAAGCAGGTACATGCGGTGGACGACATCAGAAATAAAAAACAAAGGGAACTGATTATTAAAAACAACACTTACCAAACTATAAGTGTTGATTTGGGTACATGAAGAGAGAGAGCAAAGAGTGCTCAAAGCTGCATGTTTGGGATGAAGCTCAACAAAAGAGGGGGGCGCCTGAAGGAAGTCAGAAAAATAACCAGTGTATAAATACTGGAAAGCAGATTAATACTGTGCAAACGAGCGAGGTTTACCCCTAGGGAAACCTTCTTTGAACCACGTGCCATCTACCAACATTACTCAACCTAGCCGTATCACATGTGTATTTACTCACGGCCTTAATACACAAAATTTAAAAAAAATCAACAGGGGTACCGTATGCTACAATAGACCATGTACTGACGTTATGTGAAGCACTTACCCTCTATTCACTTGACCCTCTTATGCCTCCATTACATTTTGTACCGATGTAACTTGAGGCCATTTTCTTTTAACTACACTAGTATCACCAATTTGATGTGCAGCTGATGATGTTGTAATGATTTAATTGCCTTAAACACGGCACTTTCTGGCTGAACTACCACTGTTTATTGCCTCTCTTATCTATTTATTTTTATTTTTATGTTCCTCTCTGCTCCGCACTTTCCACTCTCCCCCTTCCATGCACTCTTCCGTTTTCCCATGCACTTGTGTGTTCTCAATGTCACTGGGCCTAGTAAGATCGTTGTTTTTTGTGCTCCCCTTTTCCCTTCCCTTTCCTTGTCGCGCTCTGAAACACTTGTGTACGAGCGTGATACAAATAAATTATCATATCATATCATATGATGTACTTATTTTTCAATAGCTTCAGCATGACCAATGTGGTGGGCAACTAATGATTTTGTCAAGTGATTCCTGTTATTGTTTCAGATTGATTTGGTGTTTTCACACCTCTGTTTCAACATCTGTGGCCCATTCTGTAACCTATGCCCCCCACAAGCATTAGTTGTTATATTGGAGTATACGTGTATTACCACCTCAAAAATATTTATTCTCGTCACTCTGGGTTTTTACAACTTTGTTACCATGTTGCTGTATTTTGTGTACCTCGGGTTTTCTGTATAATGTTTCTAAAGATGTATTCAAAATATAAATCATGAAATAACATGTCTTTTTTCTAATGAATTCGACTACTGAGCATTAACTAAGATGATGTAGAACAGCTTAGTATTATTTCTTTGGATGCCCATCGAACACATTCTTTGTATTAATTGCTGGGACATCATAATTGATCTATGCTTGAGTCATCCTTCAGACTGCAATCAACGTTTGCATGAGCTATCTTTTCCCAAAAAGCTTTGATGGATTTGCTTTCATCATGGGGTGCTCTCCTTTGACGACAGCGGCGTAAGCTGCACATCGATAGGGTATGACGGCACGGAGCCAGTGGTCTCTCCATGAAGGAGCCGTGACTTGATAATGTTCAGTTTGGGAATATGTAATCACTACTCAGTTCCCAAACACATTTAGTGATATTGGGGTATCGCTTGCAGAGATCACACAGCGTAGTTTCCTTTGGACTCCATGTACCTTAAAGAATCAGTGATCGAAGTGAGCTGGAACGGTCGGGAACAGTGTTCCCCTACCTTTTCGTTGCACTTCTACCACTGACAAGCACTGTGCCGTCAGCCTCTCCTGTCAGTTCTTTATGCAATTTTGGCATTGCAGCTTTTGTTTAGCAAGGTTTATAGTAATCAAACTCTATTCTAGCCCTAATTTATATGCTATGCCCTGGTATGTTAACAGGCATTTATACTTTCCCAAATCGCCACCAGAGTAGTTTCAGAGCACTTAGGCTTTTCTGTGGTCGAGGGTACTTTGCCCCCGACAGGGGTATCTAGACCTTAAGACATCGGGATCAAAAATATACACGGTTGTTTTTCTTATTATTTTTTTTTTTATTTTATCTAGTCATTAAACTAAAGCAGAAAGTATTATTAACAATTATTTTAAGCAAAAATACATACAAAGATGTATTATTTAAAAATGTTATCAGGTTCTTTGAGGAAGCATTGACCCTCTTTATTGGCATTCTTTTTTATGTTTTGGGCTGTTTTCTTTTGCCACGTGTGCCCCGGCTGAAAAGAGGGTTTTGCCGAAATGTGTTATTTTTCTCAGAAATACCAGGCTGTATTTGTATTTTTGTGTTTGTATTTGTACTTTTGTGTTTGTATTTGTATTTGAGTTTGTGTAGTGCAAAACTAGCTAGTGGAAGCTGTGTAGCCCTGTATAAGTATTTTGAGGTTAACAGCGGTCAGTGGAAATGAAAGTGACAAGTTATTGTAATTTGGGTATCCCATAAAGCGGCGGTGATATATACCTAGGAGTAGCAGGTCCTTTGTGACCCTTAGGCTGCACTGTTTACAAGACACTGGAGTAGTTACACCATCTGCAAGTGGTCACAGAAGCAGTACAGAGAAAAGGGGCCTAAGTGCCAAGGGCGAGTATGCTTGTCCTTTTTGCATAGACTTGCATAATAGCCCTGCAGTTAAGGTTAATGGGAGACAACAAATCAATGGACGTGGGGGAGTATGAACGGGAGAATGAAGCACATTCCAGGGTTAAGGGGCACTAGGCAGCTACTATCACGAGAAGGAGTAGAAACACATGGCACTGTATGAGGGGCAGAGAGCAGAATTCCGAAAGGAACAGTTGGAGGGTCACCGAGAGCACATGGGCATTGACGCATTACATGCAAAACACATGAATAACCCGGATAGACAACACTGAAAGGGACCATTCAGAGGGGGATCAGTGGGACGTTCTTGTAGGTGAGGTGCAGAAAATGAAAATGCCACCTTTTTTCTTAAATAAACGACTTTCTATTAAGGTGTGTTTTATGACAAATTTTATTTAATTGGATCAATTGTTGTAAGCCTATGCACAATTTCTGCTTTCCTGTCAATCTTTCATTTCTTTTGTGACTCGTCCACCTGTCAATGCAGGCCAGCCTGTGCTCCTGAACCGGCCTGATCTTCCGGCAGGTCATTAGGAGACAATGCACCAATGAGATTGTCGTAGACGGTGTGCAGTGATTTTAACAAATTAAATTACAGAGACTGCTGTAATAACGAAAATGTTAAAACGAAAAAATATCAAATTTTTGTTTCAAATGTATATGGGGTAAGGGGTTAAAACGCGTGGGGAGAAGGTTGGGTGGGCTTAAAAGCACAGGGAAACGGAGGGTTTGGGGGATATTTTTCATTATAAAATGTTCATTATTACAGCATTCTCTGTAATTTAATTTGTTAAAATCACATGTAACCGTCATAGACTCCTTGGAAAATGTGGGCCGGAGGCACAGAGCCAACCAAATCCCTCCACTGGATTTTTTCCTTCCTCTCTGTCCAGTTTCAACACCAGCACAACTGCTAGATTGCAGCTCTTCCAAACCACCAGGCCATAAGCAACCACAGACACGTGTCACCTCCAGCAGTGAGCTGTAGGTTAAGACTCTGGGCACAGCAAGCTTGAGAACCACATAAGCTCATGCCTGTCCAACAGAAGGTCCTGTGACTTATGCAGCATCCAAGAGTGAAAGAAGGATGGTTGTGAAATATTCATAACCATTGGCATTGCTCTGGTCAACCTACAACCCCATACATGTTCAGCCTGCTGTGTCAATACAAAAGGGAGACACTATATGTAGAACAGGTTTAGTCTCACCCCAAAAGGGGCAGTTCAGCCGCATCTACTTGGTTATATCTCCTTTGCAAGAGACCACAAGCAAGGCCCAGGCATGCTCCAACCTCATTGGGCCATCATCAGTGAGGTCTAGCTTGGGACTCGTGGCACAGCAAGCGTGTGACCTGGGTCGGGGCGTACCAATTCCAAACATGGTGAGGAGCAATAAACGGAAGGTCTTGAATTAAACACAACCACTGGCATTGCCCCAGCCATCATCAGTGAGGTCTAGCTTGGGACTCGTGGCACAGCAAGCGTGTGACCTGTGTCGGGGCGTACCAATTCCAAACATGGTGAGGAGCAATAAAAGGAAGGTCTTGAATTAAACACAACCACTGGCATTGCCCCAGGCAACCCACGAAATCATATTTATCAGGCAGGGAACAAATCCAGCATTTCAGTATATGGTAACAACTCCCTCTGTCGTCACTGCACCTTAGATACTGACCCAACTGTCAATCATTCAGAGCCTTCTATCATTACTCTACTCTTCCTGCAGCTTGTCTGCTCAGGTAGCCATTTTCTGGATCACCCCCAGAACCTGATAGCCCAATCAGTACAAGGGGCCAGCTGTTCAATTCTAACACAGGTTACTGTGGGGCAACTCTAGTGACAAAACAACAGTCCAGCTGTGACTCTGTTTCTTCTACAACACGGGGAACACTGCTAGACCCTTCCGATGAGCCTCCTTATAGTCGCTGGTTAGAACACATCTGGGGTATGTGGATTTGCCTAGCTTTAGAATCTTTCTGTTCCATTGTTTGTTGTGTTTTTAATGTACATATGCTTTCTGAAAGGTCGATATCCACTGGGCCGCACATCTCAATGGTTGTGATATTAGAAAACATTGATGCGACTTACACCTTCTGATCAGGCTTCACAGCACGTGGATGTTGGGTTGGCCAGGAGTAGGCCTTTGTTGTAGAGGGTGCCACTCTCTTAACTATCCGTTTCTTTCATTCATTGCAATCAGAGTCGGAATGAGGCATACAATTGTCTCGGGCACAATGAAAAAGTGTCCCACCATTGCAAATGGCAATTCATTCCTTTTGTGACAGACTGTTTGAATAATACCCAAAGCGGAGTTTTTTTGATCAAATTTGATGCTAATTGTGCAATTTAAGAATATTTATTCAGCAACAATGGTCAAAACTACTAGCCACATAGTGAAGTAACTCATCAAACTGGCCCACTTTGACCAGAAAAACTACTGGTCCACACTAGCATTTTGCATTTTTGGTTCGGGCATTACCCTGTTGCCCTATAGGCCAATCCAAGCCTGATCCTAATGGAGACTCTATCTGCCCTTCTCTGTTTCCGCTTGAGGTTCGGCGGTGGAATCAAGCTCTGGCTCTTCCCCGTCCCCTGGCATGGGAGAGAAAGCAAGACATCAAGTTCTCGTTCTGTCATCCCCCGGCACATATTACGCTCATGATGTAATTCAGTTAATTAGCGCATATTTCCCATTTGTTCCAATCTTACCTTTCGAGCCAAATCTGAAAAGATGTGACGTTGACAGTTAAAGTAATGCCGCACTCGGGAGCAGGGTACGGGGGTTTCGTTCGACAGCACAGAATATGTGCAGCCAAATGATCCGCTTGGCGGTGTTTACGGAGGGGCGAGGAGACGCGGAGTGTTGCAATGTATTGTGACAAGTTACAGCATTAGCAATGTTACAATGCTTCCAGGAGCGCACAGGGATAAGGAAAAGGAAAGATAAAAAAAGACAATCAAATTTGGATCATTCTTATTTAATGGAAGGAGAAGACACTGGGGCCTGTTCTCTGCTGGCCTGCCCACCTAATCTCCTCAGATCCACGCTCAGATGGGTTGCACCACGATATGAAGAGGCTTACGCGCCATAATGAAAAGGGAATGCTATAGAGGGATCAGAATGTCACCCTTTGTAGTGAAAATACAATTCCTGGCTTTGCTGATAGGGTCAGGTCTTTGGTCCCCTAATTTCTTAACTTTCCTCGATTATTCACTTTCATCTGTTCTTCCGCTACCTTTGGCGGTGTTCTAATTTCATTTGGCGCGATTAAATGCGCCGATGATGTGCAGAACTGATTGACCCACTGGATGAAGCGAAGAAAGAGATGAATTGTGGATATGGGACGGCTCAAAGGCACCTCGGATTGGAAGGCAGCCAGCCCGGCTTGCGGCTTGGGTTCTTAGCTCTCAATTAAAGAGCATAATGCTGACAAGAGGCCTGCAACTCCAGCTGAGGTGCCGCAGAAAGTCCTTATTAGTGTTATAAAGCGCCTCACATTTTGTTTAATGTCTATACTGCAGTGTGTATGCAAATAATGGCATATGTAGTCACACCGCGCATAGCTCGTGCCATGTAAATCTAGGCTGGTATGTCATATTGCCAATTCTAGCCCTGTCATCGACAGGCCCCATGTTAAATTATGCATATTAAGGGACACGTTGCCGCTGCTAGAAATATATAGTTTGAAATCAATCATGTTTAGGAGATTTGAATGCATGCCGGCACAAGAGATAATCAGCCGTCTTCGATATTCGATGCAAAGGCGTTCTCCTGAATGTGTCTGTGCATCGTTATGATATGATAAGTTATTTATAACGCGCCTGTACACAAGTGTCTCTAGGCACGACAAGAGAAGGAAGGGTAGACAGAGGGAGGACAAAACAAATGATCTTACTAGGCCTTGTGTCATTCAGATCGTGCGAGTGCAAGGGCGAGGGAATAGGATAAGTGCCATGGCACAAAACGCAGTAAGTGCTGCCAGAGTTTGGCTCAAGGTAGTGCAGGGAGGCAGAAGACTGTAGCATTGCAGATACAGTCCCTAAGTGGGTGGGAGGACTGGAGGAAGTGTCAGGGGCTACTGGTCATGCAGTGCCCATGGGGTTCGGTGGGTGGCCAGGTAACCAGTTAGCGCAACAGACAGGTGCATCAGCAGGGGAGAGAAAGAGAGAAAGCGGACGCGAAGAGGAAGGTCTTCAGTTGCTTCCAGACCCTTAGGTGGTCCTGCCCAAGTTTAAGAGCGGCAGGGAGGCTGTTACAGAGGGAGGCCCCAGCCGAGGACAGAAATCTACCCCCACTCTCTCCCTGGAGAACGTCTGACCCTTAGAGAGTTGGAGGTGGATGAGCGGATGGCTTGAGAATGAAGATGCTTAGGAAGAGAGAGTTGGATGTAGTGTGGTCCCCAGCCCCCTTTCCCCGGTAGTAAAGAATGGCTTATCACTGCTCATCACTTCTCAGGCCTTCCTCTAAGATTCCTCTAAGATTGTACGACCTGTTCTCACTTTCTCCTCCTTTGGAACTCTGCCCCATATCCTCGCCTCAACAATCTTATGTTCGCCCGCAGCGCCTACAGAGCCACAAGAGAAATCCTGTCAGAGGAATCAGTAGAAAGCACAAGGTAAGGGCAGTAGAAATAGAAAGCAGACAGAATGTGACTATTTTCCTCATAGGAAAAGAGGTGGGCTGCATGAGAAAGCTCACCAGACTACGGTGCAACCGAAAGTTCAATAAATCAATCTGTTCCCCTGAACAGTGTTTGTAATCCTGGTTCAGCTCCAGAAAGGAAAAGCCAGTCTTATCTCATTGTTGGTGGGTTTGTGCATTCCATAGGGCAAACATTTTGATGCAAATCTTTGCAACTCCCCGTCTCAGTTACTGGGGATACAACCTCTGTGCAACATCCCAATCCTTTTATAAGCTCAGCTGTGTCATTAGCACTCACATTGATGGTCTCACTTGAACCACCCTAACACCAGACACATTCTCGGGTGCTTTGAGACAGTACCTTTCCTTCACGCTATCAAGCAAAGGCAGTATAGAAACAGATTGTTCCAGCTAAGCCTATGGAGAGGAGGGCTTGACTTCCTGCAACTCCTCAAGAAAAGCTCACTTCTTTTCAGAGGGCTGTCTGTTACGCTCACCTGGTATCCACAGGGACGCCACCCAGCTGCCGGGACTCTGGTACCCCTCTCGGTCGCTCCCTGGTTTTATCAGCAGGGGAGTTCTGCCTGGAAAACAGGTGGGCAATGTTCAAGTCTGGGCAACAGGGGTAAGAGCCTCCCAACACCCGCTATGCCCGCGGCCCCTCCTGGACCTTTCCTCACCTTGTTTTGGGTTTTGGCGTGCTCTCCATCCTGCCTTCTTGGCAGGGGTGCATTGTCCTCTGTGGGCGAATGCAATCTAGTTACTTCACTGATGCTGCCCTTTTAGAGTCTCTCAGGTAGGTCTTATTACTGTATACTGTAAGCCTTTCCTTGATTTACTAATGTCTTTTTTCTCTCTTTAGGTGCGCGAAAGTCCGCTGTGGAACATTGGCTGGATTTGGACTCACCGGCGAGTGATGGTGTTTGGAGAGAGCCTTGATGGGGTAAGTGAGTGCTTGTGCAGCCCTATGATGATGTCTTGCCTTGCTAACCTGTTGTCTTTTGCTCCCGCAGGTTGTGGTGTTCACCGGAGCAAGGAGTTCCAGAGCGGTGCTGATCGAGGGGTGACTTGAGGTAAGCTGCCAGCTCAAATGCATTGTCTAATGTCTCTTTTCTCTCTTGCAGGTTCGACAATCCAGGAGGCACGCTGTTCCTTGGATGCTGCTCGCAGGAGTAGTGGACAGCTAACGGTGGAATCTCAGGTAAGCTGCTGCTAATAACGATGTCCTTTTTGTCCTTTCAGGTGCGGTTCATCTGAGGTTTGCAGATGCTGCAGAACACGGTGAGCGTCATGTTGCTGGATCGCAACGTAACGCGTAGCATGTTCTTCCAATCGGGTGTGGTTTAAATAGCCTCAAGAAAAATAGTCCAGGAAAAGCAGTCCCTAGGCTACCACACCCAAAACACTATACTGCATAGCTTGGTTCCCAGGAGCCAAGCTATGCGGATGCCTCAATGTTGACTGGCATTGAAAAAGTAGTCCCCAGCACCAAGCACAAGTCTCATTAAGTATGAGCCTGTCGCCAAAGGCGCCAGGACTTGCCCCAAGAGGGCCTTGGCCAAGGATGCCTAAACTTGTTGGGGGCCCGAACCAAGACCCCTCCTAGCCCATGGACCTACCCGGGTGTTCAAGGAAATGGGTTGTGACACTGTCATATTGACTTGACAGTTGCAATAGCATCTACACCGAGCTTCAAAGACTCCTTCAAATCTCTGGACTGAAATCGATGTCTCATTTGCTGCACATTAACATCAGGGCCATATCACACCAGCTTTGAGGGCCCCTCACTGCTTATCAATAAAAGAACAGCCACATTTCAAGACCTTTAGGTGTACCATTCTAAACCAATTCAAAACTCACCTAAACAGATGTAAGTCAATTGGGAGTAGTTCTCATGTGCCGGGCTAAGCACTTTGGAACGGCTTGTGTCCTCAGCCATGAGTTACTTAAGGTTGTCTTCCTAAAGTTAAGGACTGATCGAAAAACTCACCTCTTTCACTTAGGCTATGAATCCACACTATACTCATGGGGACTCCAAGGCCATATTTGAGCAAATCAGTGTTTACAGAAGTACTCCGAAGACTGGACCATGGGTAGAGGCTTGATGCACAGCAAGCTTGGGGCCAACATCTGGCCAGGTTCCCAAGTTCCATTTTGGTTAAATGCCAGTAGTTATGATTCATCAAAACCTTCCATCTATTGCTATATAGTTTTGCAAAAGTCAACCCGAGTGGGATGGGTGGAATTGTACAAAAATGTCGACCTGGGAATTGTGACGGCCGAAAATTACGACATTCTTTGTTTTATAACCCCCTCCTTAAACCACCTATATATGTGGGGGGGTTTAGAGTATAATTTAAAATGGGGCAGTGCGGGGGTCTCCCCCTGCATATATATGTGGTATAAAGGGTTAAAAAAACAAAAGGTCGGCATTTTCAGCTGTCGCAATAATGGTCTGTCGTGCCGAGAGTCCCGAGCTACATTTCACTGATAAGGACCAATGAAGTCAAAACATGTCTGAGATTGCTTGTGGTCACATGCAGAAGGGATGCGACCTAGCAGTTTGTGCTGGACTGCTCCTTTTGAGGGGGACCAACCCTGATTTGCATATGAGATTTCCCCTAATAGATTGGCCCAGCAGGCTTAATAGCAATGGCTTGGTGGGTTACCCGGAACAATGCCAATACTAATGACTCATTAAAAAAACTTGCATCCTTCACTCTTCAATTTTGCATAAATTGCCCTGAGTGGGATGGAGAAACCCAGACTTTGGTCCTGAACTTGCTGTGCCAGAGGTCCCAAATGACACTTCATTGATGATTCCCAATGAGGCAAAAACATGCTTGGGTTTCCTTTTGATATCTCGGCAAGGGATGTGACGCAGCACTCCAGGCCACATTGTTCCTTTCGATGTGGGTATAAGAATGATTTCCATATGGGTTTTCCCCTTGTGTAATGGCACTGCGGGATGCAAACCAGTGGTTTTGAGGATTGTCCAGAGCAATGTCAGTGGTTATGATTTATTCAAAACATGACATCTATCACCCTTCAGCTTTCAGACGGTTATGCTCCGACATGGGCCCTGAACCTGCAGTGCATAGAGTCCCTAGACACCTCACCGACAACGACCAATCAGGCTTTAAAAGGCCTCGGGATGCTTGAGGTTCCATGCAGAATGGATGTGACCTAGCATTTGTAGGCTGGACTGCCCCTTTTGGGGTGGCAGCAAGCCTGATTTGCCTATATTTATTTTGCATTCTGTTATGGCACGGCAGCCTGAAAATTCTGTGGTCTGGCACAGTCATTTCAGTGGTTATGATCCATTCAAAACCTTCCATCCATCACACTGCAGTTCCGCAAAAGTCTCGTCAGAGACTTACATGCATGGAGATTGTCTAATCTTTGTTTCAGAGGTCCACGAGGCAAGCTCGTGGGTTAATCGCTTACCTCCGAAACGTGGCCAGCTTGAACATTGCAAGTCAGGCGATGCCAAACTTCCCCTTTCGGAGTACGGATGGGAGGGTGTTACAGGCCTTGGTACTACGCAACTAAATAGGTTCCATGTGTTAATTTCCCCGCAAAAATATCAGCATACAAAAATATCGCCATATTTTTGCGGCTATATTAAGCCATGGAACCTGCGGGGGACACCCCTGCATCCCCTGCATTATTTTTAAAGGAGCCGGGGACACACCCGCCGCGCCCGCTCCCAAAACCCCCCAAAATTATCCCCCCCAAAAATATCGCCTATGGCCGTTCCTGACGACCATATTTATGGCAATATTTTTGGTGGGGATAATATGTAGTGATACCACTAAATAGCCACACATTCACTCGTGGTGCTGTCCGTATCCGCAGTGCCCATTTCCGGCACTCATGCACACTTTATTATCCTCCCTTCTCTCCCTCCATCACGTGGGGTGGGCTCGCCCTCCCATCACGTGATGTCAGGAGGGCGTAACATCACATCAAGGTTGGATTCAAGCAGGCTGACTCAGCACTTCATCATTCACAGGTCGATACATAGAGTCTCATTATATTGGGTAAAGATGATATTATTGCAGCGCTTAGAAGTGGGAGAAATCTGAATGAAGCACTGCCTTGAATCCAGACATCCTTATTGCACTCATTAGCCAAGTGACCATGCAACATCAAATAAAAGACACGCATTGAATCAACTTTGCAACACACACGCGCACCTGTGTCTACTTATCTCGACTGAACCACGCCACACAGAGATAAAGGATGTCACGTTCAATTTAACACATAACATTTTGCAATCACGAAAAACCAATCCAATAGTCACACAACTTGGGGTACTGTTTCATGGCCCACAAAAAACAAAAGGTGGATATTGTGTCCTGCACACCGACCAGATGGTATGTTACTGCTCACAACATACTTATTATGGCCCGCGCTCATCTGGAGCCCCTCACCCACCCGGACTCTACATACGCATTTACACCACAGCAGTCTCCACCCATTACCCGCTAAGACACCTTATCGTGCTCCTCACAGGATTGGACTTTAACACATCTCCCTCGTCTTGTATCGTACCTTTTTTCAGTCAATGCATCCTCCGCAGACAAAGGCCCTGCTGTCTCTGAGTGGGACTTAGTGCACCTAAACCCGGAAAAGGTTTCCGAGCTGTGAGACAACTGAGGTGGTGAGATGGCACAGTATACAAAAAAACGAATAATATTATAGGCTTGGAGCACTTGGGTAGGTGTGTGTTGGATTCCTACAGTGCTGGCTCTTGACACATACATTCCATTATTAGGAGGATTTCCTATACTCTTTGGAGTCCTATCACGTTGACGCATATATATAGTCCACTCATTGTAAATTGGTGCCATTAGGTTTTTTATTATCACCATGGGTGCCGACACGTGTTTCGACCTTACAAGGTCTTTATCAAGGCAATTATGTTATGCTTTCTGAATATAGTGTTGATTGACGTATAGCCCAAGTTGATTAGGTGCACTGAATAGTGCTTCTAGACGTCATGGTGCCGGGGTATGTATCTAGTCCTTAGACGATCTGTTGCTGCTCAAGCGCCAGCACTGTAGGAATCCAACACCCACCTACTCATTCCTCATTTGGGGCACAAGACCACAGCCCCAAGGACTCATCCAGCCGGTGGCTTCTCAACTGTACCAAGGAGGAAGAGTTTGGCGTGGTAGCGTAGTGTTCCTAGTGCTCCCACTTCTTTCAAAACTGTTAGCACTTGGGGCTGGCCTGGGAGCATGTTAATACACAGCTGTAGATTCCCAAGTCTTTAGGTGCAGGTGAAGGAGTCAGATGTTATTTACATCAGAATATATCACCACATTTCAAGCAACGTATATAATATAATTGGTTATTTATTACGCGCTTAATACTAAACGAGGACTGGGGATCGAACCTGTGTTGCTCCACGTAGTCTTGCTTCCAAGACAGGCGAGCACATTGCCCCTGAGCTATCATGGCCCATATAGCTATGGCAGGTGTCACTGTGTTTAATCTGTGAGAATTTGCAGACAGAGTGAGGGTGCAGCGAGCATGAGGCAGGATCCTACCCCAGTTTTCATGATCCACCTTATTGAACAGATTGGCCTTCGTGAAAGGTCTAGCATGAGATGTTGATCTGATCAGATAGGCATCAGCCTATTCCATTCTCTTTATCGGGTTTGAGGGGAGGGGAACGCTTGATCTATGCAGGGCTTTTTTAGGGCCTCCCAGAATTGGCAGCAAGAGAGGCCTCACATCTCACTGAGCGGAGGTCAAACGCGAGTTCCAGAGTTGGGCAGTCCCAACAGAGAGGGAGAAGCCTTCCAAGCGAGCCTTGCTGAAATGCTGCATTGGAGAAGGCGATTGGGTGGACATGCGACTTGTCTCCAGTGTTGTTCTTCCAGCCTGCTATGGTACATTAGCTTTTGGCCTGTGCAGATGGCCCTTCCACTGATCTGGAGTGTGACAGATTACCAGTGAAGCCGGTGGAAGAAGGATAGCCCAGGGGCAACGCCTTTGTCTTCGAGCAAGACAGCATATCCCAACACAGGTTTGAATCCAATGCTGTGCTTAGCAACCACTCCTGGGATTAAGGATATTATGAATGAACAATTGTAATTATAAGTGCAGGGGCCCAACCCAAGTAGGAGAACACAGTAGTTTGGAATTAGATTTCACATTGTTGAACAAAATTCAGCGATGCAATAAAATTAGAGCACTGGTTCAAATGGCATCAGCTCTACCTATGTGACAAAGTGGGAGTGTAGCATCCCATCCCTTTGCAGGGGCATGTTTTTTAGCTGGATCTTTATTCCCCACTGTCGTAGACCGCACACATTTACATGCATGGCCAATTTGAAGATATCTTAAATATGCTGAATATACTTAAAATACATGTCTGCCATCTTTAGGTGCAAATTCCACTGCATATTAGGTTCTGGTATTTTACGGCATGCTATGCGAGGTCATGATGTGGTTGGTATGTCATGTTATGGTCTGATAGGCTATTATATGAGACAGTGTTTTTGATCGATTGTAAGAATCTCCTGTCCGAGTGCAAACAGGCGAAAGGAACTGAGAACACACTACTTAACATCCACAAGTACATCCTCATTTCTTTAGATGAGGATAGATTCGCCAAAATGGTATTTGTGTGCGCTTTCGGCAGTCTATCGTACAATGCACCACAACATAATATGGTTGTCTAGGAATCACAGGGATTTGCACAGACCACATACAATTACAACCTGCCAGAAATGAGCAAAACACACACACACAAACAAAACACATAATCCAATAGCGCTGGTGATTAAATAGCACCACCTTCGAGTCCACATGCACCAAGATGGCGTCCAGATCACACCTCTGACCCAAGATGTTGGAGTGTCCATTTGTAAGACTTGCAGAAGCCACAGCACAGTTCCTACTATATACAGAAAAGCTCCATTTGCTTCATTGGATCTAACATCGATGTCTAGGAGATGGTACATGGGAATAGCGTGTCTTCAACTTAAACTAGTCGTGTGACCAGGAGAAGATCACCTCTCAGTCTAAATGGCAAACATTTACTATTACTATGAACTATTTGAGTCACACATTTTTTTCTCCATAACCTTTGTAGGGAAAAGGAACATATCCTCTTTTGGGGTAATATTTTCCACTTTAGGATTTCATACTTTAGGATCGTTGAACGCACGTAGTAAACCTCCTTGAAAATTCCATTTGGGAAGATTTTATTTTGAGCAAGTAGGTTTCTCAAGGCCTAATGTATTTGGAGATTGCGCTCAATTTCTATGAACCATGTGTGGAGGGCATTCCAGGGTGTTGAGTCTTGGACTCACAGGTGCAGTCTTCTAACATCTGTCTTCTAAATGATTGTGTTTGTAAGATTCATTGGTTTCTAGGTCAGAGGTGGCTCTTCAATATTCACCGGCAAAGATGTTTTCTAGCTATTTGAGGAAATACTCAAATTTTTGCTAAGAAACGGGCATGTGGCCTTAAACTATATAAAACTCTTGCCTACAGTGTATACATTTTCTGTTCCAAGGCTATGATCACTCACCCTGTCCTAATTTGCAAACAATTCTCATCACACAAAGGTAAGGCTTGTCTCATGCACTGTGTATTTGGTAATTGCACTGCACTTGCACGTTATGAATGCTGGCAAGGCCTAGTAGGACTGCCTCCATCTTTCATTGTTATATTTGCATTTCATTAGCATGCTCGCTCCCTGTTGCCCTCTGGGCGCTTTTCAACACAAGGCACTTGCTGTATAAGCACCTTACAAATGTACAATAAATAAATAAATGCAATGGATGCACAAATAGCGTTTTAGTTTACACTTAGCGGGCAATATACTCATATGCCAAACTGCTGGTGGGGAGACATGGAGACCCTCAACCTGGAAAGAATATTGAATGACGTCCAGTAGGGTTTGGGGGTTCTCCTATAAGAAAACCTGGAGAAAATGAGTCCTAACGGTGAATATGGCACATTTGCCTCTAAATAGGGATTTAAACGTAGGTAAACATAACACAAAATTAAGATATAACACCTGTTAAGAGTGAGGAATAGTATACTGGAAGGCTTGACACAAATTCTTTACCACAAATGGGTGGGGTGATTGAGGAGAGATGGAAGGAAGGGGTGCAGAGAATAGGGGAGAGTGTAAGAGACACTGAAAATCAGGGTACCAACACAAAAAGTCCCAGGGAGCAGAGGACCACTGAGAAATCCCCTGAGTTCCCTGTATGCCAGTCCACCCTTAGAGGGAACACCTAATGAGTCAGGCGGCTTTGCACCTTTTAAATCATGGCATTGCCATGTCAGGCGTTCACAATCTGTTCCCAAACACAACTTAGTCTATGATTGAGGCCTCACCAGGGAATGACAGGACACAACATAGTACTGGCCAGAAAAAAAGTGTCCCACATCAACGAATCACAATTCGAGATTATGTATGACCCAGGGTGGCATTTTTTCCGAATATTTGTGGCACATTAGGCATTTGAAAGTGCATTGGTCTGGTCTGATTGTTTAAAATTACCAGCTGCTGAGTTCACTAAGGAAGTAAATTGGCCCACATTGTCCCAGAAAAATGACCCACACTGGTCTCGCCGGCTATTGTCCTATAACCCTGCCCGGGCCTGGGCACCATACATAACGATCTGTGCACATGACTAGAAGGGCACTTCCAGACTGACTTCAAGAATATCTTGGCATGACTCTCTTGGACTGCATACATGAAATGTGGCACTGATTCTTTAACAGGCCTGATATACACTTCAAGGTACTATTTGAGACTTCCCCTTCAGAAGGAACGTCATTGGATGTGACTGCTGAAACAATAATGCATTTGTCTTGAGGGTGTATAGTACAACAATGTGTTTTTTAAGCTGTGGTGGTAGGAACCAGACACAATACAGGGAAATGCTAATTTTCCCTCCGCATGTGTTGTATAATGGTTCTAGGTCAACAAGCGCGAGGCAGTGTTTCTGATGGACCCTAGCAGGTAGTAACATTATCGCTGTATTTGGTTGTATCCGCTGGGGCCTTTTTCTAGATTGTGTACTTTGAATTGGGTGAAATAAGTAAAATCTAATTTTTGTGAAATATCGGTGCTGTATTTGTACTAGACCATTGAGAATGTGAGTGTTACTACTTTCTAGAGCAGGATATGAGTTACTGATGTTCGTATTGGTAAATGGGAGAGTATATAGTATGCTGGGACCTGATGATGATGATTGATACAAGACCTATATGTCCTTTTGATGAACATCCTGATCGAATTTCTTGTTTCTTTTGTTAAATTATTATATTTCTGACCCCAAAGTTTATGTTACAGATTTCTACAAAGTTTGACAGAGAACACAGAGGTCACAAGTTTGAAACCCTGAAGCGAGCTGTCATCTTCTATTCGAGATCGATAAAACGAGTACCATGGCCTTGCAAAATAGTAACATCGGTTTCTTTTTACTTTCACATCATGTTAATAGTAATTAAAGCACGTTCTGTAGTACTGTAAATAGCAGAGGTGGGATCGAAAATTCATTTTCCACGTGCACAAAGGGTATTTAGACGGTATCACGTCCTTTCGCCGACATCCGTTTTCCGATGGGTGTTTTGCTGTGGGAAAATTCCAATCTATATCTTTTGGGGGGGTGGGAAAGTGTAAATAAAGGGTTGAGGGGAAGGGAAATTAACAAATAATTAAATTAAGAGGAGGTTGGGGTCGAACTCCCCCAAAAATAATGTTAAAAAAATCCTATTAAGTTTTTTGGCATAACTCCCGCTGCAAAACTCCTGTCCGAAAAAAGGGGATCGGTGAACTGATATTGAACCATTTAGAAGTGAGGAAATGCATCAACACTAGTTTAAATGACATTTGCACTAAAATTAAAATAATTGTACAGGTGCAAATGTTATTTACACATGCACAATAAACATTTGCCCTCTTGCAATGTTTCAGTAATCCGGCCTCTGTTAGCTACAGAAATATGAACAAGCAGTTGAAAGTACTTAGTAGGAAACTGATGCTATTTTTACTATTGAAATGACATGAGAGTAAAAAAAACAAACAATGGAAGTGTGCCTGGGAGGTCAAAACGCCACCACAAGATTTGAGGGAATGTGGTTACTAACAGAAAAAGAGAAATGATCACACACAACGAAACCTAATATTAAAACTCAATGCGTTTGTGATAATACTGTGTAATGCTAATACATTTCCAAATATATCCATTACACACCAGGAAGGAGACTGGAATAAGTAATGTCAGGAGTATGCTTTGAAGCATTCGAAGCCTGTCTCTAGAGATCCGTGTTCTTAACACCTTCACACATCACCAGGAGCGCGCAGTTACAAATTGGACACATGCTTGATGATGTGTGAAGAAGCTTTGAAGGAATGACAGTGCTTTGCCTTGGATTTCTCTGCTGCTGATTCTGCTAGACCACTGCAACAAAATGGCGGGCAAAGCATGGTAATGATTCAGGATACGCTCTCCGAGTCCCGTCGGAAGAAATAGTCACTTCGAAGGTGACGCTGCCTATCGCTGCCACCTGACTCTAAGGTTTTGCGACTGGGGCTCATTATGAGTATGGAAAAATGAGACAGTAATTCCAACGAGGCGCCCTTTTTTGGGGGCAGTAACGGAATTACCTCCACATTTACCGCACTGATGAATTCCAAGGTGAATTTTGAAACAGAGGATTTGCTTCCAGCATAATGTCAGAGGGTAAATCCTCAACTTTAAGGCCAAAAATCAGCAGATTTACTATGTGGAATAAGAGCTCTCAGTAAATCCACCAAAAATCCTCATGGAGGGCAAAAGGCTACACAAATTGGGTTTTACACTGCCATACCACTACTCATAATCCTGTGGTAATACCACAGGACGGGGAGACAGTAAACGTAAATGATTTTAATGGTACGTTGGTGGATTTACTGCCGATTGACTGCCAAACACGTAATGAGGCCTGTCACCAGTAATGGCTTTGCAGTCCTAGATAAGAGACGAGGTAGCATTCTCTACTTCCTGGGGCTAATGCTCACTTTTCTTTTGGTATTAACGTTATAAAGGGTATGCAAAATGTTACGTTTGCCTGCGCCGTCGCGGGTAGTTGGCTGTGTATACGTAGGCAGGGCCTTTTCACGGTACGCAATTCCACCCAGGCGATTTTGGAGAATTTCATGTGAGATCACACGATGTTGTCAGTACGCTTGGAATGTGGCATTCTGAACAATCTGCGAACTCTGCAAATTCCAAAGGTCAGAATAGTGTAGTGTAGTGTTTGCACTTATTCCATTATATGTTTAGCAGTTGTGTGAAGTTATGTGTACAGTGGCTTGTATGCATGACCAATCCCTCTGTCTTGTTTGTGCTGTGAAATTAGGCACAAAAGTCAGATTGGTGTCATTGCTAGTATTACACATGTGTAAAGCGCCAATGCTCATATGTGTGCTGCAATAGAGACGCGTGCCGTGGTCAATTGTCATGCCAAGCAAACACCCTCATCTGTTACTTACCTTTCAAGCAAGCAGGGAGAAATATAGAGTGGAGTCAGTAAAGAGGATGTTGCTGAATGCCTTTTACTGTATTAGTGAGCTGCTAGGGTTTGATGGTAGTCAGCTGTGTCTATGAATAGTGATGAGTAACCCTGCAACCAGTGAAATGTTGCTGGGTGCAATTGGCTTTAGCTGTTCTATATATCCACGAAAGCCATTGCGTTATTTCACGGAAGGTAGAGAGGGAATAAGTACTAAAAATAAGTGGCGGTACTAAATGGCATACTGAATGCCCTACACTTCAGTAAGTGATGTCAGAGTACAGGAAGTCACAGCAAGGAAATACCATCCCATTCAAGAAAATGGGTGTGTACCTGGGGCCTTGGGAAGTAGTTGCTCAATTGCCAGTTGAACATGGTATAGCTTTTGCACACAGTGTTAATCTGCATGGATTGCAACCTGAAATGAGAAATTAAATTTAACCTAGTAGTAGTGTCCCACTACTGCCCACCTTTCCCACCAAATGTCAATTCTTGATCATTTACACTTCCCAGGGGTGACAGGAAGTTGCACTTGGTGGATTATCTCCTTTACTCAGCAGCACCAAGTCTCTCTGCATCACCATTGACTGTGACCCTTCCTCAAAGAAGCACATTATAAATTGAACCCAGGCAACCCGGCACCACCTCCCACTCCTGCGTAAAATGAAACCCTTCCTCGCCATCTCAGACTTCCGAATCGTCGTCCAAGCACTGGTCCTCTCCCTCCTGAAAGGTGGCAGCACCCCCCTCACAAGTATCCCTGCCCTGGCACCGCTGAACGCTGTGCAGCACGCTGCAGCCAGCCTCATCTGGCGACTGGAGACATTTGGCCACCCTCAAAGAGCTGCACTTGCTGCCCGTACAGGCCTGCACCCTGGTCTAGACTCCCAGGCAATGACTTCTAAGGGTCCATCCTATCTGGATGAAGACCTCCCAATCGCCAGATGCGAGTGCAAGCCCAAGGCCAGCGGCTCGCTAGACTGGAAGCCAAGAAAGATAAGGAGGAACACGATAAGAGGCCTTCTCCGTCTTTGCACCCAAACTATGGAGCCGCACGCCAGTACACACCAGTACAGCTCATCCCCTCCTGCACTCAGGAAGGTATTGGAGACCTTGCTCTTTAAAAAACATCTCATCTCCCATTTCTAGCTAAACACCAACTGCAAATCCCAACCCACCCTCCTCCCCCGGCCACATTCTCTGCTTCTCTACTCTTGTATCCTCGCAGAAGGATTTAACTGTGTGGCTCTCTGGCTAGGTTTGCACTATATAACTCCCATGCGCACATTCACACATACAGGAATTCACGCAAAACAAGAGAAACCGAGGCAGATCTCTGTACTCCAGTGTATAAACAATGTACCGAGAGACTTGCTTTTCAGTTTTGTTCCAAATCACGTTTTCGTTTTCTTTTTTTAGATGTACTGCACAAAAATCAAAACTTGCTGAGGCAAAGCATGAGAAAGAAGCATATTTCACAAAATTCCAAAGTCACAACCTGACTGTAAACAACTTTAAAGTTCAACAATACATTTGCTCTTTGTTATGTGAATTGGAAAAATACTTTCAAGTCAGTCTATACATTTTTCCATGAACATTATTTAAGGGCAAGAAGGGTCCCTTCAGTGCTTAATTTGTAAAAAAATAAATAAATGTCAGGCAGTGGCGTCACTAGAAATCAGTATTGTGGGGGGGACTGCAGGGCACAAATACAACATGGTGGGGTGGGGTGGTGGCACACCAAATAAGGCTCAACAGGACAAACTGGTTAAAGTATACCTATATTTTACCAATTTGGTTAAAATATTGTCATTAAGCATGTTCAGAGTAGGTGTAATCCAATAAAGGTTTTGCATCAAGTTAATATACATCCTAAAAGTTAACTCATGTTCAACAGTTGCAAAAATGTCCCTGAAGTCAGCAAGAGACTGCATTCTTTGACTTTAAGCAGACATCACTCCTGGCACAGCTTCATTTATTGTGCAGTTCTAGGTGATATTTAGCAGAAAAGACATTGCTTCCTGTCATGGGCGCTACTCCCGAGGGGCCAGGACTGGCTCAGCGCCCTCGGAGCAGACCCGTCTTCCACTACTCCGGACCCAGCAGACCCCTACAGGGGCCCTTTGGACCATGTCCTGGCGCCTTTGGCACCAGGCTCATGAAGAGTTTCAGTCCCGGCGTCATAGGCGCCGGGCTCATATTGATAAACAGTGTAATAATGCTTGGGTGGACTTACCTGAGGCAGACCATGCTGCATATTTACCCAGAACAATCCAGTCTGGTTGAAGTCCCCAGCCATCAGGGCTGGGAGGAACTATTCCCTCCATTCAGGAACTCTTTTCTTACCTGGGTGGAACCGGTGGAAGAACACACACTGGAAGCACTTCTCTGCTATTTAAACCACGCCCGATGGAAAACACGTGCTTTGCGTTATTCTGCAGCAGCAGCAGGACGCTCACCGAGTCGGCTCCTGCATTCCAGGACCAGAGTCATCTTCAGCTTCCGCGCAGCAACCTGTGGATGAAGAAAGACACAGAACAATACTTACCAGATCCCGGAATCCAGTCACCGGCAAAACCTGCAAAGAATAAACATAAGGTTAGAAAAGTGCAACTCGCTCGCAGCCGCGCCCGCTTACCTGATCCATCCGTGATTGCAACGGAGCTAACCGCGGCCTTCTCTTCGGCAGCTTCTCTGCACCTGAAAGGCAAAGGACATAATTAAAAAGGGGTTCGGGTGAAGGCAGTCGCATTCATCTTAACTTACCAGTTTTTGCACGCGCAGAAGCGGCCGCATCAACCGCAGCATCCCGGCACCTGAAAACTAGAAAATGAACATTATTAGAGGTGCCATTAAAAGCGGCCAACGATCATTATACTTACGTGCATCGGCACGTGCAGTGGCAACGGATATAAAGCCCGCAGCATCCCGGCACCTGAAAACTAGAAAAAGGACATTATTAGAGGTGCCATTAAAAGCGGCCAATGAACATTATACTCATCCAGTGACGTAACTGGAATCCACGCACCCCTGCACCAGACGCAGGATGGAGAGCTCAGCATTTATACGCCTAAGGTGAGAGCTCGCCGAGACAAGTAGAAAGCTAGGCTGTGGGAGAAACTGGCAATTGGTGGGAGAAGGAATCCCATCAAACGGTGATTAACCCTTTTTCTTCCACCTGCAGAAAACTTACCCTGCAAGTCAGACATTCGATAAGAGGAAGCCCAGTCCTGAGAGTCGTCCGAGCTCTATGCTTCTCAATCGAAGAAACGATAGCAGCCCAGCCGGGATCAGCGCCTCCGTGGGAATCAGGTGAGCGTTACACTTCCTGCTTAACTTTAAATAATAGCCAGTGAAAAATAGTTTCACAGAAGAGATATCCCTCAGTTTCAAATGATAGTCAAGGACAGTCTGTTTAGCAGAT
This sequence comes from Ambystoma mexicanum, assembly GCF_040938575.1. NCBI lineage: Eukaryota > Metazoa > Chordata > Amphibia > Caudata > Ambystomatidae > Ambystoma > Ambystoma mexicanum. The sequence continues at coordinate 1,092,878,316 of NC_090930.1, forward strand.
GAAATAGCACCTCCAGGCTCTGAGTACAGGTGAAAGGAGACATCTGCTCCCTTGGTTCTTTAGCAATGGTTGCAGGAATCTCACTTTGCCCCCGTAGAATTATTCACAGTTTTTAATTTCTGGCTGTACACCTAAGTGGCGCAGGTGAATTTTTTAATAGGAGGGGCATAAATATTTCCCCCAAATATACCAGTGTGATTGAATAATGGCTTAAAATGGTGCAGACATTCGGTAAATTGCCAAACTGATCGCAATTGGTTTTGCATGGTAATGCATGAAAAAATCCAATAGATGCAGGCCACCAATGTACAGGAGCATTTCGCCAACACATTTTCAGGTTGCTTTGGCCCACAGTATATGCCAGTATAAAAATATTTTAACACTAGCTGTGCCCATACATTTCCATGCTGGCTGCAACAATATATGCCAGTATTAGCCTTTAATCACATGTTCATGTTTGCTTTACGCATAATGCCAGTAATGATACTATAAGAAATCACGTCCATGATTGTTCTGCCAAAATATGGCAGTATCCCCACATGAGAACATACTCCAATTGGCCTTACTATTAAAAATACCCTGCCACAGTATGAAAATATGTCCAAACTGGCTGCATTAAAATGCCATTCTAGCTATATAATAACACCTATCATGCTTACTTGATCAAAGATGCCCAATACAAAACATGCCACAGTAAGAGCTACACTGGCTGTACCAAAATGCCAGTCTAGGTAAACAATAATCTAATCATGCTTGCTTCATCAAAGATGCTCAATACAAAATGTCATACCATAATAGGAAATGGCTAGACTGGTTGCATTAAAATGCTAGTCTAGCCATCTAATACCACTTATCATTCTTGATATGATATGATAGGTTATTTATAACACGCCTAATACACAGAGGTTTCTAAGCGCGGACCCAGGGATCGAACCTGTGTTGCTCTGTGTTGTCTTGCTTCCAAGGCGAGCATGTTGCCCCTGAGCTATCCTCCCGATGCTTACTTTATCAGAGATGTCCAATACAAAATATCATGCCACAGAATAAAATAGCTAGACTGGGTGCATTAAAATGGCAGTTTAGCTAATTAATAACACTTACCATGCTTGCTTTATCAAAGATGCCCAATACAAACAGGCATGCCACAGTAAGGAATGGCTGGACTGGCTGCATTAAAATGCCAGTCTAGCTGCATAATATTTATCAAGCTTGCTTTATCATAGATGCTCAATAAAAAATGCCATGCATGCCTGCCCTCTGGGTCCCCCAGCACCTTGCACACACACACACACACACACACACACACAATGTGCTTATGTGTGCCTGCAAGCTGCTGGGGGGTCCCAAGGAGTAGGCATGGTATTTTTTGGTAGGTATCTATCATAAATGACCAGTAAAAGAAATTACCATGCCTGCGGTCCACCCCAGAGCCTCGCACGAGGAGCTGATTTTGGCTGTTGCACAACCCCCCACTGTCAAAATAAGCTCCACGTCCCAGAACAAACATACACACACACACACACACACATTCACCCAACCTTCACACGCAGCATGCAGTTACTCATTCACCTGCACACCCATCATCATACACTCACTCATTACACACAACACACACATATTTAAATTAACATACCTTCTGCCACGGCCCTGATTTTCCCTCCGAGCACTCCATTTTCCACATAGCATGAACAGGAAGCCAGAAGTAAAGAGCGCTTCCTGGTTCGTGCACATGCACGCAACAGCCGGAGCACTGATGATGAAGTGACCTGCTCTGTTTTTATGTGTGAGGAGGCACAATAGCACTTCCCATCACACATACAAACATGCAGTTCCTCAGCTAGAATCCCCAATGGTCCATACAATGTTGGGGAAGCAAAACGTCCACGGATTTGCATGACTCATCGGATATGCAACACTGGGGAACAGAAGTGTCAAACAGAAACCGCGTTTTCCTTTAACAGTTCAAGCCAGACGAGGAGCACTCCCTCAGCTACAAAAAGCAGCCGAGGGAGTTCTCAGTGCTTACACTGGGCTGGCTCCTTGGCATCTCCATAATGGGCGAGGGTGCCCGTGGGTCAGCGCCCCTCGCCCATTATGGAGGAGCTGCCACTGGTACACAGTCAAATAATCTACGCACAGGGTCATTGTAGCTGGAGATTAAATACTGTTGACTTTGAAGTCATGCACATGAACTGAACTGTTGGTAATGCAGTGATTTTGAACACATGAAGGGATCCATAGGTATGTCCTACAGTAGAAGGCGACTGGGTAGCTCAGCAGATTGAGTGACTGTTGCTAAGATGTCACATATTTAAAACTGGCTGTAACTCTTATGACTTTTTACAATTCCTTTTTTTTTTGTGTTTGGCCAGGGGATCGGTTGGGGAGGTAGTTTGCTTATATTCAGGGTGAGGGTGGGGGTATTTCTGTCCTTGTACTGAACATCAAAAGCTGGCACCCATGAACCCACAGTTTAATTTCCTAATAACTGCTTCCAGCACAAGAGAAGCATGTATTTGTGATTGAGCAGGTTGATAAGTATATGACAGCTTTAGAAATCTATCCTGTGATAAAACACAAAGGAAGGGGCACATAAATCAAAATGTATTTGTGTGGTACTCCGCCAAAAAAATAAACACATTATAAAGAAAACTAGTGAATGTAAGTTTAAGAAGCATGTTTCAGTTTGGAAACATCTTTTTTGTTTTTTTTCTAGACAAGTGTAAGCGCACATTTGGAAACCAATAGTGTGCCCAGCATGCAGGTAGCCTGCTTTTAATAGTGATGGACCACGCCCCAGTGATAGTCACGGCCCATTGATTCCAGTGGTGTCCCTTTCATACCAGAAAAACACAGGCTAGGCAAATACAGCCTGCAAAAGCCGTGCAAATGGCGACTCGGTGAAGGGGCACCATTAAGGCTCCTGGAATTCATTCTTTGCCAGAGGGGGATGTGTGGGGGGTAGGGCACCAATTAAAGGAGCAAAGCAGTCAATAGGGGGGGCAAGTGCCCCGCTATGCCCCCCCTCTAGGGGTGCCTAATATTTTCTAGCACTCCTGTGACACTGAGGGTGGGCAGTTCGCCACCACTGCTGCCATCACCCATAGCTTCTCCCCATAGTGTCAACATATTTGGGTTTACACTGCAGCTTGCACCTGCTTACTGTGGTTGATGGGTGCACTGTCTATCACTACTTCATAATTAAAGTAAGTCTGGGACTATACATGCCGGGGCTAAAAGATAAGTGCCAGGGCTGAACCCTGGCAAACACCCCCACAAATTAAGCACTGGCTCCCTTGGATTTAAAGTTCCATAATAAAGCCATGGAAGGTGCATTTCAAGTCCCTTTGAAGCAATTGAGTATTTAGAACGACAAGATGGGAACCATTTTCCCAATGGATGGAACTAGTAAGGCAAACTCTATGGACCTGATTCATGGAATTGTTTGCACGCTTCAAAGTGAATTGGGTCTCATGCGTATTGGGCGCAAGCACTTCGTCAGGTAGCCAGCCAACGAGAACCCCAAATGTATACGGGTTAATCGTGAAGGAACTTCATGCATGCATGCCATTTCCGCAATCCATTCTCAATTGGAACCCGTTAATTGATCCACAAATGAATCCAGGCCATAAAAATGCAGCTACAACCAAGGAGGAATTTTCACTGTTCAACTTCCCATTCCGAGAACAACTGAAACAGAGCCTTGCGAAAAGAGTTTTTAGTCAATCAAGACTCCTACACCGTACATGTATGATCAAAAATACAGCAGAGAAACGCGGTCCTCTTTTAAGGGCATTTCATGGTACAGTGCATTTAGTTCTAAAAGAAAATGCAGCTATACGAATCCCACTGAAACATATTGGTGGTCATTTCAGACCACGCAATATGCTTCCATTTTGCGCCGCAGCTCATTGTGTCCCCTCCCACGCGGCAGGAGGGGCACAAAGGGGAGTTTGCATCTCTGCTTTGCTTTCCTCCTCCGTCTTGGAAGAGCACCAGGTTTTACACCTGCATGAGATGTTGTGGAGGCGTACAATCAATGCATTGCTTCGGAATACACATTGCGTTTGCACCTGCTAATGAGCAGGCAGATTCCATAGAAATCCATTGTAAAACGTCAGCGGTAAGGAGTAATTTGCAGGTGGCATTTATATGTTTTAGAAAAGGGAGGGTAGTTTCACTTCGTATTACTCCTCACAATTACACTGGGCTTGATAAATGTTGATAATTCCATGCAGAGGACCCAACAGCACCTAAGTGCTAACATTGTTGGTCCCATGCAAACAATATGCACTTACTTTAAAATGACCCATATTGTCTACAGGTAGACACACCTGGCTTCAAATCCCATTGGATAATTTGCTCCAGTTTTGAATTTGCCGAGTTGGTTGAGGAAACGGTATAGCTTTGTTTCGTTGACAGGCATTTTTACGAATTCCTTTTTTACGAATACATAATTATGAAAAGTCATCAAACATTTTGGGGTGTGACAAAGGGCAGATAAGTGTTTCGGGGCGAAGGGAATAGTTCAGAATAGGTGGGGGAAGGTGAGTTTGGTGACACAACACAAACAAAAAATGTGATTACTTTTTTCAAAATAGTGTCCACGTAAAAAAGGCAGTCGTAAAAATGCCTGTCGGCGAAATGACATGGAACCGAGAAAACCCGACCCTAGCAAAGTTTGCAGTTTATTATTTAAGGTTTGGGTGAGTATATGTTTATCTTGACAGTTGAGGGCGCCTCAATGTGGTATGCAGAATATTTTGCCATAGACCGTTCTTCTGGCTCTTACAATTTTCAATACTCTCACGGTACAACACACCTTTTTGTGCTACTCCAAAAACTGAACATGTTTTTGCTGAGGCTGCAAGAAGGGGTAGGTGAAATTGTTGGTTTTGCTTACAAAATAATCCCTACTTTGAAAGCCTGAGCAGGACATTGGGCCTCATTCCGAGTCGGGCGGTAAGGGTTAACGGTCACCGGTAATGAGACCGGTGCCGTTAAACCCTTACCGCCCTATTCCTAGTTCCCTTTGCGGGTTGGAACTTAACACCTGCTTTTTGCAGGCGTTAAAAAACCACCCCGCAAAGGGACCTTGGAGCTAATTACGGCACCGTAATTTACGGTGCCGTAATTAGCACCTTCCCCATTCCCATTGAGCCCTATGGGGCAAAAATGGGAATGGGGAAGGGCCCATGTTGAATGGGGAGTTACCGACCCCGCCAACCTTGGAATGGGGCGGTAATTCCGCCACTCACCATGGCGGAGTCGGAATGATAACGGCGTCAACCAAGGCGCTAATAGCGCCTTGGTTAACGCCAGGGTCGGAATGAGGCCCATTGTATTGTATTTTTTGTATTTGGTGATGAGAAAGGTGAGTGCTTTGTGAGAAATTCTGAACATAAGCACATAGAAATTACGAGCGCAGCAATACATTTGAAAGGAAGTAATTAGCAAACTGAACATAATCCAGATGGTGAAGGGGAAGATACAAGTGTGGAAATGCACTCTGCGTATCAGACTGACACCAGACCAGGAGTCTGCAACCTGCAGCTGTGCAGATATTTGGGACTACGAGTCCCAGGAGCCCTCCCATTGACTATCATGGTCAGGGATTGTGGAAGTTGTAGTTAGAAATATCTGGAGTGCCAAAGGTTGCAGATTAAAAGCATCATTTATAATAAGTATGAATGCACCATGGAGGTTGAGCAGTGTTCCAGATAGGATTTCAATGTGGGGGTATTTTACTGCCTATTTTTTTAAATTTGGGAGTAAAATTATTTTTGGGGAAGTAAAAAAGCAGGTCCCTATTCCCAATGGGATTATTTTTTATAGGTGATTAAACACATCTTTTAACTGGAAAATGTAATGCTTATTCACGCCCCCTGTTCCAGCCACCTGATTCGCTGAGCACCCTTCCCCCTGGTGCAAATGCATAGTTTGTATCGGGAATTTCAGATAAAGGTGGTTTACCTCAAAAGATGTGCTATTTAACTTGTGACAAATGCAGCATCTTGACAGCTCCTATGCTTGAGCTTGCTGGTCAGAAAAGGATAGGGTTTTGAGCTTTTGAGATGGTGCTTAAATCCTGGCAATAACTCATTGTTTCCAGCGGCTTCCTGGAATCAATATTTAGATGCCCTCACAAGAACCGTCAATGGTCCAACAGGGAAATGATTGGCCAAGCTCAGCGAAGCACATCTGTCTCAACTTCCGAGATGTTTTATCAGACATTTGTTCTACCCAGTTGAAAATCCTACGGAGCCACATGGTAATATGTTAGAGCATGGCAGGGTATGAATGCTAATTGTGGCCATTTTCCCATCAGCACATTGACTAGGGCTGGGCTCGTTGACTGGCTGACCAGTTAAATTCCATCCGTTTTTTGGGCTATCCCCAATGAAGAGCTAGAAGGCAAATGTGCTTATATAATGATCTTCAATGAGGCATTCCAGGCCATCTTTGTGGGGTGGAGCGCTTAATATGGGACCACTCCCGAGTTAAGAGCCCGAGGCAAAGCCAAGAGTGCTTACCGACGGATGAATGGCCAAAAACAGGTATTCCAGCCCAGCCAAAGCAGGGTGTTACATCAGTATAACCTTGGCCACTAAGATGCAGAAAAAAGACTCCGGGAGGGAGTGAAAATGCTCTGGACTCATCCACAGCACGAAGAGATTCTCTTGTAGCAGAAAATGGCGGATTATGTCTGGTTTGGATATTTCTGCAGAGAAGATAGACAAGGGGACTTGCGAGCATGGAACTGGTGAGAGCCAGGGAGAGCGTTCACTGCCAACACGCAGAATGCGGCCGAATGCCAAAAAATGGAGGAAAGCAGCGGTTGCCCATTGTGCCTGAATGAGGCTGGCATCAAGGTGAGTATTCAAGGCCAGGAAAGCATCAAGCTTATCCAGCGAGGAGAGCAGACGGAAGGCCCCGGTCACATCACAGAGGGCGAGCGGAACATTGGCTCCAAGGCAGGAGGGGGCCTTATGTTGGTGGTTCCAGATCTGTTGCCATTTTTGATAGTGGAACCGCCAATATTCCAATGCTATAATGAAGATCATTTGCATATGGCATGGCCATTCTGAAAATCGGAATGGATGTTATGACTCAGCAAATCAACAAGTCTAGCCCAAATCCATTTCCCCATCGAATTAAAATGCCATGATATGTTGCCCTAGTTTCTAAATCCTCAGGCAGGCCTATGGATATGCTGTACCACAGAATGTGACAGAGTAATTTTCCCATGGATTAGACCTGTCCTTTCTACTCATGTGACCAAGTTGATCAGAAATCCTGTTCCTCCCATAATGGCCATGGGAATTCTAACCCTCTGAAAATGGTGTTAGTTTCTAGTTCTCATACAATTCCGATTTAATCCAAAATGATGGGATTGGCAGTTTGCGCAGGGTGTTAACCAGCCGTCCTTGTTAGTTGGCCTTTCACGTGGGTGGCAGCCCATTACCACGTGGTACTGCCCACCAAACTCTTTACTATGCATATTAGCGTCCAAACTTCAGGGTGCTAAATACAGCTTTTTGTGGGGAAAAATGGGCTGGTTGTTGCACGGAACCGGGGTTTTCACACATAAAACTACAAAAGCTATAGAAAAGATGGCTGGCCTGGACATAGAAGATGTGCTGTGGCACGGCCTGGAGCCCACCTTCCATTGCCATGGTGAAGAGCCGGGGTGTACTGGTGGTATGTGTGGGGAGAGCTGAGGTAGAATACGGGGAAAGGGTATAAGGAAGGGCCAGTGGCGAGAGGCTGAGCAGACAATCAGGCTGCTCGGAATGCACACATGCGTCAGTGGGTAATTCCTGCTACCTGAGCAACTTGATTGGCTGACCCGACTCCACTGGGGGATCATAATGATGCCCCTGTGAAAGTGGGCCAGGGTATAGGCCTTGCAGGAACTTGTTCCAGTGGTTCTATCTGTCCATCAAGATTGACAATGCACTGGGTGCTTAGATTTAGATTTTGTATAGAACGTACACTGGGTATGGTGCTGAATATAAAGAAGGGTTGTGTTTCTACTGGTTGATGTGTGTGTGTGGAAACTCCCGAGTCACAGTGTGTCTTTACTGAAGAAGCAGCCATCAGAAAAGGACATGCAGTCATAGGGACTCTATGCTAGACACATCTAAGCATGTAAGCAGCAGATGCTTACATGCTTAGATGTGTGCAAATCTGCTGCCGGTATCACAGAACTCTTACTCTGTCATTTGGCGGCCTCTTAGCACCAAATGCAAATATCATATGCAAATGGCACTCCAAAATATGTGGACTGCATTGGGATGTATTGCGTCAAACTGGTGAAAGACACTCACAAACACGTGTGGTTTATATTTACACGTTTTACTTAAAAAAAATAAAAAGAATTACAATACATTTTTTAAATATTATTGCAAGAAAGATATTTCCTTCCAAAAGTCTTTTAGTGCTTCTTTTGGAAAGTCCCTCTATTTCTCAAAATGAAATCCCATAAGTTACGATGTCTTTGGAATGCTTTCATACATGCACTGAATTTTGCAGGGTACAGTTTTCTGGCACAATGTACAGGTACTTTCACTACATTTACCAGAATTCAACAACATTGTTCTATTTTTCTTACATTGGGCCTCATTACAACCTTGCCGGTCCGGAAACAACGGTGCGGGTAAGCTTACTGGCACCATTGTTTCTGGACCGGCAAAGTACAAGTCTGGTTGGCGGGTGCCCGCCTACAGACTTTCACAGAAGCACTGGCACCATTATTACCGGTGCCAGTGTTTCCGTCGTCCCCATAACTATGGGAATGGGGAACAACAAATTATCAGCGCCTGACTTTCCTGTCGTCAGGGTTGTAATACCCCAGTGTTACCGGCAAGCCATGCACCGTTAACTGTTTACGGGTCCGGCGGCTACCTGCTGGTTTTACTGGCACGGTGACCGCCGGACCCATAATGAGGCCCGTTGTCTTTCTGACGGTCTAGTACTTTCAATACATTTCCCAGAAGGAAGAGTAAGGGCCCTCTATATCTTACAATACATTTTAGTTATGTTGGTATTTTCACTCTGTTTTCCAGAATCCCTCTGGCTTTCTTCCTGAAATGTAAAAGTCTTTTTTCAGGTATAAATGAATGTGTTGAATAGACAGTGGTCATAGGATAATGTATCTGTTTGAAGATAATGCAGGCCCCTTGGACATTTACCTTTCGGTTTTTGTCCCTCGTAAAAGGTGAAAAGAGTATATGATTCTATGAAACACATCTCTGTTATTTTTTCCAAGATGTTGATTTAAAAAAAAAGAATTGTCCACAGTTCTTTTTCCTTTCTTTCGAATTAAGTCTATCATGTGTTTACCCATTTTATATAAAAATGTACATTTGAAATAATGAATTCAGTAGATTCGCACTAATGTAATAGGGACTTTTTTTCTCAATTTTAATGGATGTGATTACTTTGCTCCAGGTAAATTCGCCGGAGCAGACACACTGGAGTACATTTAGGCTGGCAAAGCAAGGCTGCCGCCCAAGCCCACTGCTGTGCAAACAGGCCAGGAATCTGTGGTCTGTGGGTGTTGCACTGCAGGTTTTCAGTGCAGCACGGCTGCCAGATCATGGAGCTGCATGGCCAGGGCCATTTTAAGGGATTTTGGGGCCCAGGGCACAGACACATTTTACTCCCAGCCACAAACCAAAGGAACAAACGGTTCCAGGAATCTCTGTTCTACCTCACCCCCCTTCTTCGTGATCCCAAGCCAGTGCCTGATATGCTGCCGGGCCAGCGATCAGAAAAAGCAACTGAACTCACGTTATCCTTGCTGGAATCAGACTCATAAACAAGTCTCATTTCAAGGGCAACATTGACAGCCCAGAAGGAGAGTACTTGTGTTCTAGCATAGGTACCGGACACATTTTAACAAGAGGAGGCATGAGGAAGGCTTACGGGCTGTAGTATAGTTGCAGGGCACAGACAAGTAGCTATACCTAAAAGGTACATATGCCCCAGGGTAGACACAGAAATCGGATTAGCAGCCTCACAGAATGAACATATGCCCAAGCCTGGATACAGGAGACTGATTGGAAGGCACAAGGAAGGCACTCATAACATGGCATGGATAGAGAATACGCATTAGAAGTTACCTGGGAGGTGCACATATCCGGACATAGGCTGAGTTTAGAAGAGGGACAGTTTTGCAAGTAATTTTTCCATGAGTGAGCAAAGAAACAAATGGCTTTGTGGTGTGCAATATATCGATGCATACTATTATTATAAAAGAAACAACACTTTTGCCAGTTAAACCATTAGAGAGACTTTTTTGAAGAGCATAACCAGAGAATTAAATAATGTAATTTTGAAATATTTTTTAGAATTTTCAATTTTGGCAGGTTAGGTACTACAAGATTACCTAAGTGTCAGGGAAAAACCTATTTTGGTTTCGATGTGAAGCTGGAATTTGAGCTCAGTCTGCAATGTTGTCGCTTGGACGACATTGTTCCTGTACCATGTCAAAGGTAAACATGCAGAATACCAAAATGGTGAATTAAAATGCAGAATACAAAAATGGTGCGGAATACCAAAATGGTGAATTAAAACGCAGAACATCAAAATGGTGAATTTTGAAATGCACATTTCCACACAATTATATGTGGGGGGGTGGGTTTCTAAAAATGATACAGGGAGTATGGCGAGGGAGGGCGGGGAGTCTCCACTCGTATATAATTGTGGGGAAATGTTTGGGATAAAAAAAATCAACATTTTCGTTTTTGGCATTAAACATTTGCTGTGGTCACATGGATCCATTGTTTCCTAGTTGTAGTTATTTGTCAATGTTTGACTGTCATGAACTAAAATAGTAAAATAGAACACTGCTTCGTAGACCTGATTTGGAAACTGCACAAATCATTTGATAAACCCGCTGTGCTATTTGGCTGCTTCCTCTTGTCTAGGAAGCAGCCAAACAGCACAGCACTTCCGCCCAAGTGTCCTCCATGAAAAGAAAGAGCAGACAATGGGCTAAAAAATGCCATCATAGAGTGAGATGGCACATCTATTCACAGAAGGCAGCATAGTAGTAAGCAGGGAAACAGGATGATTTGTCCATGATCATATTATCATGCCATGGAAAAAATGGAATAGGGACCAGGCCCTTTAGTTCGCCACTCTCAAATGTTGCTACCTAATCATTTCACCTGAGTAACACTTCATGCTCTTCATTAGCGGGAATGCCTGGGTTATACAACCCTCGCTTGGAAAAGCATAGTTGGCAAGATAGCTCAGAGGGTTGAGTGGTCACTACTATGATCTGTGTGTGATCTGTAGGTCTCAGGTTGGAATCCTGGCATGGCCTCGTCAGACTTTCATCCTTGAGAGGTTGATAAATGAGTACAAATTCCATTGGATTATTATTGTATATTAATACTTGTCGCGGAGCGGGGGGGATTGGCAGCCTCTCAGCCAATAAGAAGGCTCAGAACGGGGGCATTACCACATGGTAATCCTGCTACTCTGAGCCTCCTCAAGGCTGGAGGCCGCCATCGTCTCCCGCTGGGGAATGAGGTAAGTGAATCCCTTCCCCTTTGCCCGACCCCCTCCACATATTTCCCTTCCCTCCACTTACCTGCTTTTTTGATCCTCTTCGGGAGCAGACGCGCTGGAAACACTTCTGTTCCCAGCGCGACCGCACCCGATCTGTGACACACCGCCATGGAAAGGAAGAAGGCACTACACGTAGTCACTTCTCTAGTTTCATGGCAGCCATTTTGTTTGTTTGCTTTTTTAAATTATTTTCAATGGCCACCATGGAAAGGGAAAACAGACTTTGATCTTCCATCGACTGCGGACATTTAAAAAAAAAAAGGGGGTACGCTCAGGCCTGTAACTATGGGCCCCGGGTCATTACCTGACTCGCTAATGCCCCCCTGGTTCTGGGTTCACTGCTTAACAAATGTTCAATTTACAATGCTCTGGTGAAAGCGCTACATAAATAGCAAATCATTACCATAGCTCTAGACCTGCAGAATATTGATGCTATGTTAGTCTTTATAATTAGCATTTTGCTTTGTAGCAGAGTAGTTGTTATTATCGCCAACGTTTACACACTCAAGTTTATCGACATCAGCCATAGGGAAGATTGAGGCTTCGTTGACAGAACTTGGTACCGTGATCTGGCATATGAACAGAGATATCTGCAGCACAGCCTTAACACACTGAGCTATCTTCTCAACTATCCTGGCACTCAAACTTATCAATATGCATTTATACTTTTGTTATTCTAAGTGATCAATACATTACCCAAAACAAAGGTGAAAACTCTACAGAGGGTGTGCTATAGCAAATGCACATCTGTATGTACAATGTTAAACAGGACACATTGCATTTTTTAAATTTATAAACCTTAAGCACAAACATAAGATCAAGGGTAGAGTAACATACATGATAAAAAAGTAAGTCACAAACATCAGACATGTTAAAACCTTTCCAACTATTGTCTTACATGTTAAAAAGAAGAGTCAAATTTAAACAAAAAAAAACTTCAAGTATTTCATTTTTCCTTAATAACAGTATCGAAATTTCTATTGGTACAACATAATTATTATAATGACAGGTCAAAAGGCACTGTCTAGAATTTCCTGCCAGATATGGAAAGCGGCTGCAGTACATGTGAGAGATTCTGCACTGTAGAAATAGCTCCAGAACTGATCTGTATTCAGGGATTCAATACTGGAAATCGTAGTATAAGAATAACCTTTGATATTCTGATTCAATAGATTAGGACAGCTAGAAAAAAAGGTGCTGTGTGATTTCAACTTCGCTAGAGCAGAAGCGACAGATTCTTTCCTCATACGGGATCCCAGTCCGGCAACCCAAAGCCTCTCTAGTAGGGAGAATATTGAAATGCATATACGTAATACATCTGCTAAGTTGGTAGAGGCAGGGCTTGACTAGGTATGTACGGGGTGTGTTATATTAAAAATCTGTCTAGAAAATTCAGAGAGGGTGGTCTTGCTACGTAGCCGACAAACATTGAGGTCGGCAGCCCAGGCTGCAGTGTGTCTTTTTAGTATTACAATACCTACAGGAGAGTCAATCAAGTCTGTAGTATCTATGTTGTTTTCTCTCAAAAAATGGTGAGTGGAAGCTCCCAAGACCCGAAGGTAAGGATTAGTAGTGTTTTGATTACAGTGGCCCTCAATGAGACCCTTCAGTGAATCTGTATCAAAATTGATGGATAATAGAGATAGCAAACATGTACAGCGCAATAGGTACCATTGTATCGGTCCCCGTAGTGTGATGGTGTCCAGGCATATTTGTTGTTGACGAGGCTAACTATATGTTTGTGCATCAACCCCATTATTGGTGTACTGAGGGCTTAATACACCAGACGGACGGGAGTGGGAAGTGGCCACTGTCGAGCGATAGAGATTCTGAGAGTCAGTAAATGTTACGTTTCCGGTGTTGTCCTCCATATGTGGTTTGGGCTGTCTCCCCGTAGTAGCAATACCAGCCATTTCGGCCCCTGTGTGCCCACAGGGTGAGTGGCCTTGCTCACAGCGGGCTGTGTCCCCGGGCGCACCCAGGTGTCTAGAGGTTCCTGAAGTTAGACCATCTGGGTGGTGCCATCCCCCAGTTTTCTGGTTACCCTCCCAGGAGCTAAGGGTATGGCAGTGAAAGCCACAGATGGAGCTTCTAAAGTATTAATAGCAGAGGGGAGGGCCAACAGCTTAGAGAGATTTTTCTTTGGTCGTTTGGCTTGCTCTCGCCTTGAAGGTATATGGGGGGAAGAATAGCATTGCCAGACAGGACCTCCACCAGAGCCGAAGGAGAATCAGGGGAGGGAGAAGAGAAGTCAGTGCAAGACTGCAGTAATATGGGGAGAGCTGATATTTTGCGACAGGGAGCTATCAGTAAATTAGGAGGAAGGGGAATACATGAGGCAACCTCAATAGGATCAGGTGAGATCATAGATTTGTTCATATCTAGTATAGTATTGTTCATCAAAATGACAGCTACAATTTTGGCCACAATGTGCTGAAGCTCCTGCTGTTCACCTGCCATGGTGGCACACATCGACATCAAAGATTCGATCTTAGATAGTATAGTTTTCAGGGTAGTATTAGGAGTAGAAGATTCATTACTGTCGTCATGAGATCAAAAAGTCCTGCAGCATAGTATTCCCAGCTTTGCTGGAAGAGTCAAAGTCAGACGAATCAAAAAAGGGAGATGAGGAGATCGGGAGTGGCAGATAATTGTGTGCCAATCATGTTTCCCAGACCCAATGCTGGGAAGATGTGTTGTTGTGTGCCACCCAGTGAGTGTCTTTGTAGGGCAATACACATTTTTACTACGGAATGGTCGTTATCAATAAGGGGCTGGTCAACAAATGAGTTTTCATTCAATGAATGTCAGTGAAACGTGAGAGGCTTCTGGGACTGGGTTCCGTTGAAATCGTGTCCATCACTGGCACTGAGTCCGTCAGTACTGCAGTAAAGAAGCCGGGAATCTTTGATTGCCTGCCTGTTCCCAGGTCCTGTGTGTCTTTCTTAGAAAGGGGTCATGGGGCAGTGGATTCCTTTGTGAGTGTTGGGCTGCGAGTTCTCTTGCCCTTCTGGAGAGCTGTACTGTGCAGCGTGTATTTGCACTGCCTTGTAGGTTTCATTTTCTGAGATTGTTTCAATAGTGCTGCACAGGTAGTTAGTAGGCAGTTTGTCGCACCTCACTCAGCAGTGCAGCGTAGAACAAGGGGGTGTAAGTCAACAGGGAACTCGTGACCAAAGTAGATCCAAAGTCGAGGTATGAAAAGAGAATCTTCTATCAAGCAATAGGGGGTGGGACTGTGTGAGGGGCTATATGACAACCACGACACACACTCCACTTAACACAGTATACCAGAGGATTCCACCCAGCTCTACATCAAGGATGGAATGTAGGGAACGGAAAAGCTATGTGCCACAAAATGAAAGACGCACCCGATAGTTCCCAAGAAGGCAATAAATCAGTGTGCCGGAGGATTCCACGTAGCTCTTCCCCGTAGGTGGAATAAAACGAGCTGAGGGGCGATGTGACACAATGTGACACACACTCCTGACCACTCCAGAGGAGTAAATGGGTCTCATTACGAGGTTGGAGGTAGCCATGGCGCTTTTAGCGCCATGGCTGCCTCCAAACTCGTTCCGACTCCGCCCTGGTGAATGGAGCAATTACCGGTCCATTCCAAGGTTGGCGGGACCGGTAATTCCCCATTCACCAGGGCCATTCCCCATTCCCATTTGAGCCCCCAATGGGAATGGGGAAGGTGCTAATACCGGTACCGCAAATTGCGGTACTGTTATTTGCTCTAGAGTCGCTTTGCGGGACCCGTCCTTAACGCCTGGAAAAACCAGGCATTAAGGAAGGACCCGCAAAGGGAACTCGTAGTACGGCGGTAAGGGATTACCAGCACCGGTGCCCTGGTAATCCCTTACCGCCCACCTCGTAATGAGGCCCAATATCCTGGAGTGCAGTGGCTACCATGTGAGCTATGCATGCTGGTCAATTGATTGCTATTGCATAGGAGGGGGGTACTCACCCACAATGCTTCAGCTGGATGGTTAAAGGCTCCTCTGGATGCCGAACCCCATACACCAAACACCCAGCACACACTGCTGCCACACACCGCACTGCGCTCCACACAGGCACAGTGTGTTTATGCAAAGGTCCTTCCTTGTAAGTGATCAGCAATATAGGTAGGAAAAGAGAGGTGCTGCGTCAGTATCTCAAACCCAAAACACAATGCTGCCGCACACCGTGCCGCACTCCGCACAAGCGCAGTGTATTTATGCACAAGTCCTTCCTCCTATGTGATCAGCCATAGAGGTAGGACTGCCAATAGCCAGAGGTCTGATCCACAGAGGAAAAGAGAGTTGCTCCATCAGTATCTCGCACCCAACACACACTCCTGCTGCACACCTCAATGCAGAGGTAATTGATCAGATTGGAACAAAGTTTTCAGCAACAGAAGTGCCCTCAACAATATCATAATGTGTTTAAATGTACATGACTTCTTCCCATCAGTCTTCCTATTTCGGAGCAAGGAAGGAGGCAGGCAGGACGGGGCTGAGTGATTGAATCACCCATGGCATATCAGGGAGAGCGGCAAATTGGGGCATAATGGACGTTCCAGGGTGCCCCCTGAAATGGTTTCATGCAAAATGGCATTTTGGCAGCAGGCACATTCCAGAACTACGTTTGGAAAATGTAACTCGCTTGACTTACCATTGCACTGGCGCAATCACATATAACTGATTATTTGCAACGTGAGTTAATATTTTAAAATAAGTTATCTTGCATTTTATTTTAAAAAGAAATGGAGATATATTTTGTATATACTTTTAGGGCCCGATTCTTGCAATATTTGCCTGGTTCAAAATTAATTTGCACTGCTGAAAAGTGACTTTGCACTGCCAACACAAACCCTGATTTATGGAACTGTGCAAAGTGTATTTTTGCCTTTTGCCCGGACTTTGCACAGCAAAAATACACTTTCGCTGAATCCGGCCCAGAGTATTAACTTCTGGTTGTTAACATAAATAATGAAAGTCCTACTTGCACTTGAGAAACAGTAAATGAGCAACATGTGAGAAATGGCTACCGCTGCCCAGAAGGAACTTTTCCTGTGATAATTCGCCGTCACTTTTCGCTGGCCTCACATCTTACTGAAAAAGGCCATGCAAGCGACGGGGAGAATCCTCATTCGCCTCGCCTGCACTCCTTTCACCCAGATCTGCCTTTCTGAACAATGAGGCATGCAGGGAGGGGCAGGAGCACCTTCATGAGCAGCTCAGCTGCTGGCCCACTGATAGGCCCTGCATGCTTGCAGGCCTCTAATATTTTAGAAGACTGTTCCTCAAACAGGAGCACTCCTCCTCATGCTTCCTGGCCTGCCTTTTAGTGTGGGCTACTGGGTGGTATAGACAACGGTTGAAAACAAGTATTGGCAAAGCCAACAGTTTGGCTTGTGTACGTATTAGGCATTTTCCAGGAACTGCTATTAGATGCCCAGGTACTTGCACCATTGTGCCTGCTACCAGAAATGGCCAGTTGACACTATCAAGGCAGTGCTTGGGAATTGCCTTTCCCGTGCCTACACAAAACCTCAAACTGTTGTCATTGCCAATGTTTATTTTAAATGTAGCTAATTGGTGGCATTTTAGTGCCACCTATATGCTGAAACACTTGCACTGGCATGCAGAATTTTGGTGTGAGGTGAGCAGGGATTCACAGCTTGGGGGCATTGTTTGATTATTTGTCGACCCATTTACCACCCAGGGCCATACTAATCCCGTTGGCCTTTCACACCCACTACCAACAGCCTGCAGTTTCATCACACATCTGCAACGTTTGGCTCTCCAGATGTTTTGGACTACCACTCCCATCAGCCCTAACCAGTATATACAGGGATCATGTGATTCATAGAGCAGAACAGCTGGAGAACTGAAGATTTCAGATTCACGAGTAGCATCAAGCTGTGTGCCATGCAAAACCTGCCCGTGCTGTTTCCAGTCTGCTCAGAGTCAATGGCGTAACTGCAGCTGCGAATTAGCTGCTGGTATTATATAAAGGCCTTAACAAAGTGTACCCTGGGCCACTTAATGCATAACCAATATGTGTGTCCTTGCATCTTTTCCTTGCACTGAAGTCTTGTTAAAAATTAACATGAGCAAGTCCAATATTCTGGCTTGTGTATAGCTTTTAGAATTTCCAGGCACTGATTTCGTATGTCCAGTTAGACACACCATTTTCCAGCTGGTGACAACTTATGGACAGATAGTGCCATTGTGACAGTGCCTGACAAATGCCTTTCCCATGACTACACAAAAGTCTAAACTGTTGGCTTTATAAATACGTATTGTCTCCTGGGACTGTCTGCAGGCAGTCTAAGTCTGGAAGTGACATAATGGTCAGATAGCAGTGCGAGTAGAGCTTTCAATTTCACATCTGTGCAGAGCCTGCCAACGCAGGTTCGAATCCCGGCAGGGCCAAACTCAGCCTTTCATCCTTCCGAGGTTGACAAATGAGCACCACACATCATGGGTAATAAGCAGCGCTCAGATGCCTGAGGGTTCGTAGCGCTATATAAATGCAATTATTATTATTATTAATGATGGAGACATAATCAGCCAATGTTGAAACAGGGTCCTTCATGGAGGGGAAGAGTGATTGCAGTGTGGGCACGAGTGCCCCACTGTTGGGAAGAGTAGCAAACCAAAGAAAGGAAGGAACAGTGACTAGGGCCATAGAAGAGGCCCTCAAGAAGCAACAAACTCATTTTAGAGAGCAGTAGTAGGTCAGCACAACAAGCTAGAATGTTGCAGGTCATCGGGGGGGGGGACATTTGCAGGCCACCTAATTTTGATTTTAAAAGGTCCTGAAGCACAGACAACCCCTCACCCAATACTGGTGGAGTGACGACAATCGGGAACTAGAGACTGGCCAACAAAAGCACAAACAAGAGGCCTATGCAGGGCATCATCTGTCAAGAGGGGGACTTGGAGGGAGTGAAACACTGAAGACACTGCTCCCTGCACTGTTCTTCACACAAAGACATTCGGACCGCATATTTCTGTCCATTTTGAGAAATGACAGATAACCTTCATGAGTAAATCTGGAGAAGAACAGCTCTGCTTCATCATTTGACAATTACCATAATTAGCAGAGAGAGCAGCAGGTGTGTGTGTGCGTGTGTGTGCGCGCGCCACCAGAGAAGACAAAGTGCATGACACAGTGTAGAAGTCTAGCAAAAAGCTGCAAACCAAATGATCCCCCCCTGGAGAGAATGTAACATTTATACATCCCATGCATTTAATGGGGCAATATTTGTCTACCTTGGCATGCCAATAAAGTACCCTGCATTGTATTGTATGGTTGCAGCAACAAAGATGGTGTAGGTTGAGGAGGGAGGAGTTGGCTTCCTCTCTTCCTGAGTTTCTATTTTAACCCCTTAAGTGCCAAGGACAAGTATGCTCGTCCTTTTTGGATAGACTTGCTTAATGAAGTAACACCATGGCCCCAGCGAGCCTATAGTCTTCAATGACCTGCTCCTCTTTGACCTCAGACTTTGGTTGATGCTGCTGAGAAAGGGCAGCACCATCTCGCCCCCAGGCCCCCGCACTTCGCCAGGGCAGCATTATCCCCCTATCCCACCACGCAACCTTCTTTTTTGCAGAAATGGGGGTGTTTGAGAGGAGCTGAAAGCAATGTCAGGCAGTGAGATTTGCACCATGCTGTAGGACCAGGAGCCCCCAGCAAGATCTAGGCCAGGGACCTGCAAGCTTTAGCTCTCCTGGTGTTTTGGAGCACAAACCCCATCAGTCCCAGTCAGCGTAGACAATGGTGATAGATCCTGGGTGTGTCAGTCCAGAATACAGGCAGAGCCAGAGGTTGCAGCCCGTGGATTTAGGCCCGGAAGCCTCTTGCTTCTTCACAGTGGCATAGATTTTCATGGGTAACAAGAAACACAATATCATCAGAGGGACAGAATTCCCACGGCATTATGTGGTGGCCAAAATATCTGTTCAACGTATTCCTTTGAACGGTAACCAGGAAAAGCATGTTCCATGGCACATTTAGCTTGAGGGCATATTCTGTGGCACAACATTCTCCAGGCATGGCATTGTCTTTTGCACTATAATCTGGAGGCCAAATACCAGGCCATAGTGATTTCATAGGCTAGGGACACACCTGTGGCCTGACCCTCTGAGTCGTAAACTCCAGTCCGGTTTTTCAGAATGACTTGTGCCAATAATCTTCACCGAGATGTGGTATATGTACAAGCCGCTGATAGGAATGGCGATACCAGCATTCCCCTTCTCACCTATGCAAGAAGCGTAAGGAAGTACAGGTGTACCCTGTGTTAAAAGAAAGGACAAAGAGAGATGCAGCTGGGCAGCCGCGTGTTGGGTCGGCGGCATTCTCATTGGGGTATTACGGTCTGGAACCGTTTGTCTTCGAGATCTTCTTTCGTTTGTCCCAAAAATTCTGACCAGATTTTACTATTCAGTTGGTCAACGTGCCCATCCCTTATACAGTCTTCTGGTAGAACAATACCCGCTCTTTGTCTGATTGGTGTTTACACCCTGCCACGGTATCCTCATGTCTCTATTTCTGGCAAGTATAGTATTTTGGTGGTAACGTAACATAAGTGGTCTTGTATAGCGCTCTTCTGCCACGTTTGGTACAAAAGCATGTTCCCGAAACTCTCTTCTTCCCGCTCTGCAACACACAGATTACCATGACGTGTGCATAGTATAGTTCACCTGCTTATACCAAATGTATAATGCGCAGATAAAGCATATTTTTTGTATTATTGTTGTTGGTATTTAACACTAAGAAAAATATATCAATACATTTGTCAAATCACAAAAAAACTTTAAAATATTTCTTTACGGTTAGACACAGATCATATTAAATAAGTTGGAAATTAATTATGAAACGAGGCCAGAACAAAGAGACATTTAAAAAGTAATAAAAAACAAAAAATGTAATAAACGCAAGCCATTCATGTATTAAAAGACAATATTCCATCATTGCACCGTAGAAATATATAAATGTAAAACAAACTAGCTAGTCCTTTCCTTATAACTAAACAGTATAGGAGTTAAAACATCTGGAAGATGGCGATAGATTCCCATCGCTGAGCTGGGCCCATAATTTCCCCTTGGGCCATTAACTACCCACCCAAGTATTGATCCCAGGAAGCCAGTGGAAATCAGGAGCTATTCCCAGGATTCCAGGATCCCGCTTCTGGAACCTTCTGAAAGGCTGATGCTTCCCCGCCCAACAGATTCGAGCATACAAACTGGCAACAGGCACAATTTGTCCCAGTTTAAAAATCATAACTGTGTAGCCCCAGAGCGGTACACATCGACGTTTAAACACAATCAACCGCTTTAACAATGTATTTGTAAAACAAAATCTTACGGGTGGGGGACCCCTAACCCACTCGTTCTACCTGATCTCAAATATTGCCATATTCCAATTATAAAATAAATTCCTTATAACCTATGAATTTGGCAAGCAAACGCCATTCCAGCAATAATCATACCCGAGGTGGGCCATCAAATGAAGTCAATGTGAGTGGAGTGCTCCACTTTTCTCCTTCCGTCGTCGCCATCTGTGAAACAATCCCTTTCCCCGTCACCTTTGACCTATGGCGCTCATCTAGAAAAACACATTTTTTTTAAGAGCTTGATGAATGTTTGCAGGAGACAAATTGTCCTTCTGGTTGAAAAGACACGGGAATGGGAAACGCCACAAAGGCGGCGTCGAGAGTAATCAGCATTGGCGACTCCTTCCAATGGATTGAATGGCCCGCGCGCAGTAGAGGTTTTCGCCTGAGTTATTGTTCTCGCGTTGACGTGATGGCGTGCCACTGTTTCTTGGCCTTGACCGCCACACTGCAAGTCCCAGGTGTATTATCTCGTGATTCCACAGCTTAATGAATGCCTCTTTGTAATCTTTCGCCTTTCTGAAGAGCACGAACCGCGGTGCCTCGCTCTTCAAATGCCCGAAAAGCTTTTATCGGTTGTCAAACGATGATGAGGTGGAAATAACAACTCATCCACGGAAAGAGAGGGGGTTTTCATTCTCATACGTGGCACAATATGTGGTGATTCTCCTAAAGTAACCAGAGAATCTGGCTAAGAAATTGTGGGTTTCTGTGACTCCTGCCGCCTCCATTAAGCGTCTGGAAATTCCCACGTGCAATCATGTCAAGATGGCTGACGAGGCTTGTCCTGAAGCATGCCCTCCTCTTTAGAATTCCCATCCTGCATCTCTTCTTCTTCTGGATCTTATTTCATTTTGCTCTGCCCTTGAAGACATCTTTCTTGGTAGAGTTGTTAAGTACTGCCAACTTTATTGTTTTTTTTGCTTTCTCTTTGGGTTACTTTATTTTTGCATCGCATCTTATTTATTTGTATCGTATCGTTTTTATTGTGGTTGTTTTTTTGTTCCTGGGTTAATTTGTGTACATATTTTTTTTTTCTTAAAGCACACTTTAATTATTTCAATCACTTTTTCAATCCTCCTTGTGCTACGTACATATGTTCATACATGCATATAACAAAATAAAGTTTGTTTTAGGTTTTAATTATTTTCCCAGGACGAGGAATGATGGCATTCTTGATCATGTGCACAATTGGATAATCGCATCTGATAATACCATTCGATGGGCATGGTTTGTATGTTTTCTCTGCCGACTTTACCTTCCGGTAGGCGGCTACACTTTAAACCCTAGTAGTAGCAACTTCTAACCTGAAAACACTACTATCATCACAAGCATGCTGAAACGTAGATGTTTGAATATAAAAACATGTCTTTTTGTATACCCACAAAACAACGCAAGCTATGGGAATGTAGATATTATATTCCAATTAACAAGGGGGGGGGGGGGTCCTGGGAGACTCTCTGCCAGACATGAGTCCTGGTTACAAGAGCCTTACCCAGAGTCGTTAGCTCACTATCTTTCACAGAGAAGAAATATCCCAAACATATCAGTCTTTGTCCTGCCCTGGGGCAGTCCAGCACCGAAATGCTAGGCAATTCTCCTCTGAACAAGAGTACCAACAGCAACCCCAGACACATGTTTCGGTCTGGTTGAACCTCATCAGTAGGGTGTAGCTGTGCCTCTCTAAGAATAGTGAGCAAGGGGTCCACGTCTGGATTACCCTGGTAACTTAGGGTGAGACCCAAAGTTACTTGAAATATGCCTGCTTGACCTAGAGACCCAAGCTACTCCTCACTGATGACGCCCAACAAGGCTGAAACATGTCTGGGGATGCTTGTGGTCTCGTGCAGAAGGGATGTGACCTAGCTGTTCAGGCTGGACTACCCCTTTGGGGGTGGGGCCAAGCCTGATTTGTATATGGTTTTTCCCCTTCTGTAATGACTTGGCAGGCGAAGAACGATGGTCTGGAGGGTTGCCCAGAGCAATGCCAGAGGTTAAGATTCATTCTAAACCTTCCAGCCATCACCTCTTTTGTTTTGCTATTGTCACCCCGAGTGGGACGGTTATGCCCAAACGTGGGTCCCGTGTCTGCTGGGCCTAGAGACCCAAGCTACTCCTCACTGATGATGCCCAACAAGGCTGAAACATGTCTGGGGATGCTTGTGGTCTCGTGCAGAAGGGATGTGACCTAGCTGTTCGGGCTGCACTACCCCTTTGGGGGTGGGGCCAAGCCTGATTTGCATATGGTTTTCCCCTTCTGTAATGGCTTGGCAGGAGAAGAGCGATGGTCTGAAGGGTTGCCCAGAGCAATGCCAGAAGCTAAGATTCGTTCTAAACCTCCCAGCCATCACCTCTTTTGTTTTGATATTATATTCCATGTGTGCAGAGGTCTAGGACTGTACTGATGCATAACACTGCAATCCTTGAAAAAATTGAATAGAACCCACTCTATGTGCCTTATAATAAAGAGAAGAAGGACATTTCAAGATGGCTGCCTGCTCATGACTGCAGTTTCTTGGTTGACGAGCTGAACGAGAGTGAGTATTCTGTCTCTGTTTGTACCTATGTATTTGTTTTTGATGATTGATGCGCCAAGGCCAGGGAAAAGGTTAGAGAAATGTGATCTTTCACAGGCCGTGCAACTTCCGGGTCAGTCAAATGCAATGATAGAGAAACGAGAGAAGTGCAGTAGCATGGTAAGTTCAGAATTCACAAATGCAAGCCAAGAGATAAATAATGATGCTGTAAGGAGGAGTGATGCGAGATGGCAGGCTGCTCAAGCCAGTGGTTCTGTCTTTATGGGTAATGGATGTGAAAGGTGAAGCAGCAAAACAACTGGCAAGATGAAAGGTCTTTTTTAAAAGGGAGGGCCTTTGGCAATGGTGTTTTCTTCAGACCTGCAGTTGAAAGGCTGGCTGGCCCTAGCAAAGGGATGTTTTACCCCTAAGTGGGTGAAGTATTCACCGAACATCCCTTCACAGGCCTCTAACATCTAAAAGCTCTCCCTCCCCCCAATATTTCTGCATATCCAGCTGTGCCCACCACACACAAGGTAGAGACCCCCACCACGGCCCACAGCAGAGGGCTGGTTTATCTAGGAGACCCTGACGCTCAGTGGGCTGGTCGGGCCACCCACTTCTATGAGGATCTGTCCCGTTTGCCAGAGTCCGACGCTGATTGGCAGAAGGGGTGTGTGAATGGCAAGTGAACGGTTAATGGAGATTGCATCCTGAGAGCTCCTACAGTAAGCGCCTGGCAGCTGCTGACATACGTAAGGCTCTCAATAAACGAAGCAATGGAAAAGCAGGCCTGGATCCCTGGACTTCTAAATCCAGAACCTTAAGAGGACGATCAAACCTGTCAAAGGCTAGGGTGTTATCCTGGAAGGCTATATATATTTTTCCCATCCCGTCCACACACATTTACCTAAGATCAGCTGAAGGTTTAAATGCTTGCCGACCTTCCCTGATCCTTCACTGAAGCCATATCGGGGGGAGGAGAGATTATTATTTTTAGTTATCCAATCATGCAGATGGATAAGCAAAGTTTTCCCAAATCTTTCGCTTTGCTATCTATTGGCAAGAGTGGGCGATTAATAACATGGTCTGATCTGTCATTTTTGTATCTATTAGAATTATGGTGACAATGCAATTTCCCAATTGCCCTTAACACCTGCTTCAGCAGAGGTCCTCACAATTCCAATTTTAACCCAAATGAGTCCACAGGAATACCGTCTGACTGAGGGACCTTCTTTGATGCTTTTCAATTTATTTTCATTATTTCTTCAATGAATGATCTTCCCTTTGCAGTAATCTCCAGGGTACAATCTGGTAAGAAGGTCCCACTGAAAGCATTCCCTTCCTCGTACCTTCATGTTTAACTGCAGATACAGTGCTAAAGACCTTCACCCACTCATTCGGCAGAATATGTGTATAGGAGGCCTGCTTAGGCACTGTCTTGCAGACCATTTGCAGCCATTTTCCAGAAGGGCAGTTAGGCTTTATTTGTCAGGTTCAATTCATGTTCACTCCCAAACCTGAGCAAAAAGATCTTGGGGCCTCATTACAAGTATGCTGGTCCGGAAACAAAGGTGCCGGTGAGGTTACGGGCACCGTTGTTTCCGGACCAGCATACTACAGATCTGCCTGCCGGAGCCGCAATGCCCGACAGGTCTGACCCTGCTGGGCCCAGCGGCAATGGTAAGCAGACCATCACAGAAGCACCGGAACCGTTAATAATGGTGCTGGTGCTTCCGTGTTCTCCATTCCCGTAGAGTCCCACGGGACTCCACGGGACAGGGGAATTACAATATACTGGCACCTGACTTTCCGGACTGCTGCGGCGCCTGACTTTCCGGACCGCCGGGGTTGTAATCCCCCGGTGGCACCGACAAAGTCAGGCGCCGGTAAATATTTACGGGTCTGGCAGCAACCCGCCGGTAGTACCGGCACGGTTACTGCCAGACCTGTAATGAGGCCCCTAGTTTCCTTCTTTGCAAGATATACCTGTGAATCCTTCTAGGCTTTACTGATATAATTTCCTGTGACATCAACCTTTATCATAAACTCAACAAGTATGGGGTCCCAAAAATACCAAAGGCTATTCATTCTCCCGCGAGGAATTGTTGTTGAAGCAAGATGTAAAGCTTCTGAATAGAAGAGCGCCTCTCGGTCCACTAGTTATTGTATCTTCCGTTAAATCTTCACTTGGTTTGGTAAAAATCTGCCAAGCATTTTTATTTAAAAAACTCATATGAAGCGGACATATTTTATTATTGATTTCTTCCGCTGTGTCTATGGACGTTGAGCAGCCACAGGCCGTGGTTGCAGGTAGGGTAACTGTGCCCACGTCGCAGGCACAGTGCCCGCAGGGTAAAATGGTTACAATCTATTTATTTTACTATTTTATAATGCATTACAGGCAGAAACATTCTGCTCCAGAGCACCCCATTGTGGGAGAACCCGCGCATTCACTGAAAAACATTTAAAATTAACGTTATGGTTCACTTTTAGTGGTATATGATCAGTGGTGGCTTGTGACTGTTTGAATTGGAGGGGCATACATTTTGCCACTCATATGTGGGTGTAACCAAGTATAGCATGGGAGCCTAAACCAACCAATGGGAGTTCAGGAGGTCAAGGGGGTCCTCTTCCTGAGAAAACATTTAAAATAATTGGATAAAATGTTGCATTAAACTTTCAGTGAAAAATTAATAAAAAGCCACACAGTTTGCAATCGGGTTTGTAGGGAGACATGACATATTCCCACAGATGCCAAGTCACCAGCAGTGCACAGGAGTCTTTTCCAAAACATTTTCATGATGCCTTTGCCTGCGCTATATGCCAATATAAAAACATGTTTATTATGGGTGTGCTCATACATGTCCATGCTGGGTGCACCAACATATGCCAGCATTCCCCATATACAAATATTACTAATATCTGCTTTGCCAATAATGCCAGTGAATATACTATATGACAAACATGACCATGCTGACTTTGCCAAAATATGCCAGTAGCCCCACATAGGAATATACTCCTTTTCGTTTTGTGAGTAAGAATGTCATGCACAGTAAGAGAACATGGTCAGACTTGCTGCACCAATGTAGGCTAGAACAGCCACATAAAAACAATTGTTATGTTGTATTTATCCTTGATACCAGTAAAACATGTTGTGCCACAGTAAGAATACATGTCTAGAGTGGGCTGCACAAATGCAGGATTTTATGGCCACGTAAAAACACTTATGATGTTAGCTTTACGCTTGATGGTAAAAAATGTCATGTCACAATAAGAACATATGTTCAAATTGACTGCACCAATATAGGCCAGTATGGCCATATAAGAACACTCATCACATTGGCTTTACCATTAATCCCAGTAAACATGGCATGCCAAATCCAGTCTAGAAATATATTTTAATGTGGCATCATGCCTTAATCAGAACTATGTCCATCAGACTGGTCACACTAATATAGGCTTGTTTTGGCATGTGATAACACTCACCATGTTGGCTTTACCCTTGATGCTGGGAAGAAATGCCTTGTCAAAGTAGTTTGGATATATTTTTTACGTTGGCCTAATGCGACAGAAAATATGTCCAGGCTCGCTATGTCAATGTATGCCAGTATGGCCAGTTAAGAAAACTCATCATGTTGGCTTTATCCCTGATGTCAGTAACAAATGTCATGCCACAGTAAGAAAATATGTTCACACTGGCTGCAGCAATGTAGATCAGTACGTCCACGTAAGAATATTAGCTTTGACATTGATGCATACCTCTGTAAAAAAATATGTACAGGCTGGCTACTCACTACACCAATGTAACCAATACCAGCCCTACCGCAGAAACTCACATTGTCTCTGCCCATTATTCAAGTGATCTCCCAAGCCCCTCACTCTGTGAAGAACTACATGGGAAAAGAATCTGCGAACCAATGGCTTCAGGTTTCTGATGCGCTCAACCTACTGCATCAATAGTTGTGTGGTTCAATGCACAGCGAACCCACAGGTCCTTATGTCATTAAATGTAAAAAAAAATGTATTGCAAGTTACTGCATGACGACACTATATATTCAACAAGAAAGTGTTGACCCAAAAACATTTCTGACAATTAACCGTAAGCCAACACGTGTATCGAGATAAAATCTCTTCTTCAGGGTTCAATGAAGTTTACAAACGGTCAACAATAATGCCATCAAGCACAAATCTTTTAGTGTTGTTAGCAATACGTGTGATCATTTCTTTTTAATTTTTTCATTTTATTTATTTGTTACACGCCCAGGCCCTTGGGTATCACGGCGAGGTTACAGACAGTTTTTGGAAATAGTCATACAAGGTTGCAGTACATAGAAATTATTAACAACAGGATATTATACATTATACAGCATATACATTGATTATGTGAGCTAGATCTGGCAGGTAAAAGATCGGCTCGTTATATTAGTATTGGTTGAATAACCATGTTTTGAGATGTTTTTTGAAGCCACTTAGAGGGGCTCTTTTTTGATATATAGGGGGAGGGAGTTCCAGTGTTTAGGTGCTAGGACAAGGAAACTGCTTCCTCCCGCTCTTGTGGATATGAATCGCGGGGGTGCTAGTGTGAGATTGTCGTTGGATCTGAGTAATCTCGTGGATATTTTTATATGCAGAGTGTTATTGAGGTAGATTGGGGCTTTATTAGTGAGACATTTCTGGGCGATGCAGAGCGTTTTAAAGATGATTCTGGCTTTGATAGGAAGCCAATGGGCATCCTTCCCGATCTTAGAGATGTGGTCAGACTTTTCTTATCCCGAGCGCTGCCCTAGGGACTTTATTTTGCAAGAGTTGCATTTTGGAGATCTTGGAGTTGGAGGTGCCTAGTAAGAGTGCATTGCAATAGTCCACCTTGGACAATACCAGAGCTCTGGCCAGTGTCAGGCAGTTGGAGGGGGTTAGAAATTGTCGATTTAGGGCGATCAGTTTGGAGGTATAAGCCGTGGATGAGGATAGTGTATTAATATGTTTGGTCATAGTGAGGTTGGCGTCGAGGTGAACACCTAACTGCTGATTCATGGGATTTGTGCGCCGAAAAACGGGGATTTGTGCGCCATTCTGCCCGCAAATCCCCATTTGTTAAACAGGGATTTGCGGGCAGAATGGCGCACGTATCCCCGTTTTTCGGTGCACAAATTCCACAAATCAGCCCCCTAGTGTCTTCACTTGCTTAAGTACTGGTATAGGAGTGCTGTCGATATTGATGGTTGAGTAGTCAGGGTGAAGGGTAGCTATTTTAGGTGGAGACCTCACAATGAGGATTTCAGTCTTCGTTGAGGCATAGACTGTTTAGTGCCATCCAGTTTTGGATGATGGCGTATATTTTGTTAATGGTCACCGTGTCCTGGTTATAGTCGCCTGAGATGGGTATGAGGATCTGGGTGTCATCTGCAAAGTTAGCGTAGATGACACCCATTTTGTCTAAAGCTGAGAAAAGGAGTTTTGTGTAGGCGTTATATCACGAGGGAGAGAGGCAGGATCCTTGGGGTACTCCAATGGGTAGTGGGATAGGATCGGCAGCTTCTTTGCCTATGGAAACTCTAGAAGTTCAATCGGCAAGGAAGGATTTCACCCACAATGTGGCATCATTGGAGAAGTTGAAGTCCTTGGTCAGTGAAGTGCACAGTTTGTCATGGTCTACAAGGTCAAATGCCGCAGAGAGGTCTAGCAGTAGGAGTAGGCATAATTTCCCTGAATCTCTGATGGTGTCCATTTGGATTTTGAGGTCTAAGAGGGCTGTTTCTGTGGTGTGGTTGAGTCTAAATCCTGACTGCCTGGTTCCAAGAAGCTGGTGCTGTTCCAAGTGTCCTTGAATTTGGTTATATGCTATTTTGTCGATGAGTCTAAGTAGGAAAGTGACTGTGGTTATTGGGCGGTAGTTAGTTGGGATTGTGGGGTCCAGATTGTTTTTTTTAGGAGCGGGGTAACCCAGGCTTCTTTAATTTTGGCTGGGAATGTGTTCGTATTAAAAGAAGAGTTAACAAAATTAGTAATGGTGGGGGTAATAGAGGTTGCACATGCTTTGACTAGTTTAGCTGGGACACTGTCCCCTTTGCAGTTGGAGGCTTTTAGCTTAGTGATTGTATCGAGTGCTAGTTCTTGGGTGACAGGAGTGAAATAGAATAGTGGTTTGGTTTTGTCATTAGGGGTTGGAAGGGAGTTGTGGGTTGAGGTTTTTTTATCTGCTAGCAGCAGTCTTTTAGTTGTTATTTTATTTTGTAGTAAGGTGATTTTGGAAGCAAGAGCGTCTTGTATAGTGGTACACCATCCTTTACTGGAGTTGGCAGGGGTCTCAGTGGGTGTGGGATTTTCTGATTCTCTGAGGATGCAGAATAATTCTTTGGAGTCTGATGCTGCGTTGCAGATGCGCGTATTGTAAGAGTTAGCTTTATGGAAGATGATGGCTGTTTTATAAGTTTTATTGGCGTCCTTGAAGGCTTTAGCCGAGTCAGGGGTGGGAGGTTTGTTATAGGTGTGTTCAAATGCGAGTTTAGTTCTTCTTAGAGTAGCAACTCCTTCATTGAACCAGGAGTGGGTCTTTTTATTTGCACAAAGCGCTTTGGTTGTGATAGGAGCGACTTCATCAATGGTACAGGTGAGGCAATTCTAGTAGTATTCCGCAATGGCACTGGGGTCGTTGCTATTGATAGAGTTTGTTGCTAATACTTTATTGAGGATGGGGTGAAGTTCTCTGCAGTGAGCTTCCGAGGGTTTGTACCTACAATGGTGACCGGTTCTTTAGATTTGGGAGGACAGGGGTCATCACTCATAATGATTAATTCTATACAAAAGTAATCTGTCCAGCTAAGTGGGATAATGGAGTCTATGGTGATTTTGGTGTTAAGTGAGAGGACCAAATCGCGAGTTCTGCCCTTTATGTGTGTGGGGGCGTTAATCAGCTGGTTGAAATTCATGTCTTTCAGTGCTGAGTGTAGGGCAGGAGCTTTGAGGCCATCGTCATCGTTTAAGCCTAAATTCAAGTCTCCGAGGATGATACATTTTGTGTTAGGTTTATAATAGGAGCAAGTAGTAGTGGGATGTCTAATTCTGGGTGACTAGTGGCGCTAGGAGTTCTGTAAATCGCCAAGTTATTGATAGTGGGATTTTCATTCATGGGGAGTTTGGCTGACATATCCTGCAATGTTTTCGGTAGAGCTTGATCTGATTTGTAGATTGTTCCTGGCTATGATAGCTACTCCAGCTACTAGGGATGTGGTTCTATCTGCTCTGAAAATTGTATATTCAGGAGGTATGGCTAGTGCTAATAGTGGTCCTGAGGCTTGGTGAAGCCAGGATTCTGTGATTACTAGTAGGTCCAGATTATGTTCCATGATAAGGTCATGGATTTCGATTGCGTGAGGTCCAAGGGATTGGGCATTGATTAGAGCACTTTTGATGCTGATGGGAGGTTTAGGGTCCAATACGGCGTGGGCTTGGTTGTCTGAGGATAGGAGGTAATGGGGTTTAAGTAAGTGTTTGGAACAGGCGCTACAGCGTGCTTAGGGATTTGCCAGAGGTCATTGGATCTGGGTAGTTTGGATGGCACGGGGGTAGGTGTGCGTATGTAATGAAGTTGTTAAGTACGTGATCTTAGGCGAGTCATTCTGTTGTTCCCTATAGAGGGGTACTTTTTTCTGTCAATTTGTGGAGTTAAGGGAGGACAGAGGGTAAGCCATGGGCTCCAGGGGAACAGGTGCCTTACACTTGGTGTTGAGGAAGCTTAAACAAGACGTGAAGGGTGGTGTGTGTGGAAGGAAGGGTGTTGGGCAGGGTATGGGGTGATGTCTGGGGCAGGCCTGTTTGACCAGCCCATTTCTAAATGCATGGAAGAGGTGGCCGGTGCACGGTGTATTGTCTGGGACAAGGCAGAATGGGAGCATGGTGAGGAGTAGCCAGCCTATCATAACTGTCCATAGTAAGGTCTTGCATATGGAGAGCAAATCGGCTGAATATAAACAGTGTAAGGTAGTTACAGAGGTTACTTAATGCAAAAATTGCTAGCACAGTGCTAGGCAGTTTGGCTACATTTCAAGTATAAGTAGGCTAGCACAGCGCTAGGCACTTTAGCTAGATTTCAAATACATTATGCAAAATACAAACAAAATGTGCTGACAGTTTTGTCAATACAGGTTAGGTTCAGTTGAACTCATAGTTGAATTCCTCTACAAACTGAGACGGTCTCAATATGTGGATATGCTCGTAGCTAAAATATCTCAAGTGGTTACATGCCTCCAAAGAGCATCAGGACAAATAAGTCTTCGACTATACCAAGTTCAGTAAATATTCTGAATGTGTATTT
Organism: Ambystoma mexicanum; assembly: GCF_040938575.1. Lineage (NCBI taxonomy): Eukaryota > Metazoa > Chordata > Amphibia > Caudata > Ambystomatidae > Ambystoma > Ambystoma mexicanum. Next base: position 1,092,910,120 of record NC_090930.1, read on the forward strand.
TATAGAGAAAGCCTCTTATTGGCACCGCTTTTACCGAATAGAAAAGCATACCTCATATATACTTTTCACCCTCAAGGGACTAGGAAGGATGCACTCTGCTCCTACCGCCGTCAATCCAGACTGGCTCGCCCTCATACTACACCAGTACAGGTAATTATCAACCCACCTGAGTGTAATAATCTATCATAGAGTACAATGGTAATAGAGAAATAATAAGCTCATACCAGTTTCTCTTATTTTGTCTGATAGGGGAAGGTTATAAAGGAGACCACCAGAGGGAGAATAGCGTAATCTATACGCCTGCACAAAACACCAGGGCACCACTCCTGATGAAAGTTCCGGATTCTGTCCAATGAGAACTGAAACATGTTGAGACATCACTGCTTAATGCTAATACAGTGAAAAAGAACGAATGCAATGAACCAAAAAATGGTTTATGCCAAATACCAGTATTTTCTCAAATGCAGAAAATCTAGGGACTAACAAAGCACATGAGCCTTGTATGATCTAACACCCTGGCCACAGAAGTGGTAGTGTATGGCAACACGATTGATTAATATGCTATATATTGAAATTGTTATGTTTTCTGTGTTTTTAGAAAATGAATTGTACAATAGAAAATGTTTGTGTGTTCATTAAATTCGTTTGAAACTACTGAAGGCAGCTCCCCCCCCCCCCCCGCTCAGTTCGCTTTTTTCCTAACCTTCAGACTTGCCTCTATCTTCTTTATCCTATACGTTACCCATACTCGGACTCAGCTAGAGGCAGTACTCTGATATTTGTTCCAAGAGTACACTCCCGGGGTTCCTCCTCTTATCTCGACATCTAAAAATGCACACCAGGCCAACCTTTTTCAACTTGGCACAGGGCATGATTACACTTTGGTTAATATCTGATCTGAGAGAGCCGTTGTGGAGGCAATTTTCACGTTTTTTTTAATGATGAAAGGGATGGATAGCCTTCTGGTGAATGCGGCGACTGAAATGTAAGCGTTGGTCCAACGGGACCCAATATAATTCCTGCGTCCCAGGAGACAAGCGGTCACACCTGCAGCCTGCTATTCGGAGAGGAAATGCAGAATTATGAATTTTCGAAAGAGCACGCATGCCCACGTAAGGTGTTCTGCCATCACCAAGCCTTGGCGAGGCAAAGCACATGACGTACGGCACCTGACTTGCGTGATGGGCAGATGTTTTAAATAGCCGTTAAGTTGGGGGGAAAATGCTCACCACAGTTGTTCGTTGTGGGGACAGGAAGAGATCAGGAAAGCCCAGCAGTTAATAGGTTAATGATCTTTACCTGGACACTCGTCACAGAGGGGAATGCGTTTGGAAAACCAGAACAGGTGCGCATGGTTACCCAGGGTTCACAACTTATTCAGCACTACAAACTTGTTTTCTCTGCGTTCTGGTGCTGTTCAGAACAACTTAATCAAAATGAATAAACGGCATTTTGTTGCCAAGGAGTGACCGCAATGTGCAATTTCCTTCCGACCCTCAGGCCTATGAAAAAGCTCGCCCTGCTGTTTCCCCTTAACAATCAATAGACAGGCCTTGGCCTAATTATAAACAGGTTCATGAGTGCGGCCTGCGAGCCTGTAAAGAGAACTCAAGCAAGACCACTGACCTATGGGAGAGAGGAACTTGCTCTCCCACAGCTTAAGACTCCTGGAAGGGTGACCATGTACAACATGTCTTGCAAGGTCTTCAGAAGGGAGAGGCGTCCCAAATGAAAGCTTGCAGAACTTGCATTGTTTGAGGACCCAAGGCTCCGCTTGTGCAGCCCTCAGTGTTCATATCATAGTGATGGAAGGGCGGTATTCCGCAACCTCCATGTAACTGCATAGCGCGTGTCAGCAACGGGGGCCCTGCCCCATACTCACAGGGCCTGATTCCCAAGGGAGAGGCCATGAGCATCTCCGGCTTGGCCACACCTTGTAAATCAGTAGTTACTTTGTGACTTACTCCTGAGTTGCTTATAGAAAGTCAGGAGTACGTCAGACTTACTCATAGTAACCTCTTTGTGAATCTGTCCCTTATCATAATTGTGTTTCTCCATGTTTCACATACACTCTAATAGTGTTTTGCTTCAGCAGCTGATAAGATCTATGTTTAGGAAATATTCACAGGCCGATTCATGGAATAAATGTGCGCCGAAAATACCGGCGCAGAGGGGCCTATATGTGCGCTGCGCCGAAAAATAGCGAAAAGCGCAGGGAAACCAGCGCACGTCGATTCATGGAAGTCCGTGCGTAAGAAAAGCATAGGACGTGCGCTGAAAAAGTGCGCGGCGCACGCCGGCGCACAGGTCAACCAACGGCGTGCGCCACGGCCACTGCGCTATCACTCCGAGCGCAGCGCACAGCTCTAAAGTAGGCGGAACACAGGGCGGGACACTCGGAATGGGGAATAAAATGGGGCACAACACTCGGAATGGGGAAGAATGTGGGCGGCACGGGGAAGTACAGGAGGCAAGTGCGCGGAACGCCCACACGCTCTCCGGCAACACGTATTCATGGATTCGAACAGGGCAAAACAGCGCTCGATCAAACCAGCGCACAGGCCCAAAAACGTACGCCACAAGTAAGCAGGCGGTAGCGTCCCGATGCACTTAACGAAAGTGCGCCAAAACCTGCGCCAACAAATACCACCCACATACAGCAATGGGCCATACCGTGACCCCAAAGGACAAATGAGGTGCAAAGGTGTACGCCATTAACACGGACACCCACTGTTCAACAATTCGCGCGTGTGTGTACAACGGGTTGCGCGAGAAGTCACTCGCGCGATTGCCCTGGGTACGTGTATCCCGGGGTGCGGGGAAGTCCCACACGCGATTGCCCTGGCCACGTCGATATCAGGGGTGCGTGTGAAGTTCCACACGCGAAAAGCCAGGGTACGTCAATTACAGGGGTGCGCGGGAAGTTTCACACGCGAAAAGCTAGGCTACGGGAATTCCAGGGGTGCGCGTGAAATCCTACACGCGAAAAACTAGGGTACGTCATTTACAGGAGTGCGCGGGAAGTTTCACACGCGAATAGGCTGGGCGCGTGTATTACAGGGGTGCGCGGGAAGTCCCACACGTGATTACAGCAGGGTACGTGTATTTCAGGGGTGCGCGGGAATTTCCACACGCGAATAGGCTGGGCGCGTGTATTTCAGGGGTGCGGGGAAGTCCCACACGCGATTGCCCTGGCCACGTCGATATCAGGGGTGCGTGTGAAGTTCCACACGCGAAAAGCCAGGGTACGTCAATTACAGGGGTGCGCGGGAAGTCCCACACGCGATTACAGCAGGGTACGTGTATTTCAGGGGTGCGCGGGAATTTCCACACGCGAATAGCCTGGGCGCGTGTATTTCAGGGGTGCGCGGGAAGTCCCACACGCGATTACAGCAGGGTACGTGTATTTCAGGGGTGCGCGGGAATTTCCACACGCGAATAGGCTGGGCGCGTGTATTTCAGGGGTGCGCGGGAATTTCCACACGCGAATAGCCTGGGCGCGTGTATTTCAGGGGTGCGCGGGAATTATCACACGCGATTTGGCTTGGTACGTGTATTACAGGGGTGCGTGCGAAGTTACACACGCGATTAGGCTGGGTGGGTCCTGTCACCCTCGACGGCCCCTGCAGGCAGCCCACAAAACAGGGGACTACCCTGCACACCTGCTCATGTCTCCCACCACCCCCACCCCCCACCATCCAGGGGCACCCTCCACCAGGCCCCCACTCATGTCTCCCACCACCCCCACCCCCCACCATCCAGGGGCACCCTCCACCAGGCCCCCACTCATGTCCCCTATCACCCCCACCCCCCCCCGCCACCAGGGGCACCCTCCACCAGGCCCCCACTCATGTCACCCATCACCCCCACCCCCCCAGTCACCAGGGGCAGCCTCCACCAGGCCCCCACTCATGTCTCCCACCACCCCCACCCCCCACCATCCAGGGGCACCCTCCACCAGGCCCCCACTCATGTCACCCACCACCCCCACGCCCCACCATCCAGGGGCACCCTCCACCAGGCCCCCACGCATGTCTCCCACCACCCCCACCCCCCAGCAGTGCAGGGGCACCCTCCACCAGGCCCCCACCCATGCCCCCCACCACCCCCACCCCCCCGCCACCAGGGGCAGCCTCCACCAGGCCCCCACTCATGTCTCCCACCACCCCCACCCTCCCGCCACCAGGGGCAGCCTCCACCAGGCCCCCACTCATGTCTCCCACCACCCCCACCCCCCCGCCACCAGGGGCAGACTCCACCAGGCCCCCACCCATGTCTCCCACCACCCCCACCCCCCCGCCACCAGGGGCAGCCTCCACCAGGCCCCCACCCATGTCTCCCACCACCCCCACCCTCCCGCCACCAGGGGCAGCCTCCACCAGGCCCCCACTCATGTCACCCACCACCCCCACCCCCCCAGTAACCAGGGGCAGCCTCCACCAGGCCCCCACTCATGTCTCCCACCACTCCCACCCCCCCGCCACCAGGGGCAGCCTCCACCAGGCCCCCACCCATGTCTCCCACCACCCCCACCCTCCCGCCACCAGGGGCAGCCTCCACCAGGCCCCCACTCATGTCACCCACCACCCCCACCCCCCCAGTCACCAGGGGCAGCCTCCACCAGGCCCCCACTCATGTCTCCCACCACCCCCACCCCCCACCATCCAGGGGCAGCCTCCACCAGGCCCCCACTCATGTCACCCACCACCCCCACCCCCCACCATCCAGGGGCACCCTCCACCAGGCCCCCACCCATGTCTCCCACCACCCCCACCCCCCATCAGTGCAGGGGCACCCTCCACCAGGCCCCCACCCATGCCCCCCACCACCCCCACCCCCCACCATCCAGGGGCACCCTCCACCAGGCCCCCACCCATGTCTCCCACCACCCCCATCCCCCAGCAGTGCAGGGGCACCCTCCACCAGGCCCCCACCCATGCCCCCCACCACCCCCACCCCCCCGCCACCAGGGGCAGCCTCCACCAGGCCCCCACTCATGTCTCCCACCACCCCCACCCCCCAGCACTGTGGGGCACCTGTCAGCAGGCCCCCACTTATGTCCCACTCATGCCTCCCACCACACCCACCCCCCAGCACTGTGGGGCACCTGCCAGCAGGCCCCCACTTATGTCCCACTCATGCCTCCCACCACACCCACCCCCCAGCACTGTGGGGCACCTGCCAGCAGGCCCCCACTTATGTCCCACTCATGCCTCCCACCACCCCCACCCCCCAGCACTGTGGGGCACCTGCCAGCAGGCCCCCACTTATGTCCCACTCATGTCTCCCACCACACCCACCCCCCAGCACTGTGGGGCACCTGCCAGCAGGCCCCCACTTATGTCCCACTCATGTCTCCCACCACACCCACCCCCCAGCACTGTGGGGCACCTGCCAGCAGGCCCCCACTTATGTCCCACTCATGCCTCCCACCACCCCACCCCCCAGCACTGTGGGGCACCTGCCAGCAGGCCCCCACTTATGTCCCACTCATGTCTCCCACCACACCCACCCCCCAGCACTGTGGGGCACCTGCCAGCAGGCCCCCACTTATGTCCCACTCATGTCTCCCACCACACCCACCCCCCAGCACTGTGGGGCACCTGCCAGCAGGCCCCCACTTATGTCCCACTCATGCCTCCCACCACACCCACCCACCAGCACTGTGGGGCACCTGCCAGCAGGCCCCCACTTATGTCCCACTCATGCCTCCCACCACACCCACCCCCCAGCACTGTGGGGCACCTGCCAGCAGGCCCCCACTTATGTCCCACTCATGCCTCCCACCACACCCACCCCCCAGCACTGTGGGGCACCTGCCAGCAGGCCCCCACTTATGTCCCACTCATGCCTCCCACCACACCCACCCCCCAGCACTGTGGGGCACCTGCCAGCAGGCCCCCACTTATGTCCCACTCATGCCTCCCACCACACCCACCCCCCAGCACTGTGGGGCACCTGCCAGTACATGTAGAACGCCATTTCCTTGTACGTGCTTTTCGTGGAGAGCGAGTTGGTGTATTCTGTACTTCTTGTCAGTTGACACGCGATTTACTTCACGGCGTTCAAAGGTCGTACTCCCTGTTACCTCTGACAGCTTTTTCTCTATTGCTCTTTTTCCTGGGCCTGTTTCCTCACACAGCGTTCCCTTCTACTGTTGTCCTGTCTCCTCAGACAGCGTCCCATTCTTCTTTTGGCGGGGGTGTTGCCAACGCGCACACGCGCGTCTTTTTGACGCATTTCTCCCTGGCAGACGGTGAGTTGCGCACGCATCTATCATCTGTGCTTGCCCCGTGTGTCACGTACCTCTTCAGAGGTCAATCTAGGCTGCGTGTGACACGCATACGTTCATTCTTGTGTTACTGGATGCCACAGCGTAGTGCAGGGTTTTTTATACGCACACGTGGTCTAGGAGGGGTATCGTGCACGTTCCTTAACTTTTTTGGGGTGCCTGTGCGTTGCGTGACCCGTCATCTTTCCCCAGGGGTGTCATATAGCCTTGCCACTGCACTAGGGTACGAATACCATCTGGTACCCAACCCCTTTGACACCCAATTGCCCAGGACAATTGTGCAAACCCACTCCCATACGCACAATAACATCAGTGCCATGGTTGGGAGGCGTGCAAGCCGTAAGGGTGGCAAAGGTGGCCGAGCCACACGTGGTGGCCGTGGAGGATCCACTAGGGGACGTGGTTGTGACTTGCAGGGTGCCCCTGTCCCCCCCAGTCTGGAGGACCAGTCAGGGACACCCATGACCCGCCCCCCAGTCCCCAGGTTGAGGGTCATGTGGCTGACACCAACCCTGATCAGCCCTTGTTGGACCAGCCCATTGTGGCACCAGACCTGTCCGAGGGTGACTCCATCGCTGACATCCAGGTCAGCAGGTCCACTGCACGTGCACCGGTGCACATTGGTGTCATCAGGACACGCGCATCTATGCCAGATAGGTCATCTGCTGCCCCCCGTGGGCAGGGTGTGGCTCCATCCACCCCACCTCTCATACACCCTGCCAAGACTGTGTCGGTCCTAGTTCATGCACCTCAGATCAGGCCTGACCCTATCCCTCTACCCCCAATGCCTGCACCTACTCCCATGCTGAGTGTGCAATCCCACACACCCAGTACTGAGTCCACCACGGCTCCTGCCCCTAGTGTCCACAGCGGCGTAGGACACTCTGGATCCCCACCCCCTTCCAAGCGGAAGAGGAAGAGTGCACGTCCGGCACAGGCTGATGCCCCAGGCACGGCTGCACAGTCCGGCCCATCAAGGAAGCCCAGCTTCACAGACGCCGAACTGAATGCACTTGTTCAGTATGTGTCAGACCATGATAGGGAAATGGTCATCGTTGCAGGGTCCAAGACCACACATGCCAGACGCCAGGCACACTGGCAGACCATTGCTGACAAAATAAGTGCCCTTGGAGTAGTGAGGCGCACAGCTAGTGATTGCCAGAAGCGCTGGAATGACCTTAAGCGCAGGGCAAAGGATAAGCTGGCCTCAAGTCATGCCGCAACCTTGGTGACTGGAGGTGGGTCCCCAGCACAGGAAATAGAACTCACACCACACGAGTCTGTAGCTGGATCCTACGTCACCGAGGGACAACTCCAAGGTGTGGGAGATCTCCCTGATTACGAGGCATCATCCGGTGAGTGCACATGCATGTGTGTTATATCCATGTGCATGGTGTGTGTGCGAAGCCTTCATGTTGGGTGCCTGTCAAGGGGGTGTGTGGCAGAGTTGATAGTGTCACCCATGTGCCTCATCCAGTATGTTCAGTGCAACACCATGTGCCCACACCACTATCCCTACTGGCAACAGTGCACATATGGCCCTACACCATGGAAGTTCCCCTTGAATTGTCATTTTGTCACGACATTGTTGCTCATTCTCCCCTGTCTATTCATCTTATGTCTTACATACCATTCCTACACTTTCCCCCAGCCATTCAAGTTCCATCGTCACATGCCTGACATGCAATGATACCACATGCTAATGCGTCCTCTGTATATACATGGCACTCAACATGCTGTCATACTCTGGAATTTGCCTTGACACCCACCTCCTACCTGTGTGCTCTTGTTCCGTCTGGTTTCAAGCCCCATTCCCTCACACTCCATGCTGCTCTTCATGGTCTATCTTCCCTGACTTCTACTGTTCAGACCATCGTGCCCTACTCACGACACCTGCTTGCAAACAGTCAAATGAGGGCACCCTGCCCTCCAATGCGACCCACCCTATTGCTGACAAGTACATCTGAGCCTACTCAAGGTTAACTCTCACTGACATCTGCTCATACATGCCTTTGCCTGTCCCATGGACCCTTCACATGGTCCCAGTCCTCTCTCCTTGCTCCTCTTCCACCATCAATGGTGTGACCCGTTGGGGTGTACTCTTGGCCTCCTTCCAATCCTCAGAGGCCACAATTGATGTGTATGGTAATGGGAGCATCTCAGTCCAAGGCCCTCAGGCCAACCTTATTCTCCTTGACAAATGCTACCCACATCTCATCAACTTCCTTTCCTCTCCTGCTGTCCCCCCTCCTCTCTCCTCATCTATCCTGCACTGCCTCCCTGCACCCTCCCATGATCCTTCTCCGCCTCCCACTCCAACTCCTACACATGCTGCACCTCTGATCTGTAGCACTCCCCATAAGTCCTACAAGGCTGTCAACCTCCTCCACATTTACACTCCTTACTCTGCCGCTGCATCAGGCATTCCTCCAATATATGTCACTTACATGAGGTAATGCACCTTGACATCCTTGGTCTCATGGAAACATGTCTGACGGCCAGCTCTGTCTGCATCTTTGACACACTCCTACCTGACGTTCAGGAGATCCTCTCCTTGGCCCGGCACTACTGTGCAGGGGGGGGTGTGCCCTTGCCTTCCCTGAGGGTATTCCTGCCACTGTCACTCCTACGTAGACCTACTCCCCTCTGGAATGGCTTGTGTGACGTCTCTCTCCATCTCACCTCGACATTCACAAACTGTGCGTACTGTGTATCGGAAAACTGGTCAAATGTACTACTTCCTTTCTGAGTGGCCTCACCTCTCCTCCTCACTCATGTCCCCAGACACTGAAATCCTCTTCCTTGGTGATGTACGCATCCACCTGCATGCTTGTTGTCCCCCCCACGTGACTTTTCCGTGACCTCAGCAACTCCCTATCACCCTCTAAACTCCCGTCTGTCCCTACTCATTCTGCAGGGCACACTCTTGATGCTCTGATCTCATCTGACCTTCCCCTCTCCATCCCTCTCTGCACTCCTCTCTCCTGGAGTGATCACTTTCTCCTCTCCTCCCACCTCACCCTCACCACCCCACAGGCAAAGCCACCCTCACCACAGTCACACACCTTCTTGGTATTCCAACCCATGAAGTGTGTGTCAGTCGAGGCTTATGCTGCCAAAATCTCCCCCCCATCCAGCTCCCCCTTAGGCTCACTCCCATCCTGACAGGGCCCACTCCATGCTCCACTCTATGTCAGGTACACTGGATGTCTTTGCCACGGTCATGACAATCCGCCTGAAGCCCCATGCCAATGCTGACTCCTGGCATGACTCGGATCTTGTGAACCCAAAACACAGGTGCCGGGTGGCAGAGAGGAAATGGCCTGCATCATGCTCATCCTCTGGCAAACTGGCCTGCCGCCTGCTCCAAAGGCAATAGCGTCTCACCCTTCTCACCAAGATGGGAGCCCCAATCCAAGGGCACATATCTGCGGCATCTGACAACTCTGCAGGACACATTGAAATCTGCAAGGACCTTGCCGAGCCAGATGCAGTGTGTACCTCCCCTGTCCCCTCCGAGCCCACAGCACTGCATGACTGTCTCTGTACCCCTATAGGCCACCCCCCAGCACTTGTCTGCGCCTACCACCATCTGCCCTCGACGTTAAGTCCTACTTACCTTGTACAGCACTTCCAGCCGCAACTTCCCCTTGCACTTCATTGTGCCACCCACCTCTGCACTTGCGTTACATGAATGACACCAGCACCAGTAGGATTGTTGAATGGCATCCCCTTCTGCCCCACCACCCCTCAGTGCTCCGCTGTACCTTCATACATTTCTGTACAGGTGCTTCACGAATGCTATATGAATCCATTACAGGTGATGGGGAGGTGGAATCTCATTGTTTACTGCATTTTGTTAATGTTGACAAGGCACTGTGCATCGTGGCCAATTGGGACTAGCAGATCCATGTCCAACATGTTAACTTCTTGATGTGATGAAGCAATGTCAGGACCAGAGTGGCCAAAATCCAAATTAGTTGCCCTCCTCTCCCTCTTCACTTGGTGGCTATGTCACATGCCATGTGTGTGATGGCATGTGCATTTGACATGGCAATCACCGGCCAATGTGTGATGCCAGTGCTAGGCAGCATGGGGAGCAGGCGTTGCTCTCCATTCTCTGTGTCATCATTGTGTGCCCTGAGCCTCCCCTCCAGACCCAGTGATGGTGAATGCCTAGGAGGTTTCCCAGTCATGTGGGACATGTGTCATTGAACTACTGGCTCTGTTGTTCATCAGCCCTTGTTGTATGCCATGGTGCTAATGCCTGTTTCCATTTCTCTCTTTCATGTCTTTGCAGGGGACGACGCACTTGTTGATGCTGGGGATGTGGTGGTGGAGCCGTCCCAGGAGGGCAACCCGGGCCGACCTTCCACAAGTGAGGGACGTGGTGTGTTTGTGGGTGAAAACCCACAAGTGCTGCAGGTCGTGCTGTCGAGGGGTGTCTCTGGGGGTTCCTCCCCCGAGCAGTATTCAGGTGTAGACTCGGAGGATGACACCTACGTGCAGTCGCAGGTGAGTGTTCTTGGGAGAGAATCTCCTCTGTCCGACCCACCTGCAGCCGGGTTATTGCCCTCAATGGGGATGTCAGTGTCGGCAGCTCAGCCTCCGGTGGTTACGGATGCAGGGCCACACCACACAATCTCTGATCCTGTTCCTGGGGCTGCAGATCAGAGAGGGAATGCAGTCCTGCAGCCTGAGGCTTTGCCGGCACAGCAAGGCGCAGTCCGCCTTGCCCCAGGCAGGTGTGGTGCCCGCCAACGTGGTGGCCGTATGCCACCTGGCAATACCGCTTGGGAGCAATCCATCTACGGTATGGCCACCCAACAGGCAGCATCATCCGAGATGATTGCACAGGCCATGGATAGGGTGGCCACTTCCATTGTCCCCCCAGAAAGGCTGATGGAGCGACTGGAGCAGGCTACAGAGTCCATCTGCCAGGCACACAGGGAGGACATGTTGGCGTCCAACATGGACAGGCGGGCGGGACTGGCGACTCTGCGGGAATCACTTTCCATGGAGTCCCAGCGCCACAGGGAAGGCCTGAGGGAAGAATTCCATCACCTCAGGTCGACCCTGTTGGAGCTTGAGGCTTCATCCCATAGAAGGACAGAGGAGCAGCTGGAGCGTCTGACACGGACGCTCTCGGCCGAGATGCAGGCAACTCGTGCGGAGGTCAGGTCATCCCGGAAGTTACTGCATGGGGACCTCCGCATGATTATAATCCAGAACCAGACCTTCCAGACCCGCCTGCTTGCAGCCATGGAGGAGCAAACTCGGGCTTTCCGTGGGCTGCCTCCCATTGTCACACCATCTTCTGAGGCAGCTCCCCCACCTCCTGAGTCAGCTGCAGGGTCTGGCCAGAGCGATAGCGACTCATCTCCCACAACAGAGTAGCCGTGTGGGCCACGAGCCTATGGGGTGTTTTTATTTCCCATGATCCACACAGGTGGATTGTGGCGTGCATCCTGTCCTCGGACCTCATAGGTGGCCCTCCCCTCCCCGCCGGCCCTTTCATGGCCATTTTTTCTTATCATATTTTTCTTTTTCAAGTGTGTTGCCTTGTGTGGGTACCTGGGCATACACTGTATTGTGGCTGGGCACATGCAGGCTTGTCCTGAGTTTGGTTTCGATGCTTGGGTACCTGACATCCACACCCCTCCTGCTTCCGTTTCCATGGGCTTGCAAAGGGTGTGCCCAAGTGACAGCAAATTACACGGTGACATTGGACTCCCATGAGCTGTTGGGCAGTCCATAGTCAATACTGTGTAGACATTCATAGTGTACATTGTTGTTGCACCTAACTATGCATGATGGTTTGATATGTGCCTCAACTTACATATGTTACTCATGTTTTGCAGGTATTTCACACAGTTCTTCACACGGGCATACTCTCTGGAGTCAGACTACATGTCGGTAGATGTGCAGTGACACTTTTGCGTGGCGCCATCACTGTACATCTGGACGGTGTGGACATACCAGCACAATCAGGTATTGAGACTACCATTGATTACATGCATTGTGTCTTGTTTTGGTGGGCTTCAGGGTGGGTTGGTGTGTAATTTGATTGAAATGACTCTTACACAGGTGTGTAGTAGTGCCTCCATCACGGTTAGCTGTTCAAGTGCGGCTATGTTCCATTTGGGGCACTGCAATTTGTGACACCGGTGTCATGTTGTGAGGGTCAGTTTGTTTGCTCTCACATACCATGACATGGTGTCCTCTGTGGCGGGACTGTGAAGGGATTGGGTGACATGGCAATGTTGTCATGTAGCAATTCGCCTGTGCCAATGCATATTTGATGAATGGAGTTGTGTCTTTTCATAGTTATGCATTGCTGGTGTATGTGTAGGTAGGGGTGCACACATAGTGACACTTCCATGTTAACAATCTCAGGCTGATGTGTTTCTGACAGTTTATTGTCAAGAAATTTTGTGACATTGTCAGGTAGTGTCATCATTGATCGTCAGATGGTATGTGCCAGAGCAGTGTGCACTAGCCAGCACTGTGATTCCTAGGTGAAGAAGTTGGCCACCAGTTGCGTACGGGCTGCCTCCCCCCGTGCCCTTTCCCCTCCCATGCGCAGCGGGCGTGCATGTGGTTGTGGATGTGGGGGCACCACCATGTCCACGGGCAGGCCCCGGCGTGTTGCAACGTTGTGCAGGACACATGCTGCCACTATGATCCTGCACACTAGTGGGGGAGCATATAACAGCTGCCCGCCAGAACGGTCAAGGGAGCGAAAGCGTGACTTCAGCATTCCGAATGTGCGCTCCACTATGCCCCATGTTGCAATGTGGGCTGTGTTGTACCTTACCTCGGGTGGCGTGGTGGGGTTCCGGATTGGGGTCATCATGTGGGGGCTGATAGGGTAGGCACTGTCCCCTGCGGAGGTGGTGATGGGTATCATTAGTGGTGTTGTGACATGACCCTGTATCTGACATGCATGCATGTGCAGTGGCATTCATGCTCACCAAGCAGCCATGTATCTCCATGCCGGCCAGCCTCTAGGTCCCGGCTTAGGGTAGACATTCTGTAGATGATGCTGTCGTGGGTGGACCCGGGATAGTTGGCATATACTGATGTGATGATTCCCTTGGCATTGCATACAACTTGCACGTTGATGGAATGCCAGTGCTTGCGGTTTCTATAGATGTGCTCTGTTGCCCTGGGGGGACGTAGAGCCACATGGGTGCAGTCAATTGCACCAAGCACTTTGGGGAATTGAGCCACACCATAGAATTCCTGGATGCACGCCCGCCTTTCTGCAGGAGTCCTGGGGAGATATATGTGCCTGCGAACTGATGGCCGTGCAGTGATGATGTTCAAGACCTGGTGTAGACAGCGTGACTGCGTGGCCTGTGACACACCACCCACTATGGCACTTGTCCGCTGAAAGGATCCAGTGCCCAAGAAGTGCAGTACATTCAGGACCTTCTGCAGGGGGCTGAGTGCTTGGGAGCACAGGGTGGGTGATGTGAGGTCATCCTCCCACTCACTGACCAGGTCCAGTATGATGTGTCCTGGAAACCTGTACCTCCCATACACCTGGTCATCAGGCATCCCGAATAGGCTGGTTCTGGGTGAGAAAATTCTGGCCCTGACTCTCCTCCTCCTCCTCCTTTGGTAACCCACAGCCACTGCTGCTAGGAACGGTATGTTCATCTTTGCACTGAGCTTGTAGGATGTTTTCACGTGAATATTTAGACGTGCCGGGTCACGTACGCCTGCTTCCTGCAGGCGTACGTCTTTCCGTATTGCCTGTTGTAATTTTGCACGTGTCGTGGCCGAGCGTGTGTGACTACATGCTCGAGGTTTACCAGGTTAAATGTACGTTATTAATATTGTAATTGTATTCAGATGTAAATGGTAACCGGGCGTTTTTCACGCGTGCTGTTGAATATGCGATTACTCGCTGTGTGCCTTTGGACCAATGAAATCGGGTACGCGTGCTGACGCGCTTGCGCGGCACGTGTATTTTTTTCACGTGGGTTGGGAAACACCCGTGCGTCATAGACGCGCTTACGCGCCTGGCCCTTTGGACCAATGAAATCGCGTACGCGTGCTGACGTGCTTACGCGCTGAGGGCCTTTCCTCGGATTCCACGCAGACGTGCATGATTTTCACGTGCCAATTCACTCCGTATCAAGCTGGCCACGCGTTCACACACGGAAGACCACGCTCCTGCCCAGAAGGCCGAGTTACTGCCCCCCAGTGCCCCGAGCCGCCTCCCACGTGCCATCTGCTGCTGCCTGCCTGCCTGCCTGCTGCCACCGTGCCCTGCCATTTGGTGCCTGCACATCAGCCATCTGCAGGCGTACAGTTGCTGTGTCCACCCCTGCTGGAACTGAAGACTCCCGACTGGAAGAACACCACTCCACAGCCCAGCCCCAGGACCAAGTTGCCCACCCACTCCTGCCTCTGGGGTTGCCATGTCGGGCACTGAAACATCTGGCACCACTGGCAACCCCCAGCCAGAGAGGCAGAGGGGCCCCAGCTTCAGTGTCACCGAGGTTGGGGTCCTGGTGGAGCGAGTCCTGGGGCAGTATGATGCCCTCTTCGGAAGTAGCCGCGCCAACTATGAAGGACGGACTCGGATCTGGGACGACATTGTGACTGCCATCAACGCGGAGGGGGTGGCAGTCCGCGACAACCGACATGTCAGGAAGCGTTGGGAGGACTGCAGGTCCAGGACCCTCTCAAAGGCCCGGCGCCTCGTGGAGGGGGGCCGGGGCCACATGAGTTCGATCCAAATGAGGGTCCTGGCACGCATACACCCAGCGCTCCACTCCCAGGTCCTTGAGAGGGAGACCCGTCTGGAGTTGAGCGGTAAGTGTGCAGGCATTTCTGTGTGAGACAGTGCATGTTGCAGTGTGCTGGTTGTGTGATGCTGTATGTGTGGAATGGGCCTTGTAGGCATGTATGTGTGCAGTGTTGTCATGGCGATGCATGTGCGACCAGTAATTTGTGGATCACATGGTTGTTGTATGTGTTGCTATGCAACCTGAGGAGGCCTATGCAGATTGGACACATGTGAGCATGCAAGTGTATGTTCGTGGACATGGGTGTGGGTGAGGGATGGATGCTGATGCCAGGTACATGTATGGTGTCGAGGTCGGTGTGCTTGACCTGCATGTCTGTGACTTTTGAATGGCATGGATGCATGACACATGTCTGTGACACTGTACAGATTCACTGATGCTGCCTAATCATCCTTGTATCCACTGTGTTTGTGATGTACGAGGCCACATGGATGTGACAGAGGTGAAGTGTGTGCGTGTGATTTGCATGACCAATGATGCATGTGAGTTCCATGACATCGTACTTTAGAAGAGTGCAGTGGACATGTATGTTGATGTGCATGCCATGGACCATGGGTGTTGCGTGTGTGTATTGCCTGACCCATGTGTTGTGGAGGGACATGATAGAAGTGTACTTTACCATTGCCAGTCATCTGATATTGCTTCCTGTGTAGGGGACCATTGTACAGTGCCCTGATGCTTGTGTTCTATGTCTCCCTCTATGCAGCGGCTAGTGATGGAGAGGGCGGAGACGGCGCTGTGGAGGTAGACGGCGGGGATGCCCCCACGGCTGCGGCGGAAGGGGTGGGTGAGCCCCCACAGGGGCCAGCTACAGCGGAAGAGGGCAAGGAGCCATCCAGGTTGGTGGTTTCTACAGAGGAGGAGGCGGCCGAGACTGAGGCACACCTGAGGCCTGGTGGGGGCATCCCTGCTGGTGCAAGTGGTGCAGTCCAGGGCCAGGGGCAGGAGGCAGCACAGGTCGCCGTGGAGGTGCCTGTGCATGTCGCTGTCCCTGACCCTGTGAGTGCACCACCATGCACCAGCATGGATGCCCCGTCCCAGGCCCGTCCGCAGGTGGAGGGGGTGTCTATGTCATCTGACTCCCCTCCACCTGCGGACGAGGGGACCCGTGGGCGCATGGAAAAGGTCCTGATTGGGGTCGCGTTGCGCACGGGGGTCATTCGTGATGACGTGCGTGCTTCCCGGGAGGAGCACGCACATCATCACGAAGAGCACCGTGCCGACGTGGCCCAGTTGGGATCTGCCTTTGCCGCGGGTTTTCTGCAGGTGATGGCCAATGTGTCGGGCATCTCCTCCTCTGTGGAAAGTATGCGCCGGTCGTTCTCCTTGCCGTCTTCCGGCCCAGTTGACACCAGGGCCCCCTGTGGACCTGCCCCGACCAATGCAGCCGGCTCAGTGGGGATCCCATCCCTGCCACAGTCGGGAGTCGGTGGTCCAGCTGGTGTGGACACCATGGCAACTGGACCCCTGCAGGTGGAGGATGTGCCGGCATCATCAGGCAGGGCACGTGCACGACGGCGTCGGTGGATACCATCAGCCTGGATGCCGTCGTGCTGGCAGAGGCAGTGGCTGCAGAGGCAGCGGCAGCGACGTGGGAGGCGTCATGGCTCGGGGCCATCAACATCGGAGGGGCAGCCATCGGCTGGAGGGCAGGAGGACCCTGGACAGAATGTGTCTTCCGTGTGGCAGCGGTTAGGCCACGCAATAGATGCGGAGAGGCGGCGGGCAGAAGAGGGGCGGCTCGCTATGGTCAGGGCGGTGGACTCCATGCAGAGGGCCCTGAGGCGTGCCGAGTGCCTCGAGGAGATCCGCAGGGGCTTGGAGGTGGACACTGCGTCAGCCCTGCGGGCCCTCGGGGCCATTGAGGATGAACGCCTCGGGGAGATAGAAAGGGAGTTCGATGATGCCCTGGCCCATAACATCTCTCAGTGAGCCGCAGGACTGGCCCGCCGCCTTTGTATATAGTTATGTAGATAGTAGGTTTCCTTTATTTTTATTTATTATTTGGGTTGATTGGACAATGGCCCACGTTTTTTGTATATAGTTAGCATTAGTTAGGTTTTGGGTAGGTTTCATTTTATGGTTTTTAGGGATATTGGACCCGGACAATCATCTTTGTACATAGTTTGTGGATATTTTCGATTTTATTATTTGGACCATGGGGCAATGTGTTTGTTTTTGATTTCCATTTTGATTGACTTTGCACCCGTTCTTTTGGATTTCACCTTTCATTAGATTTTTTTTGTTTTTTACCTGTTACTTTGTGTATTCATTTAGGTGTTTCTTTTTTTTTCCTTCTTACATTTTAATACATTGTTCTTTTGATTCTATTGTGTGGACTTCTCTCATTGGTTTGTTGACTGTCACAATCTGGGTTTTCACAGTCATGTGTTGCCATTGTGTGAGTCTGACGGACTTGGACTCATGTGCATACTGCTCATTGGTTATGTATCATGTAATGGGTATTTGATTTTTGAATGGATGTGTACCTTGGATGTGTGTATGGACTGGGGTGACATGGGGTGGGATGTGGTTGCCCATGGGATCCTGGGATCTGTAATGTGATTTCCTATTGGCAGGGGAACATCTGTGTGGGCCTGGTGGAGGGTGCCCCACAGTGCTGGGGGGTGGGTGTGGTGGGAGGCATGAGTGGGACATAAGTGGGGGCCTGCTGGCAGGTGCCCCACAGTGCTGGGGGGTGGGTGTGGTGGGAGGCATGAGTGGGACATAAGTGGGGGCCTGCTGGCAGGTGCCCCACAGTGCTGGGGGGTGGGTGTGGTGGGAGGCATGAGTGGGACATAAGTGGGGGCCTGCTGGCAGGTGCCCCACAGTGCTGGGGGGTGGGTGTGGTGGGAGGCATGAGTGGGACATAAGTGGGGGCCTGCTGGCAGGTGCCCCACAGTGCTGGGGGGTGGGTGTGGTGGGAGGCATGAGTGGGACATAAGTGGGGGCCTGCTGGCAGGTGCCCCACAGTGCTGGGGGGTGGGTGTGGTGGGAGGCATGAGTGGGACATAAGTGGGGGCCTGCTGGCAGGTGCCCCACAGTGCTGGTGGGTGGGTGTGGTGGGAGGCATGAGTGGGACATAAGTGGGGGCCTGCTGGCAGGTGCCCCACAGTGCTGGGGGGTGGGTGTGGTGGGAGACATGAGTGGGACATAAGTGGGGGCCTGCTGGCAGGTGCCCCACAGTGCTGGGGGGTGGGGGTGGTGGGAGGCATGAGTGGGACATAAGTGGGGGCCTGCTGGCAGGTGCCCCACAGTGCTGGGGGGTGGGTGTGGTGGGAGACATGAGTGGGACATAAGTGGGGGCCTGCTGGCAGGTGCCCCACAGTGCTGGGGGGTGGGGGTGGTGGGAGGCATGAGTGGGACATAAGTGGGGGCCTGCTGGCAGGTGCCCCACAGTGCTGGGGGGTGGGTGTGGTGGGAGGCATGAGTGGGACATAAGTGGGGGCCTGCTGGCAGGTGCCCCACAGTGCTGGGGGGTGGGTGTGGTGGGAGGCATGAGTGGGACATAAGTGGGGGCCTGCTGGCAGGTGCCCCACAGTGCTGGGGGGTGGGTGTGGTGGGAGGCATGAGTGGGACATAAGTGGGGGCCTGCTGGCAGGTGCCCCACAGTGCTGGGGGGTGGGTGTGGTGGGAGGCATGAGTGGGACATAAGTGGGGGCCTGCTGGCAGGTGCCCCACAGTGCTGGGGGGTGGGTGTGGTGGGAGACATGAGTGGGACATAAGTGGGGGCCTGCTGGCAGGTGCCCCACAGTGCTGGGGGGTGGGTGTGTTGGGAGACATGAGTGGGACATAAGTGGGGGCCTGCTGGCAGGTGCCCCACAGTGCTGGGGGGTGGGTGTGGTGGGAGGCATGAGTGGGACATAAGTGGGGGCCTGCTGGCAGGTGCCCCACAGTGCTGGGGGGTGGGTGTGGTGGGAGACATGAGTGGGACATAAGTGGGGGCCTGCTGGCAGGTGCCCCACAGTGCTGGGGGGTGGGTGTGGTGGGAGGCATGAGTGGGACATAAGTGGGGGCCTGCTGGCAGGTGCCCCACAGTGCTGGGGGGTGGGGGTGGTGGGAGGCATGAGTGGGACATGGGTGGGGGCCTGGTGGAGGGTGCCCCATGACTGCTGGGGGGTGGGGGTGGTGGGAGACATGGGTGGGGGCCTGGTGGAGGGTGCCCCATGACTGCTGGGGGGTGGGAGTCATGAGCAGGTGTGCAGGGTAATCCCCTGTGGTGTGGACTGCATGCAGGGGACGTGGAGGCTGTGCAGGGAAGACCTGTGAAGACCCAACGATCGGAGTAGTGTGTTCAACTATCCACGCCCCTCTGAAATGGACGTAGCCTGGGATTTTGCGTGTGAAACTTCCCCGCGCACCCCTGTAATGGACGTACCCTGGCTTTTCGCGTGTGGGACTTCCCGCGCACCCCTGCAATTCCCGTAGCCTAGCTTTTCGCGTGTGAAACTTCCCGCGCACCCCTGTAATGGACGTACCCTGGCTTTTCGCGTGTGAAACTTCCCGCGCACGCCTGAAATGGACGTAGCCTGGGATTTCGCGTGTGAAACGTTCCCGCGCACCCCTGAAATGGAAGTAGCCTGGGATTTCGCGTGTGAAACTTCCCCGCGCACCCCTGTAATGGACGTACCCTGGCTTTTCGCGTGTGGGACTTCCCGCGCACCCCTGCAATTCCCGTAGCCTAGCTTTTCGCGTGTGAAACTTCACGCGCACCCCTGTAATGGACGTACCCTGGCTTTTCGCGTGTGGGACTTCCCGCGCACCCCTGGAATTCCCGTAGCCTAGCTTTTCGCGTGTGAAACTTCCCGCGCACCCCTGTAATGGACGTACCCTGGCTTTTCGCGTGTGGGACTTCCCGCGCACCCCTGCAATTCCCGTAGCCTAGCTTTTCGCGTGTGAAACTTCACGCGCACCCCTGTAATGGACGTACCCTGGCTTTTCGCGTGTGGGACTTCCCGCGCACCCCTGGAATTCCCATAGCCTAGCTTTTCGCGTGTGAAACTTCCCGCGCACCCCTGTAATGGACGTACCCTGGCTTTTCGCGTGTGAAACTTCCCGCGCACCCCTGAAATGGACGTAGCCTGGGATTTGACGTGTGAAACTTCCCGCGCACCCTTGAAAATCGCATGGGCCGCTTGCCGTGATGGTCCAGGGTTAGCGCAGCCCCTTGCGCTGGTTTGTGATTTTTATGAGATTTCCCAGCGCAAGGGGCGTTCCTGGGGGCGTAACTGGCGCTGCAGCGAGTCACTGCGCCACTGTGTGCCACGGCTGCCTGGGGAAGCTAAAATCCATGAATACGCTGTGCGCCGGATTCGGTTTTGGCGCACGCGGCTGGCGCAGACTATCGCACGCGCACGCTGTGCGCCAGCCGCGTGCGCTACTTGTGCGCTGAATTCTATGAATTACCCTGTCAGTATTTTTATCTAAAAAGGAGTACTGCGCGCTATAAAACCTTGTTGATTTATGTTATGTTATGTTATGTTACGGTATATTATTAGTCTTTTATGCAGTGCACGCCATCACTGTAGTGGTCTTAAAGCATTGAGACTTTTTTGTGTAGTGGCAATTTGTGATCCTGCCCATGGTGGCACCCAGGCTGTGGTCTTTAAGTGTGTACTGTCATACTTATTGTATTTATTTATTTATTTTTTGTGGCATGCTGGCTACACCCCTGATTCAGCTTCCATCTGCTGCAGTCCTTCGACTCATTACCTTGGGACTGGTCACCGCTAATGGAAACAAGGTCGACGGGAATGCACAAGCTGCCAGGTTTTTAAACGCCAGTGGCAGCATTTTCGGCCTCAAATAGAAACGCTCATGCTTTGCACGAGAGCTTTTTTTTTATCTTAGACATTTCCATCCAGCAAACGGAGGTGGCAGTGTAAAATTGCACTTTCAAGGCCGGGTCAGTGAGAAAACGCTCACTGATCCCATATGAGTAGAGAGTTGACCACGGCCACCCATCCACATGGTAACATAGAACCAGTGCAGAGGTTGGTGGCAGGAAGGCGGCGCTGGACGCTCAGGTTTCCACGAAGGGGCAGCTGCTGGTTCCTTGCACCCACATCTAGCCCCTTCTGTACCTCTCACGTCCCTATTGTGGATCAAGGTCTCGTGCGGGGTCCTGCCCCTTGCAGTCTGCACCCCAGACCCTTTTAATGGGAACCATAATCATAATCACTATCATCACCCTATTTTTAAGGCAAATGGAAGCACACAGGAAGAACGTGCCGGCATACCGCAAACACCTGCGATAATAACAGCATTAAGAAAGCGAAAGAAATTAGAAAATGGGTCAGTTTAATCGCATACACATAAACATACATTTGGAAAATTTAAAATATAGAAAAACAATACAATTTATGTTAGATGTATCATCCTTATCAATTAAGGACTCTGGGAGCTACTGAATGGTAATATTTCACAGGCGCTTCCATTGAGCACTAATATTCCTAAGTCATTACTTGTGCAGAAATGCATTTAGCCTACCCACAATTCATTCAGAATGATCCTTGCATTAACTAATTGAATCATTGGAAAAAAAACATTTCCGGATCATGGAGTGTAGCTGGAATTCTCAATGGGAACGGAGCTTTCTCTGCCCTCGGTAATATTCAAATAATGGTTTCATTCTACAAACAACTTAAGAGAGAAGGGCAGGAAATGGGAGGGCAATGAAATGCAAACTACCCAATATTCCGTACTCCTTTTTAAAAGTCACTCGAAGAGCAGATACTCCCGCCCAATCTGAAGCCTTAGATGTGGGAAACGCTGGCAGCGTGGGATTGCCGCAAATGCCCTATACAGGTCAATCCATCCTGATCGAATCAAAACCGGATAGATCAATAAAACCTACTCAGTTGTATTCATGAGTTTTTATGCTAAAACCCCACCAGATTAAAAATTGGCTCTTAATCCCCTGCTGAGTAAAAATATTGTTTCCAGACCCCTCCAAATGCCATATCTGCTTATATTTTCTATTGAAAGGAGTCACCATACTGTCTTTTAGAGGAGCCTCACACCCACCACACCTCAGGACATCCTTGTTGACCACATGGGGGCCCACCCCACAGTCTGAAGACCACTGCAATAAGAGCACCTAAGCACTATCTCTGGCCCCCTTCGAGCGAGGTAGTCTAAAGCTGCCCGTTAATTCTCAGTCGATTCTCAGCGCCAGCTTCCTAAATGTCATTTGATGCTCGATGCTACAGTCATGAGCAGCCAGAGAGCTCCTTGATTTGGTCACCTGAGATACGAAGGACTTACCTCGAGTGCAAGCAAACATGGGCAATGAAACTGTGCTGTGGCACAAGGGCAGGTTTCGAAGGTATTTCGCACTAACGGCGAACCATCAATGACTCCTGAATCTCAACGCTAGGAAAGACCATGGTGTCAACGACTGAGCCACGTGGTTGCTTAATCGACGAATGTGCATGCTCACACCTGGCCGGATTCCCAATATTCAACTCAGCAGCATTTGAAGACTGAAAGTGCCTAAGCCACCTTTCCTCTGGAATATTATGGTGACCTGGCCTCGAGTCCCGTACCGTGCCACGAGTTAATAGCTGCCAATGGTCTCTCCGCTTTTTGATCTCTCTTGATGTTCTCAGGAATTCCCACTTCCTCATGCTTGCTTTTTTCTTTATGGCAATTAGATGTTCAGAGCTCTACCTTATCTTCCTTGTGAGATCTACAGTAGGTTTAACTCACCCCAAGAGGAATTTCCAACCTTCCATAAGAGCACCATTTGCCCTCCTGCATTCATGATTGAACTAGGTGCCTGTTTGCATATTCTTCACTCTGGCAATGCCCCTTGGCTTTGTTACATGGGGTTTAACCATTTACACTAGGCTTTCATAAAGGTTGTATACTAATTGACCTCTTCACAATTGACCTCGGGAGAATTGACCTAATTTAAAAGGTCAATTAGGACATATATGCGGGGGAAAACCCCCCGCAACCCCCACCGAATAAAAAAAAAACAGCAACCCCCACCGAATCCCCTTATATTATTTATAATCCAAAACCAACCCAAAATATATATAAAATAACATAAAGGTCAATTGTGCAGAAGGTCAATTAGGACCACTATAATTAGGTCAATTATGACAAAAGGTCAATTGTAAAAGGTCAATTTAAGTAATACCTTCATAAATGCTAATTGCCCCCATTCGACAACTATACCCTACAAGAGGTCCAGGAGAGGCAGAAAGGACTGAAAGCTAAGGTTGAACATAGATCGATATAAATGAGATATATCTCTATTTTTTAAAGAACCAACATATGATTTTTGTCATTGTTACATATATGTGTATTTTTTGAGTGTTTGAATATGTTTTAACATTAACATTAAAATTTATCTTTTTTGCTAAATTCATGTCATTTTTGATGGAAATTTTTGAAGAGTAAGTAGCTGTTGACATTACCTTTTTCCTACCTTTCTATATAGTTATTAACACTTCTTCCCAAATCAAGGTAGGAATCCATTTCGATTTTAGAAGTGGAATTTGGGATCTCCCCATTGTTTTACACGAGGCAGAAGGTCTGCTTTTAGACAAGGAATTTCTTCATCCTGTCTAATGTTGACCAGAAAGCTATCTTGAGTGACTAGCAGCCAGGATGACCCTAGGTTTTGCAGGGCACTGGGTGGCAAAAGATGTGTGGGGACCCCTAATTTGCGTATGTAATGACATCCAGGGCATCACAGAAAATGGCATCACAGATAGAACCTTAAATACTCAAGGGGATGATGGGAATCAAAATAGTTGCCAGAAGTAAGCCAAGAGACAAATAAACTTTGTGATACCCAGTATGTGAATGCTCACTGTTTTTACCTATGTGGCAATATCATGAGTAAGGCTTTCTTTGAGTAGCAGACATTGGGTTAATTCAGTCCCAGGGACTTCTAATTTTACAAATAAGTAGTAGCATCAGGTAAATCTTTTGAATGGAAAAACCTAAACATTTCCTATGACTATAGAAGCGCTCATATGTAGTGAGGGAGTCCAAAGCCACCAAACAGGGTTCGGGGCGTTCTACCCACCCGCATCCCTGTGAACATTTTTCAAATAGTGGCTTAAAATATTGAATTTTACAGTACACTTTCAGTGAAAAATTGGGTAAAAAGCCACACACTTTACAATCGGTTTTGTAGTGTAACCCAAGAAAGGATCCAATGGAAGCATACCCACCAAAAATGCACAGGATTGTTTTCCAATGCATGGTCCTGCTGTCCATGCCACCAATATATTCAATTATTCTTCCATTGTAAAAAGAAATGTTAATTCTCGCTGTGCCTATATTAGCCAATGCTGACTGGCTTTTCCAGTTGTGCCAATATTCCCACATAAGAACAGTCATGTTTTCTTTGCCCATACCCCTGTTGACTTAGACCAGAATTCCAGTAACAATGCCATGCCACTGTAAGGACATGGCCATTCTGGCTGCACCAATGTAGGCCAATATATGACAGTATGACCACATAAGAACACATATCACAAAGGTCAGTACTGTATGTCAGAACATTAATTAGGTTGAATTTGCTCATATATTGCCAGTAAAACATGCCATGTCACTGTAAAGAAACGTTGACACTGGCTGCCCCAATATAGGCCACCCTCCCCAACCCCTCAATCCATGAGAATCCTCCCCAATATGGCTTTACCCATATAATGGCAATTAAACAAGCCACAACAGTGTAAAGAACAATCCACACTGGCTGCCCCAATGTAGTCTCCCCTCTCCAGCTCGACCTCCAGGTGAAAACACTTATCAAGTTGTCGTTGCCCATATGATGCCAGCAAAAACATGCCATGCCACTGTAAACAAAGATTCAGGCTGGCTGCCCCAAAGCCCCCCAGGATTATTCCTGCGGTCCTCTCACACACATTCATTCCATTCCCACACGCAGTGACACGCACATTCTGATTCTCTCTCATTCACACGCACACACATACAGAACATTCCCACTGCATTCTCATTTACACCATACACAACATTCACACGGCACTCACATTCACCCGTGCACTGCCACAGACAACCCCTTGCATGCACAGGCACACACATACACACCTTCACAAGCACACATACAGAAATATTTCTCTCAAGCTCTGAACCAGCCGTGCACTATGCACCACCTCCTCGTCTGCTTCTGGCCCTCTGGCTCTCGCGCACCCTGCAGGTAGGAGCAAGGAAGCACGGCTTTCCTTCTCATTCCTGTACATGCACGGTGGAGCCAGAGCAACAGAAACTAACTCCCAGGATGGCGCAGGAGTGCACCTACTGATATCTGGCCATGCACCTCCTCAGCCTGCTTGCCTAATGGATCATGCAAGGTTGATGAAGGAATTGCCCCGGCCGTGCATGGTCAACTCTGCACGCGTGCTGAGGAACTGCACATTCAAAAGGAAATCATGTTTCCCTGATTTTACTCTCTCTGTTGTGGCTCCTTCATAATGGGTGGCGAATGGATCTGTGCAAATGAGATACACTGAGATAAAATGATTTGCCCAGGAAAACACACTTTATTTAAGTGGTGAAGCCACGATTTGAGACCACTCTGCAACTCAGGCATTTGAACACATGTTTTCCCAGTTATAGTTGGTAGTCACTTTGTTGGCAACAGTTCTTCTTGCAACTTTGGTTTGGAAACACCACCTGACTGTGGAATGCAGTGAAAAAGATGTAACTGTGCTCTGCTAACTGAAGTTAAATGTTGTTTGCTAGCAGTTTCATAATTGCTTCTATTTTAATGGTTTCTCGCAAGCATCATGACTCGTTTCTCCTCTCCTCCTTTACTCTCCCCACGCCCATGTTTGGCTTTTAATAATACTTGGTGTTATTATGAAGGCTTGAAAAGTGCACAAATCATTATAAAACACTCAGACAATTGTATAAATCCTTACTGAAATGCATTAAGCAAAATGAGTACTATTCTACCATTATTTCCTCCTCTCTTCAATGGAATACTACAAATACCAGAATGCAGTCAGGGAACATCTAAACATGTAACCTTTAGGCTTTGCAAATGTACTTTCAAGATTTAAAAATTAAAAATAAAATATAATCTGTAACAAGGGAACATTGTTGTTTGTTTCGTTGACAAAGGCATGTGTCATTCATGACGCGAGGAAAATGGAACAGTAAAAATAATGGAAATAGTTTAAAACTTCTTTTGTGTAACACTTTACTGAAGAAGGCATCATGTGGGCCACTATCTGGTGTTTGTGTGTGCGTTCAGGATAAGAATGTCCCTTTTGTAGTCTATCATGGAAAATTAGATTAAGTAAGTTTTGACCAAAACAATGGTTACACAAATGATCCATCGCGTCTCAATAGCCTCCACGTGAAAAGCTCCTCCAAAACAGAAATAGAGTGATACAGATACATGAGATGCTAGCAGGACCTGCTGTACAGTGACTCCTGCACAGCTGGGGGCATTTGCCTTACGCATTGTAGCGGGCTTGGAGATGATACTTTAGAAAAGTTACTAGTAGGAATTATTAAAAAATTAGCCAAGAGGTCTTAGCTAGCGTGCTGCCTTACAGGGCTCATGTATTCTACATGTGATGTGGACTCTCCCGAGCTATTGGTATTAGAACACGGTAGGGCTGTAACTAACCTTTTAGATCAGGTAGTGCCTATCAAAGCTAAGATACTCAGGGAAACATTGACAATCAAAAATGGTATACGGCAGCTCTGACGAACCGAAAAAGAGAAAAACGAAGGGCTGAAAGAGCCTGGGAAACAAACAATCAGACTAATATGGATCCGTGGAAGTCCCTGGTGAAATCTAATCGTGCTGAGATCTTACTTGATAAAAAAAATTACTTGACTGCCAAATCGCCAGTTCCAAGAATGACTCTAAGAAACTGTTTGAGATCCTCAGAGACCTAGAAAAACCCAAAGTCACGGCACACTGACCTACGCCATCCAACATTGATTGAAAAATATTCAGAAGGACTTCTCAGATAAGATAGTAAAAGCCCATACAAACATCACAAATAACAGGACTCGCTTAAACCAGGAGGTATGCCCAGAGACTAAGGAGGAATTGGACCAATTGGGGGCACCTAAATTCTCCTTCAGGTCTATTCATGACGGAGAGCTGATAAATACCCTAAAATCAATTAGACCCTCCACATGTGCTGGAGAGACCCCTCCCTCCAAAGTTATCCTTGCAAATAGCAAACCCTTTACACTGTTCCTCACTCACTTTATTAATGCGACTTTTAAAGATAGTAAGGTCCCCGACTCCTTCAAAAAGGTAGCAGTGACCCCCCCTGATAAAAAAAAACCTGTCTTGACCGCAAGGATTATTCAAATTTAAGACCTATATCGAATGTACCCTTCTTACTGAAGATAATAGATAAGATGGCAACAACCCAACTGTAGGATCACTTGGAAGGCTCAGAGGTGTTACACCCGAGCCAATCCTGCTTCAGGGCTCACTACGACACTGAAAGTGCACTGGTTGACCTGCAGACGGAAATGCTTCTTCTCATGGACAAAAGTAAAGCAAGGCTGCTGATGTTACTGGATTTATCAGCAGCCTTCGACTTAGCTTGTCAACAGGCTGCAGAATATTGGTGGGTGTTCAGATGAAGCAGCTGCCTGGATGGAATCATTCTTAGAAAACAGAATGTCCACAGATGTATGAGGGAATGCATGTTCGCCCTCAGAAGTGTTGAAATGTGGTGTGCCGCAGGGTGCCTGCCTCTCACTGTCTTTATTTAGTACCTACTTCCAACCTCTATGCATTTTACTGGATACATTAGGAGTGTTTTCACTAATTATGCTGACGACACAAAGCTCGTTACTGAGCTTTGAGGAGTGTATGAGAAAGACACTGAGAGGGTATCTTTGATTTATAACTCGATCCAGAATTGGATGGCAAGTAACGGAATGTGCTTCAATGCGGCAAAGACAGAGTTGTTACTCTTTGGTTCATCCCAGGCCCGAGGGAAACTAGAGGATCTTTATGCCGGATTTACCATCGATAAACACTTCATTCCTATGGTCACAAAAGTGAAGACCTTGGGAGTTGTCTTTGAAGCATTACTCAGTTCGGATGCTCATACCATATCATATCATATCATATCATTTGCAGAATGTCATCAATAAAACCCAGTATCACCTTAGGCTTTTGCGATTGGTCAAACCCTATATCTCCGAAGCTAATTGTACGACCCTGGTCAGAGCATTGATTATGCCTGGGATCGACTACTGTAGCACTCTGCATATTGGCGCTAGTAAGGGAGGCCTAGGATGTTTGCATGTATTGCAAAATTATGCTGTACGCATTGTGAAAAATGTGCGTAGATATGAGCCTATTTCCGTACACTCAGTAGGATTGTCCACAAATGTTGTTATGGGCAAGCCCCAGGACATTTAAAAGACTCTTGAAGGTGCACATCCTAAGAGAGTTACTAGGTCAAGCAATGGATACGTATGGCCGTTCCCAGTAGTAATCGAGTTAGAAGAGATGGGAGATCCTTCCCAGTTCAGGCAGCTAAAGCCTGGAACAAGCTCCCAAAAGAACATGGTCTAGAACCCAATTTGTTGACCTTCAGAAAGCGATTGAAAATGCTTCTTTTTGAATAACTAAGGACTCACCGTGATCGCGATCCGTGACTTCCCCCCTCTTCATCTTTTCCGCCCTGATGCCTGCGGGCTCCGGCTCTGACTCACAAAACAGATTTCAATGCAAGGATCTCATTGAAAAAACGTTGTGAATCAGGTTCCAGTCTTACTGCGTCAGGGCCCCTATAGATGTGGGGCCCTGGACAATGGCACAGACTGCCCATACGGCCAGCCCTGACCGCCGCAATCAAGCTCACACTTGCCAAGGTTGAGAGCATCCTGCACTTCAAAACTTCGCATTCCCGAGCATGGGACGAATTAAACTTTGGCTCCTCCAAGGTCAATAAATGAAGTACCATTAAAAATGTGGTAATAATAACACCTGTTATTACAGTGCTTAGAAGCTGGAGTGGACCATCGTGAAGCATTATGTAAGAACACAATGGGCCTCATTACGAGTCCGGCTGTAACCGAGGCAGTAAAACTGCCTGGTTCCCGCCGGACTCGTACTACCATTCCGCCTCCGTGACTCCCAGAAATACCAGGGCATTACGACCCTGGTGTCCCGGGAATTCTGGAGGCGGAATTCGGTGAATCCCCATTCCCATTGAGTCCCATAGGACTCAATGGGAATGGGGAAGTGGAAAAACCGGCACCATCTCGTGATGGTACTGGTGCTTCCACGTCCGCCTCCAGGCGGGAGGTGTTCAACCCACCAGGTCAGACCTGGCGGGAACATCACCTCCCGCCTGCAGGAGTCGGGATCGGCGGTCCGGAATTAACAGTGGCGGCGGGTTTACCGCCACTGTTATTTCCCGACCGCCCGACCTGTAATGAGGCCCAATGTTATTATTTGTATACCCTGACTAGCCTGCAGACAGGTAATGTGGCCAGCACCAGCGGCATTCATATTCATAATTAGAGGGTCACTCTTGAAACATTCAACAACCTTAAAACCTTCTAACATGTATCAGCGCGCTGCATGGACTAGAATATAGTCTACAATAGCGAATGCAGTGTCTTTATATGAAAGGCATGTTCCCTCCGAAGGGTGCGCTTTATAGTGAGATACAGAAGAATTTGAAAGTGATTTCTAGCAATGCCAATTACCTTCAGAAAATGTGCTACCAGCGTAATGAAATACTGGAGGAAATCGGAAGCAATTTGATAGACTTGCAGTCTAATCCATCAAAAGTCAAAATTGCACTGCCACCGTGGGATTGGCCATATATAGTGGATGCATTCCACAAGCTTCCCTCTATGGCCCATCTATCCATGGGACACTAGCCTCTATTTCCGAATGGATAGCATCATTATGCGCTTCAGGTGAAGCCCATTACACACGAAAGAGGTGCTTCTCAGGTGCAGGATGATGGAAGCGAAAGAGGTGCTTCTCAGGTGCAGGATGATGGAAGCGAAAGAGGTGCTTCTCAGGTGCAGGATGATGGAAGCGAAAGATGTGCTTTGTGGGTTCGGTGGTGACAAGGCTTCATTGCAAACCCTGAGACATCTTTGAATTGAATGCACTGCTCTTTCCTCATTGAGAATGTCTTACATTAAAACATAGGGATCAGACTTAAACTGTATTAATGGCAATTTTATGTGGCGTCAATGCTTAAGGGCCCACGCAACCTCAGTAGGCGCCTTGCACTGTCGGGTTTCTTGAACTGCCTCGCATTAGATAAACACGACAAGGAGGAGGAGGAAGTTGGTTTGAGGATATATTTTTGTGGGTTTTAGCTGTTTTTAAATTTGATTAATGTATGCTATGGCTTGCAATTAGTACTACGTAGACACTTTGGGACGAAATGCACTGCACTTTCTTGACTGCAATTTTTTTTGTAGATGTTTAATTAATTAATGAATTTTAAATATGTCTTGCAATTGAAGCACAGTGACACTTTACAATTTATTGCACTGCATTTTTACTGTGCTTATTTTGGCCTAGGAAGTGAGTATCGCAAGTCTCTTACAGTTATCTCTTGAGTACGTTATTTTTCTAAATGTTGATGAATTTTGTAAAGGTATGAATAAACCTTATACAAAAACATAATAACAAAAATAGTCTACTTGGATGCTTTGGTTGCAAAGCGGGGCAATCACCTGGTTGTCTGCCATTACAGGCTCTCCTTGCAGCATTATTCACACAAGAAGAAAGACGTCATGCATGAGTGCATTGATGGAGCGATTTTATAGCCTGTAGGAATGCCCGATGCCTCATTCTCATCCTCCTGTCTCCCATCTAGCAAAGGTTATAACTGTGCCTTCAGGTCTCTTAGAGAACAGGTGTACCATCAAATCATTTCAATATTCAGACCCAATATATCTGGGATGTAGTCGAAATTATACTTAGTTTAGTATTTACATCTACTGTGTAAGACCTCCCCCCCCACCCCCCGGTTCCATGTAATAATGTCACCACAAAAATCTCGCCATGCAAAAATATCGCAGAAAAATGGCAGTTTTTTGTGGCGACATTATTGCATGGAACATGCAGGGGACACCCCCGCAACCCCCAAACTTTTTTTTTTCTTTTTTTTTTGTTTAAATCTTTTTTTTTTGCCCCTGTCCGCATATATATGGTCACCCATATAATATCGCTGCGACCTTTTCCAGGCGATATTATTTACGGCGACCATATATATGGTGATAATATTACCTGATAACCCCCGCCCCGCTACCTGGACGACTTCTGTGTCTCCTTACAGCTGGCCTTTGGAAGGTAACATGACCACTTTTAAAAGCGGGTGTGAGTGACCAGGGTTCTTGGGAACGCAACTTGTACTGCCTAGATACGCTCTAGAAAGCCTGTGGCCTCGAGTTTGCTCTGGAAACCTACAGTGTTCTATGACATGGTCTTAATTTGTTGGAGATGAGGGAGATCATCACAGACAGCTTTAGTAAATCAGGGATTACTCCTAGTTCTTGGTCTAGTGGAGAGCACTGCTGGTCAATCAAATGTGATCAGGTCTATGTCAGCTGGGCATTCATCAGTAGGATCCCGTATTGGCACAAGGAAGCTTGTTCTGAATGCCCATAGTTGTACCCTTGAACCTCTTGGTGGCAGTGCCCTGTATTATATTGCCAATCGCCCTGACGACACCAAATAATTATACACCTGGACAAATGAAATAACATCCCTGTTCAGGAGTTCAGGTCAGTCTCATTCGGAAAGCATTCCATATCTACTATGTGATTGCGAATAATTGAATGGCAATCCTTTCTATGTTTTCGCCAACAGATGCACACATTGAAGAGGGAATCACCTTTCTCCCCTAGTCAACTTAGAGGCTCATGTCATATAGATCCAGGTGGAGCCCTGTGAACTCTGAGGTGCGAGTATTTAGAACCCTGACACCTTGAAAATTAGTTTTTAGCAGCATAAGTAGCAAAAGTTGCTAGAACATTTACATTGACTTTTTGGTGCAATAACATGGTTGGTGGACATCCCTCAGTTAGCATTAGATTTTTGAGCTTCTATTGATAGAATCCAATGGTCCTGGACAGGCAGTGGTGGGAGAAGACGTATATCTGTGGCACTTCAGTCTCATCCAGGATACGGTCCACGTCTACTATGTGGCTGTGAAGTATTGTCAGGCAACCCTTTCTATAGCTTAGCCAATATATGCATTTCTACTTACACCCTTCCTATTAAACAGGAGATTAGTGATTAGTGGGTTCGATACAAATTACTGTGCTCTCTTGACCATTCTGTAATTTGAAGACATTAGGAATTGTGTTCCGGCAGCGAGGATCCCAAAACAAAAACCCACCCACTGGAGTTTATATCATGATAAACAGAGACTTTATGTTTCTTTGAAAACAAACATAGATATCTAATGCAGGAATCTGTGGACATTTAATTCTAAGACCATAATTCATTACAACACTTGGCTTCCTGAGCGCGAGTTGTTATCCCATGACGCACTTCTCTCTGTTAACCCTTCCTATTAAAGTGGCTTCCCACCAAAACAGAGGTATCAGCTGGTATAGTATATGCTGCGGAAGCCACACTCATTAACTGTCCTATGTTTCTGTGATGGCCACTCAGAGCCTTCTATCAATCTTGGTCTAATAGAAGGGTGAATACATATTTTTGCAAGGAATTATTTGCTATCTTGATGGTAGTTACCTCGTCAGTAGTTTGCTCAATAGGTGATTTCATCAAATATTTGGAGCCATCCGCAATTAAGATTGCATTTTTCCTTGTGATGAGTGCAGTGCCTTGGTTGCCACCCTGGTATACCAGAGGCTTGGCAAGTCTGGCACGAACGCACCAATTCCTTTATTTTTTCACCTATATGAGGCAAGTAAAAATGTGCTGACAACCTGTTAGATGTCCTGTGCACTCCGAAGTGACCAGATACGGGGATGCCATGAGCCAATTCTAGTAGGAACCTCTATTGGCAATGTGAACAATCAATATCTGGATGCCAAATGCCTAAGAATTCTTTGGTTCACTGTACACAAGACCATTCTCTCAGTACACTTTGAACAACACAGAGGCCGCAACCTGAACTTGCTCCTCCACCTGCTTCCACAGACTTTGCAGAGTCAGTCCTTCTGTGTCTGGCAAAAATCAGCCCGACTTGGGACCCCAGCTGTGGAAAGTTTGATCTGTTCTGAAAGGCCTTTTATGTCTGAAGCCAATGTGTCCTACATCTCAGTTTTCTTTTTCGACACCAGCAGACAACCCCCTCAAATCATTGTCTACTACAGTAGGCGATTCAGTAGCTACTGATCCCTCTCATGTAGGAGCAGGTGACCATTGGATTTAGGATCTTGATTGGGAGTTGCCTCTGTGGACAATCTCTCACCATCTCCAGCAAGCAGGGCCTCAGGGCCTGCAGCCTCAAATGCATATTTCCTAGCGGCTTCCAGAGATCCCACTCTAGTGCCCCCTGCCCAGCTAAACTCTACCTCTACTACCATTGCCAATGGGCATTGGCTTAGGCCATCAAAGCCTCTCACATTTCAATCTGGCCCTGTGACTTACTGCCCATTTTGCACCCATTGTCTTCTGATAGCTGTGACTCTAGCAGTCACATCACACAGCATGGGAGTTCTGTTCCCATTTAAGAAGACATGCTCCAAAAATATCTGCGTATTTGCTGGAACTGGGGTCTCAGGAGGCACACACTGACTATGCCATCCTCCACAATATCAGCATGCATTATGGCCTCTCTGGGTTTGCCCTTGCAGGCCCGGATCTCCCTTTCTATGCATCAGGTTTGCTCACAGAAAACGTACTCTGGGTGTTGATGATGTTGGTGTCCCAGTCCTACAAGTACCATCGCTCTTCATTTCTGTGGAGGCTAACACGCCATATGATGGCTCTTTCCTTTCAACCTTTTTGGGTGAAAATCTTTGTCCTTACCCTCTTGGTTGTTTTTATTTTTCTCTGAAGCCTTTTATTCTGATTTGGGCATCCTTGCCTAACCCGTTTTCTGGTCACGAGTACTCACATACCAGTTAGCATCTTTTGTAAGCGCTCTAGACTTTGCGATATTCATGTCCACGAGATGCTGCTGCAACTCTGCCTTAAATGTCTTCAGTATATGTTCACATGTGACCATATGAAATATTTAATAAAATGTGTGTCCAGTCACCCCCCCACTCAAATACTGCAGAGATGAATGTGTACACCACTCAAAGGTTTGATTGCGCCTTTTTGAGAGTTCTCTATAGCTCCGAAGGTATTGCTCTGGGGTTTTGCAAAACGTCCTGCGGAAGGCCACTTTTATTTTGGGTAAATGGTCCTCTCTTCGGGAGCCAGCTGAATGATAACAACATGCCCTTTGGTTGCAAGGTATTCATTAGAGCTTCACCCCACAATCCACATCCATCCCCATGAGTTTGAAGGCCAACTCTGGTTTCACAAACCAATCAAAGATATCCATCTGTATGGTTGCACTAAATCCTTGAGTATTTGGTACAGAAGTCTGTCCCCGGCCCCATGACCCGAAGTATTTCCCCTCCCCAGAATTCATTCTGCAGGTCTCCCTCCTTGCCTCGAGATCTAACTTGTGCGTCACCAGCACACAATATCTCTCCATTTCTGTTCTGCTTGAGCTAAGTTCCTCTCTTCCAGAAGGATCTTTCTAGTAACTAGTTCGGTACAATGAGACTACCATGGGACCTGGATGACTCAGGACTTTCGGGTAACTGCATTACCCACCCTTTGGGATAAATGGCAGGTGCAGCTAATCACTGTCGCTCTCCCCTACCTCTGCTAAGCCTCCCCACTCCCTCCAACAGGATTGGACACCACCAGTCCCTAGGTTCTCCTCAGCCACCCATCCTTCCTCAAAAGCCTTTTAGCTAACTCACCTTACTGCGACTGGGGTGCCACTTGCCCTGACACAGATTGTGAAGGCATGGGACCTCATTATGACCCTGGCGCTAAGTGGTTAACGGCGCCGTAAAAGGCTGCGGCGCCTTTGACCACTTAGCGCCTTACTACGAGGTCCCTTTGCGGGACCCGACCTGAATGGCTGGTCTGGACCAGCTGCTAAAGTAGAGACCCGCAAAGGGACCTCGCAGGCAATTACGGTACCGCAATTTGCGGTACCGTAATTGATGCCTTCCCCATTCCCATTGAGCCCTATGGGGCAAAAATGGGAATGGGGAAGGGCCAGGGGGAAATGGGGGAATACCGCCCCGCCAACCTTGGAATGGGGTGGTATTTCCCCATTTCACCATGGCGGACTCGTTACAACACCGGCACCAACCATGGTGCTAATAGTGCCATGGTTTAGCGCCGGTGTTGTAATGAGGGCCATGGACTTTCAAGCCTATCATGGCAACCATGTTCAGTTCACTCTTACGAAACACTTCCTGGTAGTGCTTCCAAGGTTGCCTGCACAGTTCTTGTATTTTGGCGGACTAAGCTGTAGGTGAAGTCCAATTCTGGATTCCAGAGCTTGCCACCAGTGTGAAGCAATTACTGCCTCCCTGCCGGAGTATAGGGAAGGCAGGTGATTTCCAAACTCCTACTTAGCCCCCCACTACTACTAAAACATCAGTGATCTTAATCATAAAAGTGAAACAGGCACAACAATAATGCTATACCTGCTCCGCCTCTAAAGGTAGCAAGTGTCGGGGGCAGGCTACAGTGTGCAGAAGGGTGTGAGCCAGCATGTTAGCATCCAAACAACAATAGCACAGTAAGTACCAAAATCAAAGAAATGTCCAATAAAGGCACTGTAAAAATAAGAATGTAATTAAACAAAAAGGACACAAAAACTATTAAACATAGTATCAACCCACTCCTGTAATGGAATACATTATTGTAGCTGTGGGCTGTAGGTCAAAGGGGCACTCTGGGTATGAAGAACTAGGGGTCTGCCAGCAACACTCTTGTAGAAAAATCAATCAAGTTCAAGAATCTGCCTTTTAACTTACAAAGTGGGGTCTTACATGTCACTGGGACTCATAGAACAAGGCCACAGGGACAAGAACAACTGTTAGATTAGATACATTATTGTCTTAGTTAAGGAGCCCAGCAGCATGAAGCTGGATTTCTGGGCGGCTTCTCTGTGCGTCGAATTGGGTTTGAGTCGGTTAAGCTGGTTCGACAGTATTCAGCAATGTAGCGCAATGCAATATGTGGCAAAGGCTAGAGACTTGAACAAGACTGCGACAAGCAGTAATGTTCAAATAAATATGGTTTGAAAGTCCGACTGGGACTTGATCCATGAAAGCGATGATTTGACTGCAGCGCCGAGCTGGCTCAAATGGGCCCAACAATGCAAGCGGCAACGGCTCAAAGCTCAAAAAGATTGGGAAAGGCAGGTGATGCTCGGGTCAGTGTGTCTTAGCAGCACTCGAAGTGGTTTGAAGCGTAGAGTGTCAAAGTCAGCTCCTTAGGTTACTTGCATTGGCTAGAATCTGTTTAAAGGTGTTTTAACTAGCCTGAAGCAGTTTGAATGCAGGGTGAGCCAAAGGCAGCTTCATTTGGCCATGGGATGGGGTGCTGTGAGACTCTCCACTGAGTCTCTCAGGAAGAGTAAAGCCATATTCCCAGCCAGGAAGGTTGCCAGGGACACTTTCAGGGCTTGCCACCTCAGCAGGCAGCGTCTGGGTAACGGTAGCCAGCAGCAGTCAGGATTTTCCCTCAGCAGGTCACTTCAAATGTTCCCATGAAATCAATACACTGTCATTCCCTGCTTTTGCTGTCTGACTCAGATACAAAGGGCTCCAGTAATGATCTCCCTGGTGTGACTTCAACATTATGTTGCAGAGTCCCGTTTAAAGCATACAGCTTCTACGCCATGCCCAGGGGAGGAATGTCCTGCTTTCCAAGGAAGGTGACAAGCCTTCCGAGCAGAAAACAAAGAGCAACGTGGGCAGGTACACCATCTGCTTTGGGTAAGCCTCCCAGACCAGATGCAACACAAATGGCTCTACGGGTGCCAAGCTAACAGGAAACCAGTGGATAATAAAATTATATCAGATTATGTTTGGGACGTTTTCATTTGATCTCCTCACGGGTCACTATATCGAACTAGAGATAGTTTTATATTCATAGTTTAACAAAAGTGCTACCACCAGGCCCCAAGGAAATGCAGTTAACTATAGTTTAATTGATGGGTGCCCACTGTTAAAGGCAGCCCCAGGCTGTTGTAATTCATTTTAATGCAGCAGACAGTTTCAGGAATGCATGTCACTCTGTAGCTGTTATAGTGCAAATTCTGTGCCACTACACAATGCCCACATATGTGTGCGCTGCACGTTTTAGAATGGAGCATTGGAAAGGGAAGTCTGATTAGCAGAGCTCGCTTTCTGAGAGCGAAAACCACCACCATAGTGCATAGCAAAGAAAGAAACCACTCAGATTTCTTCGCACTCACAGGTGGCATTCTGTCACTGTGGGCTTCTACCATAACCTGAAAGTTGCAAGCAGCCTCACATGCTGGTGGGCGTGGTTACTCAGCCAGTATACCTGTCAGATTCCAAGATTTTGCTTGAGTGAAAAAGTTCGAAGGAGTTGCACCTTTCGCAGCGAGGCACGGCTGAATTTGCACTAGGGCCGCTGTTGAAATGCAAGGAAAAACAGCCTTCCCATTTTCCTTTTTTACCAAATTCTTAACTATCAGACCCCCTTATTACACCACTTAAGGAAGTTCCATGGCTATCTCTATCCTTATTTTTGAAATCAATCCACATCATCTCAGTTTCCTAAATTAGCTCGTGTAATCAGTACAGTAAGTGCAGCCGTTTCCATTTCGTCAGGCCCAAGGGATTGAACTTGGACAACCTATTGTTGTAGTTTAATTTAGACACTAGAATAGAGCCAAGGCTGCAAAATCAACCAAATAAAGTGCAAAAGGATACGTGCCAGAAAGCACATTAAGCACCATACAACAGTATATTAGTCAAGGTTAACATTATAATAAATGTATGTTTTGGAAAACTACCCACACAGCTGTACAGTCCCCTAAGTAGTATGAGGAGTACACAGCGAAGTGCATATACATGGGTTTAAAAAGGAGGTGTACTGAATATTGAAATTACTATTCGGCTGAATACCGAATAGTTGGCCGATGTGTCTGGCTGAAGGCGAATAGAGAGCCGAATAGTTCAGTATGGGGGAAAAGTATGGTTCCTGCTGCCGTTATTACAAAAGTATGGTTCCTGCTGCCGTTATTACAAAAGTTAGTTTGATATAGTGCTTGAGGCACATTATTGATGTAGTGCAGCATTTTCCTACGGTTACATGCACATTTTCTGATTGGTTCGATAATTAAACTGCCTCCACCAGCTTATTCAAGTTTTATTTACTGCTGGATGAACATTATGGAAATACATTTTGGAACGTTTTATCTAGAAAAAGTTGCTTCGATTACCAAATTGTATGCCGCTCGCTCTGATTCGATATGAGCTGGATAACCATTCTCTTAAAGATAGGGCCAGTTGGACATTGTTTTACTTTTATCATAACATTTTCAATCCACCTAAGGGGTCCCTCTTTGTAGATTTACGTCTTATTTTAGATAAGAAGGGGGAACGCTATGTTAATAATTTCTTACATTTCTGCAGCAATCTTCTTAAACAAATTGGGTCATCTGTCGCTGAATTGGACACAAATTCGGGGTCGGTTAAATAAAACCTATTTCACCATAGTTGGGCTCTTACCATAGATGAGATGCATGCATACAAGTCATTGAGTCACTGGCATTCCTGCTCCATTTTGAACAACATATCCCCACATAAGAATCAGAGGTAACTTTCTGCGTTTTCGCGAGAACCTATTACCCAGGAGGGAGGTTTTCATTCACGATGGGCAGGTACATCCTGAGTCAAGTGTGTGTAGGTTGAAGCAAATTGAGAATGACATTGAAATATTGATGCACTTAATGGCATCTTGCTCTGTATTGACAGTTAAAAGATCCTTTTATTTGAATAGATATGTCAATGTATTGGCATTATGTGAGTATGAGTCTGTCTGGCAGCTTTGCCTTTCGGGTAGAACCAGTGCCATTGGGATGGCACTGACTAATGATTTAGATTCCTTGTTGTTACACTCTTTGGTACAGGCATAATGCACTTTTGTCATTTTATCTCTCATGAACTGTTGGATATAACGATATTTCTTCTTTTTTACTGATTGTATTTTGATGTATTGTGGTAGTTGAATTTGAATTCATTGTCATTTTTATCTTAAATGTAATGAAATTGTATATTGTTCGTTTTAACTCTGGTTTTTATTATTCTCTTGAAATTCCTTTTTTGTAACTTTTTTTTATATCCAATTGTAATGTGTTGAAGATTTGTTAAAGGTTATTTATTAGCCATATAACAATAAAGGAAAAAAGGAAATGCATTCTGCACACTAATGAAGGTGGCATTTTCATAATGGGCCTCTGCTTGAGGCATGTTATGTAAACGGCACCTTCACTGGTGTGCTGATTGCTGGATGTATTTTGCTCATGGAGCATCGCCAAAGGAAATATTTGGAGACTGTGAGCAAAATACATTCTGCTCACTAGTGAAGGTGGCGTTATGTAAATGCCACCTTCACTGGTGTGCAGAATGTGTTTTGCTCACACAGAGTCTCAAAGGATTTTTTTTGTAAATGCACTGTGAGCAAAACAGTACTGTCAAAATACCGTTGGGGGCAGACGGCAGCAGCCAATAAGCTTCTGGCTTATTGGCTGCTGCAAATACCACCCTCTCTGGTGTGCCGAATGTATTTTGCTCTTGGAGGGTGACTAATGTTCATATAACAGTAGTAGTGAGCCAGGTTCTAAGGCTGAAAATCAAGGTCCCCTTGCACAGCAAGCCCAATGGGAATTCCGAAGCTGCTCTTCGACTGCTCTTAAATTGTCTATGGTACCCCCGGCATCACCACACTGACTTTGCACTCCATAGCCTGTCCTGTTAAGGCCCGGTTACCTCACACAAGTGTAGAGAGTGGACGTTGCAAGACTTCACTTGGTACCCCAGTCACTTCCACAACACTCACAGTGCAAAACTCCTCTCAGAATTAGAGGCATCTCTCTCTTGCCTCACAGTACGTTTATGGACGGGGCTTTCATCCTGCAGCCAGCACCAGGTTAGAATCATATTCTAAGTTTATCATGGCCCCGCTTCAAAACATGGTAGAATAACTATTAGAGGACGGAGCCGTTGTACATGCACGCAGGTATACAAATATATCAGTCTTCAAGGGCACAAATGTAGCAT
Organism: Ambystoma mexicanum; assembly: GCF_040938575.1. Classification (NCBI taxonomy): domain Eukaryota; kingdom Metazoa; phylum Chordata; class Amphibia; order Caudata; family Ambystomatidae; genus Ambystoma; species Ambystoma mexicanum. The sequence continues at coordinate 1,092,950,503 of NC_090930.1, forward strand.
GTGATCGATTCATTGATGTGGCGGGTTGATATAGATAGTTTTAAATTGTGCCCCATATGCGTGCCGCGTGCAACACAGAGCAGTTCAAGGGAAATTTGGCAATTCAAGAAAGAGCCGTCTTTGGCTGAGGTTGGATGCCCAGTTGTGGGTAAGGCAATGTCTTTTACTGGCATTCTGCATACGTCCCAGAGAGTGCCCTTTGGCATGTTTATGTTGTTAACTCCTCCTCCACCGACTGCCACCACCTTCAACCACCACAGGGTCCTAGTGCCCAAACACAGTCTTACAGCGTGCAGTTAATGAACACATCAGAGTGCTGCCCAGAGCTGACCCTTGCACTTGCTTTTCGTTGTTGCACACAGGAAAATGCTTTTTAAAAAGCCAAAGTCCTCCTCCACCGGGTTCCGCTGCTACAGGGTCGTAGTGCCAACACACAGAGAAACACGTTATAGTGATTGAGCACACAGTCAGAGTGCTACCCAGAGACTGCCCTTGCATCGCCCTTTATAAATACCATACATACATACATACATACATACATACATACATACATACATACATACATAAATACATACATACATCAGGCCCATGAAATGTGTATTGAATCCATTTATATAACAAAGCATTCCCCATAGAAATATTCAAAGCTGAAATTCAGATTAAGTGCCAGCAATGCACTCATTCCCAAATCATTAAACCTATTTCCCACAATTCTTAATTTGATAGATCTTGTGTTTTCAGGGACACAATATCGTAATTGTAACACAGACAGAAACCATAAATTGTTGTTGCGGGGGCGGGCCTGGGATGGGCGCGGTCCATTCTGCCCTTGCATATTTCCATATATACAATCAATAAGAGAGCCCCGTTAGTCAATGACCAGAGACCAGTGGAGAAAAGGGACCCGCTGTGACACGAGGAAAGGTAATATAGGGCTACTGGGACAATCTATCATCTGATATTGTTTTGAACGTGCACTTGTGTTAGTGACAAGCCGCCATCAGGGCCATGCACATGTTTATGTGGAAGGGGCATTACAATGTAATTTGATCAAATAAATAGAGGCGGGCAATGATGCATGTTTTGTTTAGAGAGTGCGCAGGTCAAGTAAGGAAAAATGAACGCTGTCCGGGAGAATATCCTGAGGGATGAAATAAGGACGCAAGCTTCTGGGCAGATTAGATTGGATTTTATTATTTATAACATACCGATGACTACCGCGAGGTCTGCTTCTCAGTGCGGAGCCAGGTGGTTTACAAATCAAGCAGGAAGATTGACAAGAACAATTTTCTACTGATGATGAAAAATCATAATTGTATTTGCAAAACAGGTAAACATGAAATAGCTGCCATTTAAGAGCTTTAACGTTAAAAAAGGTGCAATACGCAAACAAGTTTCATTGTTTTAAACGTGGAAACTCAGGGCCTGAAACACACAGATTTTGTAGATCCCTTTATTCTGATGACCCTAGGTCCCTTTAGGAACGTGCATATGTAATGGATGGGATCACACAAAATAACTCCAAGTCCAAATAACGGAACCAACTCAGGAAGATGGCAAAGTACTGTTTTATTAACTATGATCTAAAACAGGGAGTGTACAACAGACGTACGCTCAGGTTCTCTCAATTATCTTTCCACAAAACATAGTTTATATATCAAAAATACGTAAGAGGTGACGTCATACTATGTGGCAATAATGAAAAGCGACCAACGGTCAGGATTGGCTTAAGGGGAACATCTAAGCATAATTCCTATAGGAACTAGGATTGTGATTGGATGCCCACTATCAGGTGGACAACAGATGCCTACCTCCAAAACATGTCAACTTCAGAAACACTTTTTCATTGGTGTTCAAACTATAAGGTCCTTTGTTGTATGGACTACTATAATTGGTTGGCACGCTTGTGCCATGTCTGGAACATTCAGTCACTTAGCAGCACGTAAACCCAGACCCAGGTGAAAGGAGTTGGGGCATGACACTACCTCACCACCTAATTAGGCAAGCATCTCTCATTGCCCATGTCTTCTGCAATGAAGATTGTCTTTGACCTTGTCCTTGCAAAGTATCCTTGTCTTTGGAATACACATGAAGTGAGAGGACTCACTATTTTGATCTGGGACTCCAAGTTCGACTCTATTTTCATCCTTGACTCACATGACAGAGAACACGAGCTGGTCCATTTTGTAGGTTTTAAATGCTTTCAATTAGTTAAACTTGTCAATCTTCGTGTTCCTTCTTTGCACCTTAAAAAGTGATGATTCATCCTTTGCACGTTCACTCCTTTCCAGAATTGATTGCTGGCCTTGGCTGCTTCAGTCTTGACTTCAGGGTAGGCAACCTTGCCATGCAGCTCCACGATTCTGCTTATTCTTGCTGTGACACAGCTTTCCCTTCCCGCTTCATGGGTCCTGGCTTACTAAATTCATGATACTGATGTCCAGCTTCTATATAATGGCGGCTTCGCCTGTGCTCTATTCACTGCGTATAGCCAGTTTATATGATGACTTAGTCTACCTTGTGTTTCAGCATCTGTACAATTATTGAACGGTTGATTTTCAGCAGTACATCGTGCACGTGTAATCTTCTTTTTCGTATTTAAAAGTTCACTTGATTCTTTACTTCGTCATTAGTCTCTTCAGGATCTATACATCTTCAGTCAGTATCTAGGGACGTCATACATACTCTTTTGTGACGTCACTAACTTCTTTTCCTTGCTCTTTCTCATATTGCTTCAGGGAGTTCCACTGTTAGTTTATCATCACTTCAGGGATACATTTGGTAGGGCTGTCCCAACGGGTATCTTCTTTCGAATACACGGAGCAGTATTAGCACAACTGCTGGTGTCAAACATGGCACGATCTCAGGTCTCCAACATATGGGAGTAAGGGGGGCAGGGTTTCCTGCAAAGGCATGCAGCTGCTCCTTTACATTCCCCCCCATGGTTAAGTCCTCAACCAGCTCCTCAATTCTTTCTACATCCTGATATTTTCTCTTGAAGAAGTGTTTCTTAGGTGTCCATACCTTCATCACCTCCCCTCAGGGTGCCTGCTGTTTTGACATGTTCATCTATACCCCAGGTCATGTAGTTACCTTGTCTATTTGGGGTACAACAGACCCATCGTCCGACATACTTCTTAAGATTCTTTCAATACAGAAACTTCACTCCCTAAGGTGTCATGATGCTTGCCTCTAGGTATTTTCTGACAGCGTCATCAGTCAGCTCTTTGGTGTTCGGCTCATCTTTGGTATCAATCATGATCTTCATTCCTACCACCTTCTTTGCCGTTTTCTTGCATTGGGAAATCACCATCCTGACGATACAGAATCCAAACATTACTAGCACCAGTATTACTCCAAGAACCTTGAATACATTTGCCAATGTGGAATTCATGAAAACAAAGTAGTAAACCAACTGTCATCTTCAATGTCATCTATCTGGTCTTCCATATTGGTATGCAAGTCTGTCAACATCGTTATGGCCTCTAGCAAGGGCCCATTCTGGCCATCGTGGGAAGGTATAATGGGCAACATGATGGCCTGATTTTGGTGCAAACCCTCCTTCCGTCGCTGTGATCATATCAAGGACATTCCTATTCTGGAGGGTCATCAATAGTATGGCCCTCAGCTCTTCTTTCATGGCGTTGAATCCCTTTATGGTAGCATTGTTTGTCTGCAGAAGCTGCCATCTGGTAATTTGCAACCATTTGGCGTTTGCCACTGTCGTAATTCCAGGCATGGATATAGCTGTCATTATCATAGCAGTCTTGCTGAACAACTTCTGCTCTTCAGGAATAGTTTCAAACGCTGTTATTGATTTGGCTGAGAAATAATTTTCTCTTTTTGTCCGTATGAGTTCAAGTGATCTTCTTTTCCCCAAGTGATCATCCACTTTTGGAAATTCATCAATGTTTAAATCGCTCTGGGGAATCACTAATCTTGGAATATGGATGATCACCAGGGAACAGACTGCGCCCCAGTCCTTGGGTAACTTCATATAGGTTCTAGATCCACAAGCTCAATATTGATCCATAAGGACAGCTGTCCCATCTCCCATTCTGTAAACGTCAATTGTTGTTTTGAATTCTTCATTATATCCCACATGGTTCTTTCAATGTCTTAGACGCACAGTGTTGCCTTAACCAATGGGATTACAACTACTGGGCCTGATTCATCTTCTACCCATGTCAGTAGCTTTGAGTGCTTGGCCCATGACTTTAAGCATCCATCATTCACCTTCTGTACTTCTTGTACATAATCTGTTTTTAGCAGATGAGCTGCACAGGACATGGTATGCACTTGTCCATAGATCAATAATTGTGTTCATTCCCAACATTCAGGCGATCCTGCTATTTCCATCACATCAGGGCAATTCATTCTCTTCATTTCTTCAATGATCACTGCATCCTGTCCTGCAGAAGGATACACAAGCATCTTGCTTTTCCATCGAGGCTTCTTCTCTATTTGTGGGGCCTTAATATTGTCATGCGCCCCTTCTATGTGAAGGTATGGAACCGATGGTGACGCAGCCGCCATAGAATTGCTCCACCACGTTCTGCCACAGTGTTTGCAGCGGTCTAGTCTTTCCTTCTGTCATGGCCGCCGCCGCCGTCTCTTCAGCAGTTTGCGGCCGGTGCCGGACGTGTTGCAACTGTGTTTCTTCCTCCACAGCGCTCCAGTGAGTTTTCCTCTTGGCTCTGTTGAGCCCTCCTTCCTGGCTTCCTCGCCTTTTCTTCTCTTTTTGTTTACCTCCCTTGGCCGCCCCCGTGTTTTGCTGTTTCCCGTTACCTTTTGGCTTCTTTCTGCCTTGCCTGTGTTTTCTTGCTCCCCGGTCCAGCTCTTCCCCGGCCCCTCCTTACCGTCCTGGTTTTCTGCTCTGTTCTCCTCTCTCGCCTTTCGCTTCCAGTTTATGGAGTGGAGCAGTTCTCTTTGTGTATTTCATGCTTTCCTGTGTGTCCGGAAGCCCTCCACCGGCATACCAGAGTACTTTGGGGTTTTTTGCCTTCTTGGCATTTTCCCCTTCTGGCGGCTGCGGATCCAGTGCCTCTGGTTTCCGGATATTCTTCCGGTAACCATTCTGGCGTCGTTCCACGGTCGGCCATACCTGCATAAAAAGAAATCAACAGTGAGAGAAAAGAAGAAGACGAAAGCATCTCTCGCACATTCTTCAGGTGAGGAAGAGAGTGAGACTAATTGTTCAGAGATTGAAGTCGACTTACCTGACAGAATTAGACCTCCTGGTATGGAAACAACCATCTTGATCTCCATCGCAAGGTTGCCCAACTTCCTTGGAACTGCCTTAGAGTAGTACATGCTGCAAGATGACTGAGGCATTTTGCATCGTATGCTGATACCTCCTTCGAAATGAAAGTCCTTACTGTATTCATGGCATAGGGTATGGGAGAGCAGACACAGCAACTCTCATCAGATGCTCTTTCCCAAACCTTTTTCTTGTGTTAATACTACACGTTATTCCCCAGGTGAGCTGTATTATCTAGATAGGTATTTATCCCTTTGTTATCTTCCTCTGCATCTCTCTTATGTCTCCTAACATACTTATAGAGATCAAGAAAACTGTCATCATTCATACTCATTTAGGGGAGAATCATAGGAACTCTTTTTTCAGCAGAACCATTAAGATGATAGAGACTGTGAAAAATAAGGAACAAAAAGACAATGAGAACAATCATGCTAATATATATTATGCATAGAAATCAGGGCAACCATTTCTTGTGCCATTCTTCTGCTTGCTGATCTCGTGCATTCTCTATAATCATGCCATGTTCTTCATTAATCATTTTTAATACAATCATTGAGTTTCTTTTATATTTGCAACTGTACAATTTGTTCAATTATAGCAATAATCACTGGACCAATTTTAGGATCCTGTAAAAAAGGTGTGGATATTAACATCTCTTCTAACAAAAGCAGGGTACGATTGAAGTATGAACACAAAGACAGCAACCACAAGCCAATGAACATCACTATTGGAAGGTATCATGTATCTTTACCACTTCAAACAGATATTCTCCACGAAATGAATCTGGATATTGGTCTCTCTTCCAAATTCTAATCAAGAACTGACGTTTAGGCATAACTCTGGTGCATTTATTCACTGCTTCAATATATTTCTAAAAGTTCATTTCAAACTCTGGAATTCCTCTGCAATTCCTTCCACTCTCTGCTAAAATATATATAAGGAGGGTCTATTGAATTCCAGTCCAAGTAAAGTATATGTTAATCACACGTTTTATCGTCCTTCTTCTTAGTCATTGATCGGTTCTGCACACGTGGACATTCTTCTTCTTGTCTTGCTTCTGGATCGGCAACGGTGGGAGGGAGGGTCTTGTCTTCATAAACCATTACGTCATTCAGATGCAACCAAGCTCATCTTCCTGATATTTTAACAGCTGAAGGGGACACTTCCGCAACACAGAATGGGCCATTAAAGCGAGGCTCATGCCACTTCTGGATGAAACCTCTGATCAAAATCAGATCCCCAACATATAACTTAGGTGGTGCTAATAGTTCACTTGGATCGGTTGCTGAATTATCCTCTTCCATGTTCCTAGACCGTCCCCCCAATGCTTGACTTGAACTGAAGTGAAAGAAAAACTGGTCCAATAATCGTGCATCTCATCACCTAAAGTTTTAGCTACACTCTGGGCATCACTCCTAATCCTAGACGGCGATGTAAGGGGCATTGTCATTCTACGCCCTGTTACTAGCTCATGCGGGGTGAGGTGGTGGCCCAACCCTGGCTGATTCTAAAGGGCATATAAGGCCTGGGGTAGGCAATACAGCCATCAAGTGGCCATGAACCTTGGAGTCATCTTCTACTCACTCTATCCTTTTCTCCACACATCTCTGATGTCTCTAAGATGTCTAACTGCCGGCTGCACCTCCTCAGAGGTATTCTTTCCTTCCTCTGCTTCCCCCCAGAAGATCACTGTCTCTAGAGCTCTGATTCTCTCTAGGCTGGACTATTGAAAGAGCCTCTTTCTAAATCTGCCTGCTACTACTCTTTGCCCTATACAACTCATCCAGAATAGGATTCTGAGACTTGTCCTTGGCCTCACGCCCAGGGATCATATCTCTCCAACCTTGCAATCTTTCATTGGCTCTCAGTGGCTGCAAGGATTACATTTAAGACCCTCTGCATTGACCACATGGCCTTCTGGGGCCTGGATCTGCAATACCTTCAACTCTTCTTTTGGAAATACCTTCCTACCTGAGCTCTTCGGTCCTCCACCTCCAACTCACTCAGGGTCAGTCACTTCTCCAAGCAACGAGTTGGTGGTAGATCTCTTACTTCGGCTGGGGCCTCTGTCTGGAACAGCCCCCCTTCCTCCCTGAAACTTGAGGAGAACCATCTTCGGTTCGCAAAACATCTCAAGACCTTGTTCTTTGCTTCCACCTTCTCTCTCCTCTCCCCTGCTGATCTCTTTATCTTCTCCTCTGGGCAAATGGTTACCCCCTTATTTCGGGCCCAGACCCTCCCCTTGCTGTATACCCACACTGACTCCTGGAAACCCCTGCACTTGGGGTCTGTATCTGCATCCCTACAGCCCCCCTACCTGCACTTATTGACGCCTGTTGTCTGCGCTTAATTCTGGCACTTGCCACCTGCTGGCCATACTATCTGTTTTTGTTCGATCACTTGTTCAGCACTCTCCACCCCTCTCCTGCCCCTTGCACTTTTCCCCTTCCCTCTGCCCTGCACTTGCGGTTTCTCAATGCCACGGAGCCTAGTAAGATTGTTGTTTTTGGCCTCCCTTGCCTCATTGCGCCTTGAAACACTTGTGTATAGGCGCAGTATAAATGAAATATATCATATCCCTTTTCAAAGTCAATTTAATCTTGCCGATCCTCTTTTTGAGGAGGCTGTTTGAGTCACTCACATATCCCTTTCACTTATGGGTGAGACACATAAGAGAACTTGTGCTTTATACTTAATAAAAGCCCTATTTGTTTGACTAGCTCATTGACAAAAGGTGGCCCATTATCGGATCTTTGCACTTCACACACACCCCACCTCGGGAATACTTTGCACACTAAAACATTGCTGTACAAGTGGCATCAGGGTGTGTACACGGAGCCGCTTCGATCCACCTAGAGAAGGGACACACCACCACTAATAGATACCTATATCCATTACATGTCTGCAGCATAACAGCATAGTAGATATGTAAATGCTGAAATGGTCCACTTGGCAAAAAGTCCCACATAAAAACATAATCATGTTTGCTTCACCCATAATGCCAGTAATGATATTATACGAAAATATGTCCATCCTGGCTCTGCTAATATATGCCTCTATCCCCATGTAAGAACATATTTGGCTTTACCCTAGTGCCAGTAATGAAATTATTATAATTATAATTATTCTTTTATAACACTCTTAATATTGGGGACCAGTTTCTAAGCGTGAGACCAGGATTCAAACCTGTGTTGCTATGCGTTGTCATGCTTCTACGACAAACGTGTTGCCCTTTAGCTATCCTCCTGGCCTGAAAGCCATGCACTGTAAGAAAATATTTCCCTTCTGCCTGCCTAATGTTTGCCTTCCTCATGTAAAAACACTCATTTTGGCTTTGCCCTTAACAGTAGTAATGAATGTCATGCCACAGTAAGAAAACATCTTCTTGCAGGCTGCACAAATGCCTTCCCCCATGTAAGGACACTTATGTTGGCTTTGCCCTTAATGCCAGTACAAAATGCACTGCCACTGTGAAAAGATTCCCTGCTTGCTGCACGAGTAGCTTGACTGGTGGTTCCAGTAATACATGCTCTCTGTGTGAATTCTCTTTCATAGTCCTGTCTCTTTCCTCTTGAACACAATAGATGTGTCCCTTTCTGGGTGGGGTGCTACCCTGGGTCATCTACAGATCAACGACTTGGATCTGAGCAAGAGAAAAAACTGCAAGTGAACCTACTTGAATTGAAGCCCATTTGGTGTGCACTTCAAGCTTTTTTGCTTTCCTACCAGGGCCACCGCGTGGGATTCCTGATGTATGATATTACAGACAGCTATGTGCTATTTAAACAAATGGAGGGGACGGGGTACGGCATCTCCCCACCGCTGCAAACCAGCTATTGAACTGGGCCTACACCTTTCAATTTTCCCACAGTCGAGTCATCTGGCAGGATCTCTCAACGTGCAGATGGTTAGGACGATCAGCACTCACAGTGAGTAGGAACTCAACAGGGACATCATGTTTGAGATTTTTCAGAGGCACGGCTCCCCTCTGGTCAACCTGTATACCCCGCATTCATTGTCCACTTTAAGCCTCTGGGGGAGGGTCCTTAATCCCAGAGAGACATGTTTCTGCTCCCCTCTGAGAGTCCGTTTTTCTATGCCTTTCCCCCATTCCTCTTTTGTGCTAAGTCATTAACCAGATCAGGAGAGTGCCCCTCATTGGCCCAGGAGCTACTGGTTCTCAGACATTACCAAAATTTCTCAGTCAATAAGAGGGACAGGCTTTCCATCCTTCCCTCTCTTACCTCAGCTCTCTGATTCCTAGAAACCAATTTTACGGGAAAATAGGGCTTTCAAAGGATAAAATGGACATTCTTCAAGCAGCTCACACGAATTCTATGAGGAGGCAATATGACAGCAAATGGATGAGATCTTGTCCCTGGTCAAGAACGCTAATTCTCATGACACTTTGTTGGACAATGTGCTTGCTTATGTTTCAAGCCTTACCTCACCTGGAATAATGCTTGATTCATATCATACATAGGTTTCTGCCATCTGCGCTTATAGAAATTTGGGGAAGGTGGGTCTGTCTTCTTCCTTTTCAACTCTATCACCATGAGGCATTTCACATCGGAAGCAGTCAAGGCCCTAGTAGGATATTAATATGGCCTTAGCTACTCCTATGCGCAAACCCTTTAAACATAAAACCTCAACGAATGAAAACTGGTTTCATGGAAATCGGCATTCCTGGTGGCACTTGCATCTTCTAAGCACATGTAGAGCTGCAAGGGTCATTTCTTTTCATTTTTCAAGTGGAAGGTGGTGCTGCACGTGCAGCCCAACTTCCTCGCCATGGTAGAAATGGAGGTCACCCTCAATCAAGATCTATCTCTCCCTGTCCTCTTTCCCGATCCCGCTGATGACTCAGAGAGACCTTTACATGATCTGGTTGTGGCAAGAACACTAACTTTTTATCTGGTGCATATAAAAGCCTTCAGCTCTTTGGCCAGACTGTTTATTCTCTATGGAGGCACTTCTGAGGGTGCCCAGGCAGCGTAGTCGATGGGTGGCTTTGTGCCTCTTAGAAGTGTATAACCATGCACCTTCACATGCATTTGGTCACAGCCAAAGCAGCATCAGTAACGCTCAACCCTGAATACATTCCTTAAGTATTACTCACTGGACACCAGTTCCCGTGCATATGGGAGTTTCAGGCAGGAAGTTTGGAGGAAACTCCCTTGATCAGGATGCTTTGGTAGTCTCCTTAATCTATGGAAGAAAGGGGATGGGAGTAAGTAGGAATTTCTATGAGTAAGTTAAAGTTACTCACTGCACTGACTACTGTACTCCTAATCCACAGTCTCCTTTCCCCCATTCAGCTCTGCCTCCTTCCCTGTTACTGTCAGTTGTTAATTAATACGCGCTGTGAAAGGGACTGGCGATTGCGAGCTGAGGAGCACATGAGGGAGGAGCCGGAGCACGGGCGTTCTTGCAAGTGCGCCCTCTGCAATCTTTTTATGTTCTGTGTGCAGTCCGGTCCCTGTTGGGATGACATTGCAAAAGTATGGAGGAAAGGGGATTATAGTCTAATGGTACAGTAGTCACTATGGTGAGGAAATGTAACTAACTCCAGTGGGCAGACACCAGATGTAGAACACAAGCTGCATGTACCCAGACAGTCCAGTGAGGTGTCACATTTTTTCTGCAGTGTATCCAGATTTTCGTGATCTGTTTTTCTATCTGAAGCAGTGGTTGGCATCCTCCTAGTTCTTCTCTATTAATAATGCGGCATAAATATTGTTAAAAAAAAGGGCCATACTTAAACCCACACAAAACCACACAACCATCTCTCTCCCAGCAATCCGCACGCACTTTACCACACCGCATCAACAACACATAAACTTCACCCACAGCACTCGAGGCCTTCATCCGATCCGATACTAGCACGAAAGCCCAGCACTCGGTGTCAACCGAGCTGAAGCTGCCAACAGCACACCACATCTCCCACTCTCCTTCTCCCCTCCTCCCGACTAACCCTACCCCCACCCTTCCTGTTCACAGATCCGCCAGAGCGCCTGGGGACCAATTCCGTTGGTGACGGTGCGCTAATCAAGTACTGATAACATAACATAACATGTATGATCATGCATACCTGAATAGCACTGCACCATGCATATCTGTGGCACGGCAGCGAACATGTAACAAGGCCAGTAGCTAACGCCCAGTAATGGACACATGCACTGACCATTACCTTTGTAAAATAATAAATGCCACCACATTGACGTCATGCCTCCCTGACATTGAATATGCTTATACTGTCTCCATACGGTTCATAAGTAACATTCTGCACATATTCATACATCGGGGCTGCTGATACCCAAATATGTTACGCTATTGAGATTTATACTGTGCACTGCTGCCATTTGCATGGCCTTCAGGCACTGTGGCAAATCTGAAAGAAAGGTGTTGGGTTAGGTTAGTCGGAAGGGAGGGAAAAGCAAGATGCCTTTGATATTGTATTGTTATATGCAGACCGGAAATACCCTGACCCCTATGGGTGGGTCGTTTTCTAGTTGTCCTGTGTCGAGTGCATAGAGGCATTTGTGTCCGGAGGGGAGCCTGGCGTGCATGTAGTGCTAGGATGCATTGGCTGTGATGTGTAAGTTGATTTGAGGTGCAGCGTCCAGCTGTTTGATGTCTGTTGCAAGGATTATTCAATTGCCATGTGTGAATGGCTTAGTTGGTGTGTGTACAGTGTGCTTAAGCATAGAGGTGGAGAATGTTACTGCAGTGAGGTTAGTGCAGTGCCTGGTGGGCAACACTGAAGCTTCCATCCAGTGTGGCCAGGACATGGGGCCTCATTACACGGAAGGCGGTAATGGTTAACGGTCACCGTTAATGGTAACGGTGACCGTTAACCATTACCGCCTTACTACGAGGTCCCTTAGCGGGTTGTTGCTTTAACGCCTGCTTTTTGCAGGCGTTAAAAACCAACCCGCTAAGGGACCTCGGAGCTAATTACGGCACCGCAAAATTGCGGTGCCGTAATTAGCGCCTTCCCCATTCCCATAGAGCCCTATGGGGCAGAAATGGGAATGGGGAAGGGCAATGGCGGAAGGGGGATTTACCGCCCCTCCAACCTTGGAATGGGGCGGTAAATCCCCTTTCCGCCAAGGCGGTGCCGGTATTTTACCGGCATGAGCCATGGCGCTAATAGCGCCATGGCTCACCACCTTCCGTGTAATGAGGCCCATGGTTTGGTCATGGTGCCCTTCAAGTAAGGTACTTGTGAGAAAATGTCCTGAGGCACCCTGGAGTGGGCTGATATCTCTGCAAGTGAATTGTGCGTTGCGAAAGGTCCTTTATGAGAGTGGGGCACATGGGCAGGAGTGTAAGACATAGAGCATAATCAATCAATCAATCAATCAATCATTTAACGCTACATTTCGTCCCTAAGCCATAAAAGCAACCCAGTTAAGAGTGAAATAAAAGCAATCCTTAGGCACATAGCTAATAACCAATTAAAACACATATGAAACAGTATGAAATACAGAAATACATGCATATCATAAAAATACAGTAAATCGAATTACCAATAAACCTTAAAGTACCTGTGCCATAATTCCCAATTATGACTCCATTTTACATGTGCAAATCCAGTGCCATCAATCAGCAGCAATGTTGTTTAGAAACTGCAGTAGAGGAGTTAAGATGGTGCCATGCACGGAGTAGTTGTGCTAAGTACAGCTCCGGGTAGGGAACAAAGTGCTCAATCATTGCGCGCCATTGGATAAAAGGTATCAAAAAGTGAAGTGCAGGTCCCGCTCTCCGCCCCCGGTGCGGACAGTCTTGGACCGGTGATTGCATGGGGACCCACACAACAAACGTTCAACAAGGCCATGCCAGAGTAATAGCACGGTCATCACATGGCTACAGACAGAGGTCGGCCAAGCTGCCTGACGCATGGAGCGGTGGGAAGGAGAGCACACAGCCTCGGCCTGCCCACCTCGAGAGGACAAATCGGCCCTGCCTGCGTCTGTGCTCCCGCAGCAAGCTTGGGTAACGCTGATCGACCCCTGAGGAAACACCACAGGCCAAGCCTGCAAATGTGTGTCTGTTCTGTCTGGACCATACAGACCCACACCAATGCACGGGAAGGACTTGAGGCAGGGGTGCACTGGTGAAAGGAAGGTTGTCAGAGGCTCCCCGAGCATAAGGCGTGAGAGCCCTCCTCAATGCTGAAGGGGATGGAGAAGAAGATCACCCCGCTCTCCAAAGCTCATGACCCAGTAGAAAAGGGGGAACTGCAACAGTGCTGGAACAAGGCCTATGAGGCAATCAGCAGCAGCAAAGGAAAGATATGGCAGCTCCAAATATTAGCTTGGACATTATAAGTAACGAAACATTCTCCAAAAAGAACTTCAACAATACTTGTCACAATTTCAGGTCTCATTTATGGAATCTATCCAGGAGGACTTCAAAGCGCTTAATGCCGATCTGACGCTCTCCATTAAGGATATTAAAGGGGATCTGGCACAATTGGTCCAAAGGACTAATACCAACGAGTGGACTCTACAGACGGTATAGATGTGGTGTGTGCAAACAGCGAGCTGTTGGAACTTTTAAACGGGACCTCACAGAATTTAGAATTGCAATGCGAGGACTTCGAAAACCGACTGAGAAGGGTGAACATTCAAATAAGGAATCTGTCGGAAGATGTCAGAGACAAAGAACTTAAACCATGCATCCAAAAGCTGTTCAGAAAAGTACTTACTGACACCTCACCAAACTTGATTCAGATCGATAGTCTTCATTGCACAGGCCCCAAAAAAGTGGACAAATGCCATACCCAAGAGACATCCTAGCAGCTATGACCTCATAGACACAGAAGGAAGCCATTCTTGCAGTAGCAAAGCAGAGAGGCACACTTAAGGCAGGGACACAGAGGGGTCCTCTCGGTCTAAGATCCTGCATTCACCACTCTACAAAAACGTACAGAACTGGCCCCCCCTAGCGAAGGAATTGACCTTCCCGTTTGGCCTACTTTTTCAGTGGGGGGGATGGTTCCCAATACTGTATAACTATGTTAGGTGAAGACATCGTCCTCCTACAGCTAAATTAGGATGAGATGAGCATACCTTCAGAGGGAAATGTGAAGACGGTGAAGAAGAGAAAGCCTTGGGAGAAGTCTTTAGCACCTTCAAACAAAAGGAAAAAGGCCTGCAACACTGGCAGGGGGATATGGACAGGAAGTGACAGCAAGGCCCTTGTTCAAGCACCATAGATAGCATCTCAGAACAGCCAACTTGGTATGGAAGTAACTCATCTCAGGTGGGACATTTTCACACGCCTACCCACCAAGGAGCAGTTGAGGGGCGTGTGACAGCAGCAGACTCAGGATTATTTCCCCAAGCGGCAAAACGGAACTGCCACCTTTTATAATCCGATTGAGCTTGTCCTCTACCTTCTATTTGTTGGGTTAGTTGGTCAATCACTCTAGATAGCTCAGGAGCCCATGGGGACTTGTATTGTGACATTTATGTTAGGGGGTTTGGTTTATTATTTATGTTGGTGTCACGAAATTCTACATTGGGTGTCAGGGGGGGTGAGCACCAAAGGAGATTGGGGGAGGGAACATTAATAGTGCACCCATTGTTTATTAGGAAGATAGCTACATCAGATCATGCCCCTGTACAGGCAGATCTCTGCCTCCACCCAGAAAGGGCAGAGATGTGGAAATGGAACCTTCCGACAGAACTCTTATTCGACAGGTCTGACCAGGCGTGCAGAGCGTCACCCCCGAGCAGAACTTGTAATCTGGTGGTATGGTAACAACGGCGCCGGCAGCACTACCGGCACCGTTGTTGCCTTACCACCACATTCGTAATGAGGTCCTTTATGTACTTAGGGATCACCCTCACCAAATCCCTTGGGGCCTTTTTACAGAGCTAATTACCTGCCACTCCTACGAAGTATTAAAACTGACCTGCTTACATCAAGTTCACTCTCAATCTCAGGGTTGGGGAGGATTACAACTATTAAGGTGACCATTCTTCGAATAGTCCTATATCACTTTCAGGCCCAGCCCATCTCGATCCTCAACTCCTTCTTTAAAGAACTAGTGACAGTGGCAAGCTCTATTGTTTAGAGGGGTAGGAGACCTAGAGTTAGTCCAAAATGTCTATTGCTACAAGAAATAGGGGCGGATTAACAGGGGCGTTGCTAGGGGGTGGCTAAGGGGGCTATAGCCCCTGATCTTTTGGTTGTAGCCCCGGATAGAATCCCAGGAGCTACAGCCAAAAGACTAGCTAGCCCCCAGTCCCAACAGTTCCAACATCAGCGTAGCCCCGGGTCTTTTCCAGACCTAGCAACTCTCCTGCGGATTAACATTCCCGAATTTCAAGCTTTATTATGAGACGGCTCTGGTTAGGTTTATCAGCAGGAATGTCACTTGGGGGTCGCCAGGGGTCTCCGCTGTGACCCCTGGCTGGTAGCTTGCGACCCTGGCCATCCCATCCTCCAAAAATAATGCTGCTGAATGGGGGCAGGCTAAATCCAAAACAAGGCACGGCAGGCAGCATGGAAGAATGACTGGCTCCATGTCCTAGCAAGGGCAGCAGCACCACGTGTGAAGAAGAGACAGTAGAGACTCCATCATCAAACATCAGCGTGAGCGTGGAGTGCTTAGCAGCAAAGTTTAAACAAATCATGTAAGTGTAAAGTTTGAGAGGGAGGGCGAGGGTCCCTCGGTCAGGGCGGCTGCTGTGAGTGCAACCCTGCTGGGTGGGTCAGGGAACTCCTCTAAGAAAGAGGGACATTGTCACGTCAGCAGCACTACCTTACACGGCCCAACCCTGCATCAGGCATGGACTGTCCTAGTAGGATGGGGGCGCGTTCCCCCTTAAGCGGCCTCACTGCAGCCTGCTACTGCCGGAGATTACAAGGTGTACTGGTCTGGTTCATAAAAGTTAATCCCTGTGGCAATTTAGTGGCTATTGCCGGAAGTAGAGCCAGCTCAGAAAAGGGCCCTCTCTGAGGAAATGCCAGTTTTGTTTGGAAACTAATTCAGGCATCAGCTTTCCCTGAATCGGCGAACCACCTCATGTCGGGCGGGTAAAACAAGCATCACGGTGTAAGTACTCGGCAGTGTGAGCTATCCGTGGCGAAAGCAGCATCCTGCTCTCTGGACAGTACTCTGCTGCAGTGTAAGTTGCACCTTGGTGCAAGCAGCTGTGTGAGTTGGTTCTTGCAGCGTGAGCTCTGCCCCGGCTCTGAGACATTGCCTGGTGTTTCTGCCAGGGTGCGGTGCTGCTGAGCGAACTTGCACTTATCGTGCCCACACAGGAGATAACTGAGCCGGTATGAGTAAGTTCCCGCTGTCTAGTAAATGAAGCGAGTGGCACCAGTATTTAAAGAAGGAAAACACGTTGATTCCCCCGTTCAATGGTGTGCCACTAGAGTATTTTCAGAGAGTCTGCTCCGGTTGGGGGACATCATCCCATGAAATCGTGGAATTGCCCTTTTTACACCCAAAGATTGCATTGGCATTCAAAACTTTGGAACGGGTTGGCATTCACAACTTTGGAACGGGTTGGCATTCACAACTTTGAAACGGGTTGGCATTCACAACTTTAGAACGAGTTGGCATTCACAACTTTGGAACGGGTTGGCATTCACAACTTTGGAACCAGTTGGCATTCACAACTTTGGAACGAGTTGGCATTCACAACTTTGGAACGGGTTGGCATTCACAACTTTGGAACGGGTCGATAAGAGAGTTAGAAGCTCTTCTAAGGCAGTCCAATTGGGCTACTTCGTATGGTCGTGAACATAAAGTTAATGAGAACTGCTATTGCAATTGTGAGTACGAGTAAGGCACGCATGTGCCATGAATACTGTTGTGTTGGACAAACATTCTCGTAACTATATTTAGATCATGATGTGGCAGTGCTGCCTTACCGAAGGACGACGTTTACACGTTGTCAACAGAGCCCACACTAGAATGAGTTCTGTCATTGCGTGTTCTGCGTGACGGAGTTGATTTTTGAAGTATATTCCTGTGAACTTGTTTCAGAAAAGAAACATGTGCTAAGACGGTCTCCTCTATTTCTGCCCGGCCATGCTCCCCTTGGCTCTCTGTGTGCACCACCAGCATGGCCCAGGAAGGAGAGTACTTACTCAGCCTCAAAGCATCCCGGGCCGGGACTAGATGGCAGCACAGAGCTTGGAAGGCCTGGGTGGGAGCTGGTGGGTGTGAAGCGGAGCCTGGTCTGTTCCATGAAGAGTTGCCTTTGGTTTTATTCTGGAGTTGCAGCCCAGGGTCGGGCTAAATATTCCAACCTAAAACCACACCAAATTAGTGCATACCTAAGTCTATGCCTAGGACCCACACTTTACCAACTCTCATCTTCCTCACCCATCTACCTCTTCCTACTGCCAGAAACCTCACAGCCATCATCCTCCCCTTCATCACCCACACCACCATCATTCCAACACCATCCCATCACCTCCATCATCCTCATCACTATCCCTCTCTGCCCTCGCTATCATCATCACTGCCATCTACTTCACTGCCATCAACCTCAGTGACTTCCTCATCCTCATCTCCATTACCGTCCCCTCCATCACTTCGATTTCTCTCACCCTCATCGGTATCTCTATCACCACCATAATCCTAAAATCACCATCACCCTCACCATAATTATCCTTGCTTCTATCACCCTCACTGTCACTGCCATCACACATACCACAATGACTTCCATCTAGCTTGCTGACATTTATCATGACACAATGATCCTAACCACCATCCCCTTCTCAATCAAATGAGGAGAAGGTGCAAGTGGATCTAGGTCACCTGGCCTAAGCCCCGCACACCTCGTGCCTTCCTGTTTGCCACTCTTTTTCACCACTTAGCAAGCCCACCCACCTGGTGCCTTCCTGTTTGCCGCTCTTTTTCACCACTTAGCAAGCCCCAACCACCTGGTGCCTTCCTGTTTGCCGCTCTTTTTCCCTACTTAAGGAGTCCTCCAGCCTCTTTTCCTTTGCAGATGGGGAGCAGGTGCAAGTGGATCTAGGTCACCTGGCCTAAGCCCCGCCCACCTGGTGCCTTCCTGTTTGCCGCTCTTTTTCACCACTTAGCAAGCCCTGCCCACCTGGTGCCTTCCTGTTTGCTGCTCTTTTTCACCACTTAGCAAGCCCCGCCCACCTGGTGCCTTCCTGTTTGCTGCTCTTTTTCACCACTTAGCAAGCCCCGCCCACCTGGTGCCTTCCTGTTTGCCGCTCTTTTTCCCTACTTAAGGAGCCCTCCAGCCTCTTTTCCTTTGAGATGGGGAGCAGGTGCAAGTGGATCTAGGTCACCTGGCCTAAGCCCCGCCCACCTGGTCTCTTCCTGCCTGCCGCTCTTTTTCACCACTTAGCAAGCCCCGCCCACCTGGTGCCTTCCTGTTTGCCGCTCTTTTTCACCACTTAGCAAGCACCACCCACCTTCTTAGCCCTGCCTCTTCCTTCCTGCTCCTAACTATTAGATCAAGGGCGTGTCTCGCCCGGGCGTCCTAAGCGAAGGGCAGATGAAGAAAAGGGGAATTCCTGTTTGAACCTGTTCGGACCAGGAGGACCCAGGGCCCAACCCCCTGCTCACACAGCAGGTAGGCATGCACCAACATGTCTTACTCCCTCTGGTCCCCGTGATGTTCCCTTGTGCCCCCCATTCTCGCACATGGTGTTGCCTGTTTTGCTTGATTCTTCTACCCTGCTCCCCCCTCACCACAGTCAAGCCTATTTCTGCAGGAGTCTGTCCTGATATATTCTGGTTTCACCATCACCGTCTTGTGGACAATGCTGGATTTGACTTTTATGGACTTAATTCATTCATGGTGCGTCACTCTTTCTCAACTCTCATGCTGGACTTCTTTTGCATCTTGTACTCATGGTGGCCCTGAATCATGCTGTTCCCATCTTCATCTTGTATCCTGGCTTGCAACATTATGTATTACTACTGACTTCTGCAATTGTATTCACTCTCCCCTCTTGCTTCTCCACTCTTTTGACTGCTAACTCTCTGTTCTCTCCTCCTTTCCCTTCTCCCTTTTCCTATCTCCTCCCCTTACTTTCTTCTATGCACTTACTCTATCAGAATTGTCCCTGGACCTAGTATGATAGCAACCTCGTCTGTCTCCTCCTCCCTCCCCTTACTGGTTTTTTCCTCCCCAAACCCCCTCCAGCACTATGTGAAATGTCGTCAGGCCAAATATGATAGCCGCTTGTTTTGTTCCTCCCCTACCTTTCAGCTCCCCTCTCCCTCACCTCTTGTTTTTTTTCCGGCTCTACCAGAAATGTCGTCAGGCCTAGTACGGTAGTCGCCTGTCTGTTTCCATTTCCTTCCCACTCTCCCCCTCCCTTCCTTATCTATGTTTTAGCTCTTGCACTATCTGAAATGTCGTCAGGCCGAGTACGATAGTTAATTTCACATCCTTACTGTTCATGGCCTGTAAGAATGTCATTGTTTTTTCCCTTGTTCCCTCCCTTGCCTTGAAGCGCTTTGAAACACATTGTGTATAGGCGCTATATAAATAAACTATCATATCATATCATATCAATCACCACCATTACGCTCTCCTCCATCACTGCTCTGTCAACGTCGGTTTCCCCAAATGAACGAGCCGGAAATAACCGTTGTGATGGAACATCAAGCGTTGTTTGGAGACAGAAGGTAATAGAGAACAATGTGAGATAAAGCAAGTTAACACAACGAGAGATTAGAACAGAGCGAGAAGGAGGAAGGCAGAGTGGGCGCGAGAATGATGGTCATAAAAAGAGAGACTGTCGTGGGGGTGAAGATAAACAAAGCAGAGACTTTGAGAGATGATGATCAAGGCGAGAGAGAGAGTAAGGTGCGAGAGTCAAAGAGACAGGAGAAGGCAATAGAGACGAAATGAAAGAAAGTAGTAGAGAAGAGGGAAGAGACAGAGAACTGGTCACAGTCTGAGCTCGGGCCCAGGCTCCTGCATGTCCAGTTGCCCTTGCACTGCCTCCGGTCTCCCCAGCACTTAAGGGTCTCTATCAGCAACCCTACAGTCCCTTCTCTCTGCCCCTATGAGCCCCCCGCTGGCTGCACTTGTGAGTTAACTGCACTTCCCCCTTCCCCTCCCCCCTGGCACTTCTCCCCTTCCCTCTTCCCCGCACTTGCACGATCTGAATGACACAAGGCCTAGTATGATCGTTATTTTGTCCTCCCTTTGTTTCCCCCTCCTTGTCTTGTCGCGCCTAGAAACACTTGTGTACATGCACGTTATAAATGCCACAACATATCATGTCAGAAAGGGAGATCGAGAGAGAAAGCAAGAAAGAAAGAGCCAGAGATGGGGGGTTGTGCCGAGAGGGAGAGAGTCTGAGAGAGGGAGAGAGGGAGAGAGAGAGAGAGAGAGAGAGAGAGAGACAGAGAGAGAGAGAGAGAGAGACGACGAAAGGGATACAAAGAGTGAGACAGAGGAGAGAGGTAGGAAGTGAGGCAGCAAGAAAGGCCTTCACCCTAGTAGTGGATATTACTAGTTAATTCTCTAGTGCAAGCTAATTGTTACAGTGCTAAGAAGCAGAAGGAATTCATCACGACGCTCCTCATGAAAACTGGATGTTATTGTTGTATGATTGACCACATGGAGCAGCAGTGATATATGCTCTGAGAGGTGCAGTATTCCTTTCATTCTCAAATCCCCACAACAAGAAATAAAAACCCAGATAAGAATATGAAAACAAGGGTTGGCAAAGCCAATAGGTTGTCTTCTATTGCCTTTAAATAGCCATGCAGTACTATTGTGCTAATACTCACTTGCTATCCTATATAGGCACACTCCATTATACGGTATTGCAATCAAATGAAAGTGCCTAGATACTGAAATCATAGGCCAGGCACTGTGAAGCTTGCAAAGTGAGAAGATGCTTTCACAACTGCAATCCATGTCCTTCCTTTATACGTTCATGTCGCCCTCTTCTATACTCTCCGCTGTTTCTCAGGGAGCATGTGCTGAATAGCATGCCATGCTGTATGTGTGCGTTTGCAACACACCACTTTGCTTGCAGGATTATGCATTCATAAATATTTCCCTAGTCTTACCTTAAAGCTCAGCTCACTGAAGTATAGAAGAAGCATGCAATAATGCTGCTGCAGTTATCCACTGGGAAGGAACTCGTGATTTCGCTCTGTAGTCAATTTTGAAATAACAGGGAGAATCCACATAAAGAGGGGATTTGGGTTCATACCCTTCCTGTGGTAATATGGGCCTTGACACTCTGATATTAACGCTACCTATGATGATCCATTCTTGTGTGAAATGTAGGTCTATTACAGTGATATAGTAACCATATTTTTCTTAGTGTACTGAAGGAGAATGCTTTGTGATGCCACTTCCTGAGATGTCAAGGGGTGAAAGGTCATGCGCCATCCCTTCCTGTGATGTCATTTTGGCCCGGTATCAAATGACATTACACCACTTCCTGTGATGTCACTTGGGGCAGGGTCAAATGACAGCGCTTACTGTGCCATCAGGGGGGTCAAGGGTCATGTAATGTCACTTCCACTACCTCTGGCATTTTGGTAAAGTGACATTCCTGGTTATCAGGGAATGGCTCACTGAGGAATTTGCCAAAATGTGGACTAGAAGGGATAAGGCCAATAGTGGGCAGCCCCGTAGATGAAGTATTGTGGCTCCCCAAAGCGGACAGACCTATAAACATGTACCCAAGTCAAAATACAGGACTAATAGGAGAGGCGCGAGACAGACTCATTTTGAAATATTGTATGGCATCCTTCCCTTCCACATTTACATCCTTACTTAGAAAGCTGCAGTGGTCCCCAGGCCTGGATGCGGGGCTTTTACACACTGGCATGAGGGGGGATGTAAACGACTGAGGGATCGATACATTGGTGACACCCTTAAATCGATTGAAGACTATAAAGGAGTGTTTCAAATCACAAAGAGTGCCATCAATGTTTTCAACAGGGACATTGGGCATCCAACACAGAGCTTAGAACAGCGTCCTCTAGGGCCTTTACCCCTTTTGAGAAATTCCTGATCACCCAGATAGGCTCAATGAACCTACTTTCTGCACTGTACGAGATAGTGTTGGAGGGCGCTCCTGAAAGCGAACTGCGATGCACTGCCAGCTGGGAGGCCATAGAGGACCAGGGCATTACCAAGAAGCAAAGGGAATGGTTGTGGAGACACATCCCTAAACATGTGAGAGTGACACAAATTAGGGAAATGTGGTATAAAAGGCTAGTACGGTGGCACTACACACCCGCTAGACTTCACAAATGTTCACCCACTCGTTGCCCAATTGCTGGAGGGGATGCAATGCTAGAGGGGACTGCTTACACATTTGGTGTGCTTGCCCAAAGATTCATGAGTTCTGGAAATCGAAAGGGGTAATCCTCAGAAAAAGTTCACTTCCCTCTCACTGAATCGTTGTCCTTCTATTTATTGGGTATAGGGGACCCAGAAACACATCCACGTGCCAGAGCAGAAGCTAAGGCGCTTTCCAAGCTGGTTGGAGCGGCATGGTTGCTTTTAGCCCAGCTGTGGCAGAGGGAGCACGTGCCTTCGACACGTGACTGGATACATAAAATATTGGACTCTGTCACCCTGAAGAAGGTGACATACATGTTACAGCAGACCAACGCTGCCTTCCAAAGGGACAGGGAAGGATGGCTTTATACTATCCATATTCTAGCAAAGATGCAAGCTATTAAACATCTGATATCTGCCTAATCCTGATCTCCAATGGCGGTAGTAGGGAGTGGGGAAGGCCGGAGAGAGGGAACAGCTCTGAGAATTTCAGTTGTATGTATTTTTCTATCTGCATTTTAATTCAAAATCAATGAAAAAAAATACACAAAAAAAAGAAACTGCAGTCCAGCGCACCAAGCCCTTTCTAAAAATGTCAAAATAGATTCTAGACCAGCCGGATCCAGCATTGTTTTACAAAACGCAGGGCAACACTGCTGCCCAGATATCTGGTTCTAAGGTTATCATTGACCTAATATGCAGCCTTCTAGCATTGCCCATACAAGGGGCAAAGAAACAGGAAAATCTTGGTCTTCTCCCATTGCAGAAGGTACACACAAAAGTAGGATGCCCATTCTCATATTTGGTCAAAAAGGCGTTTGTGTTCTTATACGGCAAATCCAGGTATGTCTCCAAACCAATGGTCAGTCTGGTACGCAGAGAGTTCTTTTTGGATACAAGCGTTGCATAACTTCTTCAAGTACCATGTCTCGTTGGCATTGTGGACCACAGGTATGTAATACAGACCGGTTCTAGGTCAAAGTTTCGAATGCAAAGGATCGAATGACCAAAGGGTCGAATCAAAAGGACCGAAAACCAAAGGGTCGAATTGTTTTTATTTTTTATTTTTTTTTATTTTTTTGGGGGGGTCCCCCGAAAACCCCCTTTTTTGTGGTAAAAAACACTTTTTTTCAAAAACGGAAACCCCCCAAAAAAAAATACAAAAAAAAAAAAATTAAACCCTTTTGTTTTAGGTCAAATTGACTCTCACCTTTGGCATTCGATCCTTTTGTATTCGGTACTTTAACTGGACACCATACAGACCATATGTGTGTGGATTATTCTAAGAACTAATCACCTCTAGCTTGGTCATCATTCTTTTAATATGGTTCAACCATGGAATGTGTGCTATGATGTGTGCCAGTAAACGGTCTTGTGGTGCCTCGTAATAGAGAGCCAGAGCTGGGGCTTTACATAACTTCAACCAACAGAGTTTGACCACACAAGCAATACCAGGTATTCCTAGTTCCAATTTAGTTGGCATAGGCGGGGCACTGAGGGGCAATGCCATCAAATGTTTTATGGTGCTATTCTCTTCTATTTCTAGTGTTGCAATATTTGAGGGACCCCAAAGTTCACTGGCGTAAACGGCTACAGAAATGGTTTGCATCCTAGATACTTTAGTAGCATGGGAGAGTGTATTGCCACTGGAGTGTTTGGAAATGTTAGTTACAGCCAAGCCTCTTCTTTTGTTATTTGAGCTGCTCAATTGAATGATTAATGCCAGCATAACCCATTTAGTTGTCAACAGTCGTAACTAACAACCTGCTCGAGGGCAATATCTTTAGTAAGAGGTTTACCTGGGAAGCATGTTTGAAGAAAGGTCATTGACTTGGTTTTTGCAGTATTGCTGGTCACTTTCTTCTTTCAGATATGAAAGAAAACATTTCGTTGTTGCTGTAAAAATATATATATATTGTATGCAACAATGTTCAGCGTATGAATGGCCATGTAGATTGACATGGCTGTTTATTTTGTATCAGTCTTGGACATTGACATTGGGCTGCAAGGACGAGCAGAGCTGTTCAACGGATTGATGTCGCTCCATGCAAAGCACCGTTTTGAAGCCCTCTCCCAAACAATTTGGTCAGATGTATTGGCTTTGGGGTCGCTTTTGTGGGGCTGTCTATGCGGCCGCCTGGAGTTGCAGCATTGCAGCACACGTCCTGAAGGATAGATGGGTTGGCTTAAACATAGCTGTTACTGTCTTGCTTAAATCATTCAGAATATATAGAATTGCTCTGGCTGCCTAGTAATTGGAGTCTCTCTTATTCAAGTTGATAGGCTAAGTGCATGTTACATGTCGCTATCCCGATCACTCTCATGGTTATTCAGTGTCTTGACATATCTCTCCCCTGCACATGTAGGGAATGTTCTGGAACAAGGTGCGCCTCCAACGAACAAGATTCCACGAGCCCCTCCCCTGCAGGAGTCATCCCCATAGGACGGCGCCACACTCGTTATTTATTTTTTGCTGAAGACAAAAACGTGTGCCACTAAACTATTGAAATTTGCGCCTCCTAATGGCGACACCATTTTAATTTCTTGAATGACAACGTAAGGTTTAACCCATCGAGGAGCCGTCAAAATGGAGACGTAGACTGGCGACTAATTTCTCAGGACGGGGAATATGTCAAAGCTGTTGCTTCGCCATGGCAACCACACATTTTCATTAAACACATTCTGGAGTGTTGATATCTCCATATTGACAAGATCATGGGCAGAAAAAAAAGAGTGCAAATGGATTTCTTTCCCCCCATCTGCAAATGTTATTACCGGAGGTTAAAAAACATCCTAGCATCTCGCAGTGTGAGCCGTCTGCTCCCAATTCCCGGAGCTAGACTGATTTAGAAAAACGTGTCCCATCCCTGGATCTCTTGTCAATGCTGTCTAAGCTGCTTTAGCAGGAAGTGGGTGGAGGGAAAATGCGCGGCGTGTTTTAATATAATACTCCCATTAACCGGAAGCAACCTGGCAAGGGACTCTATGTTGGAAATGTGCAAAAAAAAAAAGTCTTCCAACATTCAATAAAATCAGAGCCTTCTTTTTTACCAAACGAGTTCTGAGCAATGGACAAGTTGTTGGTTTTCAGGATATATTTCATATAGTGTCTCGATTTTTCTTCCAAATATTCCTTTAGTCATGAATTTATGCCGTCTCATATTTTCAGTCTTTTTTATGCCCAGTCACCAATATTGGATGCTTCTTGCAGCTCTGCTCTAACCACAGAAGGTTCTGGAAAACTGACCTGATGAGGTTTCAAAGGACCTGGTCGAGATTTAGAGACCAGTAGGCCTAATGAACACACTAAACGGTGCCTCACGCTGGCCTCTGGGGGTCTTTGTTTCCATTTCTGTCACTTTTTCTGTTATGTATCTTTGTAGTGTATGATGGGGAATAATCTTTTAATGTAAAGAAAAGGCAAAATGGCATTCACAGGCAGACAGAAACAAATGCACTTATTTCGTTTTCATGCCCAAATTACCACCGGTGTGGTGTCAGTGCCCTGTATATTCAGTCCTGTGCATCATACAGTGTCCATGGAGGCGCATATAAAATCACAGAAGGAGATAAGTAGAACGAAGTAGCAAAGTACGATGGGGTGGTAATGACTTAATGAACTGAGGTGGCTATTGGTCAGCTGTCTAGTTTAGAAACCGGATATCCGGTCTCCAAACCAGAACCCAGACCAGTTTTAAGGGCGCCGCTCTAAGTTGGGTTAAAGTAGGTTGGTTTTTTGTTGCTGATGGTTTAGTAAAATCGGCGAATCTTAAGAATCTTAACAATCTTATATATGGTAAGTAGAGAAAATCATTAAGAAATGCAGACAGACAGTGCAGGAATTTGCTAGTTGGTCAGATGCGCAAGGGACATGTATTCCTGAGTCGGGCTGTAGTATCTACTTTCCTTCTCTATGTCGTCTTGTGCCTACAAGCAATGCTATTCTTTTCTTTCTTGCTCTTCGTTCTGGTGCATTTTCAAGCATCCACAACACTGAGAATTCTTCAGTGCACCCTAATACCAAGAGGTGGCGATGTGACGACCGCTGAAAACGAAACCTTGGTTCTTTGGCCCCGTTTGCATGATGGTCCAGCTCACTGTAACACTGGGTGCACAAAGAACTGTGATCATCTGTACATTGATGCTGGTGCACACTCATTTGGGGACGAGAGCGAGTGCTGTGAGTGCAGATGGCAGAGAAAGCAGTGACTCTTGTCGGGAAGCACTGTGCTACGTTACTCATTTTGGAAACTGACCTGCGTTGAACACAGTCCCTTTAAACCTAAACTGACCTGCTGACTTAAAGAGGCTGCCCGCATGTGAAGCGCTTGTGCAAGAGCGAATGCTGTGAGTGCAGACGGCAGACAGAAGATGGCAGGTGGGAGTGGAGATCAAATGCTTACTTCGGATCGAGTTGGAAGAACCATTGGCTATAAAAGCCCATGCTGAAGGAGAAGTCTCAAAGGTACGTGACACGAAGTAAAGGGCCCGCAGCTATGGGAAAAGCGTCCATTTCTGATCAAACGCTAGCCATAGACATGCAAGTGTAGAGAAGCAGATGTACACATCATCTCTAGTGCCCGCCCCCTCACCTCCATCATATTGGAAGAACAGCAAGAAAGCACTGTGCATGACACCAGGTATTATCCCAAAACCGCATTGAAGATATGAGAGACGTTATGCGCTCAGACAACCAAATCGAGAGATACCCTCACACTGATGTGGTGGAAGGATGTCTGCATATACCATTGGACACAGAAGAGCTGTAAGTGAATTCAGACAGGGTAAAGTGACGTCATCAAAAAGAAGACAGGAGGACGCACTGAAACAATATGCAAATACTTAAAGAATGAAGATGTAATTGAAGGAACAAAATAAACATTTATGCAAATACGAAGAAAACCATGTATACTAAGAAGATAAGTGAGGAGAGATGCAGTAGATGTACATACACAGGAATGCGAGATAGATAAGAAATACAGAAGCTTGCTGCAGTAGAAAATATGACGTGGGTAAAGCAGCAATGATGAAAAGATGGACGTCAGTTTCGTAAACTAGTGAGCTAAGAAGCCTCAAGTAGAGAGATTGAGGCTGCAGGATCTGACAGGTGCTGGAAAAAAGCTTAGTGCGAAGAACAAAGAATATCTGTTTGGCCTGGGATCAAGGATGCCACACAAAGAGGTAACTGCAAGGCTCAAGGGGAATCAAAGAGGATAAGCTACATACGCACAACATACTTCTCTTAGATTAAGTACAGGAGAGAACATTTGCAAGTGCCAAGTATTGAACAATTAAAGATACAGAAAGTATAGGCCAGACAGAGTGACCAAGTCTCCAGAGGTCAAGAGCAGTAATAACACCCAGCATAATTCAATCAAATATCATGAAATAAAAGGTCAAAATGCACAAAATCGTGGTCTCCTCACAAGTGATGTAAGATTGGAAAACAAGGCCTATTCATTATGCTCCAACTCAAGATAGCGATGCATCTACACTCCCTTAAAGGTCCCAAGGAAGTGAGCAGTCAGCAAGGTCAAATACAAAGAAGCCCTGGCTTAGGGCTTAACTGATGAGAGATGGTAGGCTAATTGGCCAAGTGGGCAGTGTTCTGATGTTGTCCTCTGCACCTGTATTTCGGTTTGCTTACGTGCTGCTAACATGCCGAATATCCAAGGTTGGGAGAGAATGCCAAACAATCATGAGGGCCTATGTAGCGATGAACCATACATTGTTGCAGAGGTCAATACGCTGCTGTCATTCTGCTAATAATCTGTATTACATGTAGTAAGAGGTAGTTCTATGGTGCCTACCAGATAGAGGGCAGAAAATTATGTTACTAACACCTAATTGAAGTATAGGTATATATGTTACCTTAACTAATCCCTCCTTGCAATAGGATATTACTTTTTGCCTCGTAGGGTGACATCATAGCTGATGTACATTGAGGTATAAAGCCTTTGTGAAATTGAAATGTAGATACGAGTGAGCTACAATCTGTTTGTTCACCAGGTTTCCCTACTTTATTTGAGCTGATAATAAAGTAGTATTTTGCCATCTTTTTTGAGTCTGACCGGTTATTTTGGTCTGAGATCGTTTATTGGTAATTCCATCTGGCACTTGGAATTACCAATAAACGATCTCAGACCCAAATAACACTGCTACTGCGCACAGGTTCCTGTAGAGGTGGGTATAGCTATTGGGGAGAAAAAGACACTGAGGAAAGTGTGAAAGATTGTAACCCTGCAAGCCCAAAGGCAAATAAACAGACTACAACTGGTAGGTCCAGGTGGAGGGGGATGTTAAAAGGAAAGATCACTGCTTATTACCCTACATCAAATGAACAAGAGAAGAGTAGTGAGAGCGCGCCTGTTGAACTAATTATGCAACAATTAGAAAGCAAAGAAGAGCAGCAGCAGAGTCAATCTCTGAGCATAGAGAATTACAACTCTTGAGACTCTGTTATAGCCTCAAGGAGCACCAGGAAGTATGAACGATACAGAGCTGTAAATGGACCCTTCCTCTCCAATCAAAACAGTGATCAGGGGGAGTGAGACTGTGAGTACAAGAGAAGTAGAATCCATCAATGCGTCCATGAGCTCCTTGGTCTCTGCTTCATCATCTGATGTTTGAGACTGTATGGGGTCAATGGAAATCACTGCCAAGACAAGAGAGACAGTAGTTTTAATAAAAGGTGATCTTCGCTCCTTGCTCAAGGTAATATTAGAGTTATGTGTTGAGATACCCAAAAAACATGAATATTGCCTTGATAAGGTATACACTCTGCAGAAATCAAAAATGCCTTTAGAACTGCTATCTTCCACTTTTGCAGGGGAAGGAGAAGAGTCTCCGTGGAGCAGGACTGTAGGACCAACAGAATTACAAGAAATTAAATGCCGGTCATTGAAGTCATAGTTACGGAAGAGTTGGAGTCCCAATCCAGCACTCAAACGATCCCAGAGAAAGAATTGACCTCCAGGGAACCTCAGAACAGGAGTCTGGTACCTGATGTTTTGGTCCTGGAGCAAGGTTCTCCTGAACCCCTATGTGAAGAAGGGGTGGAAAATCAGTCATCAGAGGACATAGACTTCTATCGCCCAAAGCGAAAGCTTCTGCAAAGAAACAAGCTAATAAAGCAGACTTTATTGGAAAAAGAGCCTGCTACGGGAGCAAAGAAGAACACTAATTCATTGGCTATTGCTGATTCTGAGCGATATGAATGTGTTCGTACTGAGGTCATCATTGAGATTAGAGTGAAACCTCTGAAAAAAAACAAGGGCAAAGACATCTAAACATCTCAATTCACGTGTAACTGGTACTCTGGACCACGGGATACGACAACGACGATCAATGTCCAGTGATGTAATATCTAGGAGTGAATCAGTGCTAACTGCTGGTGAGACCCAAGGGCCCAAGGAATATTAAGACATCACACAAGAGGAAGAGGACGATGATGGAATGATGAATGCATCAATTCAGGAGGATATACCAACGGAAGAGTTGAATGGCAGAGTCCCACTGAATCAGAACTTTCAAGGGGAGATGAGGACAAAGAGGTACAATGATATGCCCAAGACAAGCATGGTCACTGATAAAAAAAATCACGATGAAGGACTTATTTGCTAGTCAACTCACCATTACTAAATAGACATGAAGTGCTCAAAATGATATGTTCTGCCGCACTTGAGGGTGATCACAACAAAAGACATTTCTTTGATGGAAATCCCAAATTTGGTGGCAGACAAAAACTCGGCTTGCCTCCATATGCAAAATACAAATATGGCTGAATACTTAAAGACCTCAGCCCCTGACTTCCAGTGTATGGGGTATAGCCAAGTTTGGTATCATATATAAACCAAGCCCGAAAAGGTTATAAGGGGTTAGATTATAAGAAGAATTTAAATGAAGCAAAGGGTGGCAGTGATGATCAGAAGGTCCCCCAAATAGGTGAGTGGATATGGGTTCTGCATGTGGCTAAGGAAAGAAACACAAACTGGTGGAACGTAAAGAGTAGCTTAAACCAATGTTCATTATTGGCTGGAATACAAGGGGTCATTCACATTTTGTCTATAAAAAGGATGGCCTTAAAATATTATTAGAGAAATACAATTTTCTTTTACAGGAGACTTGGTTATTGAGGAAACTATATAGATGGGTTTACTTGTTTTACTGTGTTTTAATGTGTTTGCATCAAAAGGAAAAAGCTGGTAGGCCATGGGGAGGTCTGGTTATTGGCATATCTAACAGATTTAGAGTCTAGGATAATCGAGACCCGCCTAGCTAAGGGGAATATTGTGGATGTACAGTTTAGTGAAAAAGCACCAGTTTCGGGGGCAAATAAATCTGCTGGTTAACATCTATAATCTTCTGCGGTGAGTGAAATCTATGGAAATATTAAGGGCCATAGATAACATACTGGCGTTTTGTTTAACCTCATACCCCATGGGAAGGATTTGTTTTGCGGGCAAATTGCAGTTGATTAGAATGTAGGTATGAGCATGGGCTATAATTCCCGGCTGATGAAATGGCTAAATGCAATGACCAAACAGGGCCCGAAAGCTTTGGACCCAAAGGGGGATGAACGGCTTAAGGAACAATATACTTGGGGAAATGGCAAAAGTAAACTTCGGATTGATTATGTTTTCATGAGTCTGGATACAAATTATAGCATGGCTACTATGAGACATAATCCCACAAAACTTACCAGCTATAAAATACTGCTGGTCAAATTCCCCAGTAAGCAGAGTAACAATGACCCTGTAATGGGTGGTGACTATGAAGTATCCAATGGGAAAAACAGAATTAGATGGATGGAAAAAACATAGCAGCACTGAATAATAAATTGATCAGTTTAAATCAGAGATCACTGAACAAGAGATTGAGAATACAGCAAAAAAAGTGAGCTATGCTATGAAATATGGAATTAACAAAAAGAAAAAGACATTTGTAAGAAAAAGGACAAATAGGGAAAAGCCATTTCACTCCGTCATAGTGGATGTCAAGAAGGACAAAGCGCGGAACATACGTGCCATAAAATCCCTATAAATGAAGTGTAGATTTTTGGAAGGAGAATCCAATAGAGTGATCAAGAAATTAGAGGCCAAATGTAGAAATTGACCAATGGGACATAAGGCATCAAGAAGGACCGTCAGGTGGCATTCTCTGTTTGTCCTATTAAGGAAAAATGACATGTGTACATTTTGGTATGAGGTGAAGTGAATTATGGAACCTCCTTAGGTTCCATAGTACACTTCACCTCATATCAAAATGGTTTACCCAATCCAGGAGAGTGAGTGGCAGAAGTATGTGCAATGTTTGTACAGGGCTAACAGCATAGTTCCAATAGAACATTTCACAGTAAGTAAAAATGGAAAAATTATAAAATTCCCTCTGGAATACATTGAACGAGCTACCAGAAAATTGAAAACACCAAGTGCTCCCAGCTGAGATGGGCCACTTAATAATGTCTCAAACAGAATCTGCAGTTGTGGACAAGAATACTGTGGAAAGGGTTGAGGGAGGCCTTATACCAGCCTCCTGGCAATAATCACTACTAATTCCTGGCCACCAAAAAGGAGACCGGGTTAGCACTACCAACTACAGGTTGTTTGCTATGTTAGATGTCCCAGGAACATTATTTTGCACACTTCTCCTAGAAAAAATAAAGGTTTGGAAAGCTTCCAGCTTTTCACACCACAGCAAAATTGGGTTCCGCAAATAAATGGGCACACATGAGAACATCTGTGCATTACAATCACTAATCCGAAGTACACTATCAATTAAAGGAAATAAATTATACATTGCTTTTTTGGATTATTCTAAAGCATTCGATAGTGTAGATGTGGGTAGATTATGGGAACAAATGGAAATATGATGCATGGACAGTGATCTTCTCTACCTGATGAAGCAATTTCATACTGGGACCTCTGCGGCAATACGATCATTGCAAGAGGGACATATCACTGGATATGTTGAAACAAGGAATGGAGTCCAGCAAGGTTCTGTCCTTGCTCCAATACTATTTAATTTATACATGGCCGACCTTGGTATGGTATTGAGTAAAACAAACACTTGCCCCCCCCAAAATAGGAAAAAATCTGATTGGATGGTTAATGTATACAGACAATACGATTTTATTAGATAAGACGCCCATTGGCCTCCAAAGGACACTAACTGCACTTCACACATACTCAAAATGCCAAGGATTAGAAATCAATAAATCCAAAACTAAAATTATGGAGATAGGAAGAAAGAAAATTACAAGGCACTTCTCGTGGAGAATTGATGGACAGGTGATAGAGAAAACTAGAGCATATACATATTTGGGTGCACTCATCACTCCCCAATGCTCCATTGAAGAGAATAGAGAGTGGATCTTCACAAGGGCACTTAGCAAATTTGGCATTATGAAAAAACTAACTTTGATGGCTGTTCGATTGAAGGTTTAATACAGGTATATCGTATGAGTATGATTCCAAGTATTCTATAAGGTTCAGAGATGCATAACAACAAGGAGTTTCAATGGCTCAAAATATTAGAAGGTAGCATCTAGCGTTCAGCATTAGGATTACCACAATGTACCCCACTTGAAGTGATTAGAATGGAACTGGGCTTGGTGTCTTTGACAACTCTTTTGAACATCCAAAAAAGTCTGCTTATGTTCAAGATACAAAATGACGAGGGTAAAACTCAGTTTGGATGGTATAGCACCCTTCAGAGCTCGATGGGGTGCGTCCATGCGAAAGTATGGACCACTGAACTTGAGGCTTTTGTACAAAGATTGGTTATAGTATGGACTGCATTGGTAACCAAACAAATGTCAAGAGAGCCTTACCAAACTAGCCTATGAATGGGACTGTCTTGGCTCTATTTACCATTTATGGGGGGAAGATCATATGTGAAATTTGTTGAAAAAAGATTCATGTAGCCAAAAACCCTTCTCATATTTAGTAGAATGGGATGACTTTAAGCTGAGGTATTTTGCTATGAAATTGAGCCTCAACCTATTACCTACAGTATCGGGATAGGGTGCGAGAACACAAAAACCTAAGGAGCCATCTGCATGTGGACTATGGGACTCTGAAACAGAGAGAGTTGAACACCTTATTACAAAATGTGCTAAGCTAGAAGAATTCCATTTGAAAACATATGGAATAATGGGGCGACTAGGCTCTATACCAACTATACCAAACAAATTGTCCCTCTGGCAATCCATCTTTAATATGCTATCACCGGCATTAACACGAGCGGCCTGTAGGGTCTGTAGACATGCAACACGTGATAGATACTGCTCTTAGTCTGGATAAGGTCTGACTAGAACTAGACACAATGCGGTTAAGGACAGAGGTGGCACAGATGACTCATTGAGGCACTATATCTGATTTTAAGGATGTAAAGGTGAAAAGTTAGGGAATTTGTATGTTAAATATTTTAAGTGAGGATTGTGACATTTTAACTATGATGTTGGTTTTAGGAATTGAAGGATTTTATATGGTATTGTGAAATTCATCAAATGTATTAAGTGTTATTGTAATATGAAATATGTGTTTAGTTTGTGCAAAAGTTTGAATAAACTAAAAGCACAATTTAAAAAACAACAACAAAAATAATATATACAAATGTGAAAAGTGGTGGTTTGCTGACTTCTGCCTGTGACGCCGAATCTTGGAAAGGAGCGACGCACGTCGTCTATTTGGGCAGAGGTGCTGTGCTGGGGCGCCGGGCTACACCGTGAGACAGAAACACGTCTGAGGCTTGCCTGGGGTCTGAAGCAGAGTATCTGAGATGTAGCCATTCAGGCTGACCTGCCAGTATTTTTGGTGGTAGGATCAAGCCTAATTTGCATTTGGGCTTTACCCTACTGTAATATCACAGGGCTAAAAAAGCGATGGTCTAGACTAGAGCATTGTCCAGAGTAATTTCCAGCGGTAGTGATTAATTAAAAGCTTTTCTACCCATCATGTGTCTGTTTTGCGTGCTCTGCATCTGTCACAGAACCTTTTGGGAAGCCCTTGCTGCTGCCTCGCAGTACAAACACAGGCAGGAATGGATAAAGCATTGTACAGTGGACACTGTGAACATTGGACTTAAGCAGGAGTAAGCTAAGGTTGCGCATGCGCAAGTTCTATTTCCCTGTTACCTTTAAAATGATCAGAACAACAATAACTCTGGCTGCTAAGAAAATTGCTGGGCCTGGTAAACAATAGCAGGGCTGGTATTAGCATATGGTCTCGGCGCAGGTGTAGGTGCTGATTCTAAGCAAATGAGAATGCGGTTACTATGCCGATTAAGACCCAAGGATGGACCCTGGCTGATCCCTTCCAAGGTCCTGCGTGGCCGGTTAGAATGGAGCCCATATTTCCTCCGGCAAGAAGATGTTACTTCAATTTCCCTGTAAGTAAGGATCGGGCTCCTTTGGTAGATTAATGGTGCTAGACTGCACTCCCCCTGAGATCAAATGCCATCTTGACTCCTCTGCTATGCCTCGTAACCAAGGAAATGAGAGGGCCTTCCTTAAAGGTACCCACAGGCAATTTGTAAAGTGATGTTTCTGCACGAGGAAGCATATCACATTTTCAAACAGAAACCAAGCATGCGTACAGACTGTGCTTCCCTAATATGTATTCCTTTCCTTACTGTTTGACTCGTTTCATAGTATAGGAACTCTGAAGTATTTTGTTCATTGGCTTGATAAATATAGTTTTAAAGGAAAAGTATAGTTTGAAACAAGCATTGGCAGAGCCAACCGTTTTGGCTTTTGTGAAGACAAAGGATAGGAACTATTGCACTACTAGATGGCCACCGCTGGAAAATGTTATGGTTACCTGAAAATATAATGGCAGTGCCTGGAAATTGCCTACCTAATAGTGATGCACAAGCCTAAGGTGTTGGCTTTGCCAATGCTTTTTTTTAGAATGACTTCAGTGAAAGGAACATATGGCCAAAGGGATTGACATGGCCATGGGTGGTCAATGGGTGGGTAAATAATCAAACAGCATCCTCAAGCTGTTTGTCCTTATGATTCCCTAATTGTACTCGAATGCAATAGTTTTGGCTTGTATGTAGCACTAATGTGCCACCTAATACCCCAACCAAAAAAGTACACATCGTTTTTATAAATCGTATACCTTAGAATGCTAAAGAAAAATATGTTGTGATGCAAGTCTGCAAAATAAGTAAAAACGAAATATACAATATTTCATCGAAAGGTAAGTCTGTGGGATCATTCTGAAGGGATTAGGAAAATGATTTCTTAGTTTCATAAAAGTGTTACCACTTTATTATTTTATCAGCAGCATCACTGATCTGTGGCACATCTACCTTAGGGACCATTAGCCAAATATCCAGTGGATTTGACCCCCTAGTCTCCTAGTGGGGCCTAAACAATATCTTCCATGTATGCTAAGGATGCCATCAAGCATTTAAATACGATATGGTCTTTTATTTATTTATTTATTTATTTATTTATTTATTTATTTATGTGTAGAGCGCCAAAGCACTCAGGCATCAGGGCGCTACATATACACATCAGACCAAGAATGGAACAACATATAAAGCTACAGATAATGAAGAAGGAGCTGGGGCAGAGGAAGGATTAGTCAAACAGAAGGGTCTTGAGCTGTTTCCTAAAAGATTGCTGATTGGTTTCTAATCTCAGTATTGTTGGCAGAGAGTTCCATGCTTGGGTTGAGAGAAGATCGACAGATCTACTCATGTCTCTACATTTTTTTCTTCTGGGTACATTCAACTTGCCTGTGCTGCTAGAGCGGAGTTGTCTAGATGGTGTTTAAGGCTTACTTTGGCCTTGAGATATGGCGGGGCATTCCCATGAATGCATCTGTGTACCAGGGTGAGGACTTTGTAACGTATTCTAGCTTGTATTAACAGCCAGTGTAGTTTTATTTTGGACTGCTAATGTGTTGTCTCCTGGGTATATCATAAATGATACACATAGCATCATTTTGTATTGTCTGTTGTTTTTAAATGCAGCAGGTTTTTGTCCCAACCAGAAGGGCGTTGCAGTAATCCATGCGGGGTAAAATGATTGCCCTGGTCAAGATTGTCCTGTTCCTTTGAGACAGGAAAGGTTTTTCCTGCCTCAATACCTTCAGGTGATATTGGGAAATGCTGATTACTCCATCCACATGTGCCTCTGAGTTCACCGTGACGTTCATCTGCACGCACAGGGTTGTAACTTTGTCTTGGATTTTTATACTATTTTTCCCGATATTCATGTGTGAGTTTTCAGGGCTGAGTTTCCATCTACCCGATGTTGAGCCAAAAATCATCAATTCAGTTTTCGCAGGATTCAGGCACATTGGATTCTGTGTCATCCATGTGTTGATCAAGTCGTGTGTGTAATTTAACTGTGTCAAATTCTGCTCATAGTTTCCCCTCAATTCCATGAGGATCTGCGCGTCATCCGTGTAGTTAGAGAATTGCAGCTTCAGGGCTATTAAGAGGTCTCAGAGGGGCTTGATGAACACATTAAACAATGAGGAGGGCGGGTATGCTCCCTGTGGTACTCCATCCTGTACCAATTCGGGTGATGAAATTGCCTCTCCCCAGCCTACCCTGGATTTCCTATGTCCAAGGAAGGAACCAATCCAGTTGCTTGCCTCCTTGGTGCATTGCCCAAAAGTACGCACACTGTCCACTGTCCAGAAGGCGAGTGTGTTTAAGCAAATCAAAAGCTGCGGACAAGTCTAAAAGTATAAGTAAGGCTGATTTTTCTTCGTCCACCGTGCTCAGCATGTGCGTTTGTAGGTCCGCTAAGGATGTCTCTGTGCCATGGAAAGCATGAACGCCAGATTGCTTTTGGTGAAGGATGCTGGCACTTTCCAGGTGTTGTTGTATCTGCTTTGTTGCTATTTTGTCTATCACCTTAAACAGGAAAAGAGTGTTAGTAAGTGGGCGCATGTTGCTCGGATTATTTTGGCTTAATCTGAGTCTTTCTGGTAGAAGAGTAACTACCACCTCCTTCAGACTGTCTAGGACACTTCCACAACTGAAGTAGGAGTTCATGAAATGCACCAGGAAAGTGGCAAAGATGCTGGTATTCTATAGATGAATTTTAGATGGTAAAATCTCTCCAAGACATCATGTGGTGTGCATGGATTTTAGTGATTCAAGTATCGTTTCTTTGGCTACCGGTCGGAAGGAGAAGTTCTTGGATGGCTGGGAATTTTCCTCAGGAGAGGGGTGTTGATGGGTAGGAAGTTGTTTTAATGAGTTAGAGATCTTCGAACGGGCCAATACTATTTTGTTTGCGAATGATTGCTGTACCCTGTCACAGTCCTCGGGCGTAGTTTGGGCTTCTCTAGGCTCCGGTAGATTTCGAACAATGTTTTTTAATCGAATTTCTGTATTGTTGAATCGAATTTCTGTATTGTAAAACGTTCTTTTGCTTCTTATATCTATACTGCATTTGTTTCCAAACCTCTTTGTTTTCACAAATAGGCTCTTTTACCCAGATTCTTTCTTTCAAGCTGTCTTTTTCTTGTTTTATTCTGAGACAGGGCAGATGTATACCAGGATTGTTTGTTGTTTTTATTCCTGATTGTTTTAGGTTTTAGTGGGGTGACTCAATCCAGGAAACCTTGCAACTGTGAATTGTAGATATCCAGTAGGAGTTCAGGTGGGTATGAATCCCGAGTGAGATCCATAATCTGTTCAGAACATCTTTCTAGATCTCCTGAGTTTATGCTTTTCAAGTTCAGACTAATATTTTTTTTTGGCAGAGGGTGTTTATTTTTAAATGGCTTTCTCGGTAATTGAATATTAAATTCTACCAAGCAGTGATCCGACCAAGGGCAAGCTAGCGTGTCAGTGATTTCAGGGTGATATTTCTTGTGGCGATCCAGTCCAAGTCATTGATATGCTTATATGGGTTGGCTCCTTATAAATTATTTGAAAATCCATGCAGTTTAGCTATTTTTCCAGGTCTCTGGCCTCTCTGTCTTTAGGATTGCCCAACCAATAATTAACATCTCCAAGGACTATACTTGAGCTGTTTGGTCTATTCAAGGGGGTCAGTAGGTGAATAAGGTCCTCGTTAAAATTTGGCATAGTATCGGGTGGGCGGAAGACAAGCACAAGGTTGATGCAACAGTTTGCATTTGAGACTAACTTTCTGTGGATAATCTCACCATTGTCACATTGGATAGGAGATTCATGCCCATGCCAGTCTGATTTAATCAGAGAGGCAACACCACCTCCTTTCCCTTGCTCTCGGTTTCTGGCAAAGAAGTTGAAACCTGGTGGGGTGGCCGTGCTAATCTTAGGGCCACATGAATCATTCAGCCATGTTTCAGTGGCACACATAATGTCCAGCTTATTATCCACTATGTATTCATGAATACTGATGGCATGCTTAGCTAGGCACGTGTGTTTAGCAGTGACATTTTTATAATGGCAGGTTTTTGGATAATATCCATTGTCTTTTGTTTTTGTATGGTATTGATCATTTGTTCTTCCCTCTTAGGGGTGGGTGTGAAGGGCCCTCAGAGATTCTCAATCTGGTTTCACATTTCTACCACGAGGGAATGTTCTATGCTCGAGATACATCCTCCTTGACCAATTGTGCTTGATGGAGGAAGTAGCAGTGTGGACAAGGGTTCTCTCCCATTTTGACTCGTCAGAATTTGCACAAGAGGGGACAGTTCATTCGATTTAGCCTGAGTCCCCAGTAAGTTAGGTTGTAACAGGAGGGTGGGGCTTCTAAATATTTTAGTAGTTGGTGGACCGGAGTCAGGCAATGTTGTTGATGGCTTTCGGTTTGCTCTGGTCTCAGTGTGTTGGGCACTTTTCCCTGTCGCGTTGGGTCATTATCGAGGTATGTTTGTGCAATATATTTTTCAACTATTCTTTCGTGGTTTAGCTTCTGCGCAGCTAATAACAGTAATAGTTCTGGTAGAACTCCCATGGCTATGAGATAAAGAACTAAAAGACAGCATCTCTTATGTCATTCCAGGCAAAATAGCGTATTTCTAATAAACGGGATTGGCTCTCAGGTGCAGCTGGCCCATGGAGGCGGGAGGGGTGGTGCCCCACCAACAATTCCACTCCCCACCATGTCCACAAGTAACAACAAAATCCTGTCACTTGGGGCATGGTGGGGCTGCTCTGAATGTGCGCTGGGAGCGTTGTGATCCACCATCCTCACTGCACATGCGCATTGCAGGCCAGTACCGGGTGGCACTGCTAAGGCCGAGAAACCTGGCTGAAAAGGATGCCTGGGGGTGTTAAGAAAGAAACACCCTCAAGTTATCCTATTCTTCACTCAGCCCCCTGCCCTGTATCTCAAACAGACTAGGGGTTGGGTCACTTTCCAGACCCCTCCCCAGTCTGTGCAAGAGATAAGACAGGGGGCAGGGAGGTGAGGCAGGGTCAGTCAGCCTATGAGCATCGACCATCCTCCAAGTGCGAGGGCCATAAAGAAACCAAACCAAACTGGTTTTGTTTCGTGCACGTGGGGCAGGCTCTCCAGAACAGACATTGGCAGAAGGAGCTGCTTAAGCTGGGAGTCAAAACCTAAAACGAAATTTAACAGCAATTATCAATACTCCTCCGTGCATAGTATTCATAATTGCTGTGATTTTAATTTTTAAGTTTCCTGCAGGGCTCTCCCGCGCCGGGGGAGCCCAGGAAACCTAAGAGTATAGGTGGGCTCACCACAACCAGGCCTGCCCTGCGTCCAGGGAACGAAACCGAAACCTATGAAAATGTTGAGGCCATGCCATTTGCCACACATCATGTGTTGCACATCCTGAGCCGCACTAATCAAATGTTTTCAACATCATAAATAGCAACAAGCTGGAAGTTTGTCACAAACTTCCAGCTCGTTGTTAAACTTCCAACTCGTTGTTATTCTTGATGTATCGGGAGGATAGCTCAAGGACAAAATGCTCCCCTTGTAAGCAAGAGGCCACGGAACACCACACGTTCGATCCCTGGGTGCGCGCTTAGAAACCTCTAGGTATTAAGCGCGTTATAAATAACCTATCATCATATCATGTTGAAAACATTTGATTAGTGACTTAAAGCAACTTTATTTGTTTGCATGTCAAGATAGTAGATATT
The DNA here is from genome assembly GCF_040938575.1 of Ambystoma mexicanum. Taxonomy (NCBI): domain Eukaryota; kingdom Metazoa; phylum Chordata; class Amphibia; order Caudata; family Ambystomatidae; genus Ambystoma; species Ambystoma mexicanum. The sequence continues at coordinate 1,092,991,120 of NC_090930.1, forward strand.
GTCATGGGTTTTGACCCATGTTGAATCAATAGACTGGGTAGATGTGGGGATGAGCTGTCGCCGCCCATTATTCTATCCCAGAACAAACTCAATCAATAGACTGGGTGGATGTGGGGATGAGCTATCGCCGCCCACATTCACGCCAGAATAGGAGAACTGCGCAGTTGGCACGAGACCACTCCAAAGATACAACCTTCTTGTGGGGAATTAATTTTCTTAATCCCAAAAATGGTTGCATTACCAGTACTCACCACTATCAGAAAGCCGGCGTTTTAAAACCACCAGACTTTTGTGTAAAACTGAACAAATGAAACAAAACCAGACCAAGGAAAGACTTGCCAAGAGGTGGATACAATGTAAAACTATATTCTGAAATGACTTGAAGGAAGTAATTATTTAATGTATATGTAAAAATTGTAAGTGATTTAAACTGGGAACAAAAAGTGACATTTAGCGGAAACCTGGCTTAATGAAACTGGATTCTGCCTGACAACTACCCCCGACAGGAGTTAAAACCTGCTCAGCCACTCTTCCCGTTGCCAAAAGGAGTTGTCACCTCTCTGATTAGATTAGGGGTGGAGCAGCTGGGGACTACAGGGAGTTGAACAAAGGCCTGTCCTGGACTCAGGCAAATGTTATATTGGGGGCCTCGTAAAAGTGGCTTCCTCTTAGGGGAAACTGGGAGGGGCAGTCCCTCTGCTAGCAGCTGAGCTTGGGGGAAGTGGATAAACCAGTTATTCCACCCTGTGATGTGGGAAGCCACACCCCTTTTTGACCAGGGCATAATTTTAAAAAGATAGATAACTCAAAGTGCGGACTTGTCAGAATTATAAAAGTAATATCATTATTTTTGTGATTTTTCTGTGAACATTTTGAGATGCGTTAGGACCCTGTGGTGTATTCTGGGGGGTTGCTAGCGGAAAATAGGGTCTCACTCCAAATGTCTGCATGTTAAAAATCTGACACTTCATCAATTAATGGCCATACTCCTTGCGCACATGTGTGTAAATTTGGGTAAATGTCTGATATTGCAAAACCAGTTAAAAAGCGCAAAATGTTGTCATTTTTGAATGCAAGCCCCCAGGAAGATCAGAGGCGGACAAGCATGGACCATAAGGAATATATAATGTGCACATGTAATTTCAACAAATTGTATATCTGGGAAGGATGTATTTGAATCAAATATAGATTTGTGGGCAAACTGACAAGGGGAGGTTCCTCTGACCATAAAACCTACAGCATCACTCTGACTCACATTTCCTTCCCCCAATCAAGGGAGAGAGGGAGAATTTGGCCAATGATAAGTGAGAGGGGCAGGCTTAGTTATGACCAACGCACACACCCACTTTCCAAAACACATAAAAAGAGACTGCTGGGACAGGTAGAGACATTCAAATCCAGTTGCTGCGGAGCGTTTTGCCGGACCACACAACATCCAGAAGATACCAGTTCCAGACTGACTCCAGCTACATACTCCAGAACCTAGAACTTATACTTTAGAACCTAAATCAGAGGCCTAAAACCACAAGCAGAGTTCTCTGCAGCAGGCCTCAAATCATTGCAAGCTACTCACAGCTGGGCGAGCTGCTTGAATCCCTTGCCAAGAACTTTTGCTAGGACCAGTGCAGAGATCCAGGAGCCGTGCAGATACCGCTGTATCCGGACAGACCAGACCAGTGCCAGACCAGACCGTGCAGAACCGCAGACCCAGAGACCAGATCGCTGTGAAGTGCCGCTAGCCTGATTGATCAGATCCGTGACGAGGTCCAGTCCTTCCAAAATATATTGTGAGTACTTTGGTCAGATTGTGACAGAAATAAGCTCTTAGTTTAAAATAATCTAATCCAAACTATTTTAATCTAACCAGAACTGCCTCCTAGAAGTTGTCACTTGTCATTTTGTAAAGCTGCACCACTGTCACTTGTCAATTCTGCAGCTGCAAGCTGTCACCTGTCATTTTGAGTTTACTTTAAATCCGAAAAACTACCTTTATTTAATCGTCCGTATCTCTGGAACCGTTTGGGATAGGAACGAACTTTAACTTTCCTCTGAAAGCTTAGAATCTCAGCTTTCCAATGAACCTAGAACCGACTTATACTTTTGTAATCACGATTCACGCACTCGCGAATTTTACCGCGATTTGCGATTTGGTTAAAAATCCAGGCACGTGTAACCATCAGCAGTCATTTCTCTCCTTGTTAAAAATTCATTTGCCTCTTAATCACCATCTCTGAATCATTGCTAAAGTGAGCCTGAACTCATCCCAAGTATCTCTCACTCAACCTGAACCTCCTAAAGGGAATTAAAAGCATTTTCAGCATATTTCTCACTTCATTGCCACCACATTCAAAGCACTTGGGCCTGTGTTTTAAAACTCATACCGGTTTTCTCTAAGCTTGCTGGGGGGGAACTGAATTTCGTATTGTATTTGATTGCATTCCTGAGAACTGTGTGCCCCTCTTTCCATCTACTTCCATGTCTTACATTGCATAGGGGAGGGGGGTGAATTGTCAGAGAAAAAGTGATTATATTATCTTTTGCTAAAATCATCTCAAGTATTTCTGTACTGCATTTTATTCCTCATTGCTTTTCCCTTGAAATCATAAAAGTATTTTTGCTACTTGATCCATCCTATACTAACTCCTCATTGATTATAAAGAAGTGTGCTAGTGTCAGATTACCCATTGTTGATTAACATTATATTTATAAGGGCGATATCGATTATTAATTTATTATAAAAGCGTGGTATCTATATTTTGTCTTATTTCTCAAATAAACCTTTTAAACTTGCAAAACAGAACTACTTCTTGGCTCAGTGGGGTCAGGGGGATACTAAGAGAGGGGTGTTATATAGGGGTAGTCATCCAGATCTCATGAACTGGACATAAAGATATATCAATAAGGGTTTCCATTCAGTATCCCAGACTAGGCATTGACTTAGCTGTAGTGTTGAATTGAATCTTCTTACAATATCACGGATAGAAACACATCTTTAAATGGGCACTTAGTGTTGCTCACTTTAACTATCACAGATCATTTGCAAGGTAACTGGTGCACTGTTTTGCGAGCTCTTTGAGTTGGGAATGTTTTTCATTATGCATTTGAAAGGCTCTGCCACTGATAAAAGAAATGTGTTTGCAACATGAGCACCTTAACTACCTGCAGAGCAATAGAGGCTGTATGTGTATGTGCGGGGTGGGGGGTTATGCAACATGAGCACCTTAACTACCTGCAGATCCATAGAGGCTGAATGTGTGTGTGCGGGGTGGGGGCTTATGCAAAAGATGAGTAAGGGTAGTGGAGTGAGAGGGACATTGCAGAAAGATAGCTTTGCTGTTTTGTTGGTGCATGCAGATCAGAAGGGGAGTGAGTTAGGATAGTGGGGTGACTCACTTTTTAGCATTTTCAACGAAAATACTAATATTAAGTCTGCCTTACTATTTAAGGCTGGAGCCCACAGTGACACACACACACACGTGTACTGTACCCGGGCCGCAAGCATTTTCATTCATTTTGTTTTGTTCCCTATACTCTGGACAACCCCAGGAAACATAACGAAACAAACCATTTTGGTAGATTCTTTCTTTTAAGTTTCCTGGGCTCCAGAGGCCAGAGAACGAAAACGAAACAAATGAAAATGATGGTGTGTCCCTGTGGGCTCCAGCAGGGAGCCAATCATCAGACAGTTCACTGGCCCTTGTGGTGTGCAGGGGTTGTGAGCACCCAGGGCTGATGAACAAGGAAGGGGACATCCTGTCATTTGGTTGTTGCTTCTGGGTTTGGCATTTCTCTGCTGTGAGGGGGGGCAAACTTACCTGTGTGGGGGCATCTCACTTCTTTTACACATTCTAATGAGACCATTCTGGTGCAACTTCAATGTTACAACAAGCGGGTACAGCTCATCCTCACAGTAGCCCTTAAGTGTCTGGTTGGTTTCAGACGTGAAGGAGATATTTAACAGTTAACTATCTGCTTCACTTCTGAAATCAGACACGTAAGGACTACTGTGAGGATGAGCGGTAGCCCCTATACACTTGCAATCACCCCACCGACATGTAAGTGCTAACACTTCTTTACGATTTCAATTAACTAAAAATGTATGCATACGAACGCAGTTGCTAACAATGAACTGCTTTACATTAGTAATGCCCATACAATGGCATGTTCTAATATTTGTATTTGAATTGTCGGTGTGTTCTGTTTTGTGGTGCAGCTCTTGGTATTCAGATAGTTAATTTCTTCCTTTCTTCCGTCTTACAGTAACATCACTTTAGTGGGCTTTCCTATGGACAGCTGTGTCACCTGCAGTGGGGAAGTAGTTGCACATCGACTCCCCTTTGGCTCAGCTTCTCGCTAATAATTTCACAATTCTACATCTTGATTGTGTTGCTCCTTGCCTGGGATGGGGAGTGGCTATTATTTTTAATTCTCTCGTTCCTAGAACCTTATTGCCCTTAGAACATTGTATTCATATGAAGGCCCTTTTGGCCTACTTCACTATTACACCCACTCTATCACTACATTCTCTGGTGGTATATCGCCCTAAAGGCCTTGATCCTTTATTTTGCAATCATTCTTTGGAGCTTGCTGCTGATATGCAACTCCTCCATCCTTGCCTCATAATTACTTGCAATTTTAATGTAAGATTCCAAACTCCAGAGATTTGTTCAGTCTATGGACGAACTTGCCCTTTCGCAGCGGGTATCTGGCCCAACTCATCGCTTAGGCAACACACGTGTTTCTCCTGTTGCTGATACTACAGTATTTCCTGCTCTTCCTATTGTGTGGTGAGACCATTTCTTATCTTTTCTCTTGGAACCTCCCTTCTCCTTTGGCCATAGCCAGAACCACGCTGTGCCTACGAAGTGATTGACGATCGGTCTCCCTGGAGACAATATCTAACTCTGTTGAGGCATCTTGTTTAGATAACCCAGCTATAGATCTTGACACCATTGCCCAGGAATTCCACTCTGTTGCTGACGCCACTCACCTTACTTATGCCTAAAGTCCAGACGTCACAGCCCTGGTATTCGGCTTAACTATCATAACAATCTGGCTATGAACAGAGAAAAGAATGAACTTTTGATTGTTAGCTCCCATAGTACGTTACTGAAACTTGGCCCGACCTATGAGAGCTTTCTAATTGGGGATGTTAAGATAATTCCTCAAAAGAAGATCAAGACATTAGGCGTTATATTTGACCAACACCTCAATATGAAGGCACATGTTGGGAGCCTAGTGTCGGCATCAGCCTACTATATTGAGCTTTTGGCCCGCCTCTTACCTTTTATCACTCAAACTAATGCAGAAACCATTGCAAGAGCAGTTGTAGGGGCCAAGATATATGATTGCCTGCTTGCTGGTCTGAATAAGACAGACTGTAAAAGGCTGCAGGTGGTTCAGAATGGGGCAGCGTGTGAGGTTATGGGATTAACCCAGAGAGACCACATTTTAGTGGAGAGACGGGCATTGCACTGGCTCCCAGTAGAGGCAAGGCTTCTGTTCCGCCTACTGATAATCACACATAAATGTAGACAGGGCAAAATGCCTCTCCACGTTCAAGATCTTCTCACTGAAAAAACTCACAGGAGAACTCTCAGATCCAGTTACCAGGAGCAGTTGATGCTTCCTAGGTGCAGGACTGTGAGGGCCGAAAAGGGAGCCTTTCATAACACAGCCCCTAAGGCTTGGAACGACTTCAACTGGAACTTATATGCCAGAAGTCGATAGATCTCTTTAAGAAGAAATAATTTAAAAACGCTTCTGTTTGCATGAATCTGCAAGTATGAATCAGTTGGCTATTGAATAGCTCTGGGTTGATGTTCTGTCTCTTTGTTGCGCCCTGATGCCTACGGGTCCATGGTCTGCGTATTACAAATATATTAAAGTAAAGTAAACTCGGTGCGCTTCACCTTCTGTGTAGGCAAGCGAGACACAAGTGGTGTAGGAAATTCGACCCGACCGGCAAGGCCATCTTTTGCTTTGCACTATCCAGCTAACATAAAGCCATCCACCGCTAAAAGCTCTTCTTTTTCAAAAAAAGGTCGAGAATTCTATTCATTTGCCTAAAGAGCTGTTTAAGGTTGTTCGCTCCTTATCTTCTCGTCCATCGGAAGCCATCCTGCCTTCCCAGTCCTTATGCTTCTCCCTCTCCACTTACTTTGGAGAGAAAATCGAAAAATCTGTGCAACTATTGGTTCCTCAGTGTCTACTCTGTCAGCTCCTGGCATTGTAGCTTGCATGACTCTTCCCATGTCGCTTTGGGCTATATTTCCTGTATTTACCACAGCCAAAATTTCGTCGGCTGTTTTAAAGTTGAAATATTCCTCCCCATTGGACCCCATTCCTCTGGCTGTTGTGAAAGACATTCTGCCTTGTATCTGTCCATTGATTACTGCTGCTGTCAAGAATGCCTTTTCCTCAGGGCTGATCCCACCTTCTATTAAACACTCCCTGGTGATCCCCCGCTTAATACAATCTATACTGAACTCAGCTGTTCCTGCTTACTATCGTCCCATCTCTCTTCTGGAAGCCCTAGTTGGTCCACTCCTTAGCTCTTTTCTTGAAAAATCATCTTTCTTTCACATATCTCAATCTCGTTTCTGTCCTCGTTGGGGCACAGAAAGTGTGTTGGTCTTGGTGGTCGATGATCTTGCACATCTACTTGATCAAGGCAAGGTCGGAGCCTTGCTGCTCCTTGATCTCTCTGCCACGTGCGACACCATTGACCACACGGTTCTACGCAATCGCCTCGCCATAGTGGGACTTTCGGACACTTTTCTCTCTTGGTTCTCCCCTTTTCTATTTTATAGGACTCAATCTCTTTTATTGCTGCCTTTCCATTCTTCGCTCACTTCACTCTCATGTGGTGTTCCCCACGGTTCGGCCCTCCCCCTGTTTTGTTTAATGCCTACATCCAACAACCGACTGTTCTCCTTTCCTTCCACGGCATTAGTTGTTATTCCTACACTGACGACACCCACATTTTGGTTTGTTTTAATCTTACTGTTCAGGAAACTGCAACCAGATTTTGGGGGAGTTGTTCCTTGTCCTACTCCTGTTTCATCGATGAAGGATCTGGGCATAAAAATAGCCTCCTCTCTTCCAGCCGAGCTTCAGATCTGTGCCATTTGTCAGAGAAGATACTTCCAGTTGAAAACCTTGCGCAAAATCCTTCCTTATCGTCCCTCTCAATATCACTTCTCGGTTGCATGCTCCCTTATTTTATCAACTATGGACTATTGCAACGCCTTATTATTGGCACAGCCTGCCTTTCTTCTGTAGTGCCTGCCAGTGTTGCAAAACGTAGCAGCCATAGTCGCCACCTCTACGGCTATGTGTGCCCTCATCTCTCCAGTGCTTCGCCATCTTCACTGGCTTCCTGTGGCTAAACGAGTGCAATTTAAATCACTTTGGTGTGTCAGGCCTTTTATGGTTGCGGAGCAAAATTTCCACCTGTAGGTCCCGGCTTGGGCACTCCGCTCTGCTGTGGCTTGCTTGATTTCTGTACCTTGTTTTAGTACTTCCCGCATTGGCGGCCATTCCTTCACAGTGGCTGCTGCTCAGCTCTGGAATTCCATCCCCCAGACATTGAGAGCTATTGAAGAGCACCTTACGTTTCACCGGTCACTGAAAACATATCTTTTTAGTTGTCTCTTTGCTCCCATTTCCTGCTTCAAACAGCGCCATGATGCCTTCGTTGTCGACCGACCTTGCGCTCTATAAATGATGTTTAACATAACATACGACCTGACATGCAAAGTCAGCGCTGGGAAGGAATCTGTGTGCAAGGAATCTGAGCTAAGTTCACCACATTAATATGCATGAGGAGTGTGGCTGAGCCACTCCTTGCACAGATGTGAATGCAGTGACAGAGGTCTTTATTACACAGCAGAAGTCTGTGTTGGTCCGCTCCTCTTTCCACCTGCGTGCACAGATATGGGCAACGCACCCATGACGCCACCACCGTGCTGCTCCTGGAAACAATTCTCAGCGGATCTGTGGAGTTTGTTTCAGTCAGGAATTTCCTGAGAGCCTTGTCTCCTCGTTCTCGTCTCTGCTTCTATTCAGCATGTGCTAGATTTGTATTTCATTATGTTAACAAATGCGTGCAAGGAATCCTGTGGATTGGATCTGAAAGCATATTGGGGTGCGCCGTGTTGCCTTGCATGCTCTGCACGATTGTCCTTGCCTTTGTTAACTTTCTTTGCCTCAGGCTTCTCTTATGACGTAACTGCGACATGAGCAATGGCTATCTGCTGTATCATGAAGCAGGAATCATGCGGAAATGACACTGGAGGCATGTGGGTGCACAGGTAGCTTGTGATTTATTCCCAGGGTCAGTTTCACAGTCATTTGGAAGCCACAAGTAACAAGACAGAAGGCATGCACCAGCTACCTCACACAGACTGCAGCAGGCACAAGTGACAAAGACAGTGCTGCCCCCAGGTCTGCAAGGGCCCTAGGTGAGATTTTTCGGTGCGCCGCTCCCACCCACCACCGCCTCTCACCACAAATGCAGAAAAGCAGGGGGCTCAGTTCTGTTGTTTGGCTGATACTTGTTAAGCCGAACAACAGAACGGAGCCCCCTGCTGTTCTTGTACAGTGTGTTTGTTGATAGGCCCTGGTCGGCCGAGACCTATACTTACATTTTACATGACACTGAGCTGGAGTCTCCAGCTCATTGTCATGTAAACTGGAGGCAAGGGGCCCTTTATTTGCTGCGCCAGGAGGCGCTCTTGTGCGGCCGCACGCTCTGAGCGCACCTTGACCCGGCACTGGACACAGACATAGGACCTCTTTTTAAATGAGCACGTAACGAAAATAAATGGATTTTCATGCTGGGGCAAATGATGTGGATTGCTATGGAGTAATGCGTTTACTCAATTTTCACGGCGGAGTGAAAAAAGGGCGGCGAACAAGCGTATACACAACCCTTTTCCACTCCCCTTTGGCAGTCTGCCGTGCAAATGAGGAAAAATCAGCGGCAGGTATCTGCAGCATACATGTCACTGATGTGTATATCATAGAGGCATCAGATATGAGGATTCCCCTACTCCTCATGGCTACACATAGTTGGAAAGGGATGAAGGACATGAGTCTCATTGTTTGGGTAGGTGGGAAATTAAGGGTGACCTGCGAGAGGAATGGGAAATGGGTAACAGTAGGCAAGGAACACAACTCAGGCAACGGACCTGAATTCTCGCACTTTGAAACTTAACTTCCCGCCATAGCTTAATAGGCAATGTACACGGTTATAGCAGCTAATTGTAACCTCTTTAGCTGCTCGTACTTAAGTAATAGAACTCGAGGAGGGGGGCATTACCGGTCTGGTAATGCGCTGGTGCATCAGTTACAAGCCCAAGCTAAGAGAGGGCTTTAACATAAGCCCTGGAGCATTACCAGACCGGTAATGCCACCCCCCCCGAAGGTTCCATTGCAATTAGTATGCCGGCACATTGTACCAGGGTACTAATAGTTTATTTTTATCGTGTTGAGAAACGGCGTGTAAACCATTTCTCAGCTGGAGAAAAAAAATGAAAAAAAAACATGGCCGCCATAGATCGGGGAGAAAGGACTACATGCAGTCCCTTCTCCCTTTCCATGGCTGCTATTAACGTGGCAGAGATGCGCTGGGAACTGTATTGTTCCCAGCGACAGCGAGGGACAATGCAGCACAGGTAAGTGGGGTGAGGGTAGGGAGGGGAGAGGATATGTGGAAAAGGGGGGTTGGGGTGAGGTGAAAGGGCAAGGGACATGGGTGCGCACTTACCTTCATTCCCGGCAAGGGAAGATGGCGGCCTCCTGATCTGAGGAGGCTCGATGCAGGGTCTTTCCCGGTGTGGTAAAGTCCCCGTTCAGAGCCTCCTCACTGGCTGGGAGGCTGCCACACACCCCCGCCGGGTAATAATTAGTCTTAACGCACACTGCTTGTCAACCCACAAGTTTCACCCTCATTCATATCCACATAGTTTCTTAATATGAGCAGCTCTTCTCTTCGATGGCATCAGCTCAGGGACAGTAAGAGTTCTGGCTCCTTTCGAGTGACCTTAGGCTATGATCTGTTGCTGCCATTGATTCTGCTCGGCTGCAACCAGAGAAAGAGCATCAAGACATAGTTACGTAACTCTCTGTTGCTTCATATAATCATATGCGGAAATGTAGGCTAATATCAGTGATTAAATACACACCCTTGTGTTACAATATCAGATTGAAAACTAATGCACATCACGGCCCTCCGATTATTTGAGTACAGACTGCTCCTCTTGCTGCACCCTAGTAGAGATTTGAATACTTAGTTTCCGAGCTGGGCTCAGTTTGTCTCTTCCCCGTGCTCGCTTAGTCACTCAAATATGCAAATATGCAGTGCCCCATTCAGTGCGACAAATAGTCAAGCAGAGCAATGCCCATTGGGAGACGTATCAGTAGTTTCTCTGTGTGTGACCAGCCTTTGCCAGCATAGGAGGCCGAGTCGTGCTTAAGATTGCCACTGTATCCTGAGACCCATAGTCCCGGCACACACTGCTAGTGTTCCTGGCCCGACTGAGTCTTGTCGTGCTAGACAATGTTCGCATGGCACCCCATAGAGTCCACAGATTCACCCAAAGAACTGCCGGGAGCAACGGCCACTGCAGGAATACTTGTAGTCTGGCGGTCCACATAGGGTGCAGGCACGCTGCTACCGGCACCCTTATTTCCAGACTGCTAGGCTTGTAATGAGGCGCAGTATCTCTCTCTCTCTCTCTCTCTCTCTCGCTCTTTCTCTCTCTCTCTCTCCTCTCTCTTTCTCTCTCTCTCTCTCTCTCAACTCCCTATCACCCATTTGACTTTGAAGAAAGCAATTTCTGTTTTCTTTAACCCTGACTTCCACCAGTCTATTTCGTGAATGCTAATTTCCCAGCTCAATACTTTTTCTACTTGATCTAGTGAACAGTGCACTCTCACTGCACCTCAAAATTTAAATATTTCAAGGAAGTGAATTGGATAAATAAGATAGAGGGAGAGAGTTAGAAGCAGTGATTGAAGTGAGCGGGAAAAGTCAGGAACGGTGTTCCACTTCTTTTATTTTTTTCTGTTTACCATTCCTCTACCTTTTACGACTATATTCACCATTCTATACAGAGGATTCGTCCATGCATATCCCTGTGCAGGTCTAAAGTTGTAATAGGAGCCTTAGTTACCAGTCACCTGGACTATTGCAATGCCCCGGCCGACACACCTTGTTATATGTTGCACTGTGCTTCCATCTACCCTCTTCCTTGCCGAGACCATAGTTCCACTTCTTTTTTCAGTGCACTTCTACCACTGGTTAGAAGCATGTAATTTACTAGTACATAGACCTCTAAAACTGATGTACTTGCCATCAGAGTGAGGCATCAGAGTGAGGCTCAGGTGGCTTAAGAAGGACCTTGCATCAGCGATCAGACCAGACCTTCCACGTGCCTGATGTTTACACGCATACAAAAGATTATGTATGTCAACAGCGCTCATTTTAATGTATCCGTGAATCCATCAACGAGCCAGCAGCTCCGAATTAACATTCATTCCTCTGCCTCCTTATCCCTGGAAAGATCAGTGCATGCATTCGGCAACAGATGAAGCAGTCACTCAAGCTATGGGTGCCACCCAAGGGTACTCCTATTTTTTTGAAAGATCAGAAAGGTTAATTGTTTTATTAGTAGGCCAGCATCGGAATCAGGGAAAAAGAGCAAGGTCGGTCACTGAAATCAAATACTGCCTTGTCCTTTCCCTCACCTCTCACCTAGGTCAATAACTCATTACTGCGCTCTGGCCCCCCAAGATCAGGAGTTCCTAGTGGCAAGGTGGCTCCTCGCTGCAGAATCAATGGCTGAGGATCCACACCTGGGTTGCCAGGGAAGAATGTCATTTGGGGAGTAGATGTGTGCTTGCCTTGCGAAGGGTCCGATGATGCTAATTAGGTCGATATCCGACAATCTAGGCAGATCTTTTCAGTATGGTAAGCCTGGCCTGAGGTACTTGGACCGCCTTCTCCAGTGAAACGAACAAAGCACAGCTTTCTAGCACGGAAAGAGCGAATGCCTAATACTCATCAGCCTTGAGTTGTAAGCCAAGGAATTCATCGGAAACTAATTAGAAACTCCCAATAAATCGGCCGCAGAACTTCACAGATAAATAATCCCACTGGACCCGTGCACTGGAATTACAGACTCGATCAGCAAGTAATTGTAACTGGTGTTGTCTGCATTATCGAAAAAATAGCAATATACAATGAGGTGCCACTCTTACCGCACAACTGTGGAAAAAGACATCACTGATTGTGGACAAGACCAAGTCGCCCAGAAATCAGGCTCGGACTGCCAACAGGACCAAAAACACAAAATGCTAGCGTGGGCAAGGTTTATTAGGTCAAAGTGGAACACTTTTTTGACTCATGTGGGCCACTTTGATGTTACTTCACTATGCGGCTAGTAGTTTTGACCAGTATTTCTGAATAAATATTCTTTAAAATGCGCAATTTGCATCACATTTTATCAAACACCTCCCCCTTGGGTAGTCACAAAAGGAATGAATTGCCATTTGCAACTGTTGGCCACTTTTTCATTGGTGCCCGAGGCAATTTGATGCCCCAGTCCGACCTGCTAGAAATGGTAATGAGAAAACACATCCCAGCAAAACGTGGAATTTGGGCGAGTTCAATATAGTTCTTAGACACTTGTGATCCTCACACTACAGGGACGTGTGAGGCTGTTTGAGTGCACGCTCTCCATTCTGGTTTTAGAGTAAGGCCTGCATGGCCTCTTCTGCCATGAGACAGTAACACCTCTGGGGCAAGTCGACTGTGGCGGCAATGGCCCGCCTATCTGAGTTAAGAGCATGCGCACAGTAAGAGCCCATAACTAGGGCACACCGTGCTGGTACTGCTGGAATCTGTCCGCCTTCGCCCGTGTAATCGCCATTGGCACCTGCGATCCTAAGATGCAGGTCAAAAAGATTTGTAATCAAATAAAAAAATGTAAACATATCTTACCTCACGTTTCTGCTTCTCCCCTGTCCTCTGTTGAAGTCCGTTTTCAGTGTTCATTTCAGTGACCTAATCAACATAGAGAACCGACTTCAGAGGAGGGTGGAGCAGCCACGCAAACACCTGAGGTATGTTTAATCTTTATTTTTCTAATTTGAAGAAAGCCTTTATCACCTGCGCTTTAGGATCAAAGGTGCCCTTCGGTGGGGCTGGTGGTGGCTGCAGGAGGACTTGCGGGCATCGGCTGAGACGCACAAGGATCACTGAGTTTTCAGGCTTCTTTGAAAGCGGTCTTCTACCTTTGAATACAGTCCTCGTTTGGAACAGCCTGATTGGCTGAGTGCCCTTCCAAATGTGCCAATGAATTATGCAGCTGCATTTTTTGGAGCAATGCCATACTCAAGAAGGGTATATCAGCATTTGCTTGGGGCCTCAACATTGCAAATGTGAAAATCAATGATTTCCCAACTGAATCTACTATTATGGTAAAGATAGCTGGACAGTCACTATACCCTAACTCAAGAGAAATGTGGGCTCGAAAAGTATTTTGCAGAGGGAAAACCTTTACAAGGAGGTCGGTAGTGTCTAACAGACCCACCAATCGACCATCCCTATAATGTTGCAGCCACAGAACACCTCTCTGTGAATATGGATGGCAATATGTTCCGAAAAAGATCATCATACGTTACAAAAAGGATCAACCAAAAGATATTATTAGATTGATGATGATCTGCACAAAAGGAAAAAGGCAAATCCAAAAGTATAGGTAATGTATATTAATAAGGTCTACTATATCTCTTGACCGGAGTACTTGGGTTTCGGATGTGTGGAGGAGGCTCTTCTGTAGTCGTGGAGTTCATATTCCGATACGAGCTGCCAACAACTTCCTGACAGATGCTGATCACTTTCCGCGACAGATGCCGGCATTAATTGGACAGGCGACACTGTAATGTGTGCCCTCTTCAGTACAAAGGAAATCAGACCCTACCTTTCTGGTCTACTTTTTAACAGGCTTTGAATTGACACCGCCAAGTGGGACTCACCAATATTGTGACACGCTTCAATGTAAACATTTCTGACTTGCATAGAGTATTGGTATCCGAACTCCACGACTACAAAGACCACAAATCCCAGACAATTCATTCACAACTAGCCAGAATATTGAGGCCCTTATTCAAAGAGCGTTTTCCAATGGGGTTTTGCCATAATAAAACGCTTCTTTGATTTAGGCCCTGATTCGTTGAAAATTATCTTTGTCCTGAAGAAGGCTGGGCCATTTTCATGCTAGAGGCCTTCACAGCCGAAACCCAAGTACTCGGGTCAACAGATAGACACAGACCTTTCTTATTAATATACATTACCTGTACAGTACAGGCTGTACTTTTAAATTCACTTTTTACCTCTAGATGTTGTCCATACATGTACAGTTATTATTATTATTATTATTATTATTATTATTATTATTATTATTATTATTAGGGTATTTATTGACTGCAGACTCAGCTTCAGGAAGCTTCAGGAAGTAACAGAGCTTCAGGAAGCAACAGAGCAATCATAGGGGAAGAATAAGGTTAGGGAGCAGAGAGACAAGAGAATGGGGATCTAACAACAGGGGAGGGAGGGCAATTGTCAGAAATATATCTACAAGCACCCAGTCTCCGATATGGTGGGGAGTTGAGAAATATTAATGCGGACTAGGGGCCCGATTCATGGAATATTTGCCCGGTTCAAAGTGAATTTGCACCGTTGAATAGTGGCTTTGCACTGCCGACACAAATCCTGATTGATGGAACCGTGCAAAGTGTATTTTTGCAGTGCAAAGTCGGTGCATAGTCATTTTTGCAGTACACAATGGGCCTCATTACGAGGTGGTAGGTAAGGGATTACCGGCACCGGTAAGGGCACTGGTGCCGGTAATCCCTTACCTCCCTACTATGAGTTCCCTTTGCGGGTCCTTCCTTAACGCCTGGTTTTTGTAGGCGTTAAGGACGGAACCCGCAAAGGGACTCTAGAGCTAATAACGATACCGCAATTTGCAGTACCGTTATTAGCGCCTTCCCCATTCCCATTGAGCCCTATGGGGGCTCAAATGGGAATGGGGAATGGCCCTGGTGAATGGGGAATTACCGGTCCCTCCAACCTCGGATTGGACCGGTAATTGCTCCATTCTCCAGGGTGGAGTCAGAAGGGTTTTGGAGGCAGCCATGGAGCTAATAGCTCCATGGCTGCCTCCAACCTCGTAATGAGGCCCAATGACTTTGCCCAGACTTTGCATGGCAAAAATACACTTTGCACAGTTCCATGAATCAGGGTTTATCTGCAAAGTCACTTTTCAGCAGTGAAAATTCCCATTGAAACCGGTACATTTTACATGAATCAGGCTCAATGAGTTTTTTTATCAGTTATTTACACTTGCAAATCATCAATCTAATATTGTTTGTTTGTTCCTGATTGTAATACATGGTGACCTTTTTTGTTAAATGTTGCCATCCTTTAGGCCAGTGGTATTCAAACTGTGGGTCGCGACCCCCTAGGGGTCCGCGGGTGCATCCCAGGGGGGCCCTGAGAGCTCAGCATGAAAAAAGATTTTTTTTTTTTTTTTTTTTTTATAGATTGGAAGAAATGGGCAGGGGTGGCCCACATGGGCGGGCTGAAGCATGAAACTGTCTCAGGCAACAATGAAAAAGTGGCCCACAGTTGTAAATGGATATTCATTCCTTTAGTCACAGACTGGGCCTCATTACTACTATGGCGGACCAGTAACAACGGTGCTGGTAAGCTACCGGCACCGTTGCTACCGTTCCGCCATAGTAAGAGTTGTGCTCGTGGGTGCTTGACAGCCCCCGCCAGGTCTGACCTCAGCTCGTCGGATGCACCAGCACCGTTATTAACGGTGCCGGTGCATCCGAGCTCCCCCTTCCCATTTGAGCCATATGGGGCTCGAATGGGGATCTACCGGCACCTTCGAAAGGGCAATTATCATGTCCGCCTAACTCGGCATGACCTAGTAATTGCCCATTCGCGGGTGCCAGACCCGGATGCAACTCCAGTGGCAGCCGTGCCGGTTTTACCGGCACAGCTACCGCCAGAGTAGTTATGAAGCCCACTGTTTCAATAGTACCCAAAGGGGTGCTTTGTGTTAAAATGTAAGTAAATTGTGATATATTCAGCAACAATGGTCAACATTACTAACTGCATAGTGGCCCCTCACCCATTATGGAGGAGCTAAGGAGCCAGCCCAGTGAAACAGTGAGCACTCCCTCAGCTGCTTTATCCAGCTAATGGAGTGCTCCTGGGCTGGCTGAACTGTCAAAGGGAAACACTGTTTCCCTTTGACAGTTCAGTTTAGTTCCCCAGCCGCACATGCTCACTGAGCCATGCAAGTGCTGGGGCGTTTTGCTTCGCCAGCATTGCATAGCTCATTGGAAATGCTGGCTGGGGCACTGCATGTCTGTATGTCCGAGGGGGAGCTCCTGCGCCTCCTCGCACATACGGATAGAGCAGCTGGAGCAGCACCCACACACAGGCCAATGCAGAAGGTACGTTTATGTTCATTGTTTTTATTTAAACATGTGTATGGATGCGTTATGAGTGAGTGTATGGTGATGGATGCTCATGTGAATGATAGAGTGATTGCTGTATGAATGTGCAGCGCCTTGCATATACACAAAATCATGTTCATTGTGTTAGGACCAGTGGGGCCCAGGGGACAGGGATGGTATCTTTTTACCGGACATCTATCATTCAAAACCCTCTGCCTTGTCCACAAGGCTTTCTGGGGCCTCGGTCCAAAATACCTTCAGCTATTCCTCCGCAAATACCTCCCCTCTCGAGCTCTTCACTCCTCTACCTCCAACTCCCTCAGGGTCAGTCGTTTATCAAAGAAACGAGCTGGGGGTAGATCTCCGTCTTCGGCTGGGGCCTCCCCCTGGAACAGCGCCCTGCCACTCTAAAACTTGAGGAGAACCATCTTTCTTCCTGCACTTATCAGACCTACCCTGTCTGCTGCCTTAAACGTAGCACTTGCAAATTGCTGGCTGCACTACCACTGTTTGTTGCCTTTATTATTTATTTATTGTTATTTATCTGTTTCTCCTCTGCTTCGCACTTTCCACTTCTCCCCCCTTCCATGCACTTTTCCCCTCACACTTGCGCGTTCTCAATGTCACTGGGCCTAGTAAGATCGCTGTTTTATTCTCCTCTGTTCCCCTCCCTTGCCTTGTCACGCTCTGAAACACTTGTGTACCAGCGCGATAGAAATAAAATATCAATGCCTGCCCCCTGGACTCCCAGCAACAATTGCAAACTGTTTGGCTATTTACCCATTTTTTGTTAAAAGTATGCTCTACAATGCAACATTTTAACCTATTATTTAAAAAAAAATTCACAGGGGGAAACCCCCCCGAACCTCCCCTTAATGCCCCTCCACTTAAAAAAGATTCACCAGCCGCCACTGGCCCTCAGACTGTGTTGGGAACGGGATGGGGGAACCGAGGGACTATGGTGGGAGCACAATGGGCGGGAACCATGGGATAGTGATGGGAGCAGAGTGGGGAGAGCCCTGGGTGTGTGATGGGGTGGGGAGAGACCAGCGACTGGGTAGGAGTGGGATGAGGGAGGCCAGCGACTTTGATGGGAGCAGGTGACAGCGCGCAATATATACTGTCCATTTGGCATTTCTGGGGGGTCCCGACCTGCCCAAATTTTGCTCAGGGGGGTCCTGGCCAAAAAAGTTTGAAGACCACTGCTTTAGGCTGAGTCCTGGCTATATGGATTGTTGTTTGTTACACAACGTATGTATTTTTACTTTGGTTTGCACATAAACTCTGTTTTAATAATTCTTTGGCTTATTTTTGTTTAAAGTGGTTCGTTCTCCACATGCTATTTTGACACCTTTTGTTTCGATTATATACTCTCGTCCCAAGATCTCACACCCTTTGCCAGAGTTGGTGCCTTCCTTTGTTACTCACTGTCGAAGAAACGCCAGTGGTATTCTGGAACACCAATATTTAATGGGGGCCATGTCTATCGGTTATGCCTGTTTTCTAGTGCATTGGTACCCAAGGCTTTGCATAGTACTGAGGGCCACTCTGTGTGGGTCTGCAGCCCCTTATTTATGCATTTATTTATTTTCACATTTATAAAGCACACTAAGACCGAGGGCATCAAGGCGCTGTTACATAACTTGTTACACGTACTAGGAGTCAAGTAAGTGCAAGCAAAAGAGGATGACAGCTCCAATCAGGATTGCACAAATGCATTATTCTTCTCGTTTCCCCTGCCTCACATTTCGGCGGACCTCAGCAGCCCTTGGAGTGACTGCAGTGCACAGTCACAAACAGATGGCCAAAACCACACCACAATCAGTCTGTGGCCCACACAGGAGACGCCTCGCTGACCTAAGAAGTAATGGACACCGGCACTCGTCTGCAAGGAGGCCATTTTGGAAACAGCGCGGCTTGGTTTAAATATTGCGATTGTGAATAGCTAAGTTAAATGATTTCATATGAATCAGGTATACATAGACCAAGGACTACAGGCAAACAAACAACTACTAATACAATTCGGTAGAATAATGCATTCTGTAGGGAAATCTCACCAAATTAAGAGTTGCTGGTTCAAATCCTACCTCGCCCTACCTCGTCAATTTACCTTTTCATGCATCCCATGTTTATAGGATGGTTAAAATCATCTTGTTTAAAAGTCATACCTGTAGTTTACAACACCCCAGAACTGTGACAGTGAACTCTTTATAAAAACAGGTTAAGGGGGCAACGTTATTTTCTTCTGCTTTTAAAATTCTTTCAGACATCATGGCACTCAAGGGGCTGTATCAGTTTCTGTAAAGTTGAAGTGTTGTTGATTCTTAGTACAGGCAGTTCCCAGTTGAAGGAGTGCAGAGTGAGTAAAGGGAGACCTCTGAAGCCACTGCTGGCAGCCCCCGGATCCGCGCTCCATTTGACACTCTGGCACTAGCCCGGAGAATGAGCTCAACATTTCCTACTCCACAGTGGGCCAGGTCAGGGAACATCTTGCTCCAGTGAAAACAATCACCATTGAAGAGTAACAACGAGCATGCCTGCTTCAGAAAGAAATGGAAAGGCGTGCAACCAGAGGCCTTCAATGTGGACAATGGAGAAGTTGCATGTTCAAGAGCCTGAGTCGCAACCATTTATGCAACTTATTGGTTTGATTCATGTTTTGTAAATTGCTTCCACTGTTATACATTTCCATGTATCTTGTTGTTATAATGTAAAGCGCTTTGGATTAAAGCGCTATATAAACACAATAAATACAAATACAAATACAAACTCAAAAAGCACAAATGAAGCACTTTCCTCAGATGCCCGAATCAAAAAAAATATGCAGCTCACCAAATTCAAAAGAGGGAGCTGAACATTCCTTGGAGGAAGTGGGCCAGTGCAGATGATGCCTCGATGTACACCTTTGTATACAGTAGACTTCTAGCAGCATGCCTAGAGGTTCCTAGAACCCACAGGGGAAAAAATACATCCATTTCTATCTTTGGAAAAGGAACAGATATGTATTTGGAGGCAGAACCGGCCCATGCTGCTGAAGCCTCAAGTTTCAAGGATGCACAGAGGAGTCAGAAATGACCCTTCTGTGCATTGTGCAACCCCCAGCACCTGTTCCAAACAGGCTCTGGGGATACCTGGATTTTCCGCCCATGGAACACTACTTTGCATTTCAGAACAAAGCCGCCACTTTTCTACGGGAGCAAAGGCCCCGCCTGCCCACAGGATTGTGCAATTTTTAATCTGAATTCACAAAGGGCGTTAAAGTGTGGTCATCCCTTCATATATAGGGAAAAAAAGAGTTTTGGTAAATCAGGTCGTGTATGCCGTGGAAACTAGATGACCAAGTACACCCCAGAGGAAATACTATTCTGCAACTTCATGAACCTAAAAAGCAAAATGTTCACAATCCCAATTCACTTCTTTTCAAGATCTGCTGTATTCATGTTTCATATAGAATACGATCATCCATTCACTTGTTTGCATTGAACGCAGACTGAAAGGGAGTTCTGCTGAAGCATCTGAAAAGAATTCACTAACAAGAGCGTGGGATGCTGGCAGCTTTTCGGGTTGGACTGAGCCATCCCATAGGCCCCAGGACTGCCCTGGGTTATCTATCCAGCCTCATTTCCTCTGATTTCCTGAACAGATCCGTTTCCTTTAATCCTGGGGCTGAGGGCGACAGGCGGCTGATAGAAATCCCATCTCCTCTGCTGAACTGGAGAACGGCAGTTGGTTTCAATGCATACATTATTGCCAGTGGTTTCGAGGAAACTGATTTGGCGCCATTTCGCATAGCATGCATCTCAGCTAACAGGAAAAAGAAACAGCCCTGTGCACCCCCCCCCCCCGCCCCCAATCATAGACCTGTCACCGCTCCCCACCAAGTGTAATGGAATCGTGTTAAGCATGCAGGGAGATAGATTTTTAGTTTGAAAAATCTACAAATATGAAGTCAGCTACCTGAGAATGTTAGACTTCAATTGGGCCTGCGCTGGCTCTTCTTTACAGTTTAATTAGTCCCGGACCTTCCACATATTGGGCCATGGAAACGGGGAGTGTGACATTTGAAATCCTGAGAGCAAAAGCAGTGCCAGCCCATTGGGCTGCATTAGAAGTATGGTTGTGCGGTAAAAATTGCACTAAAGTGGCAGTAGTTCTGCTAGCGCCACTTTACCGCCCCATTACTGCATTGCTGCACTACGAGTTATGCGGTAATATTGAAATATTCCCTCCATCAAAAAGCTGGAGGTAAATCATCCACCTTACCACCAAACTCAGCAATCTACCGTGTGGTAATACCACCCGCGGCAAATCCACAAATAATTCCCATAGAAATTTACATTGCCTTACCACCATTCTGTGGTAATGTCACTGGACCGAGTGGTGATAACAGTAACTGTGTTTGGTGGTCATTCTGTGGCTTTACTGAGAGATTACCGCCCCAAACTTGTGATGAGGCCCACTGCCTACAAATATACCTCATGCCTTTCCTTGCCTCACATTTAAATTCAGTGTCTTTCATGGTCCCCCATATTCTGTTTGCAAATGGCTCCATAAATACAGAAAACAATGAGGGTGTAAAAGGACAGCCACAGCAGTGCAGAAGGACCCGACACCTGTTTATTCATGGCTAAGCTCAAAATTGATTGTTGATAGTTATGTTAAAGGTTCTTATACCGCGTGCTGTCGCCACCTTTGTGGATCCTTGGCGCTCAAGCGGATCTGTAAAGCAAGAGGGTGGGAGGGTGAGTTAGTAGGTCTGAGCAGGAGAAAAGTGCACGAGAGCTGTGTTGTGCTGTTGGCAGATTCAGTTTGGTTGACGCTGTTCACTGAGCCTCGGTGTGTTTTTCGGTTGGTCACCACCATGTGCTGTTGGGCGAGGCTATGCGTGGTTTGTTTCATTGTGGTGTAGTGAAATGCGTGCGGTGTGTTGTGCTGTAGAAGCCTGGCTGTATTTAGTTCAGGGTTTGAGAGGTGTATGTAGAAAGATTCGTTTTTTAGTAGGGTTTCTTAGTGGCAGTACCCTATCGTACCCCCTCTTTCCTTCATTGACTTTGGCCCATATTCCTCTCCATCGCACATTCTGGTAAATTACCGCTCCTATGTTGTGTACAGAGTGTGGGTCCGCCCTAGGGCTATTCAGTGGCAGTACCTTTTCTACCCACAGTGTTAAAACTAAGTGCTGCCCATATCCCTTCCCCTATAGTATATTTTGGTGTTTAGCCATTACCATCCCCATGGGTTCTTCTAGGGGGGATGTGTTCCCCATGCCGTGTGGTCCATCAGTTCCGAGATCGGGACATCACCTTCTCCCCTTTTTCCACTAAGTCCCTCTATCAGTGGTCCAATAAGTCGGACCCATCCCTCTCTGCTGTTTCCCATTTGACCTTCTAGCAAAGGGTACATCTAGGTCTCCCTCCCATTCAGGAGCCTCTCTTTTTCCCTGCCGTCCACTTCGATCCGCCCTACTCCCTAGCCCTTCTCAGTTTGTGTTCCTTTTCATGGTTCGTGTTGTTCTTCGTTTTCGTCCCGTTCAGAGTTGAAGAGCCAGGTTTTTAGAAGTTTCTTGAATTTTAGATGGACTTTCATAATTTGTATTTCTCCTGGGAGGGAGTTCTAAAGTTTTACGGCTAAGCAACAGAATGCTGATCCACCAAGTTTTTGTTTAGGTTCTTGGCGGATGTCGTAGCTGGATCTAAGTGTACTAGTCGGCTAGTAATTGTAATTGTAATTGTAATTAGATGGTGGGTTTCTTTTGTATGAATTCTGCTCCTAGGACGTTGATTGTTCTATATGTAATTCATTTTATGACTGGGAGCAAATGCAGCAACCTTAGTGCTGGAGTGATGTGGTCCTTTTGTGGGAGTTTGAGAAGATGTCTGGCAGCTGTGTTCTATATATGTTGCAGTTTCTTCAGTAAATAGTCTGGCATTCCGGGGTATAAACTGATGGCCTAGTCTATCCTGGCATAGTCGACCCCTCCTGCCCAACTAATACCTCCCGATCTCCATTACCCCTGGGCAAACTCCTGAAGAAGCGGGTCATCTCCCAACTGATCCAACACAATGAATCTGTTGGTTGTCTCCACGACCACCAATCTGGCTTCAGATCAGCCAGAGGCATGGAAACTGCTCTGCTGAACACCCATGAAGACTTGCTCTCAAATCTCGATTCCAACCATCCATCCGTTCTTATCCTTCTGGATCTTTTCTATGCCTTCGACATGGTCAATCATGTCACCCTGATAAATCAGCTCTGTCACACCCTTGGCATCACACGCTTGGCACTGGACTGGTTGAGCTAATTCCTCTCCGACTATCCTTCCCATCAACTGTGCCCTTTTCTCGCCCCTATCACACTCTCCACCTGCGGCATCCCTCAAGGCTCTATCCTCTCGTCATGGCTCTACCTTGCCCCTTTGGCCCACCTGATCTCCTCCTCCTCACTTCCATTGTTATGCAGACGACACGCATCTCTCCTTCAAGCTTCCCTCTACTGCCTCCTCCTCCTCCTCTCCTCTCTCATCCCTGTCTATTACGAGTTGGGTGGTATCTCGGCCGTAAATTATAGGTTACATCTTAGAAGAAATATTGAAACCAGGCCAGGGCAGTGTCTCCACTCTCTGCTGTATGGATGCTTTTAAGAAGCAGCAGCTCGTCGGTGGCGTTAAATACAACAATGAGGTTTAAAAGACTTAAGGTCAGTCAAGGCAAAGACCCGAGAGGACAGTCAGCTATGTCGTTATGGCTGGATGAAAGCAGAAGGCTGAAGCCAACAAAGTAACCAGGAAAGAGTTCAGTGAGAACAAGGAGAAATGAGAGGGTCGGCAAAGATCTAGATCCATTGAATCTTGTGTGAATAATGTAGAGTGACTTGAACTGGATGTGTTGCAGAGCTGGGAGTCAGTGAAGCTAACGAAGATGGGTGGAAATATAATCCCTGGGTAAAGCACTGGAGAGTCACCTGGCAGCGGGATCCTGGGTAGCCTGCAGCCTCGCATCAAGGGACAGCTCTTGGCTCTTGAGTATGGAAACTATTTGTGCCTGGCTAAAGGGGACAAGGCCCCGCCCAGAAATCACAGAAGAAAGTACAATTGTTGTGATAGGTGAAAGTAAAGAGGGAAGCTGAATTGTTGACATTTTGACTGGGGAGTGGTCAAAAGGGGAGCCACTCTTACCTAGAGTGGTGAGAATGGTATGCTCAGCAAGAGGCGGGGTGTTCAATTCTGATTAAAGGTGGGGCTGACAATAGCAAGATTATACTGCTAAGTATGTGGGAGTGAATAGTGTAAATGTTATCGTAGAATCAGACGTCAGTGTTCCTGAGAGAGGGTGATAGTAGCTGATGACGTGCAGAGTTCTTTAGAAGCTAACAAACGTAATATTTGGATTTTACCACCATTGTGAATCCTGGAGGGTACAGTGTGCTTTCTGATCTGAAATGAGGCCGTCTTTAAATATGCAGAATGGGCTTCAGTGTCCAGCTAGGCTTTTTTTGTGGAAAATTATCTGGTTGACTGGCAGCTACCAGCCAATAAAGCTCCTCACAACCTCACCAGACCCTAATTATAAATGGTCCATTTCAGAAATCAGCACACGAATCCCAGTACTCCTGCAGTCTTCTAAGCACCCAGAAGCAGCAGGATGGTGAAGCCTATTAGGGTTTCACCAGAAGGCTCAGGACTCTCTCAACATTACGCAACTCAGTAATGTAGCAGCAACTTTACATATGAACAACTTTGAGACTCTCAACTTTGAATGAACAATTTTGCAGAACACGCACATTCAGTGTCTTAGCATTGCATAAACAACATTGCGCAGCAACACTATTGAGCACCTCTGTATCACGTTAGTAACATTGCAAAGCAACAACATTGAGCATCTCAGCATTGCCTAAGCAATAGAGCATAGCAACAACATTGAGCATTCAGCATTGCATTAATAATATATCATTGCAACACCATTGAGCATCCCTGCATTTCATTAGCAACATTGCACAGCAACAACATTGAGCAAAGCACTAGTAACCATGGCCTAGCAACACCATTGAGCATCTCAGCATTGCCTAAGCAACAGAGCGTAGCAACAACATTGAGCATTCAGCATTGCATTAAGAACATATCATTGCAACACCAGTGAGAATCCCTGAATTTCACTAGCAACATTGCATAGCAACATCATTGAGCAAAGCACTTGTAAGATTGCATAGCAACACCATTTAGCATCCCAGCATTGCATCAGTAACATGCCATCGCATTAACAGTGAGCATCTCGGTAATATACACAAATAACTGCGTGGGCTTATCTAAGAAATATATTACTAGTCTTAATTGTCTTGCTTGCATACCCTTGGTTACCAAATTAACGAGGTAGTATGACTTGTAGTTAGGCATATCATTTTGATCACATCTTATCATACATCTAAAATAACCTTTTTACATATGCATTTAATCACTAGACTAAACAGAAAACTCGCCAACATATAAAAATACATTTCTAGTCTCAACACTGCTAGAGTGCCCATTCCTAAAGTGGAAGGTAGCACCCTTCTAAAGTGCTAAAGTGCCCTTCTAAAATACTAAAGTGCCAAAGTGCTCTTCTAAAGTGCAGAAATAGCATTAAGAGTGAGCATCTCAGTATTGCATTCGCATTAAGCGTATGGGGATTCGATTGACTATTAGATAATTAACATCGATTCGGGCCTTAAGAGTGGACCTTGACTTTAATCTTTAAGGGGATAGGAGTAATTTTAGGTTTATGAAGCCATTCCAAATACTAATATAGAGTGGCACCAGGAGAGAAAAGATGCTTTTAATTGGAAGTTATGCACTTCAGATTTTGGGTAATTCTGCTCTGGCTCCATGCACTATTTATGAAAGCATCATAGAATCACTTTTAGCGAGGCAAGCCTTCATTCTGGCCTATCCATTTGTGTGAATCGAAATAAACTGATGCAGGTCTGTAATTTACGCTGTACGTAATCTGTATTGTTGGACAGAACGCCGGATTTGTTAGAATTTAAAAAACATCATGTCCAAAAAACATCATGTCCTCAGATTCTTCTCCCATTCAAAACCGGCCAGATAAGAATGAACACTGCAGTTGGAGCCCGGGTAAAGGCTCCTTACTCTGAAAGAGCCTGTGCACTTTGCAATTGGCGGCCCGAAGTCTTGACCATGTTTTCGTTGTAGCTCCCGAACTGAATATGATTTGGTGACTATTGTTTTTTTTTAAACTTTATTTTTGGGTTTATACATAACAATAAATAAACATCCACCAATTGCGTGCAGCAACAACCCCAGCGCCTTACAGCCCATCCCCTCCTTCAACTAGCCCACACCTGGCACCATTGTGTGCAAGTATTTTGTAATAACATGCTGCCCTCCTTGACAGTTCGTGGGCGGTAGCTCTTTGGGATAGTCTATATTTGATTCAGAGCTTTATGCAGTTTGCTCCTCTGAGTCTGAGTCTGTTGTAGTCTTAAGTAGGCATGCCACATAGGGGGCCCATATATATGGTGGGCGAGCGTGTAGTGGGAGCGTTCGTAGAAATTCGGTGTCTAGGTCCTGACAGTATAGGATATCTTTGTTCCAGGCTGCCAGAGAGGGGGCAGGTCTGCGGCCCCATGACATGGCAATCCTCCTGCGTGCCTGAACCAAGAGAAGAGCTGCCAGTTTCCTTATTGAAGGATGCAAGTATATGATCAGACTGAGGAGGGCCACCAAGGGAAGCGGCACTAGTTCTTCGCCTATTATTGCTGCTACTGTTTGTAGGACTTGGGACCAAAACTGAGCGACCACAGGACAGTCCCAGGCGAGGTGGAAGAAGTCAACTATCCGGGAGCTACACCGTTCGCATTGCGCTGGTGACTCCCGATGTTGTCTGTGCTTCTTGGCCGGGGTGAAGTAGGTTTGGTGCATAAAGTTGAACTGGATTTGCTTGAAGCGTGTATTTATTGCCACTTTCTGTGTTTGCCGCAGGATATGCATCCAGTCCTCTTCTGGAATCGTGATTTGGATGGCTTTTTCCCAGCGTTCCTTCGTTCGAGTGTCTATAGTCACTGTATCTGTTAGTAGGGATTTATATATTAATGAGGTTAACCTTCCTTCTCCTTGTGCCCGGATTGTGTTGTGTAGGAGGTCCCATGTTTCTGGTTGTTGAGGGAATGACGGGAATAGTGACTGCAGGGTGTAGCGTAGGCTTAAGTACAGGAATATGTCGAGCGACGAGTCGCCTCCCCTCTCCCTGGCTGCCTGGGGAGTTAAGAATGTACCTTCGGGGGAAGAGGTCACCAAGGCATTGGACATTAACTTTATCAAGCCATTGGTGGAGCACCTTCTCGGCTGTTAGAGGTGGTGTGCAGTCAAAATATCCCAAAAAAATATCAAAAGACAAAAAAGTCAAAAAAAAGTCGGAAAAAAAGTCAAATAATTTATTTTTTTTATTTATATTTATTTTTTGTTTCTCGTATGTAAAAAAAAGGTACAAAAAAAAAAAAAAGGGGGGTTTGGGGGGAACCCCCCATTTCGAATAAAAAACATTAAAAAAAATGCGACTTTTTTTTTCGACCTTTTTTTTCAATATTTTGACTTTCGACCTTTTGTTTTTCTGTGTTTTGACTATGAACCGTTAGAGGTACCACCGGGATGAACTTGATTGGCAGCAGTGGGGAGAATCTGATTTGTACATTATATTTTCGTGATAGTTTTTTCCAGATTGCATAAGTGGAGAGGACAGTACTCATTGTGTTTTGGGGTATTGGCATGGGACCGATGACGACTGCCCGTAGTAGGTTAGGTGAAGCTAGGGCTCGTTCTATCTGTACATGCGGGTGAATTAAGTGTGTGGTATTCCAGTGGCTCAGGAATTGCGCTTGAGCCACCCAGAAGTATCTCTCCATATGGGGGAGTGCGAGGCCACCGTGAGATGATGGTAGTATTAGGGTTGTGTAGGATACTGTTGCCAGTTTTCCAGCCCATAGCAGCTCTAGAATAAGGCTCTTAACTTTTTTAAAGAAGGTCTGTGGGAGAAGCAGCGGTATTTTTGTAAATAGATAGAGGAGCATGGGGAGAATCGTCATTTTAATCAGGGAGGCTCTACCCCAAACTGTTAGTGGTAGTGTTTTCCATCTCTGTATGTGTTCTTGGAGTGATTTCAGTGTTGGCCCGTAGTTGTCGTTATATATGTCGCTATGGTTGAGGGACATGTGGATGCCTAGGTAGCGGACCTGGGAGTTTTCCCACTTGAACCCGTGGTCATCTACAAATTTGGTGGTCTACGTGTTAGGGGGAAATCACTGATTTGGAGTCTTCAGGCTGGAGATGTTACTGAACTTGATCACCTCGCTCATTATTGGATTAAGATTGGTTTCGGGATCTTGTACAAATAGGAGTACATCGTCGGCATAGAGCGAGACGACTAATTTGTGGGGTCCGAAGGTAAGGCCTCTGTGAAGTTGTTGGGCCTGCAGTTGCGAGGCTAGGGGTTCCATTATTAAGGCAAAGATAAGCGCTGACAGGGGGCAGCCCTGCCTGGTACCTCGTTCAAGTTTTATGCTAGCAGATTTCGTGTTGCCCAGGGTGATGAAGGAACGGGTGTCATTATAGAGCAGCAAAACTAGTTTGATGAAGAAATTCCCCAGTCCCATTCGCTCCAAGACCGCAACTATGAAAGGCCATTCGACAGAGTCGAATACTTTTTCTGCGTAGTGTAGGACAGCTATTGCTTGTTGTGATGGGTCTAGTGCCTCTATGACACCAAACAGCCTTATAATGCCATACGTTGTGCTATGGCCTGGGATGAACCCTGCCTGATCACCCAGCACCAGTGCGGGCATGAGGGGAAGTAATCGCGTTGTTAGAATTTTGGCCAGTATTTTATTGTCCAGATTAATCAGGGAAATTGGCCTATAGGAGGCGCAATCGTCTGGGGGTTTACCTATCTTTTGTAAAAGGATGACATTGGCCTCGCGCATCATCGATGGGAGTGTGCCACGTTCTAAGGCCTCTTCATAGACACGTAGTAGGAGCGTGGCTATGGTGGTTGCAAAGGCTTTGTAAAATCTGCCCGTAAGGCCATCTGGGCCTGGGGCTTTAGTGTTTGGGAGGTTTTTAATGGCTGTGGCGATCTCTTCTACCGATATGGGTGAGTTTCGTGGTTCCCTGAGTTCGCTGATTACACAGTAGAGTTCTACGTCGTTTAGGTATTTTTGTAGCGCCTCAGGGCGCGAGCTGTGCTTGGAGCTATATAGATTCTGTTAAAATGCGTGAAATACCTTTACGATGTCCTCTTCGGTGTACACCGGGTTTCCTTGAGAGTCTCGGATCCGCTCCACTTGAGTGGGTGTTCTGTCAAGTGCTATCAGGCGTGCCAGTAGAGCGCTGGTTTTTGGCCCTCACCATATTGCCAGACTTGGTGTCTGCGTCCAAGGAATTTTTGATCTTGCGTGGCTGATTTGTTAAATTTTAGCAGCTCTTCTTTTAGATCAACTTGGCACTGCGGATCGTCAGGCGTGGTATGCTTGCGTTCACGCTCCTTTAGTCGTTCTTCCCTGATTGTTAGTTCGCGCCTAATCATTTTCAGAATGCTATTCTCTTTTGCAATGCAGACGACTCGTACATAGCATTTCAACGTTTCCCACAGAGTGCCTCCGGATTCGACAGTTTTGGTTTACCTCCAGGAAAGATGTGATTTCTTGATGCAGTTCGGTCGCAAACACTGGGTCAGACAGTGAGCCTGTTTTAAATCTCCAGTGACGCGTGGCAGGTTTGGTGATAGGCAAGGTATATTCAAGTGTCACCATTGAGTGATCGGAGAGGGTTCTGGGGAGGATATGACAGGGTCCCCATTGGAATGGGCTTTGTGCTGAAACCATAAGGTAATCGATACGCAAGCTAGTATTGTGAACAGCGGAGTGGAACGTGTAGTCTCTCAGGTTCTGGTTAGTTTGTCGCCATGCATCAATCAAGTCATACGCCGGGCAGATTTCTTTGATCTGAAGACTGGCTTTGGAGGGGCGCACAGTTGTGGCGTGTTTGGGGGTCTAGCATTGTGTTGGAGTGTTGAAGTCTGCTCCCCAAATTATTGTACTCGGGTTGATTGTTCCTAAGTGTGACATAATCCAATTGAAGTTGTTTGGGCCGTCTTTATTGGGGGCATATGAATTTGCGAAGATTATCTTGTTCCCTGCAAGGATTCCTCTCACTAGTAGCGCTCTTCCTTCAGTGTCTTTCTTGGATTCTATTAGGCTGAAGCCTGCTTTTTTGTCGATCAGGATAGCCACTCTTGAGGTATTGTAAGACTCTTCTGGTTTTCGCCGGTTGGTTGCCCCCCCGGATATTCAAGGTGGCTACCTTAAACAGTTCCAGTGGATGATTGATAACTGTGGGGGTGCGTCCATACGGCGGACCGTGTAGAGCCGTGGATCCTCCCTGGTTTGTAGGGAGCTGTTAATTCTTTGGATGGTGCGGTGGGGGCCTGACATCGGGCCATAATGAAAGATAGACGGGCTGCAGGTGGCGACTTCTTAGAACACTTCTCCCTCCCTCGTGTGGGCATCTCCCAACTGGCCCACATTGAACCCTCCCTTATGAACAAGAACAATAACATTAACAGTGCTGTGATTGGGGCACTTGTAGCCCCCCGGGATGGAGGTCTCCTTTGACTTACAGGATTGTGGTTCTGTGGTGGCGATCTTGTAATGGTGACGTGACTTAGTTCCGGTTTTTGGTTATGCTTGGATGCCGGTTTATGGCGGTTCCTTTCTAATTCTGTCTCTCCGTTGTGGTCTTGGGTTATTAGAGGCGGGTCTGCAACCAGCACGATCCAGATAGTTATTTGCTTCTTCTGGCGTGTTAAAAAATTGAATTTTGCCCTTGTGCTGAATTCACAACTTTGTGGGGAAAAGCATTGAGTATAGAATCTGATTCTCTAGCAGCCGCCGCTTGATGGTCGTACACGACCTTCTTTGAGCCTGCACAGCTGGTGAGAAACCCGGATAGAATTTGATGTTGTCCCCGTCGTAGCGGAGGTCACCCTTCTCTCTGGCAAGTTTGAGTATCAAATCTCGGTCTTTATAGTTTAAAAGTTTAGCTATCATTGGTCATGGGCTTGCCCCTGGGATAGGTCTGGTGTTAGGGACCCTGTGTGCTCTTTCCACGACGAATAATTGGGAGAGGGACTGAGCTCCGAACAGTTCCATGCATATTTCTTCGACATGAGCTTCCATTTTGAGTCCAAGCTGCTGTTCCCTGGCCCGACAATCCTGATGTTATTTCTGCGGGATCTTCCTTCCAAATCCTCGTTTTTTGCTGCCACTGCTTTTATTTGAGACTCTAGTGGCGTCACTCTTGTGGCCAGGGACACAGCACCATCGTCCAGATTTGATACTTGTTGTTCCACGTCGTCTAGCCTGTCTGCATGTTTGTCCAGGCGATGCTGCAATTGATCAACCTTAGAGGACAGTGAGTCCAGTTTACTGCCCAGCCCACCTATTCCAGCCTTAAGGTCGGGTAGGATTTCTCTGATGTCTGAATTCTGGGTTTGTTCCTCTTGATGAGGGTCTTCTTGCGTAGGCGACTCAGGTCTGCTTTCTGATCTAGACGGTTTGGCGGAAGGGCCAGGTTAAAAATTCAGCTTTCGCTGGGACTTGTCGTTTTACCCATGATGTTGCCTATTGGAGTAGGGTTCTTCGCTGCAGGTTGCAATAGTCGAGGTGGCTCGGCAGAGGCGGCGGCATCGGGCGTATTTTGCCCCTTTGATGTGGTTATCTTGAGTAGCATGGTCCGGGGGCCGTAAGGTGTTGTGACTGGTCTGTTCACAGGAGGTCTCTGGGTTTCAAGGGGTGTCTGGTTAGCACTGGTATATTTTATGTGAAGTACACTGTAAGCTGAGCCCCTGGTATTATAGGGTGGCGGATAAGTAGCGTTGCGTGGGTTCGTGCCTTGCTGGCCTGTTTTCTGCAGGTGATGCCACGGCCTTGCAGGAATCTCGCTGTCAGGGCAGTGGGAGGTCTACGCCCTTAAGTCCGTGGTGCATAGATGTGGTCTCAGGGCAGGCCCCCGAATGTGTCACCCAATCTTGCTATTCTGGCGAGGGACTCCTGAGGGGTGCACGCCGCGGCCGTTATGCTGATCTGGGTCTGGGGGCAGTGCCGACAGCGATGGCAGGGGTTCCTTGCTGTGCTTAGATTGTGGCGGCGGACTCCCCCGCCAGATTTTCTGTCTCTAGTGTCGGTCCATAAGGCAGGGGTCGCACGGCCTGTCGACGGCCGCAGTCATGGGACGTATGGGAGGGGAAAAGCGGCTCCCCACCACTCACTCATGGCCTGTTGCCACTTGGTTTGTGTGCAGCACGGGAGGGGGGGCCCGGGCAAGCCGGCACCCAGGCAGGCGGGTTGTGGTGGTCGGGCGACCGCAGGCCAGGAGGGTAGGTGGAGCTCAGATTTCACACGCTTCGTGGGGCGCTCTTACCTCCCAGCCACGTGAGTCACTCCTGCAGGTGGCCGCTGTCACTCCCACCGCTGCGCGCGGTGCACGGCTTCCCCCAGTCCTCCCGCTGCGCTGGGTCGGGAAGAGGAGGCTCACCGCCGACTCCAGGCGTCACCGCATCTCTGTCCCCGAGGACATCTGGGCCAGCCGCAGCTCTCAGCTCCGCCGGCGCCACCGGCTGCCCGCCGGGTCTCAGACTGTAGATGCCGGTGTCGCGCCAGTCAAGCGACGACTCCTCCACGGGCGGCTGCAGGACGCCCGCATGCAGGTTCGTCCTCAGTAATTGTTCCCAGCACTGTCGAGCAGAGTCACAGCCACGGGGTCTCCGGACCACACGGACAAACAGGCCCAGGGCAGCCTCCCCGAAGCAGAGGATGCAACGAGGGGGGCACTGTAAAAGTCAATATTAGGCTCATTGGAATCACCAGCGGGGGCTGTATGTTTCCTTCAGGTTCGGGTGATTTTTATCCACCACAGAAGCTAGGATTCATCAGGGTGTAAACGGAGCGACACAGAGCTCCTTAGGAGGCCGCCATCAAGCTCGGCTCTCTAGCGCCCTCTACTTGGTGACTATTGTTGAAAACTATTTGTAAAACACAGTGTTTGCTGAATACAAATTGCATTGGATTGTGATGCTGGCCACCAGCAATTTCTATTTGTTTTAGGTTGTGTACATTCTTGAAAGTCTTAGATGATTTAATGTGTATGAGCTGTGATCATGTAAAGTATTTACTTATTTTGTATCTGTTTTGATATTGTATAAATGTCGTGCGATTTAATTGAAGCCGATTTATTGAGAAATACATTGAAATCTAAATTGAAACAATGGGCTTCATTACGAGTCTGGCGGTAACCCTGCCGATGCTACCGGTGGGTTGCTGTCGGACTCGTAATAATTTACCGCGCCTAACTTCCCGGTGCCAATGGCTCATTACGAGTCCGGCGGCCTGGGAAGTCAGGCGCCGGTAAATTGCAAGTCCCCATTCCAATAGTGGGGACACTTCCGTGAAGTGTTTGCCGACCGTGGTCGCTGTGACGTCAGGGTCAGACTTGTCGGGCACTGCGGCCACGGCAGGCAAACATGTCATTTGCCGGTCCGGAAACAAGGGTGCCGGTGAGCTTACAGACACCCTTGTTTCCGGACCGGCAAACTTAGAATGAGGCCCAGTGTGACTTCAGGCACTGCTTCTCTCACATGCATTCACAAGGGAGCACTGACCATCATACTTACAGACCTGACAGCACTGACCATGCTCCCTGGGACGGCACTACTCCTCCCCACATGTTCAGAATTGAAGTAAACATACGACTACCATGTGGAGGCCAAACACATTTCACCAAAAGTTCAGTCTAGAGTCATGGTGTCTGCAAATCTTGTCGAATCCCTACATGGTGCTTTGACTCTCGTGCACTTGCACATGACTTTTGGCTTCTTCACGGACACCAGTACACGTGCCGCAGTGAGTGCACCGTTAACCTGAAAGACATCCTCATAAGCAAGCGCAATGTCTCCCGCAAGTCCCCCATCGCAAGCCACACTCTTCCAGGGACCTGCGACCTGCAGCTCGCCAGATGTTTTGGGCTACAAGTCCCATGATCCTTTACCACTGACTATGATGGCTAGGGCTGGTGAATGTTGTAGTCCAAAATATCTGGAGAGTCAAAGTGTACTTCTGGCTTCATCGTTCGTTGCAGAATGTTAACGATTGTTACACCACGAAAAGTCTTCTTTTTAACCAAGTGCCGAATTCATCAGTACATGTTGCTGAAGCCCCGCAGAGCTAAAGTGCGCATGCCCAAGAGTACTGCTTGTGTTCCATTTCGCAAACACTAAACCAAAGGCACGGTCGGACTCGGGCATCAAATTGTCTCAGACATCAAAATGTGGCCCACAGCTGCAAATGGCAATTCATTCCTCTTGTGATAGACGGTTTGAGTAGTACCCAAAGGGGGAGTTTTTTGATAAAATGTAATGCAAATGGTGCAATTTAAATGTTTGAATGTTTATTCAGAAGCACTGATCAAAACTACTATCCGCATGGTTAAGTAACATCAAGTGGCCCACATGGGCCCAAAAAGGTGTCCAACTTTGGCCAAATTAACTGGCCGACACTAGCATTTTGCGTTTTTGGTTTGGGCATTGCACTACGGGCGAGTCCGAGCTTGACCAGAGGCTCAGGTGGTCTCGCCTGTACCTAAACAGCAAGTGTTCCGAGTAGACCTCTTGGAATTCATCAGCTCTTTGGCTTCTCAAAAGGCTTGTGCCCAAATCTTATCAGACTTGCAGTGGGCGCTTTAAATCCCCTGTTTTATCTCTAGCTTGGAAAAAAAAAAGAAAAAATATAAGGTAAGCTTGATTAATGTCTATGGCCCTCCAGGCAATTCAACCGTAAAGTAAGAGGAAAGTGGGCCAACTAGACCAGAGATGACAGCTGACTATTGTTTAAATCATAGTAGTATCATATTTATTGTACAGATACAATCACAATTATGCAAAAAATTAGCAATTGCATTCACTAAAAATTCGGCTCAATATACCAAAAAACACATCCATAGACATTAATCAGGCTTCCCTTATATTTTTTCTACATTAGTACAGCCGTGGCTGGAAGGGCTAAGTAGTCTTTAAAAGGTTCCTAAAGAAATGGATAATGTGAACCTTTTCTATTTCCGATGAACACTACAAAAAACTCCTAGAGACACCCGCATTGCTAACTAAAGATCAGATAGCAGAAACAACGACAGGGGATGAACAAGATCAAAGTGAAACAATTTTACAAAAAAAGAAAAAGATCACCCGCACAGAATTGCATGGTAAATTTATGCTGGAGTACTTAAAAGCTGGCATTATCCCGGAAGGGCTCCAGGTCAAGAACATACCCTGTATTTTTATTGACAACCCTAAATTCCAGAAAAACTTTAGTGGTGTTGTTAATCGCTGTTCCCGCAGCTGGATTATACTAATAATCAAGACTGCAGAGGAGGAAACAAAGAAACAGAGGGAAGGACTAGCCACTCTCCAGAAGGAATTTCTAGACAATAAAAATATACAAGATGCTAAAAAAATACTTGAGAATCTAGAAACAGAGATGAAGAAATGTAGACAGCTAAATCTAGACCGGAAAATAATTAAATTAAAAAAAGATATTGCTGGCTACAAAGAAGATAAAACCTACCACTACTTGAAAGAAGGTTTCTTCGCCAACCCACAGCCGAATCCCAATCAAAACTTGAGACACAACCGGACGGTTACTTTTTCAAACTCATCCGGGTCCTTAAGCGGATCCGATCCATCCCTAGCTGGCCCATCAGGGACACCGCAGAGAGGGCGGGCTACATTCCCTCAACAAGGGGGTTTTTACAGGGGAGGCCCCACAGGACGGCCACGACAAGGAGCATCCCAACAACAGGGGGTCAGAACCAGGCAATGGTATTCGAACCAATGAACAAGGACACCCTCCCCATTTTTAACTTATCCTCCCACAATCGAAGTCCCACAGAGAAAAATCTCCTTGCAAAAGGACTCTCTTACGTACCTGTCACCAAGGCAGATCCATTCAATGTAGAGTTGGAACTACAGAGTTTTTTCCGAAATATTAGGCTGACACACTTCTTCGAAGTATACATACCTAATCAAAACCAAAAGAACATGTGAGACCAAGTCTCTGATCCCGGAGAAATTAAAATCACAGGTCTAAAATGAAATCAAACTTTATTCCACCTCCACATACCTGCCCCCTGGAAATCATTACATTTGAGAATCGGGTGACAAAACAAGTTCTCACTAGTCTAAAAAAGAAAAACTATCATGTGGACAACCTGACTAGAGATGAAAGGGTCAGTCTTCAGAACCTAAGCAACCAGGAGAATTTGCCTATAAAATCGGCTGACAAGGGTGGCGGGATTGTCCTGATGGACACCCTGAATTATGATAAAGAATGCACCAGACTACTGAATGATACCAGATCATATAGAAAACTAGACCAAGATCCCACTAAAAGATTGCAAGATGAACTCAAAAGCCTCACGGCCTATGCCTTACTAGAAGAATGGATTTGCCCGGACAAGGCTAAATTTCTCAACAAAAAATATCCAAAGAAAGCAGCCTTTTATATATTACCCAAGGTACACAAGAGCCTTGACAATCCACCAGGCAGACCGATAGTGTCGGCAATAGACTCTCTACTCGAACCCTTATCCATCTACAGTGAGTTTTTCCTAAAACCATTTGTTCTGGCCATGCCTTCTTACATCAAAGACACCACAGATATGGTTAAAATCATCTAAGGTGTCACCATAGAAGCAGGAGATCTCCTAGTTA
The DNA here is from genome assembly GCF_040938575.1 of Ambystoma mexicanum. Classification (NCBI taxonomy): domain Eukaryota; kingdom Metazoa; phylum Chordata; class Amphibia; order Caudata; family Ambystomatidae; genus Ambystoma; species Ambystoma mexicanum. Next base: position 1,093,027,470 of record NC_090930.1, read on the forward strand.
CTATGGATATTGAGGCGTTGTATATGTCAATCCCTCAAATGGAATGCTTGGAAGCATTAGCAGAAGTATTAGACACACAAAACAGACCACACAAACCACCAACAGGATTTATACTAGAATGTTCTAGGCTGGCCATGACAGAAAACCTCTTCCTTTTCAAAAATCAAATCTATAAACAACAGAAAGGGGTGAGCATGGGGGCAACGTTTGCACCCCATGTAGCCAACCTATACATGGATAAGTTCGAGTCAAGACACATTGCGGAAGTTTTACAAGACCAGACACATGGATAACTCAAGATGTGACGTCGCTACATTGTCAACGTGTTCATCATTTGGGGAGGTGACAATACATCCTTACTTACCTTCCACAAGTGGCTCAACACATGTGACTTTAACATCAAATTCACTATTGATTTGAGCAGAGCAGGTAAGTTTCCTGGACTTTATGATTAAAAAAACAAGGGAACAACCGGGCCACCTCACTATACCGCAAAACTACAGATAAAAATACCCTGCTCAATACTCTAGCTTTCACCCGGGAGAGTCTCAAATATAATTTACCATATGGACAATTTTTAAGGATCCGACGGAACTGTACGGACAGAGAGGATAACAACACACACGCCACACAACGACTGGGCACACGGGGTTACCTGAAACATTTGATCAAAAACAACCTAAAGAAAGCTGCTAACACAAACAGAGAATTTACCTTACAAAGTAAGGATAAAAAATTGAATGAGAGACTAGTCTGCGTTACCACATATAATCTCATCAGTAACGAGATCAAAAAGATTATCAATCAAAATCGGGACCTAGTCAATAACCCAGGAACCCTCTTCAAAAAACCTATGTTTGCCTTCAAACGTAACTGCAATTTACGGCAAAAGTTGGTCCACACATACTGTGAAAAACCAAAAGAAACCACCATTATGAACCAATGGGGACTTCCCACAATCATTGGACATTACAAATGTGGCAACTGTAGTGTATGCCCCCTGACTGAGACCATACACACTTTCCAGTATGGGGCAAAGACATGGATGATGAAAAGTCATACCAATTGTCGAACTAAAAATGCCATCTATGTCATATCTTGCCCATGTCACCTACTGTATGTAGGGAAAACCACCAGAGAAGTCAGGGTGCAAATTGGCGAGCATCGCTCGTGCATCAAACCCTTGGTGGATCATTTCAATAGAAACAACCATAGAGACACTGAAATGAAATGGTTTGTATTGCAAACCATAAATACAAAAACCAGAGGTGGAGATATGACAAGTGCCCTACACCGTCTCAAACAAAAATGGATCTATTCCCTAGATACGGTACAACACGGCTTAAACATTTCAGTAGAATGGAATGTACTAAACAATAAGTAAACTAACGACCTGTATATGACATGCTTAGGATGACGGAGCACGGTTTCTCCCAATCCCCTCACTATTTCACCTTCTGAGGCATGATGTTATTCATATTCCGTACGACATTCCGTACCAATGAGGCTTGCAATTGGGACCCTGTTATTCATCTATTTATTTCCATCTGGACTACATTATCCCATGCGACACACTTATGCGAAATTACAGGACTACAGGATTTGTGCCTGCACCAGACACTAGAGTCTGTTCCTAAGAGGACTCCCGTGCCCACAATTCTAAGTGGCCACGTGACACAGACCAGCAGCCTAGCCGGCGCATGATCCAACGTTACCTTAGCAAAGGCACAACAGCAATCGAGTAAGGAGACGCAGGCAACTTGCCCGGAACCTGCAGCCGGCCATAAATCACTTTCCGATTACAAGGTAAGCAAAAAAAAAACCTATTCAGCCATCGCAGGGAACTGCACACGACCACAGGCGGTTCCAGCAGTATTGTTAATGACGCCATCTACACATTTATATTTTGGCAGCCCGACAACTAAAAAGAGAGGTTTCCAATTACGTGCGGCACACCAGTCCAGCAAACGGCTTCCTGATAAAAGCAACTCTATCTTGTCTTCACTCAGTAACCTGCAGCCTCCATTCCACGAGCAGCAGGTGGCCGCCCCAAGTAAGCAAATCTCTTTCTTGAGACACTCAGCTATTCGTTCGTGCCAATAGGGTAAAAACCAGATAAAAAGTGACGCTCTGTTCCGTTGTGTTTGTCTCCTCTTCTGCAGGCGTACCAACCACAAACCTAGTCTGGTTTTGGTTCCATGAATTTGGTCACACAAGAAATTTAAAACAACAGTGAGTATCAGCCCACATTGGAGATATTTGTAGCCACCATTAACATAATCTAAGACAGCTCTTTGAGTCTCATGTCCTTTTTACACTATAGGACACCCGACACGACGTAAAGCATCACAAGTGGGAGCACTCACGTCAGGATCAACTCCATTATACCGTTTTCCCGGCCCCTGAAAATCCAGTGGAGGTGAGCCGGTACCATATAGCTTAAGAATACAGCTGTATCCTTTACCCAGTAAAGGGTTGTAAACAAACAGAGATGACATATTGGGTATTTACAAGACTAACTTAGTCTTTAATATATTTTTATTTCCCAGAATCAAGGCTCTCTAGCCACACACCCCCAACTCTTTTACGTTATAAAGAGGCAACGCGGAATTGGCAATTGCACTCCATCCTGAAGAAAGTTGAACACAAATTATCGTACAAGGGGACCCTTACCCTTGCTGAGAGAACTCAACCGAAACATGTTGACAACAGTTTTCCAAACCTCTGAATACAGACAGAGGGTCACATTGTAAAATAATAGAGTCCTAAATTGACATTTGTTTGACTTGCAATTGTGATATTAATGATATATCACCATTTTGTTCCTATTTATGTGAGAATGATGAATGCATGCAGACGTTATGAATGAGCAGTGTATGGAGGGATGTGTTTTTTGGTATATTGAGCCGAATTCTTTGTGAATGCAATTGCTAATTTTTTGCATAATTGTGATTGTATCTGTACAATAAATATGATGCTACTATGATTTAAACAATAGTCAGCTGTCATCTCTGGTCTAGTTGGCCCACTTTCCTCTTGTCTCTAGCTTGGCCTGCGTGTCACTCGAAGAAAGCATTCTCTACGCAAAATCCTATTTTATTTTATAAGGAGGCACAGGATAAAAGCAAGCATTGTCAATATCAATAGTTCTGCATTGTGTATAGACATTTGCTGGGCCGTCAGCCCATTGCCATGAGGTCATCTCCACTCATTCTACCATAAAGGCGCATACTCCTCTCACATTCCCACATGGAGCCTCCACCCCACAGCATTCAGTATTCTGTGTATTCTTCGTAATGCACTACCTTGCACCCAGAAGGATACACACGGCACAGAATGTTCGGTGTAAAGTACTCTGCCATGTACATGAAAACAGTTGGCAAGTGGTGATTTGGGCCACGAGGCAGCCGTAACTGAAAACAGGACCTAAACAGACACCTTTTGTATAACCAATTTGGAAAACTGTGCCTTATAACCCCGTCAGAGGATCCTAAGTGCTACTGGAAGTGAATTACCGACACAGTGAGCGACCATCCCTAGTGCCAGACCACCCAATGTAGGATGTGAAGTTCTTATGGTAAAACGGAAACTGGCCTGGTGATCCTATTGCCAACCACCCAAAGTAGGATGTAAAGTTCTTATGCTAAAACGGAAGCTGGCCTGGTGATCCCAGTAACAGACCACCCCAAGTGCGATGTAAAGTTCTTATGGTAAAAAGGAAGCTGGCCTGGTGATCCCAATACCAGACCACCCCAAGTAGGATGTAAAGTTCTTATGGTAAAAAGGAAGCTGGCCTTGGTATCCCAGTTCCAGACCACCTAAAGCAGGATGTAAAGTTCTTATGGTAAAAAGGAAGCTGACCTGGTGATCCCAGTGTCAGACCACCCAAAGTAGGATGTAAAGTTCTTATGCTAAAAAGGAATCTGGCCTGGTGATCCCAGTGCCAGACCACCCAAAGTAGGATGTAAAGTTCTTATAGTAAAAGGGAAACTGACCTGGTGATCACAATACCAGACCACCCCAAGTCGGATGTAAAGTTCTTATGGTAAAAAGGAAGCTGGCCTTTGTATCCCAGTGCCAGACCTCCCAAAGTAGGATGCAAAATTCTTATGGTAAAACAGAAGCTGGCCTGGTGATCCCAGTACCAGACCACCCAAAGTAGGATGTAAAGTTCTTATGGTTATCAAGGACGCTGGCCTGGTGATCCCATTGCCAGACCACCCAAAGAAGGATGTAAAGTTCTTATGGTGAAAAAGAAGCTGGCCTGGTGATCTCAGAGTGTATGCGGGGAACCACTGTGTATCAATCAGGTTTGTCACGAAAGTTAATGCCTCCTGCGGAATCAGAGTGACAGACAAATGAACAAAAGGAAAGTGTGATGGCTTGTAAATTAAAGCAAGGATTGAGCAACCTCATAAAGATGATTCGCTTTCCAAAACTTCTCGTGGGCCTCTGTCCCCTGCAACAGGTGCTCCGCTGTGATTGCTGTGGCAGTGTCCTTTGAGGACAAGTTGTTTGTCTGGACAGTTAATTAATTGGCAAAGACGTTTTACTCAAAATTAGGATTTCTTTCAGTGGGAGGTAGCCGTGCCAAAGACACAGGCAGCCTTGAGTGTGTTGTTGGAATGGTGCATATTGAAAGTATCAAGTACGTTTCGGAATTTTAGGCAACGGTCTGTAGTTTTGAGAGCTACAAGTCAGCGAGTGGCAATGCAAGGGGTGGACTGAGAGCCAAACGTGGCCCTGGTAATATTGTTCAAAATGGCCCCATATTACACATTTTCAGCATGCCCAACCCTTTTCCTATGGAAAAATGTTGAAATACCGCACAAAAGAGGCCCAGGGTGCAGAGGCCTACCTGGAAATCTCTGGAGTTTGGTGACAATATAATGCAAAATGTTATAATACAATTAATTTAACTTTCTGACTTCATCGATAGAACCTTTACATATAAGTGGAAGCAAAATTACTTTTTTTCACACTCATAGATGGCACTTATGTTATGCACTCCCCCTGCAACACTTCCCCATATTCCTGCTAACAGAATTCTGTGTGGATGGAAAGCAGTGACATGGAGTCAGCAAGAAGAGGGATAAAACAGTTTTTAAATTCGACCCACCACCCTAGAATGGGAGGCCAAAAACAAAAAATTAAAACCTTCAAATTGAGCAAAATAGCATACTCGGATTGCACTTGTTATTTAGAGATCAGTTTACATTTGCGGTAGTTTAGATAGGACTGCATTTCATGTGGCTGCGCTAAAGAGACAAGGATAATTACAGGCTACTGAGCAAGGTACTAAAGCAACTTGAACACAGGTGAGAAAATCGATTTTGGGAGGAAAACAATGCAACAAAATCACACGCGGCAGAATTGCAATTTCTTATTTCACACATGCTTTAAATTGGAACACAGCTAAGAAAATGGGCTTAGCAGACAAAATCGGAAATCAGTTTTTGGGATGGAAAACAAAGACACAGACAGATAGGATACTGAGGGGAAGGGATGACTCTTATGGGATGATGTTATGTTTTTTTATGGGAAATGCAAGTGGAAAGGAAAGTAAAATACACAGGTAAAATTGTTTTTTTTTTCAACACAATTTTTCAACACAATGATTAGTTCCACTGAGATTGTATTTTAAAGACTATAATTGTTAAAGAAAGGCACTTTTCATGAAGAGGTTGAGTTTGAATTACAACCAAATCACTGTGAATCTCTTTATAGGGGAATTAATTTGAGTTATTCCAAATTATGCTAGGGACTTACAGGTAACTGTAGGAAATAAAGAACAAATGTACTAACAGATATGGACATACACAGATTCTTCTAGGGAAAAGGTGAACTGAGGATACTGGCAATTTGGGAAATTACTAGGGTTTTTATGGGATTTTAATGGGGTTTGAACAGGATGCAAGGTTAAATAGCGGGATATGCAGTTTGTTGGGTACTGGGTGATGGGAGACTTACAAGGCAAACTTGGGTTTGGAAATTTGGACAGCCAGCAGGGTGTCTAGGTGGCGGGGCCAAGGATCTGATCACGAGCAGTGGAGTCAAGAGATCTGGGTACTAGGTCCGCTGGGCTCTCCTTGTGGGGAACAGCTGGGCAAAGTCTGGTCACTGTAGACAGCGGGATGGGTCAGCTGGGCAAAAGGTCTGGTCACTGGATTCTCCTAAAGGGATCAGCAGACTTTCCTCCTTTCTCCCTGAATTATTGGGATGAAGGTGGTTCTGGAGAGGTGGTTCTGCCTGGATCGGGGTCAGCTACCTCTGGACCTGGTTCTGGAGTCTTGGAATCATGCAGGGTGAATTTTGAATGTTGAATATCCCTGTGCCTCCTTGTCTGCCTCTTATATAGGCAGAGTGGCATCATAGAATTTTACAATATAGGCGGAAGTATCCTGGAATTACTCCCTGAATGCCTCCTGCCTGCGGGCTGATTGGTCCAAGGAAGTGACATCAGTTTATGTGTGTGTTTTATGACTTGCTTTGTCTCACCACAGTTACTCTTTACCAAAATAAGTTATAGAACAAAAACCTCATATTTACAATAATCACCATCATAAAAATCAGATAGGCAGATCCCATACTTTACAAGTAGTATGCCGTTTGAATGCCAATTCTCTGTGATTTTGCTTCGCCTTTGGGCACAATTTTGCCATTTTCAGTAGAAACATATGATCTAAAATTCTGCAAATGGCTACACATAAGCATAATATGATTCGGCATATTTTCCCCAGGTTTAATATCTGTGCCATTGATGCTTCCCCCAGAAATGCATTTTCCCTCCCATTTCATTTCCCCATGTGCCAGAGAGATGCACATAGTCTTATTATGCTTGTCCAAAAATCACATTAAAACTGTCATGATATCACATTACTGCTTATTCAGATTGCAGAGAAAAATGTCTTAATATGAAAAGGGCTTAAATCAAAGGGCTGGATGTGTCTCCAAATGTGGGTGGTCTTTCGAACCCCACAGCCAAAATGTCTTTCTTGGGTCAGCTGGCACAAGGCTTGCCATGACTCCCCCATTGAAGTCCTCCAGTGGCTACTGGGAATTAATGCACAGGAAATGATACCTATGAGGCAAAGCTCAGGGCTTCCCCCATCCTTTGTCCTTGGGAGCAGTTCTGCCTGGCAGTCTGGGAGAACCTGAAATTATCACGTGGCCAGTGTCATGAGAACAGGGCACATGCCCTTGCAGCCTTAGTCACTAGTAGGTGCGAAATTAGCCTTTACACCAAACTGGTCTGACAGGAATGCCTGGGCCCCAGCCAGGCTGTTGAAGTGCTTTTTGGGGGAGGGGGATGCTCAATATAGATATCTCTGCAGCCCCTCTCCCCAATGTACAATTGTGCTTCTCGGCGAGCTACAATATTATTTCACTTTTAGCTTTCCCAAGGTCATTTTCTGCTTTATAACAACAGATTTACACATGTTCATTTTTTTTCTCATGTTCATTTTACAAAATGTGGTTTTTCCCGTACACAGCTTTCCTTTGCATTTACTTTCTAAACTGCCTTTTATAGATCTGGTCAGTTTCTAGAAACCGAGATATGTTTAAAAATGGTTTCTTGGTAGTTGACAAGAGCAAGAGAGCATCTTTCCTTCGAAGTACTTTGCGTGTGTGTGTTTATTTCAAACAAGTAAATCCAAGCCATGCTAATTTAAAGCTGAATTGTTTTGCTTTTCATGGACTTTACTGATGAAATGTTGCCGTTCTCGGAAGGATGGCCTTATCTGATGGTTTTCAACATGAAATACACGGCCAGGTCTGTGTTTTAATAGAACAAAACTGTGTGATGTTTGACATGAAAGTAGGCACCAGTGCGATGCCATTCGAAATGCAGGTCATTTTCTTGTGCAGCCTTGAATGTTTAAATGACAGAACATCAGTGCACAGCCATTTTGAATTTGATTTGTTTTCTCGGGATTCACAGGAATGTAAACAAAATGCAGCTATCCTTGGGGTGGCTGTATTCAACTCTCGCCCCATACGTGCTCAGCAGACCAAAAGCACAGCCATTGTTTTTGTAACTGCTAAAATGCAGTTTTTGTTGTAGGGGATTTCTGTGGAGCTGGTAAATGTACCCCACACCCCTATAGGTCAGTCCGCCCCTGGGCCATGCAATAATTCTATCTGCGTAGGTCAGCTAACGAAACAGAGGCAATAACCCTCCTGTGGAGCTGTTTTGCATGCAAATACTTAGTGGCCGTTTCATTTAGCTATTTCACTAGCTCCTGGAAAAAAGTAGAACTGTACACCCCTGCAAAAGACGAATACCATTTGCATACGTGTAAAATAAACGTGCATAATGCTGGCCGGAACATGGCCGGGTAAAGGGCTGCAAGGCCCTGTGCAGCACAAATATGCAGGCCTTCTAATTTGCATATGCACTGAAATCACTGGAAGTAACATCAAGAAAATGGCGTCAGTCTTTGATACTTGTGGGAATCACAGGAGGTTACCTGACAACAAGTTGCCATGAGTACATCAAAAGACAAATGACTTTCTGGTATGCAATATGGGATATAGACACTGTTATTTTTATTATATAATGAGCAATGCAATAATTGAGTTTTTTTTAATAGTGTACACTGTGAAGTGAATCACTTCTGTGGACGTCTACTTTTGGCAGATAAGGCATAGCAGAGAAGATGATTTTGACAAGGTCACATACTTAAGTGGTGAACCAAGTATTTGAGTCCATTCTGCGACTTAGGCACTGGAATGCATATCTTCTACACTCTATGTGGTAGAAATGTCTGTTAATGTTTGGCTTTCAATGATATTCTGTTTTATAAGGATGCATTGACAAGCCTGTAAATCACCAAATAAACCAACCTGAGAAATATATACATCCTTATAGAAATATGTTAAGCAAAAAAAAGAGTATGAATTTAATTTAATTTTCCCTATCTAGAATGGAAGAACACAATGGTACTAGAATGGAAAGTAATGTGAGCCACCTGGGTTTTGCTGACAGACTTTCAAGACACTTAAAAACCTATGACAAAAGGTACTTTGAGTGATTGTCATCTGCTTGTGGTCAGTGCTTATTATATTATTCAAATCCACATTTCGCTTAAAGAGCACTCAAACCTCCATAGTTGGTGCCACCCGGTTATTGATTAAGCAACCCCATTGTTAAATGAACAAAAACAATGACCCAACATGATACTGCCTTTACAGACTCTGTAAGGTCCAAACATGCCCAGGCAAACATTGTCTTTAAAGTGCAAGAGTGCAGTTCAAAAATACTTTTATTAGGAATCAATTCATCCAGCATGGTAACGAAAAATGAAAACCATGTGCACAAGAGGGAAGACTAACCCATGCCGTTTGAACCGCTGCTACGCGTTCTGTCCTCAGACAGGTCTTTATCCATCATCACATCTCTGCTCGAACAATATGAAGCATGGGAAGGAGCAGCCATCATTCTGCCCATAGTCACCTGCAATATCATGTGATTTTAAACAAATACCTTTGTTCAGGTACCAGAATTTAGCACCTTCTTTGACTGTAGTCAGCGTCATGTGGGAGTGGGAAATGCAAGATGGCACGCAAAATTTATGGGCCTCATTACGACCCTGGCGTTAACCAATGGTGCTATTAGCGCCATGGTTAACGCCGGTAACTTACCGAATCCGCCATGGTGAAATGGGGAATTACCACCCCATTCCAAGGTTGGCGGGGCGGTAATTCCCCATTTACCATTGGCCCTTACCCATTCCCATTTTTGCCCCATAGGGCTCAATGGTAATGGGGAAGGCGGTAATTACGGTACCGCAAATTGCGGTACCGTAATTACCTTCAAGGTCCCTTTGCGGATCCCTACCTTAACGGCTGGTACAGACCAGCCGTTAAGGTCGGGAGCCGCAAAGGGGCCTCGTAGTAAGGCGTTAAGGGGTTAACGGCGCCGCAACCTTTTACGGCGCCGTTAACCCCTTAGCGCCTGGGTCATAATGAGGCCCTATGTATTGTGAGGTACGGAGAAGCGTAATGCCAGGAATGGGCTTGTGGTGAGGGAGGAACACCAATTATGGGTATTGTGGTGTGTGGTGCGTGAGCTCGGAGGCAGACATCAGGACCGGATATTTTCTTGGTGAAGCTGTGGATGAAGGATGGCAGGTATGGGGCTTATATTGAGGGTCTGGGTAGGGTGACCAGATTTATTTTTTAAACCCGGAAGGGCTGTCGAAATAGAAGTAGGACTAAGGTAAATACATACTACTTTAGTCCTACTTCTTTGACAGTGCCCTGTTGCGGGGGGGCGGGGAGCGGGTGTGCTAAAATGCACACTCCTCTCATTGGAGGGGAAGGGAAGGGGGCGGAAATGGATGCGTGAAAAGCATTTCATGCCCCCATTCGTGCAAAAAGATTTGCGCCAGGACCCAATTTTGGGATTTTGAAATCAGGTCCCGGCAAAAAAAGGGACCATACTCGAAACCCCGGACGGGGTTTATAAAAGAAAAACACTCCCGGGACCCCAGGACGTCAGGTGATTTCCCCGGACTGTCCTGGGAACATCTGGTCACCCTAAGTCTGGGGAGCTAGGACTCCGTAATGGGTCTTGTATTGTAAGGGGAAGCACAACACCATATAAGGGGTTTGTGTTCTGGGGTTGGGGAAGCAGAACATCAGGAATGAGTTTTGTGTTTTGGTGAGGCAGGATGACAAGTATGTGCGTCTTTTGTAGGGACTGGGGAAGCAGAGGCCAGGTAGGGGTCTTGTGTTGTGGGGGGGGGCAGCTGAAGTAGAACCCTAGGTATGGCCCTCCTGTTGGGGAGGGTAGACAGGAGGACAGCAGGCATGGTGTCTTGACAGCAATGCTCGTGTTTTGCTCTAAGACCGAAGCCCAACCCCCTCCCTGGTTAGGCTCTGGCTCAGCTCCAGAGGAATTCTCTGCCCACCACCCCTAGTTTAGCCACACCTTATCTATAAACACACCATACATATATGGACGATTATTGCTGTGTAAACAAGATTAGAGCATAACTAGAACTAGGAACCATAGTACTGTATATCCACAGAAAAGGTCTTTTTTTCACTGCTTTGATTTGACGCACTAGGCAAACTAAAAGAATGAACCACTGATCCTGGCTACTGGTTACTGGTTCTGTCTGTCCACAGGGGTTATTGCTATTAGAATCACTCTGGGGTGCAAATCACAGTTTAGATTATTTTGGGGGGTGGGGTGGAATGCGATCTGCACGAGTTTTCTCAGGTACCTTCTCAGAAGCTTTACTTATCATTTTCCCTAAACCTGATAAAGACCCTACTGTTCCCAGTAATTATCGACCCATCTCCCTTATCAACATAGAAAGCAACATTTTTGCCAAAATACTAGCCAACAGAATTGAATCCTCCCTCCCAAATTTGGTAAAAGCAGATCAAACAGGTTATGTAAAAGGACGCAACATATCCTCTAATGCCAGACTCCTACTGAATGCCATCAACCTAGCAGCTAGAGATAAAAAAGACACTCAAGGCTACGCTGCCATTGCATTGGATGCAGAAAAAGCTTTTGATTGTGTAGATTGGAATTTTATGTTTCAAACCCTACGCTGGCATGGTTGTGTTGAAAAATCTATTTCACTTGTTAAACTCCTTTATTCTGCCCCCAAATCCACTATCTACTTAAATGGTCAAACATCCTCTTTTTTTCCCTTACTTAGAGGAACGCGGCAGGGATGCCCTTTCTCACCATTACTATATATCCTCTCTCTTGAACCGTTACTAGAACTAATAATATCTAATAAGAACATCCTGGGAATTGAAGTAGGTGCTTCAATTACTAAAATAGCCGCATATGCGGACAATATTCTTATCTTAATCAAAAACCCCAAACTTCATATTCCTAATCTCTTTAATGCATTATTGCAATTTGGTCATGTTTCAGGATACAAATTAAATAGACAAAAATCAGAAATTATGCCCTTAAATCCCTACTGTCTTAAACACGATATTGACATTTTCGGCCTCAAATGGTGTAGTAGTTCCATTAAATATTTAGGTCTTCGTTTTGCCCCTACTATCCAAGAAACTATCAAACTCAACACCATAACACTACTGGATACTCTGAAAGATCTTACATCTAAATGGTCTCCACTCTACCTTTCCTGGTGGGGGCATTTAGATACAATTAAAATGATGCTAACTCCCATAGTTGTATATTATTTGCAGCTTCTTTCCATTCCGTTAGCCCTTTCCTTTTTCAAATCCATCTATTCTATACTACTTAATTTTCTTTGGGGAATAGGTAAAAGTAAAAGAATTGCTCTAACTAAACTTAAAGCACCCTACAAGATGGGAGGCGTTAGGTTCCCTGACTTTAAGTTATATCACTCTGCGTTTCTTATAAAACAGTCTCGCCAATGGTTCATGGATCCTGAATTTGCCGACACCCTGACTTGGTGTACATTAGAAAAACACACAGTTCAACCACATAATATCACTGATTATATATACATATTTAAACACACCTCCAAAAACATTTTGGAACCTATTAAAGCATACGTTTTAGCCCTACAAACATTTCTCTTTCCCCATGCAAAACCCCCCAATAAATATCTTTCCCCGTTACTTTGGCATAATAAGCATATAGTAATAAATAATAAAATCCTCAATCGCAAAGCATGGATTAAAAAAGGAATCAGATTCATCCAACACATTATAGATGGTCCGTCTATTCTCTCTTTCCAACAACTCTCTACCATATTTAACATACCCAAGACGGATTTTCAATTTTATAATAATTTAATTAACTCCTGTCTTGACGAACTTGGCCACTTTTCTTATGAGATTCTTACACCAGACGCCCTCACACTACTGCACCTAACCATGATGAGTGAAATTAGAGCCTCAAAAATATACAATTTGCTCACCTCAACATTTAAGGTTTGTCCAATTCGTCTGAAATGGAAATTTGACTTAGGTTACATGTTTGATGATCATATTTGTCTCCGCCTGTTTTAAAAAATTAAACAAATATCAGTGTCAGCAAATATCTCACAACACTATTACTTCTTCATTCATAGAGCATTCATTACTCCAGCCAAATTGGCTAAGGCTAATCCGAATTACAATGCAAAATGCTGGTCATGTGGCTTATCTCCCGCTATGTATATGCATATGTTCTTTGAATGTACATATATTGTTGAATTTTGGCATGAAATTTGGAAGCTTCTTAAATGTATCTTCTGTGTAGATGTTCCTTTCTCCTCTGTAAATATATTTTTAGGAGGCTTGGCTATTACAACGTACATTCCACCTGACTCAGCCAGACTTTATGATCTATTTATTTGTATAGCCTTAAAATGCATCACAGCCAACTGGAAAGACTCTCATTTGCTTTCTACCAAGGTCTGGTGGAATGTTATTTGTCACACTCATAAATTGGAAATGTGCATGGCTAACAATCAAAATACATTTCCTAAATATAATGCTAAATGGCACCATTTCACCTGTTATCTTAACTGTTTCAATGCTACTGCTCATGGTACATGAATATATATCCTTATTTCTTCTTCATCAACTTTATACTATACTCATATTGAAATGCCTGGTCTATATTACTGTAGAAATGGACAGATCAATTTTATGAAATAATCTAGTATACCCATCCTCCCCCCCTCACCATTTTCCCATCTGTTTCTTGTTTGTCTCCGGTTTGGCTCCCAGTACGCCTCCCCATATCTCTATGCTCTCTGCATATAAGTTACTCTTTGAAGACTTGAGTTACAACTACTCAAATGTAACTTGTAATTTCTACAACGTCAACGTCTACTCTTGTTTAAATTCCAATCATTAGTTAATTTAACTAATGAATATGTTATGTAGAAAGCATAATATAGTCTGTCAAGATCATTCACTCCGTTAATACTTTATGGTTACCTGTTTCATTCAAAGTCTGTAACTTGTTAACATATGTATCATTCTCAATATTTAGAACAATACAAATCATTAAACAAAACAAAAAAAAAAGAAATACAATTATATTGCATACAGGTGAAAGGTCTGTGATTGCAGCACATGGTTTGCCAGTCATCATTTTTTGCCAGAGGTGGGTACAATTTCACATATAATTCCAAACCTTTGTGCATTGGCCACTTGTTTTTTTGTGAATATAACAAACAGCTGTGTTGCTAGTGGGTGGTTCCTTCGAGCTATTATAAAAATAATAATAATAATAATATACCAATGTCAGGATACTTGGGAAAGGGGTGTCTCTTTTCTCTGCGTGACAAGATCCTCATTACGACCCAGGCGGTAAGTTACCGCCTGGGCCGTGACTTTACCACCATGGCGTAAACTACGTTTACGCCATGGTGGTTGGCGGACTTACCGCCCCATTCCGACCTTGGCGGGGCGGTAAGTCCCCAATCCCCATTTACCCTTCCCCATTCCCATTTTTGCCCCATAGGGTATAATGGGAGTGGGGAAGGCGTTAATTACGCCACCGTAAATTACGGTGGCGTAATTAACTCCATGGTCCCTTAGCGCCATGGATTTTAACACCTGCTAAAAGCAGGTGTTAAAAGCGCCATGCGCTAAGGGACCTCGTACTCAGGCGGTAAGGGTCGGCGCTGTTAACGCTGTCGTTAACCCCTTACCGCCTGGGTCGTAATGAGGCCCAATAGAGTTTGCTTGGCTGCCTGAGCACCCCACCTCCGGTCTGTGGGCCTTCGGAGTGCACAGCCGTCTTCTTGTCTCATGTTAATATTTGCCATCAGTGTCGGGTGACCGTAGACTGCATTTGCCTCCTGCCTACAGACGGCAGTCAGACCTAAAAGCATCAAATTAGATTATTGATTCACTTAATGTTACGCTTCATATTGGATCTGGTTTTGCGTTTCAAGATCAGGCCTCATTAAATTTGCACTGCAGATGATTATAATCCATTAGGAAACTGAATTTGGGACGTTTAATTACACGGTGATGTGCTGTAAATGAACTGACACCTACTCACAACTTCTATGGTTCAAGCATTAGAGCTGGCGCCCCTTCACCGACTTCTAGATGGCAATTGAAAGGGGGACAGGTCGAAACATCAGGGGCAGCACCACTGTCACGCTGGGGTTCGCTGATCTGGAAAAGCAGGCCTCCATCTGTATGGATTTTTTAATTTCAGCAAATTCCTTTAGCTCAGATGCACCGGGTTCGTAACTTGGTTAGAGTAATTTGACCAGGGCTGGGAGAACACATTTCCCATAGATGCAATCACATGGATAATGGTGCATTCTCCTCACCTGTGTGTTTCAGGAGAATATTGCATATTCATCTTAATTACTCACACAAGAGGCGTTGGGATTTCATGTGTGGGACACAATTTACTCCATGAGCCTTCCAACACAACAAGCTGTGACACAATCAAGAATGGTATGTATGGCGTTTGTAAGGCGACGATAGGCCCCAAAGGTGTCTTCCTGGCACTAGACATGTGAGTACTGAGGTGAAAGCAGAGGGGGTGATTCAGGGCATGAGCGAGGGCCGCAGTAATGAGCACAGGCGCAAATTACGGATGATTGACAAACAGTACATTCCACGTGCATAAGTGGATGTTGCAAGTTCTTAAGGCATTTATAAAAGCATAGCTCTAGGCACTTTTGGTCGTGCAAGACAAGCAGTGGATCTGGGGTGGGTTAATAGGAGGCTTTTCCCTTTGTTGAGGGTGTGTGTTTTCACTGAGCATTGGTGTTTAGCAGGCTGAGACACACTCATTGCAAGTGCACTGACCTTCTACCCAAACAACTATCGCCCTTACTGCACAAGGACTACACACCTCACCAAACAAAACGTTTTCGCACACCCAGGGAACTTGTTTCTATATGCCTGTGTTCATGGCCCTGCCCCCCTGCAATTTTCCCTGGAAATGGCCGTGGCCCTGATTTGTGGAATTTTTGCGCGGTGCAAAGAGAACTTTTGCAGTGGAACGTGACTTTGCTCCGCAAAAATACACTTTCCACCAGTCTGTGTATCAGGGTGTTTGTTGGCAGTGCATTAGGCCCATTATATCCAAAGCTTGATGTAAGTTACTAGTGTGTAATGTACGCAATGACAACAACCACTGACACGGCGTAAACCCTGAGCATAACACAGCGCACAGTGCCTAAAGTGGGAGGAGCTAGCGGATCACGGGGCATGGCCTGGGTACTTGTCCCGCAAAGGGGAGTGGGGAGGGCACAAGAGGTGGCAGCTGTTTTGTGTGAAATGCGAGGCAGTCGCATTGCCCGCACTGGCTTCTTCACCAAACAACTATCACACTCATTAATAAGACGGGCTCTGCCCTCCAAACCAATATCACACTCAGCAAGTGCACTGCCCTATTCACCAATCAAAGGTCATCCTCCTCCTCCTGTGTTTGGTGGAGGAGGGCAGTGCACTTGATATGAGTAGTATATTTGAAAAAGAGTGTGATGTACATGTCAGGCGCACAATTATTTTGCTAAGAGGCCAGTGTGCCTGCTATGAGTGCGACAGGGGTCTACTGTGGAGTGCAGTGCATTTGCTATGAGCGTGACAGCGGTCTACCGAGGAGCGCAGTGCACATGATATGAGTGTGACAGTTGTTTGATGATGCACAGTGCAATTGCTATGAGTGTGATATTTGCTTTAGTGAAAGGGCTGGTAACTTGCTGTGAGTGTGATGGTGGTCAACTGAGGAGCGCAGTGCACTTGCTATGAGTGTGACAGTGATCTACTGAGCAGCACAGTGCACTTGCTAGGAGTGTGACAGTGACCTACTGAGGAGCGCAGTGCACTTGCTATGAGTGTGATATTTGCTTTAGTGAAAAAGGCTGGTAACTTGCTGTGAGTGTGATAGTTGTTTGGTGAAGAGGGCAGTGCATTTGCTATAAGTGTGACAGGTGTTTGGTGAAGAGGGCAGTGTTTGGTGAAGAGGGCAGTGCCCCTGTTGTGAGTGTAATATGTTTATCGGGAATAGGGCAGTTTGCTTGCTATGAGTGTGATGTTTGTTTCAGGACGGGACCATTTTACTTGAAAAGAGTGATTCTTGTTTGAGCTGTTGATTCTCAAACCACTGCAGTGCTTGCACCTCACCTTGTAAGTGTGTTTAAAATATGCCAAAGGTTGCTGATTAAAATCTAAGATACATTTGCAGGCATTTTTTGTTTGAACCGTTTGTTGTGGTAATTGTGTTGACGTATGTTTTATAAAAATATTTGTCCAAATAAAGATAAATGAAATGAAGCGTGACATTTGTTTGTTGAAGAGGGAAGTGCACTTCCTATGCGTGTGAGATGTGTTTGGGGTAGTGGGCATCACATTTCCAATGAGAGTGAGATTTCTTTGGGGAAGAGGGCAGCACACCTTCTAGCAGAGTGACATGTATTTTGCAGAAGAGGGCAGTGTACTTGCTGTGAGTGTGAGATCTGTGTGGGGTTGAGGGCAGTGCATTTCCTATGAGTGTGAGATGTGTTTGGGCAAGAAGGTAGTGCACTTTCTCTGAGTGTGTGATCTGTCTGGGGAAGAGGGCAGTGCACTTCCTATGAGTGTCAGATCTGTGTGGGGTTGAGGGCAGTGCATTTCCTATGAGTGTGTGATCTGTCTGGGGAAGAGGGCAGTGCACTTCCTATGAGTGTCAGATCTGTGTGGGGTTGAGGGCAGTGCATTTCCTATGAGTGTGTGATCTGTCTGGGGAAGAGGGCAGTGCACTTTCTATGAGTGTGTGATCTGTTTGGGGAAGAGGGCAGTGCACTTCCTATGAGTGTCAGATCTGTGTGAGGTTGAGGGCAGTGCATTTCCTATGAGTGTGTGATCTGTCTGGGGAAGAGGGCAGTGCACTTTCTATGAGTGTGTGAACTGTTTGGGGAAGAGGGCAGTGCACTTTCTATGAGTGGGTGATCTGTCTGGGGAAGAGGGCAGTGCACTTTCTCTGAGTGTGTGATCTGTTTGGGGAAGAGGGCAGTGCACTTTCTATGAGTGTGTGATCTGTTTGGGGAAGAGAGCAGTGCACTTGCTATGAGCTTGCGATCTGTTTGGGGAAGAGGGCAGTGCACTTTCTATGAGTGTGTGATCTGTTTGGGGAAGAGGGCAGTGCACTTCCTATGAGTGTGTGATCTGTTTGGGGAAGAGGGCATGACACTTCCTATGAGTGTGAGATGTCTGGTGAAGAGAGCAGTGCACTTGCTATGAGCTTGCGATCTGTTTGTGGAAGAGGAGCTTGCACTTCCTATGAGTGATGCCTAGCTAGCCAGTGAGGCTGAATATTGGTTGCTAGACACTGTTCATGCCCATGGACTTTGTTGATAAGTGGACATTTTCAGGTCTGGGTCGAATTTAGTGGCCATGCGTAGAACAAACAAGTCCTCCTTTGGGCTCTGATGAAACCTGCTCTGCTAAGAGGCAGGCTTCATTTTGCTATTACTGAACGTGTTCATTAATTTTATCCCTGAAATGCAAAATACTCATCTCAGGCACCATGTCCGAGATCTCACGCAGTGTGGTAAAAGTCTGAACAGAAATCGGATTTCATTTTCAGCGCAGATCTTACTTAAAAGGCAGTTTGCTTATTTTAAGACATTCACGAGCACATTCTGTCTCTATAAACTTTTAATTGGTGGGGGGATCGATTCCAAATTTCCAAAAGCTACATCCCCATTTCAGGCAGTGGGCTGATTAAAGAGAAAGTTTGGTTCCTCTGAAATGTAGATTCCGCTTTGGGGTGGCTGAGTATCTTCTCCAACACATTAGAAGTTCAAGGCTTTGCCTGTTGGGGTTGTAAGGAGGTGCACAAGTGCACTGGAGCAAATATCTATCTTAGTTTCAGAACAGAGAAACTTATAAACTCACAATCAGCAGTGTATATGCCTCAATGGAAGTGCAGCTATATTGCAGAAGTAGGCTCAAGTGTAAGAGCCCCTCTCCCGAGGAGACATCCGGGAAGGTGCCCGCTCAGGAGAGTCTGCAATCATGTTTTAGCCCACTATGCCTTACTAGAGGAAAACAATCCATCTTTGATGCTTTGCCCGGGCATTCTATTTGTTACTTACACAGATGTGCCTCAATATCTGACAGAGAAGTCTTACTGTCTCTTGCTGAGGTATATTGGTGTAGAGGGATCCTATATCCATTTTGAACAATAGGTTCTTGCATGGATGAACGGCAATACCTTCCAGTATTTAAAATATTTGAGTGGTAGCTTTAATGTATGATTTCGTTGTTGATGCAAAACATTTCAGGAAAACGTGGGCCCCTCTGCAGAGTGGTTCCATTATCGAATTGATCCCAGTGCAATGGGAGGGCCATGATGTGATTCCAAATCTTGCAAAGCTTGGGAGGGTTGGGGGGGAGTAGAAGATGGGAACCTGAGGGTTCTTTGGGAAAGAGAATTCTGTTCTTGGTTGCAAAGTCATGATTCCTGACGTAGTTCATCTATCTATTGTTTGATGATGGTTGCAGGTGTTCTGTGAGAACCGTAGCTGTCTGGTATGAACCTTGCAGGCATCACACACCAGCTGACCACTGGCACCAAGTCACTTGGGTTCTCCATAGACAGACACTTGCCCTTGAAAGAGTAAATAGCATTGGGGAAAATCAAGCCTTTCTTCCCAGCAAACAACTGTCAATCTGCAGTGCAAGCCTTGGCCCTCTCCTACCTGGATGATGGCAATGCACTCCTGAAAGGCCTTCTGATGACCACCTGAGATGTGTTTACATGCTGCAGCATGTCTCATCAAAGCACTCTCTAAATTCGACCAAATAACACAGACTCTCATCCAACTACACTGGCACCCACTGCCAGAACGTTTCACCTTTAAATCCTGTTGCATCATCTACAAGGTCATTGCCCTCAAGTCCCCAAGGGACCTCACTGATAAGCTCAGCGTCTCTGGAGACATACAATCCACCAGAAGTAAGGGCATGTGCATACTTGCACTCCACGTGTGTAGTCAGAAAAGAACCAGAAGACAGGGATTCTCTATCAACGCTCCTAGACTCTGGAACCTCCTCACTGTTAACACCAGACTAGTCCTCTTGATTCTGCATTACAGGAAGGCACTCAAGACCCTCCTCTTCAAGGAATGGCTCCTCCTTAACAACGGGGACCACATAACCGCCACTACCCATCTAATCTAAGACTGGGCGATCGTCTCCCCCTGTTTCCTTTCCTTGATGCTTGTGGATCTGTTGGTACCAAATTGCCCACCCTGCCCCTTCCCCATTGTGAGCTCCCTGCTGCCTTTTATTGAACCCTTGCAATCTCCTTCCCTTGCCTTGTGCTTTCCTTGGAAAGTGCTCTGTTGCTTCCCTGAGCTAGGTCCACACGCAATAAATATCCTCATAATAATAAGAATAAGAGCAATATAATAATAATAATAAAGATCGTTGTTCAAAGTGTGAAGTTGGTTACATCAGACAATACTGTGGCAATAAGCCCGAGACGGTGGGCCATTACCGCCTAAGGTAATGTCCCGCTCTAGTTATGAGCGTAGCGAGGGCCTTAACGAAGGCCCCGGGGGCAATACTGTAGGCGGTAATGGCCCGCCGTCTGAGGACTTATTGCCATTAGTACCCCGGCCTGTTAGACCGGGGTACTAATGTTTTTTTTTCCCGGCTGCAAGACGCGTTGCGTTTCGCAGCCAAACAAAACAGTAAAACAAAGTTTCAAAAATGCCCACCGCGGACAGAAAACATAGATCATTTTCTCTTTCCGTGGCGGTCATGGTAAACAAAGAAAATGGCCACCATGGAAGGGAGAAGGCACTAAGTGTAGTCCATTCTCCCTTTCCATGGCGGCCATTCTGGAGTGAAAATGCCGTTGGAGATGGGAACGAGCTGCATACCATTGCGTGATCGGGATTACCATCAGGGAAGGCTCGGAATCCAGCCAACCACAGGTGTTTTATTTATTTTTGCTCCGCCGGGTACTAATGTAAAACACTTGGCTTTGTAATTTTCAGTGTTCGTAAGAACTACTGCTCCTCATTTATCCCTCTGCTTGATGGTCACCTGCCCATTTTTACTAAGCTGTCGTAACCCTTATTATATATATATATACATATTCACACTCCGCCCGTTTTCAGTCTTGATTTCTGTGTTCACCTTCAGAACTTTCCTTTCCAAGGTCAGAATTCTGGAGCAGTGGTGGGGGGAGTGAAATGGCAGGAGGTTTTGGACCTATGATATTTAATTTGTCTAAAAATAATCATTTGTTTTTCTTATTCTAAAGTGTTAATTTAACTCTTTTCAAAAGACAAATAGGTCTTGTTCTTCAGTAGACATAAAACCCCAAGCCTATGTTGAGAACTGCCATTTTATCAAGGGTGGTTGTTCTCTATTGGATGTTGTCCCATTGTTGATGTTATTATTGACGTGAATGTCCTCCTGTTGAATCTGAACGTGATTAAGCCTTAGAGACAGGGGGACGGAGGGAGAGGTCCTTATTGCGGAGTAAGGGCTCGTCTCCATGCTATTGACAGAGGCAAATCCGAGAGTTATTGGTTGGAGAAGGGTCATTATTCCACGATAATGCTCCCTCCTGAGGTCTATAACACTATTAGCAGATTAAGTTTTTTAACTATAAAGAGAATATATTATTGTGGGGAATGAAATGAGCATATAACAGTAGCTTGCAATTTTAATTCAACTAACAACAATAAACTTCACATATTTTGTGTTGCATTGATGTTTGTTAGTTTGAAGAACTGGACTGCCCACTCTCCTTCTCTGCCTTTACAGAGCTGAAGGCAATTATTTCTGTGCTGCTTTTTAGAATGCTGCTCAAGCCTAACTGTTTGGAATGTGGTGCTCTACACTAGGTGTTATAGACTAGATTCCATGCAATCTGATTGGCTGAGAGGAGGTCTATAAACAAAATTACTTGCGAGAAAGACATCAATATTTTTGAGTTTCTTTTGACATTAATTGACCTTATAGAGTGCACAACTCATTGATAAGGATCTTAGCAACAAAATAACTATAGCTTTAAGAGGTGTACCTGAGAGTCCGTTTAAGAGTCCTAAGTACTCCAATATATCAGAGACAAGACTGCATTCCAAGAATTGATCAGGAACTTGAAATGAGTATTGTTCCCATCAGAGCTACATGGTGCCACAGTAGGTCCTGGGCCATGATCAGGAGACCAGCTAAGTATGTAATCAGACAAACCCTGCCTGCCCAGAGATGGGTCTCCACTGGTTGCAAGAACTTTGTAAAAGCACAGAGAGGATAAGAAAGGTCCAAAATAAGGCAAGTGAACTACCACCACCTGCCTGCCCGTAGGAACAGATACGAAGGGCTGGTCCAGCTCCCATGTCCCTAACTTCACCACCGGGGGAGTGGACAGCCCATTCAGTTCCGATCGATAAGCATGCCCATCCCTGCATGGGAGATTTCTTATGGGGCAGAAGTGGAAGCACCATGCAGTACGACTACCACCAGGGCCCCTGTTCTGAGAGCTGAGCAGTAGTGAGGGCAGTGGTCCAGGTGTACGAAAAGAAGTAGAGGAACTATGTTCCCTGCCGGCCTGCCCCCGCTCCCCACAAACCTCATCACCACGCACTCTCCCATGCATAACCCAAACCCCCAAACACACCTGCTATTTAAGAGAATGTTCAGTGCACTGTACTGAAGTGCAAGCTTCAACTTCTTCCTACACTTTTATTTTTAAACAAAACCATTCCAGAACGGTTTAGTTTTAAAATAAAAGTATAGGAACAGTGAAACTTAAAAATAAAAAGTATAGGAGCACCGCTCCTGCCCACTTCGACCTCTGAGTGAGGGCCAAAGTATCAGAACCTTATTAGTGGATCAACTAATTTATTAACTCCCTAGTAGGACACCCTCCACACTCATACAGTGCTGGGAGAGGCACTGCTGGTTTGTTGTGAAAGACATTTGCACTACAGGAACACCGTTCCTCCCCTAGTTCAATGCAGTGAGTATAGTCACTTTCTCTGTTTTCTGTTTATGATATGATAGGTTATTTATAATGCGCTTAATACCCAGAGATTTCTAATCGCGGACCCGGGGATTGAACCTGTGTTGCTCCGTGTCATCTTGCTTCCAAAGCGAGCATGTTGCCCCTGAGCCATCCTATCGAGACGTAGTCCTTCCACCAAAGTCTCAGACTGATCACAGAGATTGAACAAATCTTAACTGATTTTACTTTCACAGACTATTGCTACACGTCAACCTTGCTGGGTGTTTACGATCTTCCTGCCAGTGTGGGACCACATCCCTGCCACACCCTAATTTCAGTCAGCCATGGCATTTTTCCTTTATACAGTACTTCTCAGTGAGTCTCTTGCTGCTCCCCTGAGACGCAATTCTGTCTACCAAAGGGTCTCTTGTAGTGAGGGTTCCTTCTGATGGTCCACACTTTCGACACCTGGACAGCCTTTCAGGGCAGCCACTCTTTGACGAGGCCAGATCTACCACAAGATCTTTCTCTGGCCTACACTGCTTCTTTGGAAGCCTTAAATATATTCCTAAATACCGCTGCACTCTCCTTCTTCACTCCCTTTTCTTTATGGTGTCCCCCAAGGCTTGGTTTCTCTCCATACTGCTCCTCTCTCTGCTCTTATCTCCATCCTTTCACCTCACTTTCCACCTTTACACTGATAACGCCCAGATTTTCTTTCTTTCTTTCTTTCTTTCTTTCTTTCTTTCTTTCTTTCTTTCTTTCTTTCTTTCTTTCTTTCTTTCTTTCTTTCTTTCTTTCCTTCTTTCTTTCTTTCATGAAGACAAAGTACAAAGGGAGTCTAACAAGCAGACCAAGTGCGAAGGACATATTTCTCAAGATTAGGAGGAACAAGAACATTTACAGATGGCAAGTATTGGACAAATAAAAGAGCATAACATTTCTATAGGATAGAGTGAGGAAGTCTGTAAAAAGAAGTAACTGCGCCCAAATGGACAGATTTATGGTCTCTTAACACGTGATGCAGAACTCGCAAACAAGGGCTATTCATTAGGCTTGGAACTAAGATAATGGTGTGCCTACGCTCCCTTGAATGTTCCCGGACAGTGCCGACTGGCAAGGTCAACCTTCAAACAGAGGACACTAGAGAGAAAGTAGACTCATTTAGAAAACAAGGGAAGAGCTGACGTATCTTCAAGCACCTGGGTTTCGTTTC
Organism: Ambystoma mexicanum; assembly: GCF_040938575.1. Taxonomy (NCBI): domain Eukaryota; kingdom Metazoa; phylum Chordata; class Amphibia; order Caudata; family Ambystomatidae; genus Ambystoma; species Ambystoma mexicanum. The sequence goes on from NC_090930.1 coordinate 1,093,051,574, forward strand.
TATGTACGTGCTGCTAGCAAGCCGAATGTCCAAGGTTGGATTTGGGTTGCCAACCAATCAGAATAGCCTGCCATGTACTTTTTCATATAATGTTGCAAGTATTATTCCGCTGCCATATTCTTTGCTGTAATCAGTATTATATGTATTTAGGAGCAGCTCAGGGCGTGTCCCACAGATAAGGGACTGTTAATGGGAGACTAATATTCATGTATTCTATATGCAGACATGTTCCCCTAATCCAATCCTACCACTCAATAGTGTTCTGTAATATGCCACATAGGCTGATATCATGAATGACACATCTAGCATTATATAAACTAAGTATAATCAAGGAGACATTGTGATCCTGTATGAATCAATTTGATGATTGATTATGTACCCTGCTTTCCTTCAGTGAGATAAAGCAGTATTTTACCATCTTCTTTGAGTCTGTCCGGTTATTTGGTGTTAGACATTTTATTGGCAATTCCATCTAGCACTAAGATGCTTCAAGGTGCTAGAGCACATTTTGTAGCAGTGTGGATGGTTCAGGTCTTTCGACCTAGAACCCAGACCTAGACTCCCTGATAATCGTCATCCCCCGCCACGAGCCAGAGGATCGCAGACTTTCCTGTGGAGAGCTGCACGCAAAGAATCACAGGATCAACATATGGTCGACAGGTCCCCCTTTGACGAAATTCCTGTCCGGTCCCCGCAGGTGCCCCGCGGATGAAATGTGAACTGGTCTATTGTGGGAGAGTCGAAGCCAAGGGACTCGAGCTGAGCGACAGATTTAAGCAGACCATTGCAGCTGGTACAAATATAGAATTGTGTTATGTTGTATATATGAGATATAAAGAGTAACTGGATTTTGGGGATTATAAAAGGAAGAGAGATTAGAAAACCTCCAATTCACGTGTCAGAGAGGGTGGAAAGGGTACCCGCTATAGTTCCATATCACAGGCCAATTAGAAGAGCGCGTGTCAAACTCCAAGAGGGAGTAATAAAAAGAGAGGAGTTACATTTACTGAGACAGTAAAGGAAGACGTGCGTAAGGGGAATATATATATGTATATACTTATATATTGAACGTGCACATATGTAAGGGGTATACTATGTTTGTATCAGAGCTAATGTGTTTAAAACGAATGACAAAAAATAAGAAATAGCAGCACAAATAAATAAAAAAAAATGTCTTACATCTTTAGGACAAAAGATCAACATCAATCAAATAGCCAGAATTAGACAAAACCAAAATATAAATAAAGATGACAGCTTAATGATACTAAAAAACAAAGAATAATATAAAAAATAACAAAGAGAAAGCGTAAACGAAGGAACAAGAAGAAGAGTGACAATTGATTTTTTAAACAAAAAAACATAGTAAACAAAATTAGGGAAAATATTTGGATTTTCTGAATATGATCGGTGATTGATGGTTCCTGCTTAAATATATATTAAAAAGATATATTTAATAAACCTGGAAGGAAGAGGGAAAAATTGGGTAAGTATTGACAGTCTGAATTGACTTGTCATCATGGAAGAAGCACCTCTCACACACTTATGCAGAACATTACCAAAATATAAAGCCAAAATTAGACAGTACCATTCCGAATGGATTAAGGACACGACCAATAAGACATTTATGCCCTGGCTTCCAGGAGGTTTGATGTTAAATACGGTATTACGTAATCTGGCAACATATTTACATGCCACACATAAGGGAACTAAGCTAGAGAAAAGATTGGCAGTGCTAGAACTGTGGAAAATGGACCAGAATGAGAAAGAGACCCAGTGTAGAGGGAGTGGATGCTTAATCAGCATAAAGGGGAGGATGAAATTACTTCAGCCCCTCTCTTCCCTCCCAAGAAACAAGATGTAGAGGATAAAGAGAAGGGATTTTATCCTCTAAGGAAATTGAAAGCAGCAGCGGGTATGTTAATCCACAATACAAACCCTCTGCCTATACAAGTGAAGAGAAAGAGGAAGATAGCAAAAGCAGAGAACCCAAATATATACAGACATGCAATGAAAGTAAACAGTGTGATAAAAAAAAGAGAGACAAAATAAACAGATAGAGATAGCGGTAGAGGCAGAGAAACAAAAAAGATTAAAGTACACAGCTAAAAGTATGACAACAGTACAGAACAAATGGATGGGAGGACAAATATTGCTTAAACTAGATGATAAAGATCCAAGATGGCCGCCGGGACAGAGAGACGTACGTAGTTCTCTCCCCGACCGGGCCGCCGCAGAAAATGAAATAAAGCAGGACTTCAGCAACAGAATTGCAGCAAAAACGTACCCGCCGAAGACAGGACAACACCAGGCGCCCGAAACCGACCGCGCACCGAAGGAGACCCGGATACAGAGACCCACAGAAGCGGAGAGACGTAGCCGCCCTTCCCCCTCCGGAGTCTCCAGTAGACAACGCCGAAGCGAAGAACCAGCAGGAGACGCAGGCGACCGAGACGGCATCCAGAAAGCAGCGCGGCTCCGGAAGCGATCCTGTGGGAGAGCGCGGGGCGCCCCCCCATCTCAGGAGCGCGCCCGCCCCCCACTCGCCGAGGAGACGAACAACCGAGCAGAGGAGAAGACGGCATCAGAGTGAGGGGCCCAATACCGGAGAGAAGGGCAGTAGCCCGAAAAGCACGCCACACGCCATCGGTCGCCCGGAGGCGCTTCAGGTGAGCGTCCCCCAACCCTCGCACACAACAACGGACACCCAAACTCACAATCAACCAAACAAGATGCGAACCTAGTACAAATGTGGTCGGCTGAATCCCAGATCAACACCAGGGGGAGACCCCGGGAAGACTCCCCAGAGGACCGCAACCACACCAACGCAACCCCATCGCTCCCATCAAGGGAAGACATGCATTCATGGTTCGCGGAGCTACAGGAGAGGTTCATGACCACGGTCCAGGACCAGTTCACCTCAATGAGAAACGAAATGAAACAGGTGGTCCAAGAAGTCAAGAGAGACATTGCCAAACTGGAAGAGAGGACCGACACGGTGGAGAAAATCATCTAAAACCTAGAGGATGAGACAACCCAAAATAGCGAGACCCAGGAACATTTAGTGCGCCTAACCCACAATCTAGAGATCCAGTGCGAAGACCTAGAAAATCGCTCCCGCAGATCCAACATCCGGATCAAGAACATCACGGAGGCGGTACTCGACAAGGACCTCAAGAACGCAGTCCAGGAAGTCTTCAGAGACATTCTGGAGGCACAGGAAACAGAAACCATAGGGATAGACAGGATCCACAGAGTGGGTCCAAAAAGAACAGGGGCGCCCGGAGAAAGACCAAGAGATGTCCTAGCAGCCCTATCATCATATCCACAAAAGGAACACATCTTGAGCAAGGCGCGACAATTGGATCACATTAGGATGAACGGAGCGGACATTCAACTGTACCAAGATCTGGCATCGATCACACTACAAAAGAGGAGAGATATGGCACTGCTAATCAAAGTACTGGTGTCGAAGGAAATAAGATACAAATGGACATTCCCATTCGGCCTTCTGTTCAGCTCGGAAGGCAAACATCGAAGAGTGACAACATGTGATGAAGGCCTACAAATAATGGACATACAAACAGAGGAATCGGGGGGAGGGCACGACAGAACAAGAGGCGGACTCCAAAAAAGGCCGAGAGGATGGGAAGAGATACGGAAAAGAAAGAAGCAAAATGGGTAACCAAACAACCCAGCAACGGTCCACGGAAAACACAAATCGGCGGCCCGGGAAGGGCCCCTTGGGACTGAAACTCGGGAAGGTCTGAGGACATGCGGGGTATAGGACCCCCCGCGAAGTTGTTACCGAGCACCTTGAGGGCAGGGAGCGATAGGCGCAACGCCCTAGCAACCTTAGGTACCCGGGCCCTCCTCTGGAAGTTATATGTTTCAAAGTTTGAAGTTGGGGGAACAGAGAGGGAGAGGGGGAGGGAAATGTACTGGAAGATGCAAAGTTCTCACAACACAAGGGAATGGGAATCTCCCATAGTGATAGTACAAAATGGGGAAACTTAGAATCCTAACATACAACATACCAGGCCTGAACTCCCCGATAAAGAGAAAGAAAGTGGAGTCCCTGCTGAAGAGAGAAAAGGCGAACATTCTCCTGCTTCAAGAAACACACATCAAAGCACAGGACAAGCAGAAAATACATCTCAGTGGATACCGGATATGGGCACAATCGAATGCCACTGACAAAAAAGCAGGAGTCCTGATAGCAATAAAAGAAGGAGCAAAGGTCATTCTAACAGACAGGCTCACGGATAAAGAAGGGAGGCTAGCAATTGTCAATGTTCAGCTCGATGAATGCCACCTAACTCTGGCTTCAATCTACGCACCCAACACAGGAAAAGATGGCTTCATTCGAGATGCTCTGGAGAAGCTTGAGGGCTTCGCAAAGGGAGAGGTAATCTGGGGAGGAGACCTAAACCTCGCATGGCATCCACAAACAGACAGGAGCACAGTGGGCCCCACCACACAGGGCGCCCCCTCCAAACGACTCAAACAAAAAATGGACCAACTGGCACTCTGCGATGTGTGGAGACAACAAAAGGGCCACCCGAGAGGCTACACGTACTTCTCACACGTATATAACACGATGTCAAGGATAGACTATTTCTGGGTTTCGGTGGGCCTCATGGGGAAAATCCAAGATATAGAAACGGGGTCGATATCCCTGTCAGACCACGCCCCACTCTGGCTAGAAATAGCGACCCCAGAAAAAGGTGGAGGGCTGTGGCGCTGGAGGCTCCCTCAGGATATCCTCCAGGACCCAGTTATGGGAGAAACGATTAGGGACAAGATCACAGAATATTTTACACAAAACAACACAGGTGAGGTCCCACAAAGCACGGTCTGGGAGGCATTCAAAGCAGTAACCCGAGGCCACTTCATAGCCCTAAAAGCCACCAAAGAAAACCAGAGACACCGCTGGGAAAAAGAACTCGAAAAGAAAATAACGGACATACAGGAAGAAATTATATCCCACCCCTCTAGACCCCTAAAGAAGGCCCTAAAACACACACAGGGACAATTAGAAATGCTTCGCACAAAAGGAGCCGAAAGATCCCTCCAATTCCTTAAACAACGGCTATACATAAAAGCCAATAAGGCGGAGAGACTCTTAGCAAGACAGCTGCGAGAAAAACAAAAGTCAATTAACATAATGAGCATGCGAGACAAGCAGGGAGAACTACATACACAAACCCAAAACATAGGGAGAATCTTCCAGGAATTTTACCAAAATCTTTATACCACAGAACATCCGAATGAATCCGACCAAGACGCATACTTACAAACTCTCCCCATAAAGAAAATCCCAGAGGAAGACAGAGTAGCATTAGAGAACCCGATCTCGGAAGAAGAAGTCAAAAAGGCAATAGCGGCACTCCCGATAGATAAGGCACCTGGCCCAGACAGCTTTACCGCCCCCTTTTATAAAAAATACGCAGATATACTCATCCCCGTCTTGACGAGACTCCTAAAAACCTTTCGAGAAAAGGGCAATGTGACTCAATCAATGAATGAAGCAAAGGTCCTGGTGTTCCATAAAAAAGGGAAAGACCCATCCCTCCCCAGCTCATACCGTCCCATTGCACTGATTAATATAGATGCAAAAATATACACTAAAATTCTGGCGAATAGGCTATCCCCACTTCTCCCGTCATTAATAAGCCCAGACCAATCAGGATTTATCCCAGGGAGACAAACGCATGACAACCTGAGAAGAATAATACACCTGGTCGAGAAGACCGAGATGACCCAAACACAAGCAGCTCTACTTTCATTAGACGCCGAAAAGGCTTTCGATCGGGTGGAGTGGACAATACTATTTAAAACTCTAAAACATATGGGATTTGGAGACCAATATATAAAAATGGTAAAGGCCAACTACACCTCCCCAACAATTAGGATAGCCATAAATGGGGCGGTCACGGACAAAATAGAAATATCACGCGGCACCAAACAGGGATGCCCACTGTCCCCTCTTCTGTATGCCATCTTCCTGGAACCACTTCTAACTAAAATAAGGGAGACAGACGCCATAACGGGGATTGAAATGGGAGGCTCACAACACAAAGTTATAGCATACGCAGATGATATGCTGCTAGCCCTAACGAACCCGGGGACTGCACTTCCCCATGCCATTAGAGAGCTGGAAACCTTCGGGGCGATATCGGGCCTTAAAATAAACAAGAACAAATCAGAACTCTTACTCTTAGCCGGAGGGAGGCCGGAAATGGGAAGAATAGCAGCATCGCAAGACTTGAAAATAGCGGATAAAGGAATCAAATATTTAGGGATAACCTTGACACGTAAGATAGAAACATTATACAACGAGAACTACCCCCCCTTCTGGAACGGGTAAAGAGAGACCTGGAGCGCTGGAACCCCCTAATGGTGTCATGGTGGGGTAGAATTCAAGCAATAAAAATGAACATCCTCCCCAAAATGCTATACCACTTTCAGGCTCTCCCAATCAGGGTCCCCAAATCATTCTTCAGAGCACTGACCAAAGCAATCTCGTCCTATATATGGAACAAAAAGCCCCCGAGGATCGCCAGAGCGACCCTCACTGCCCCAACAAGGGAAGGGGGAATGGCCCTGCCACACTTTCGCAAATATTACATGGCAGCACAACTCTGGGTCCTGAGAGAATGGCTGGGAGACAATGAACAAACAATATGGGTGTCACAGGACTGGGCGGTCGCCAGATCCCCCTTAGAGGAAACTCTATGGAAAGCAAAACAACATAGGCACCCCAACCTCCGCATAAGTGAAATCATGAAAACCACCTTAGAAGCATGGGATGAACAGACACGGAAAGGCATCATGACCACAGTGGAGGGGCCATTCACACCGATCTGCCGGAACCCTCAGTTCCCACCGGGAATGGCACAGGGAGCATATGAGAAATGGGAGGCAGCAGGATACACCAAAATAGGCGAAATGTTCCAAAACGAAGAAATAGGATCCTTCAAAGAATGCAAAGAAATTCGAAAACTAACGGAAGCAGACAAATACAAATATGGACAGCTAAGGCATTGGCTCGCAACCCCAGACATCAAAACAGCAGCCACAAGGGAACTCAAGCCATTCAAGAAGTTTCTAATAACCAACTCAGGATCTCGAAAATTAGTCTCCTCGCTCTACACATTTATCAACTCCAAAGGGGAAGAACTCAAATGGGCATACATGGTCAGGTGGACGAAAACATTGGGGGAGGAAATCCACAAACGCCAGTGGGAAGACCTGTGGAACACCATACCGAAAATGACCCGATCAGTCCAAAAAAGAGAAATGTGGCTAAAAATCGTAACCCAATGGCACTACACTCCGGAAAGGCTGCACGCTATGTACCCACAAACAACAAACACGTGCTGGAGAGGCTGCACGGAGGTGGGCACTTGGACACACATCTGGTGGGACTGCCGGGGCATCAAAGCTTTCTGGTCAGAACTAAAGGTGGAAATCATAAAAATATTTCCAGACGCTGAACATTTAGGCGAAAAAGTATGGCTATGCGGAATCAAAGATCAGGCAGCTAAGAAATTCAGGAAACCACAATGGAGAGGCTTCATGGGTCTACTCATACCAGCTTGGGCGACAATTGCCCAAAACTGGAAAAAACAAGAACCCCCTCAGATGTTCACATGGCTCCAGAAAGTATGGACACAACTGACCATGGAAAAGTTAACACATACAATACAAGGAACGAAAGAGACCTTTTCAAAGGAATGGGGAGAGATACTGGAATACTTGCAATCAGATTATATGGAACAATGGTGCCCACATAATATAAGAATATCGGACATATTGAGAACATAGACATTCACAGTCACGAAAGAACTAACAGGAAATATTCCGGGGTGGGAGGGTGGTGGGAGTTGGGGGGAGTTGGGGAACGGCCAGGGGTTCCCAATGTTGTAACAGAAAATAATAAATAAATCTTTAAAAAAAAAAAAAAAAAAAAAACTAGATGATAAAGGTATTGATGGAGTTCGAGAAAGCAAGGAGAGGGAGGAGTGAGATAAGAAAGAGAAATAAAAGGAAAAAAAGAGACTATACAAACAAGAAAAAGACAAGGAATGTAAGCGGTGGGAAGAACAAAGAGTGCATGAGGTGAAAATAGAAAAAGAAAGATCAGAAGAAGTAGAAGCCAAAAGATTGAAAGTACGTAGGTGGCAAAGGAGGTGAGAGGAAGATGATTTAGGGGAAATAAGGAGAAGAGAGGAAGAAATGAATAGAAGTAGGGGATTTAAAGATAATGAGATTGAATATCTATGCCGTAGAAGCATGATACCCATAGAAACACAAAAACAAACTGAAGAGGAGAGAGGGTCACAACCATCCAGTGGAGGGTTTTGAAGATTATTAGACATACCAACATGGAGAGAAGAAGACACAGCGACTATTCAAACAAGAATGGGGAAATGATACAGACAAATGAGGGATAAGGAAGGATATAGAACTCCAGATGGTGAACACGGATTTCCTTTAAAGAAACAGGAGAAAGCTTAGATGACGTCAGAATAGATGATCATAGAACATCATCATTAAATAGGTTAGATCTTGATGATGCAGAAGAGGACAATAGTCATACGAATTGGGGCGTAATAATGTCAGATGAGGAAAAGAAACAAAATGAGAGAACACTAAAAGAGGATGCATATGGATCTTCAAGAGAATCAAGTGTAGACAAAGGGGTAAAATGGTCAGATTTAGAGCACTATACGAAGAACATAAGAACCAATACCATATGCTGAACGACCGCAAGCACGATCACATAATACAGCGGATGTATCCCTGCTCTACGTGAGCATAAGGGCTTTACCAGGAAGAAAACAAGCAGGTGATGATAATGCTGCCTAGAGAGCAAGGAGTGTGGGTAGATATGACCAAGGACCAGGGTTTTCACAGTTCCCACTATTAGAGAAAGGGGGGGGGGGGTTGACCACAATATATACCAGGGCCCCAGATGGATAAGGAAAATGTAAAGTGCTCACTGCCGAGTTTAACTTCCAGTGTGGGAAAATGGATCAAAGAATTAGAGAAAAGGATATCAGGAATGGCGTTAGCTATAAGTGATATAAAAGACCTATTATCAGCCATCCTGGGGGAGAGAGCTGACAACATTTGGAAAAGAGCCGGGTATCCAAAAGTCACTGCGCAAAACACAGTGCATGATAGAGTGCCATTTAATAATTGTAGAGCAGACATATGGCGAGCGATTAGAGTACAATATCCAAATACATCAGATTATGGGTCGATAATGACTAGGAAGATGAGGGATGATGAAGGCTCCATTGCTTTTATTCAGGATGTTCAGGACAGATAGAGTGCAGAGACACACGAACCGTGGGATAAAACGGTAGCGTTATTTTATCACATAGTATGTCAAGGACTGTCAGAGCCAGTACAAAGGCAGTTAAAGAAACAGGTGCGAATGGAAGCAAAGCCATGGCCAGAGAAACAATTGGCAATCGTACATTATTGCACAATGCTATAAGAAAATAACAAGAAGAAAGCTAAGGGTAGAAAGCAAGAAGGAGCGAAGTTGGTGCAGAAGAAATTATCAAAGTTTGCCATAGAGGGAGCAGTGTTGACAAGTAATGAAGGAAGCATGGCGCAAGTAGTGCAGTTACCACAGCAAAAGAATATAGCCAATGGCCAGGATCAGAATGGGTATAATTATATGCCAAGAAGCAGATGGAATGGGCCTTGAGGAGGAGGACAAGGAAGATTTCAAAACCCTCAAGGAAGGGGAGGATCTAATGGCAGACAGCCATTAATATGTTGGAATTGTGGAACGATAGGATGCATAGCTAGAGCATGTAGAAGTAGAGGAGGCATGCAACAGAATTGTCAATCTCCAAGGGGGGGGGTGGGTTATCCTCCACAATACAATGCAGATACACCAGGATATTATGCCCAAAATCACATGCAGAATCAGGCATATGCGCCACGACCACAGCAATTTCAGCAAGTGCCAGTACAGACACAATTGTCACAACCCCAGCAATTCCAACAAGCACAAATGCAGGCGCAATGATTACAGGGGCAACAACAGCAAACACCATTGCAAATGCAACAGGCACCTACTCAACAAATACAATAGATTCCAATGCAACAGACAGGCGCATCACAATGGCAAATGGACACGGGAGCTACACAAGCAGTAAAACACAAATTGGGGAGTGTGACTGTGGTAGGAGGGAATCCTTTCACAGGCATGGGGTGAATTTACACCCACAATAGGATAGCTCACAGGATGACCTGATGTGTTCAGTGCTATCTGTAACACCAGACCCCCAAGAGAAACCAAGGGTCAAGGTGAACTTAGGAGGCCAGACTTTCTCATTTCATGTAGACACTGTAGTGACTCGTTCATGTGTCCATGAGGGAAAATATCCAGTGTCAGCCATTGCCATGAATGCTCAGCAATTTTCTGGGGTCACAAATTTAGTTCCATTTACAGGCGAATTACCCATTTCTATAGGGGAACACGACATGTCTATGCCACTGTTATACTCTAAACAGACACCATATACTAGGATGTGATTTAATGACAATGCATAACATGACAATGGGCCTCATTATGACATGGGTGGTAGCCGTGCCTGTAATACAGGCACGGCTGCCGGCGGTGTCATTTCTTTTCTGGTGCCCACGAATGGGCAATTACTGGATCATTAAGGGCCTGCTGGACCCGGTAATTGAGGATTTGCGGGCGCTGGAAAAAAGATGCTCCCCATTCCCATATGGCCCCATAGGGCTGAATGGGAATGGGGAGGTTGGATGCACCGGCACCTTTTATAACGGTGCCGGTGCATTCGACATGCTGAGCTCACGGGTGCCTTTCTGCCCGCCAGGTCCGACCTCGTAGTTTGCCAGTCTGGGAACTACAGTACCGGCAAGCTTACCGGTACCGTAGTTCCTGGACCGGCAAACTTTTAATGAGGCCCAATATCTTTTACTGATGAAGGCATAGTGTGTTCAACCCCAGGGATACATTATATGAATGTGAGGGAATTTATATTAGCCTTTACAGGACAGCAAGCTTTACGGAGAGTTCCTCTAGATGAGGAAGTCTTTTTATGTGGAGTGACTGTTTTGCTATTATGTTTACCTAGATTGGCAGGTCCTTTATTAAAAATACCTGATACATTTTTGTTCAGGCCAGAAGTTCCCATGGATGATGAGGAAGGGCAAGTTATTCCTTTGGAATTAAAAGCAACAGTTGTAAGAGAAGAAAGTGTGATGCTTCATGGGACAGACATTGAGGGAAGGGGATGGAGAACAGTGAGAGCCCCTAATGAAGGATATAGACTGGCAGACTTGACAGATGAAGAATTGTTTAAGGATGACTTTTCTGGTGATGAGTTAGTTTTCTTTATAAGTTTTATTTATTGGATCAAAGTTGAGAACATAGAGATACCACAGAGAATGGCGTTGGTAAAAAAAAGCCTTTTTTTCAGGAAGCGTTGGAAAAGGTGGCAAGTATTTTATGGACCACAAGTCCATATGATGTGGGCCTATTGAAAGGAGTGGGAGCAGTGAAAATTAAGATTAAACCAGTTGCTGTTTGCCACATGCAAAACAGTATCCAATGTCCAGAGAAGTGGATGAGGGGATATTCGAAAAGGATATTCGCCTTAATGAAACAAGGCATTCTACTACCATCAGATTCTCCATGCAACACGTCTGTGTACCCTGTCAAAAAATCATCAGGGGGGTTGTGGAATTCATACAGGATCCTCGCCACCTAAACAATGTAATCAAAGCAGAGTTTCCTTTAGTTCCAAACCCTGCGACCATATTGGGCAATATTCATCAACAGCCATGTATTTTACTGTTATCGATTTGAAAAATGTGTTTTCCTCAATTCCCTGACATGAAGACTCACAAGATTTGACTTCCTTTTCATATAGAATGATATGCCTGAAACATACGTGTTTGCCCCAGGGGTACTATTAGTCCCCTTCTATTTGTAAGAGTCCTTCAGATGGACTTGGGAAATGTCCAGCTAGAAAGTGCCATAATTCAATACGTGGATGACATTTTAGTGGGCAGTGATCCCGAAGACAAATGTAGAGAAGACTCTGTCAAACCTATGACAATACTCGCAGAGAAAAGGTATAAAGTAGACAAAGATTTTTTTTTTAAATGATATAGTTTATACATAAACTTTTCATTTAAATTGCATAAGACCTTTTACATTATGTACAGATTAGAACACTATGACGCATCCTCAAAAAAGAAACCAGGACCAAAAGACACAAAAGAGTTACTTTAGGCAGCTTTTGTAAGCTCAAAGATATTGTCAAGGAATTGTACGACTGTGTATATCAGCTTATTATTTTTGCCTTGGAGGAGTTTTAACCATCTTGAATCGCCTTGTTCTTGTTGTTCTGAGATCTTGAATAGGTCTCCAAAGAGGATTCTCTTGTCCGCTAGTGCAGGGCATATCATGATTAGATGCATGAGAGACTGTGTTATTTCTTTATTCTTGCAAAAGCGTCAGAAATTTTCCTCCTTTGGTATATTTCGAATTTGGGATAGTCTTTGTCTGGTAGGGAGGATATTTAGTCGTAGTTTCATGAAGATTGTTCGAATGACTGTGTCCGGTAAAAGTTCCATGTAGTGTGGAAGTTCATTCAGTGCTCGTATGTCAATTGGGCATTGTAAATTCATTGAGTATGCTGCCTTTTCGGCTATTGTTCTAGACCAATCATTACACTGAAGTTTGATCTTTGCACGCTGTGGCCGGTTAATCAATCATTTGGTTGAACAACTCGTTCTTCCATGCTTTTAAGCTGGTATTATGCATTGCTTGTGGCGTTATTTTAAGGATTTGCATCACTGGGACTGTATCTTCATTTATGACCTTACGAAGGAGATCAAACTGCTTCCAGCGTACTGTTGAGGCAAGTGATTGTAGGGCTACCTCAAAACGTATTCTGGGCATGGGGTAGTTCCTTGGGAGCTGTAAGATTTTGTGCCAGAATGATGCCTCTAGCTTTTGCCAGTTTATTCTAGTAGCAATGATCATGGTGTCGCTACCATAAGTGATGATCGGAATTACCTTTTGGCGGTAGAACGCTATGATCGGTTTTGTAGAGAATTTCCCATAGCGTCTATGCAGCGTCACGCCTTGACGTGCCAGCAGTTGGATTTTTCCTTCGAGGCTGGTCACCCAGGCTGTTTCTTGCTTTTGTTGGTTTAATAACACGCCAAGATATTTGAACGAGATAACCGTGTTCAGCACTTTGTTATCCAGTGTAAAATTTGGTCTATTTTGGCAAGACGACTTATGATAATTGGTTAATGCCATGATTTTGTTTTTTTTAATATTTATCTGAAGTTCGTTATTGGTCATGTATGATTCTGTCATACGTAGATTCTCCTGTAGTACAGATGGAATTTTGTCTAGGAGTACGATGTCGTCAGCATACATTAAGTATGGAATTGGAATTGAGTTTATCTTTGGTGGATTGAGATTTGCAGTGCCGATGTTCGTGGAGTAATCAGCAGTATACAGATTATACAGGGTCGCTGCTAACGGGCATCCCTGTTTTTGGCCATTCCAGGTTCTTATCGCCTCCGTAGTTGTACCTTCTTTTGTTAACCTGATGGAAACTGTTGTGTTGGAATATAATAGTTTGATCGGTTCGCTGATTTCAAGTGGCCAATTCCATTTAGCAAGTTTGTTCCACAGGATGGACCTGTTTATGGCATCAAAGGCCATGTGTAAGTCTATGAACGCTGCATAAACGGGCACGTTATTTCTTATGGCTTCATGTTTTAACTGGTTTAAAGTTAGAAGGTTTACATTAGTTCCTACATTCGAGGTGAAGCCGGTTTGTCGACTATCCAAGCGGTTAGAAGTTGTTGCCCATATGGTCAATTTTTGTAGCAGATATGATGCGAACAATTTTCCCAATGGATCTAGCAGGGCAATAGGTCTAAGTTGGCCGGGTTATCTCTGTCGCCCTGTTTATAAATTGGAATCAGTACCGCTTTTGTCCAAGTAGTTGGTATTAACTTGACTGTATTTATTAAGGTTAGTATGAGATCCACTAGGTTCGCCCAGGACTCCGGATCACGCTTCAGGGCAGCATTAGATAACCCATCAGGTCCGGGTGCTCTGGAGGAATTTGTTTGCCAATCATTTCTGCAAATGTGTGCTTCTCCCAGGAGATGGTCCATTGATTTGAGATTGTCGCTATCTCGATATTTTCGTTGCTGTTCCGCGATTGTAGAGATTAGAAAAATGTGCGATCCAATTCTTTTGGGTGACATTAGATTATTATTTAGCAGATCCCATAGAGATCTCAAGTTCTTATTTCTGAGTGTTTGTAGCATAGCTCCGGCATCCGTTTGCTGTAGGGCCATGGCATTTGATTTGTTCCAGTTTCTGTATGCTTGCTTTGCTTTCCGGATGTTTTCCAGATTTCCCAGGTTTGGATCTTTTCTCCATTTGCGCAGATTTTGGCGCTACAGTTTTCTTTTTTTAACTATTTCTTGGTTGTAGTAATGTTGATGGATCGGTTTCTCTATTGCAGGCTTGTTTTTTTGGAAAGGGAGAAGGACCCAATCATAATTTATTTTCTGGTCATCTGGCAGTGGTGTTTGTTCAAATACCTGCGGAATGGTGGCCAACAGATCTTTGCTGATTCTTAATCTGGTGTTAGCTCTAACAATTTCTATCCGAAGTGGAGGGGGACAGGGCATGGGCTTATCCACTCCCGCAGCTGCTATCGAGAGAATCGAATGGTCACTCTGATTAGTAGATATTATTTGGAATTCCAATAATGTGTTGGTTAGGGCTGGCGATAAATATATGTAGTCGATGATGGTTGTAAAATTCTCGACCAGTCCAGGTCGGGATCAAGGGATTCTGGGCATCATGAGGTTGATTTATTAACTTTAGATTTCTCATCGAGATCTCTTTATTCCAGCGGAGGGCTCTGGTTGAGAGGTCATCAGATTGCTTAAGGAAGCCATTTGTGTCATACAGATGAATATTTAGATCTCCACAGATGATGAAGTTTATATCTGGGAATTTACCACTGATTCTGTCCATTGTGATAAATACGCCGTCCAAGAAGCTATTATCATTAATTGCAACTGGATTCCAGTACACTTTGATGACTGCAATCATTCTAATTGACTTCAATTGTGATTCAGGCAGGCATTCTGAGGTCGTCTCATTCATAATTTTGATGATGGTCAATTGTGTCCATGGATTTATGTTTTCTGTTACTACAAAGTTCCATTGTGGCGATATCCTCACCAGCGTCAATAGGCCTGCAGCCGCACAGCCCCTAGAGCTTTTCAGCGCTGGGTTGAGGACAGAAATATATCCATCACAAGCTGGGGTCTTAGTCATCCACGTTTCTTGGAGGCATATGATCTGCCAGGATTCTAATAGTGAGTCTGGAGAGTCGAAGAGATGGGAAGATCCTCTCGTATTTTACAAAGAAAAATTACAAAATTTTCAAGAGGAAGTATTATACATGTACCCACCTTATTTTCCTATTATACTTTGAAACCAACTGTATGTGAAACTTAGACCTCTCTCCCATTGTACAGGACCCTCATTCCTACTATACAGGGTTCGCAAATCTAGGTGTATCCACCTCATTCCGCCTATTAGATAGGGTAACCCATTGTAGTGTGAAACTTAGGCCATATCTGGCCACATCACTCGCCTTCACAGCTCAGACTCTCGCACCAGAGAGACTACGTATAATGAGACCATGCCGACCGCACTGGACAAAGATTGCTGCAGCCTTACAAAATCAAAGCCTGCGGTAAGTATACCTCACACCACGTCTGTGGACACAGGCAGCAGGGATGGCCAAGCATCCATGCACCGTAGAATGCAGCTATGGCTATGCTCATCCAGACTAGCAGCGCATATAGGCATCCACACTGAAACACCTGACGTACCTCAACACCTCTGCCACTAGCATACAGCGACTACCAACAAAAAGAAATTCGGTACAGCTGGCCACATATCAACTCTTTTCAACAATAGCACTCTATTGCAAACCACCAACAGCCCCCACCCACGTGTCAATTACAGTGAAGAGTTATACTTATTTTCCTTTTCAAATGGAGAAGTCATGACAGCCGTCCTTATGCAGAAGATGACATTAGGACATGGTCATAAACCATTAGCTTATTAAAGTGGGATCTTAAATCCAGTTATGAAAGGACACTATCCTTGTGAGCAATCTTTGGCAGCTGCTGCATTTGCCATAGAAAAGGCTTCAAGTATAACTATGGGGTGTTTTGTAACTATATTTGCAGAGCATGCATTGTTTTCAATTTTAGACTACATTGACTACACAAAGAGCATCAGGGTACGAGGCAATTATCTCAAACTCTGCAATCAGAATTGTTAGGTGTAGCACAGTGAATTCAGCAACATTCATAGCTGCACCAGTGGGAGAAGATGATGATGTGCATGACTGTGTTACATACACTGAATGTTATAATGATATTCCTTATGTTAGAGAGAATGCTCTAGGAAGGGGGGGAAGTGGTTTTCATTGGTGGTTCATCTAGAATCGATCAAATAACGGGGATGAGACATTCGATATCAGCAGTAGTAAAACTGACTCTAGGGAGTATTTGAAGTATTGTAGAAGATTGCCGTCAACCTATTCAGCGCAGGCTGCAGAATTAGCCATGCTTATTTATGCACTATGAAGTTTTGAGGATGAGGAGGTGACGGTGTACTCTGACTCTGCCTATGTCACGCCAACCGGACATGCAGCCCCGTCACGATAGAAAAGAAGGGGCTTCCTCCCCACAGACGGCACTCCAGTTCAACATGCAGGGCTTTTAGACAAACTCATTGAAGCTTTAAGCTTTCCAGAAACCATAGCCATCGTGAAGTGCACAGCGCATTCAAAAAGAACAGATTTAATCTCTCAAAGAAATTAAGCCACAGACTTAGAGGCCAAACGTGCCACGTATTATTCAACCATATTTGAAAGTGAGACAAAAGATACAAAGAAAGTGACAGGGCGGTGCATGTTGATTAAAGAAGAGTTTAATTTGATGTCTATCGTACAGTTAATTGAGATACAAGGACGAGCATTGCAAGAAGAAAAGGAGTTATGGAAAAAGCGGGGGTGTTCTTTATTCCCCGCTGAGGCAATTTTGAGTAAGTCAGTACAGGAAAGCCAGGTATGCCTCTAGCATTGATGAGAGAAGCATTGGAGCAGCTCCATTAACCAGTGAATGTGACTCGAGATAGTCTAGCTGCTACTATAGCAGAAGACGACTGGTTCGTACCAAACCTCAGTGAACATGCGGCACAGTTCATTGTAGACTGTATTGTGTGCCAGAAATGTACAGCAGGACACACCCTGAGAATGGTGAGAGGAGCAATACCTAGACCTAATGGCCCCTTCCAACATCTGCATATAGATTATGTGGATATGTTGCAAACAAATAATGGTTATTGATATATGTTAGTAGTAGTATGTCCTTTCTCTAGATGGATCGAAGCAGGACCATGCACGAATACTGATGCTGCATGCGCTGCAAGGTTTTTAGTCTGCAACGTGTTTCCAAGATGGGGGTGTGCAAAGTTTTGCGATCCGATAATGGAATGCATTTTGTAAATGAACTTTTTGAAAATATAGTCTCACTCTTAGGCATCAAGCATAATTTTGCTTCGGCCTATCACCCGCAAGCCAATGGATTATATGAGAGATTAAATAGCTTTCTTAAAGAGAGAATAGCAAAGCTTAAAATGACATTAAAGAAGGGATGGCTGCATTGCCTACGCCTTGGATTATATGCATTATGCAATCAACCTGGTTCAGATCACCATTTAACGCCCCATGAGTTGCTGACTGGACACCGTATGAGAACTCCTCTCACCCCCCCCCAACAAGGGCAAATACAGATGCCCACAGTGTAGTGAAGGCATTAGGCGACAAGATGCATGATTATTTGTACAATATAACTCAAAGCATTTCTTTTATTTCTCAACAGATCAAAAATAAACATGAGCGGTCCAAAGTAAACAAAGAGGACAATTTGCCTATTACTTTAGAAGACTCATTAAAACCTCCACTATTGTACCCAGGGGACCAGGTGCTAGTAAGACAAATGTTTTATACCTGGATTACCCCTCGATTTAACGGACCTTATGATGTGGAGGAAGTAAGCCCTACCCCCATGAAGCTCAAGGGTCAACGGGCATGGATCCATCTGCATGATATCAAGCCCTATAAGGGTAAACCATTGACCTCTCCTGCACCTACCCCCAGCAAAGCAAGTGTCCACAGTGAAGAAAGTGCCCCCAGTGAAGCAAGAGAAGAGTGGCAACTAATGACAACACAATTTATGACCAAGAACACAGATAAAGGAAGCTAAAAAAATGTTGATTAGGGTTGTCTAATGAACTGATTAACAGTGATCGTGGAACATTTTCCCTAGACAGCCCTAAAGGAACAATTAGAGAAGAGCTTGAGTTTTGAAAAAATAGAAGGAAAAAAGAAAAGAAATTCTTCTGATCTTTGTTCATGATACCTATCATTACATTGGTGTATATGCATTCTTAGTTATTCTTTTTTCTTACATTTCTCAAACGTATCCAGCTTTAATTTAAAGAGGAATAAACATTGTTGGAGAACCCAAAGAACAGTTGAATTGTTTGGAGAGTGATAATTGAAACCATACTCATATTTCTGATACAGAATTGATTAAAAAAAGGAGGTAATACATTTTTGATGAATTTCCAAAAATGGATGAACATTTAGGGAAGAAGAGATCATCCAAATTCCACCAACTGAAGAGTAGCGTTTATTTTAAAATCAGTGTAGTCTTGTGACACTATACCAGATGAGCACATATTGTTCAGCAAGATGGCAATGATAATGACAGCTATATTCTTGCCAGGACTTCAAGCTGCAGTAAATGCCAAGTGGCTGCAGATTGTCACACGGCAGCTGCTGCAGACGATCAATGCAATAATAAAGGGATTCAATGCAATTAGGGAAGAAATAAGAGCCATCAGGCTGATGACCCTCCATAACAATTGAACCTTGACAGAAGCAATAACCATGCTGTCAACTCTGCACACGGAGATGGTGGAGGAAGTAGATGATATTGATGATGATGCTTGGTTTACATCTCTGTTCTCATGGATTCCAACTTGGTTTGCAAATGCTTTCAAGATGCTTGGTGCAATACTAGTGTTCGTATTGCTAGGATTCTGTTTTCATAACAATCATCGTGGGACAATGTAAGAAGACCACCAAGAAAGCTATTGGAATGAAGATGATGATTGGCATGGCTACTATAATTGGCAAACAAGTGCATAGTGAAGACAGTATTCATGAAACCATAAAGAAAAGTACCCCCCCACCTCCAGGAACTAAGTTCTATTATCCTAAAGAGTGTAAGAAATTGTGGGATGATGGATATTATTTGCGCCAGCAGGAGATTGTTGTTTGATGACCTAGAGGGAGGATGAGCATATAATAAATGCTGGTCACCTGAGAGGTCGACAAAGATATGGGTCCCAAAGAAAAGAAAATATGATGAAATAATAGTAGATGAAGCAGGAATTGCAGAAGAGGAGACAAAGAGTTTGGTAGAGAACTCGACGAGAGGGGGGGATGTTGAGGAGCAGGTGGACACCCTATTCCTGATCTCTGCCCCCTTAGCACCATCCTATTGGAATGACAGAGAAAGAGCCACAATTGGTAATCTGTGCATGAATCCTTGCAATATTCCTATGAGAGAAGATATGCATTCTGGCAACCATTTAGAGTGTACCCACAAGCTGATATAGTAGAGGAAAGCTACCAAGAAGGATGTCCTTTGCCAAGCTGTTGAAATGCAGCCATGAACAGAATTGATGTACGTTAAAACAAAGTCTGACGATAGTAAAAGAATGTCATAAAAAGTTATAAGAACCTATGCTTAAAGGATATGAAAATACTTAAGGATTGACAATGTAACTAAAGAACTGAGAGAAACATGTATTAATTGATACAGTAATCATGAACACGAAAAAGAATGAAGCGACTCACCGGTTAATAACTGTAAATACGCTGTAACACAAGGTAGAAAGAATACATAGAAGCTTGCTCATAAGAGGTATATATGAAACGTTTAGGACAACCATTAGAATAAAGGTACAAAGTCCTTTCATTGCGGTATAAAAATGATGCAGAATTTTTCTCTGTGGATATTTCAAAGAGAAAACCCATCAAATTGTTTAGGGGGTTACAAATATATATATAAGGGGTGTGGGCGTTCAGAAATAGATAAAAACATACAGGGGGTGGGGATTTAAGGGGGAACCTCCTAAAATAATTTAAAAAAACATTCAATGAGTTTGCTTGTTGAAAGATCTGTGGAGAAAAACCCAGCAAAATAACAAAATTGCATCCCGTGATAAAATGTCATGGAACCAGAATAGGATGGATGACAGCTCATGTCAATCAACCCAGCTATCTCAAAATACAAGCCCAGGAACTTGAAGTGAAAAGACGATGAAGAGGCTGTTTTCCTCTTGAAAAATAAAGGAGTATATTGGCCTATGGATGCTTTTCGAGAGATGAAGGCAAAGTACAAAGGGAGTCTAATGAGCAGATCATGTGCAAAGAACATATTTCTCAAGATTAGGAGGAGCAACAACATTTACAGATGCCAGGTATTGGACAATTAAAAGAGTGTAATGTTTCTATGTGATAGAGTGAGCAAGTCTCTAAAGGCCAGGAGAAGCAACTGCACCCAGTATAATTGAATCAAATAGTTTTAAATACACTGTTGATATGGACAGATTCATGGTCTCTTAACACGTGATGCAGAGCTCGCAAACAAGGGCTATTCACTAGGCTTAAAACTAAGATAATGGTGTGCCTACACTCCCTTGAATGTTCCAGGACAGTGCAGACTGACAATGTCAACAGAGGACACTGGCATGAGGCCTTCCCATGAGAGAGGGTAGACTAATTGGGAAAAGAAGGGAAGAGCTGACGTATCTTCAAGCACCTGGGTTTCATTACGATGTACGTGCTGCTAGCGAGCCGAATGAGCAAGGTTGGATTTGGGCCGCCAACCAATCAGAAAAGCATGCCAGGCACTTTTTCATATAATGTTGCAAGTATTATTCTGCTTCCATATTCTTTGCAGTAATCACTATTATAGGTATTTAGGAGTAGCTCAGGGCATGTCCTACAGACAAGGGACCGCCAATGGGAGACTAATATTCATGTATTCTATAGGTAGACATGTTCCCCTAATCCAATTCTACCCCTCGATAGGTTTCTGTAATATACCACGTTGTGTGACATCATAAATAACACATCTAGCGTTATATAAACTATGTATAATCAAGGAGACATTGTGATCCTGCATGAATCAATTTGATGATTGATTATGTACCCTGCTTTCCTTCATTGAGATAAAAGCAGTATTTTACCATCTTCTTTGAGTCTATCCGGTTATTTGGCCTGAGACATTTTATTGGTACTTCCATCTAGCACTAAGACGCTTCAAGGTGCTAGAGCACAACACTGCTCTGAATGGTTGACAATCACATGTATTATTTCTTGGAAGGTTTCTCCTGGTGGCTATAGCCTGGGTAGTGTTCTTCAGGTGGAATGAGGTGTCTTGCTGAAACTCCAAGCTTTATCTAAGTGAAGTCCACAAGGCTTCCCTGAGGTAAGATGGTCAAGTGTTTTTTCAGGTGCTGGGTTAGGTACTATGGTTACCTATCCACAAAGCCTGATATGTTCACCCAAACCTGCCTTACTTTCCTCCACACTGAATCAGCATTCACTTGTGCCTGGGGATCTTCCTCTTCCTCTTAGCTCTCTTTACCTGGAGTTATCTGTGAGCTAACCTCTTTGCCTTGCTGCCATGCACGTGTTCACCCTCCAGCTACCCTGAGACAAACAGTATTTGGATGTTGTCTTATTGTATGGCTCCAATTGGCCCTGTACCTCCAAGGGATCCTCAACCCACTTTCTGTACTCACACCATCTCCCTCCTTCCAAATGCCCTCCCTGTCATTAATGTTCCTCTCCTCCACTCTTGATGACTTTTCCTCATCCTTGATTGTCCTGGCTCACCTCTCCTGTGCCTGAGCTCTTTCTGCTCCCCAGTCTTCTTTTGTCCCAGTCAATCCTTCCAATCATCCATCTCATCTGGCTACTTCACTTCTCTCTTCCCTTCCACCACCTCCTTCACCTTCAAGCGTTTCCACCTCTACTCGTGTTCTGTCACCTCCCTCTCCTTTTCCTCCGCCTCCTGCATTATATCTTCTGACAACTTCTTGTGCTCCTACACTTCTCTCCTCCCCTCCCACACCTCCTGCAGCCTGGAGCTCCCCACATTTTATCCTTCACGTGCACCTCTCTCAGCACCTCTTCCTTGTGTACCTTCTGTGCTTTCCACCTTGCTACTCAGCTACTGAAAACACCCATAATGGTCGTCCTCATGTTACTGTAGGGCCCCTAATCCCCACTCCCTGGCTAAGCTCCATAATATGGCTTTCCACTGTGGTTAATGTGGGTGTTGAATTGGTAATCTGGTCAGGTGTCAGGTTTTTCCCCTCTTATCGTCCAGTCTGCCCCACCTAATGGACGTGCCTCGAATAGGCCAGTCCACCATCTTGGATTCTTTCTCTTTGTGCATGAGCATTGGTGTGCTGTGAAGGCATCATGAAGTAAGACACAGACAACAGATTCAATTTTCTAAAATAGGGCTTTTATTGCTGAAATTTCAGGATGCAGTGATGCCTAACTTGCCCTATGCTAAGGTGGGATTTCCATACCTAAAAAAAGGATAGTCTGTATCATAAAGCTCAACTCAAAAGTCTGTCTGTGTCCAGAACCCATGCTTGCCCTCACAACTAAATCTATACAATGTGTCGCGGTGTTAGCAACCAAGAAACAGTGTTCAAAGCAAAGTTCTGAGCTTCTTCCAGCTCCTGGCTTACTTTCAGATTCCTTTAAATTCAAAACAGTTCCACAAAAAGATCTTGGAACTCTCTTCCCGAATATATGCAGGTGCAAGGCTTGCTTGACTGCAATTACCTTTATCACTGGGAAATCCCTAACCTTTAGAGTGGTATTCTACTGTCCCCTTCCTCGTCCGAGTACCAAAGCGGTGGAAGTGTGCATTACTCCTAGTTGCCTCTTCCTCGTCCCAGTCTTCAAGGGACCTGAATGGGATACAGTTGGAGTTTGTGAAAGTGGGGAAGAGTGGTAATAACCTATGAAGGTTGGGGGAGGGTAGGATGTATTTTGACAAGGTAAAGGGGATATTGAACCTCACCTAAAGGCACCTTTCCTCCACTCCCCAAGGTCCCTCCACCCAGATGATCCTCCCTCTGGGTCGGGAGCCAAAAGTGATGGCCCTTCCCTGGCCACCGGAGAGTAAGATCCAAGGGGAGTAGATGGGTGGATGCCTTTAGGTTCCCCACAGCGGATAAGCTGAAATGACGGAGAGTCATTGCAAGGCTGCCGCTGGTACCATGGTTCACTGCGCAAGCCTTGGAAACAGAGTACTCCTTTGCCTCTACTCTGTTGATATTGTGGTTTTCCCCTTGTTTGATTATTGTTTACACTTCTGCTGAAAAACGAGCCTCAGAAAGTGTCACAACCTTAGTTGAGGCAAATGTTAAGGGCCATGGACAATCCCCTTCTCCGGAGCCCTAGTACTGTAGAGGGAAATCAGAGGAGCATCCCCATACCACACCCAGACCCAACACCTGTGACTAAACGACTACTGCTCTGCAGGAGAAAAGTGTTGAGTAGTGACTAAGCCGGTTTATAGTGACTTTCTCGAATGCCATTTTCTCGACACAATTTTGCTGAAAAAAAAGAAAATCAAATTTTTTGAATTTTTTTTTTTTAAATGGGGGTTCCCCGCCAAACCCCTGTTTTTTTTTATTGACACTTTTATTTTACTAACGAAACCAAAAAAATATAGAAATAATTTTAAAAAACATTCACATTTTTTTTCCGGCATTTGTTTTCGACAAAATGGCCTTTCGAAAATATGTTTTCGACAATTGAACCGGATACTGTATAAACCACCTAATCTGCCCCACACTACTACTAATCCAGCAGTGATCCAATTATAAAGATGAAACAGGCACAGCCCGAAAATTGTACATCAGTCACCTTGTGTAGAAGCACTGGCCAAGATGTGTGAGCTGATAATATTACAACCACTCCAAAATAAAAGAATGTCAATCAACGTTCTAGGAAAATATAGAAATGTTGTTAACAATATAAATGTAATCAACTATCTAGAAAACACTATCAATTCCCACACCTATAAGGAAATCAAAGAGAATTCATACTTTTGTAGAAATGTACTCTGGGTAGATCAGCAGGGGTGTTCAGGCACTTCATTGGCACAATGTCAATGTTCAAGAATGTATTTAAAAAAAAAGGCAGTTACTTGGGACTTAAAAGTCATTATGGTCCCAAATGTGGACCAGAGGCACAGGGCCTCTTCACAGTACCTTATTTCTTGGGATAATGTCTTGTCAGTGTCGGGACATTTTGTATGTGCTTTTCTGCAGCCAAGCTGGTGTTCAGATGCTGCAAGTGGCATTGATGGAGCAGTGAGTCAGTGTTGAGTTGGCATTGAGGCAGGGCAATGTGTCAAACAAGTCGATGATAGAGAGAATGCGAGTCAATGGGTCCCAACAAGTTTGAGTTGGCAGTTGACTCGGGTTGAAACTGTGCTTTCGCTGGGTCGAGTTGGCGTGTGACATGATAACTCCAGTGGGTCATCCCGGTAGCCGAGACGGGTCTAGACAATGGTCCTCATCATGAGTTGGCTGGTATCCCGGCAGTAATACCACTGGGATACCACCCGGGCTAATAGCATTACTGCCATCAAGGGTTGGGCGGTAATGGGTATTCCCCATTGGGTCCATTAGACCCAATGGGGCATTTTCGGTACAGTTAGCGTGCGCTAATGGCGCTGCGCTATTTGCGCCCAAAAATGGGTGTTAAATTGGCACATTTACCCCCAGCTCTAACATGGGGATAAATGCTGCCAGAGTCACGATTGGGCGGTCCCCTAAATGCACTGGTAATAGCGTTACCGTCCCATTTAAGGGCTACCACCCAACTCGTGATGAGGCCCAATGTTCTTTTGGGAGAGGAGGATGCCCGAGATGTAGCGAGTCAGATGTTTTCACAGCGGTGAGCCAGTGCTCGAGTTGTGGTAGTGGTTCTCTTCACAGTTGTGAAGACAGCATCGAGATGACTTGAACAATAAGAGGAGCAGCTCGAAGCTCGTAAATTTGCCAAAAGCTGCACCATGCGGTCCAGCTCAAAGGGCATCTAGCACTGTTGAAGCAGCTTGAAAATGCCTCAAGGCAGTGAAACAGGATTCCAGCAGCTCATGGTCTTCTGGGTTGCTGGAAGTCCCAATCCAGGCACTCCAGGTCAGAGTAAGTCCTTGCTCTCCAACTCCAGTGAGCTTGGCTAGCACCTACAAGGGATAACCTCAGTTAGAGGGTCCTGGTTCCAGTGCATCCAATGGTGAGGCGTTGGGCCGCAGCAGTCAACCTCAATGTTCCCTGAGGATGGTTATGGGACAGAACTCTCCACTGCCTTGGATGCCTTCTGTGTTCACCTCTATGGTAGAGGACTTTGAGGTAGACTTTACCCCCAAAAGAGGTCCAGATGACTTCTTATAATAAGAAGTCATAATATAATAGAATGCAGGGATGACATGCTCCTTTTAAAGGCAAAATGCTACAGGGGACTGATCAAACGCAAGCCTGCTGTAAGGGGTCCAATCCCTGTTGTTTTAACACGTGAATTTTGCCTCATGACATTGCACACAGAGTACCTTTCCTGCAGGAAATGGAGAGGACAAGAAAAGGAAGAGAGCCCTTAAAGAAATCAAGATTTTTGAGTGCTTACCCCAGTTGACTTCTCCATTCTGGCTACTCTAATTCCACCCCCTTCCCATGTCTGTTCTCTTCAGAGAGACTCCAAAGGTCAGCACCCTAGTGTGAGAGTGGCTTTGTTAAGTCAGTGCTGGCTTTGAGGCACTGGTTCATGGGACGTGTTACCCTTCCTGCAGGAGAATAAAAGAGGCAGCATCCTGGATATTGTTCCACTCAGCAGCTGTGGAAACAGTCAGGCCAGACACCAACATTCCTCAGTCCTGTCATAGATGGGGCCGCTCGCACAGATGACACTACTGTGATACCAAATTGCTGGGACCTTACCATTGTGTGATTCAAGCAGTCACTATGCCAAAGCTAGCATGACTTGTATTTACAGATTGGCATGCCACCACACTGACTAAATCACATAATTATAATAATTTAGAGCAGAGGTGCAGACAGTTAAAATGTCACATCTGTATATTCCAACTTTGTGTTCCTGCAGCTGTCAGGGATGCATATGTCGCCTTTGAACCTGCTCTGTGCCACTGCTGCTGAAGTCAAAAGACTGCTTACAGCAAGGTACATGTGCACACTTCAATTTTGGCATGGAGCATTTTGAAAATAGGCTCTAATTAGTAGACCTCCCTCTTAGAAATAAAGCTACCCGTATCATTTTTTGTTAATAAAAATTCAAAAAGCTCAGGCTATTTCCCCCTTACCAGATGGCATTCTGTCACAACATCATGCAGCGGTTAGTCCGACTAGCCTGCTGAGTTCCCCCGCAGATACACTCATCAACTGCTAACAGGTCCATATTTCCTGAGCGTTTCAGGGCCAACAGATGTCTTTTAAACAATAGTGTCAGATTTGTCATCTTTAACACAACTGTCATTCCATCCAAAAACAAGTTACTAATCATAGTCATCTGGATGCCCAAGAGATTAGAACAGTTTGCACCGGAATTGGGTAAATATGGGTCCCAGTCTACTCCAGAGTCTTAGTAAGGGTAGTGTGAACCGTTCCGGAAGAAAAAGCCTCATAACATTGTTAGGGAGTGACATAACCACATGTAAAGGTGTCCAATTAGTACATCCCAAAGTTCTGGGGAAATGGTAACAACTAGATTTTTGATATTTTCAACTGTCCTTTTAATAAGTGATTCTGTTTGTAGGTAATTCTATTTTATTGGATTGGTAATGTACACCGTTCACCCAAAAGGTATCTTGAAGCTAAGAAAAACAAGAAACAAGCAACAGCAGTAAAAATAAAAGTGTAGGATACCCGAAATTTATATCAGGAACAGGAAGATTTTGATTTATTTCTTGAAAATAGCAGATTTGATGCGGCACAGGTTTTTGATGTCAGTGAGTCAATACAATCTGGATGAGAAATGTTTTGAAAACATGCAACAATGCCTTGCGTTGAATAAAGGATACATTTATATTCAAAGAATATCCATTGGATAGAATGTTGTGTAATTCTGAATGAATAGAGCAGAGCATTTTTAATTGTGTCAACAGATCAAAGATGGTGTTGATGTTTTAACAAGGCAGTTATGTTTAGGAGCTGGAAGGGGTAGGTTTACAAGGGGATGTGCATGATCTTTACGTAAGCCACTGAAAAGCCTTGGCAAAGCATTCAATCCAAACACTGTCTTTCAAAGCGGGTGGGGCCATTGCAGGCCATCACAAAACCCAACCCTTGTCATATCCAGGATCCTTAATCCCCAAAATAAAAAATATCTTCCATCCATGAATTTAAGTCATCCAATGTGAAGTGGAACTAGAGATCAGGGACTGAGTTGCAAGAAAACTGACTGTTGAGATATTTGTTGATGTGTCACTCTTTTTTTTACTAAGTAGCAATCCCTGATCTAACATTCCCTGGTATGCACTCCAACCGCACCATAATGGGACAAGAAATAGGCTGCATTTATTGTTGAAATTCAAATGGATTTAAATAAACCAAAATCAAAGTTGGTCCCCTTACATTATGCATCAGAAGTCACCACATTAAGCTACTTGAACCTTGATAATTTGTTTACACAATTAGAAGTGGCCTGGCTTTATCAGTCTCCCTAGAGGTGGCAAACACACAATCACTTCTTGAATTTGCTACATTAATTTCTAAACATCTATTCCTAAATATCATGATTGTATTGCATTTCATTACATGCCACTTACCAGACAGTATATTTAAATAATTGAAACGGTCGATACATTTCATGAATGTCCTTATAATCAAGTACACATTTTAGAATATTTTATATTCTACAGTATTTGTAATACATATTGGTACCAGAGATAGTTTGAATAAATATCACCACTATTATAATTCAATAGAAATCAATTCCCCACTGCCCCCATATGCCTTTGGTGTTGAGAGCTGCTAGTATATGCATGCAATTTGAATGCAGGTTTTAATTAGTTTCATCTAATTCTACTGGTTTGGGTTAAGATATCAGTGCTATAAATTTAAAGCGCACAAGATATTGGTTTACACACCCAGCATAGGAAAATGATTGTATGATATTCTAATATTTTCTACATGGAATGGAAGTGACAAAACTAAATTCCCTTCATCTCTGAAATTCTTTCTGTAAGCATTCGAATGACATCCTAAGGGGATGGCTATAGCTGTAAATAAACTCTGGGTACAATTTGACTGGATTTAGGAATTGTGCACTAGCTCTACAGAAATGCTATCAGATTTTATTTGGACATAGCACTGAACAAGGTTTTCTGTTTGTATTTTAATGTTATCTCACTCAGCTTTTAGTACAGTGAGAACAGGATGTAACAAACTACATATCCTATGCCAATTCGGTGGTAAATAATGTATAAGCTCCTGTATTCTGTGCACAGATAAATGATGTTTTCTACAACAAGTCACATCTAATTTGGCTTTAAATATATTGAAAAAGCAGTGTTGCATTTCACACTAAAATATCAACATATACCTTTTGGAATGAGTTCTACCTCGTGAAAACCACCTACCAGTTTTCTCTCACCCCTGGGACTTAGAAGGGGAAGTATTCTAAGGGACTTATCTAATTACATGTAAGGGAGTTTTCCTACTCACTTTTAAATAATGTGTTAAGGCCCAGATTAAGCATGGACCCTCAAATGTTCCCAGGTAATTCCCAGTCAGCTAGCCTCTCCTAGTTCCTTTTCCAATTGCCAGGAAAGCAAGTCAGCCTCAGGTTCATCTGGTTCAGGCACCCTCATGGATAAGGTCCTTCCATCTCCAAAGACTGCACCCCACTGAAAGAGGAAGAGGGAGAGAGACCGTGTGATTGGCATTATCAGCAATGTACAGCAGTCACTGTACTGTAATGCAATAAAATTAACCCAGTTTGTACTCAAGAATACATTGCTTTATTGTAAGTGACAGAAGAATGGGAGAGAACGAGAGAGAGAGAAAGGGATATACTGTAGAGAGAGAGAGAGAAAGAGAGAGAGAATGTGTGATATAAACTGCAGCAACGTGCTCTACAGTCATAGAACATAATGAAGGCAGACTGTACTATCTAATTAGTAGCATCTCCAGGAAAGATAGTGCAGCCAATGTTCTGTTTCAACAGGCGGACGGAGATTGGCTCTTGGAGAACCTCTGTTAAGGAAAATGATGTTATAATATTACTGTTATAATGCTAGAATATTTGAACACATCACCACATAGCAAAACATATTCTGGCAAAGACTGTACCCCACTGAAAGAGGAAGAGGGAGAGAGACTGCGTGATTGGCATTATCATCAATTTGCGATATAGAGGAACATGTAATACTGTACATTAGCATACCATACTGTACTCAACATTAATACATGTAGACTGTACACAGTGCAGTAAGATAACGTGGAGAGGGAGAAAGTTTACTGGACAATGTAGTTCTTACTTTGTAGAATACCAAGCATTCTGTTCTTTAGTACCACATTAGCAGGTTTGGCAAGTGGATTTTTGGGGCACTTGGGCATCAGAGCCCGTTTGCACTTCAGGGGCAGGAGTGGTCTTCCAAGCTTTGACTGATCAAAGTGGAGTTTGTGTGGCAGGGCATGGTCTTGTAAAAGTTCTTCGGTTCAATGGTAGGGGAGTAGCCCAAAAGTGAGTGCATCAATGATACATTGGAATATTTCCTGAGCTTACTCTGTCCTTTGTCTGGGCCATATATTTATTTTATTTTATTTATTTTTATTTGTAAAGCTCACTACAGCCCACAGGCATCGAGACGCTCAGAATGAGGGCTTACTTAAAGGGTTACAGTGAAGCCGCCCAAGAACATTCATAGCTACGGTACATGATTACACAGATAGATACTTGGCCACCCAAAGAGTGACTACAGGTACAGGCAAGTTACACAAACAGGCTGGTTTTGATGGCTTTGCAAAAGGAAGCATGGGAGTCAATTTGCCTGATGTGGGGTGGAAGGGCGTTCCAGGTGGTGGCAGCCACGGCAGGGAAGCTAGAACCACCAGCGCGGACTCTGCGTGTTCTGGGTACGATTAAATTGTTGGAGTATGCAGATCTAGAAGGTCTGCAAGCAGCAGGTTTGGAGAACCTATTAGCAAAGGTAAAGGGGGGCTAAGTCGTGGAGGCACTTGTGGGTCAGGGCAAGAGTTTTAAATATAATTCTTTCTTTAATGGGTAGCCAGTGGACCTGTCTTCTGAGTCCAGATATGTGGTCCCTGCGAGATACACCCGTGGCTGCCCTGAGGGCGCTGTTTTGGACCAGCTGGAGTTTAGGAAGATTTTTGCTGGAAGTACCAGTGAGAAGGGCATTGCAGTAGTCCAATCTTGAGTCTATTATTGCTCTGGCGATGGTGAGGCAATTTTGTTGGGACAAGAAAGGTCTTGCTGCATTAAGGAGTTTGGAATGATAGGCTGAGGTTGATGCAATGGTAAGGTTGGGGTCAAGGTAGACACCAAGGGTCTTGACTGCTGGAGAGACAGTGATGGGGATGTTGTCTACGATGAATGAGCTGTATTGCTTGTCCAGCTTGCCCAGGGTGGAGGGGGATCCGATCAGAAGTTTGTTTTTCTCGCTGTTGAGACATAGCCAGTTTTCCGCCATCCATGATTGGATCGTTGAGTAAATGGTGTCGAGGGTGTTCAGGTCAGACATGTAATCGCCCAAGAGGGGGATAAGCACTTGGGTGTCATCAGCATAATGTGTGTATGAGATGCCCAGTGCGTCCAGAATTTTGAACAGGGGCCTCGTGAAGAGGTTGTAGAGGGTAGGTGCGATGCACGACCCTTATGGGACCCCACATTGGATGATGCTTGGGTCGGCTGATGCAAGGTCGGAGAAGACCTTCATTGCTCTTCCTTGCAAGAAGGAGGTGATCCATTTACATGCACACGGGTAGAAATTAGCTGCAGTGGAGAGATGGTGCCAGAGGGTCTTATGGTCCACCAAATCAAAGGCATTGAGTCCAATGGGGACATGGCTGGATTGGAAAGAGGCGTTAATAAAGGCAGTGATAAGGGGGGGCAAGGGAGGGGCACAGTCCTTGATGACCTGAGCTGGGCAGGCGTCCACTTTGCAATTGGAGGGTTTAATGGAATTAATGAGGGCGGTGACTTCTGCTATCGTCATGTCTTTGAATTCAATGATAGGGGAAGGCATGGTGTTGGTGGCAGGAGATGAACAGTGATGGCTTTTTGCTATCAGGTTAGATATGGCCTGTTGGTGAGCAAGGATCTTCCCCTGTAGTGTGTCAAGCTTCATCAGCATGGCAGATTGAATAGAGTTGCACCAGGCTGTGTCTTTTAAGAGGGTGGGGGGTGGAGAGGCAGGAGTCTCTAGTTCTCTGAAAATGGCAAGATTTCTTTGGTGCCGGATTTGGCATTTGTTATTCTGGAGTTAAATGAGGAGGCTTTAGCCTTGATGATGGGCATTTTATATTCAATGGACATTGCCTTGAAGGTAGCTTTGGTGATGTCATTGGGGTTGTTTTTCCTGGTATTTAGTGCCACCCTTTTTTTGGATCTTAGCAGAGATAGATCTTGGGTATACCAGGCGTTGGCGTGTTTAACTTCTTTTGCTTTTTTAAGAGTGAGGGGAGCTACAGCGTCAATTTCTGTCGTGGTGGTAGCTTTGAAGGTGTTGGCAAGTACCTCAGGGTCATTGGAAAAGGGGGCAGCAATGCAGGAACCTGGAGGTGTTGGGTGAGGTTCTTCTTTGTGAGCTGGCGAGGGCTCCTGGTTAATGCAGCAGGGAGAGGCACAGTCGGTTTAGGGGGTCCAATAGAGGTGGAGATGTCAAATCGGATGCATAGGTGGGCAGACCATGGAACCGGCATGATCTCTTTAACAAGGACGGTGCAGTTATGGTGAGAGACCCAATCTAGTGTACGGCCTTTAGAGTGGGTAGGCTTTGAAATAGCTTGTGAGAACCCAAGCGTGTCGAGTGTTTTCCTGAGGGCAGAGGCCTGGGAGTCATTGAGGTCATTAAGCCCCAAGTTGAGGTCACCTAGGAGTATGACTTCTGAGGATTTTTTTAGGTTGTCCGAGAGTGAATGAGTCAGGGCGTCTTGAAAATCAGCGGCAGGGCCAGGGGGGTGGTATACCACGTAGAAGGCCATTGTGCAATTAGGGGAGAGCTTTAGCTTGAGTCGAAGGTAGTCAGCATGATGGCCAAGGTCCCCTTGAATTTCTCTGATAGCAAGGTTTTCTTTGGCGATAACAGCTACCCTGCCGCCTCTCTGAGAGGAGCGGTCTTGCCTGTAGATCAGGAAGCTGTCTAGAATGGCAAGTGTGAGGGCTGGGCCTGATGTAGCATTGAGCCAGGACTCGCTGAGGAAGAGAAGGTCAAGGTTGTTGTTCATGATTAGGTTGTGCACATCTAGGGGGTGTGCTGGTATGGATCGACCGTTGCACAAAGACAAAAAAGAACCCTATTAGGGAACTCCCGTCCCCTGCACTCTATTAATCGCTTAAACAAGCTGAATAAAGGTTTATTCCCAAGAGGGGAATCAGAGTAAATGGAGTAAATCAATTTAAAGTGCAATGAAACAACATAGTAATTCAAGATATCTGTTTAGTATCGAAACATATTCATCAATTCGACGAAGAGTTGGTTATCCAATCTGGATTTATTTTTCAAAGAGCAAATGCCCAACGCGTTTCGAGATAATGTTCTCTTCATCAGGGGCTGTAGTTATTCGTTGTGTCAATCACAGTAACTCTAGAGAAGTATATACAAAATAATAATAATGTCAATTTACATAATAATGATATCAACTTAATGTTTTAGAGACAGTGATTTATCCAATAAATCATATAAGTTCTTAAAGCAAAAGGTAGTACACTAATTAGAGGAGTCTGCAATCATGTTATAAAGTAACAAGGAACAAGAGTTAATATCGCTATAGCAGAGTCTTCATCCTAAACAATTATAAATCAAATGTAAGAAAAAATAGACTATTGCAAGAACTACTAGGTGTATAAAGAGTAATAAACATACCGTATGTTACATTAAAGGATAGACTGGGTCATGTCGTTACACAAGTGTGTCATCCCAACAAGTTGTAGCTGTCTGGGTCCCCTATAGTATAACCAAAGAGGCAGAAGATACTAAATGAGCACTGTGCTTTGGAATCAAGTATAAATTGATAGATGAAGAAGAAAGTCTGTTAACTTACTAGCCAAACAAGAATTGCTTGTATCTGAATCCCTCAGAGGCTGAGGGGACGTGTTGGTGTCAAAGGAGAACAGTATTTTCAGTCTGTGCGCGGTACCTAAAAGATGGAGGCGCCACTCGTTACAAATAGAATGACCAAACAGGTCTACAGTGTCAAGAGTATCCAACTAGCGTCAAAATTGAAAAATAGGGTTATAGTAGTCTGGCCCTGTCCTAGAATAAGTAACTTACTGTAGTCTTTGTAAGGCAGGAAAGACAGGTAGGAGCGGGGAGATTCCGCAGTCGCTATAGGCCTCCAAAAAACATGGCCGTTAATATATACGTCATTATTGTGACGTCATCACGCTGTAACGCACATGACGTCGCCAATGTAAACACCATGTATACGTCCGTTTAAAGAGACGAGTCTGGTAGCAAAAAGTGGCCAAGAGGTAAATACGGCTGAATGTGAAAAGCTGGATGTGTAAAGTTGACTTGAGTCATTAAATGTGACACAAAGGTCTATGTATGCAGGAAAAATGCGTATAAAGGGAGTCTAATAAGGAGTGTCATTTAAAGAAATTAGTCTGGTTTGTTTAATATTCTCAAAAAGTCTGTATACATGGGAAAGTACGTGTGAAGGGAGTCTAACAAAAGATGTAATTAAGAAAACTAGTGTCATTGCAGGGCTATGTTTAAACCTTCAAAAATGATTAACCCGAATATCATTAGAGATAATACATAGGAGGTGCAAATACTAAACTGCATAGATATATTAGACATTTGTAGCCAGATATGACATGTTATACATAAAAAACATATGCATTTGTAAATGTAAACATACTAGAAAAGTCATCCATAGAAGTCAAGTAAATAAATAGTATCAATATGATAAACAAGGTATGCTGTACTCTGCCTCATATCAGATGAGTGCACAATCTGTTGAGGTTAAATGTGATTAGCTCAGATGCGAACCCAAAACTGAATTCTAATACCTCTGGGGGGGAAAAGTTGATGCCTATATTTAGACTTAAAGGCTATCGATGTGATAGAACAGATCTCAGCAATGGAGGAAAAAGGATGTTGCGTTAAAGGAGAGGTGTTTCAAAGGAAAGGACTTAGGTAGAAATCTTCGTTAAATCCTTTGGGATTAACTGAGTCCAATTTATGGATCCAGTACAGTTCTCTTTGTGCTAACTTCTTAGCAAAATCTCCTCCTCTTGGTAGAGAATGTACTGTTTCTAAAATAACCCATCTAAGTTGTGAAATGTTATGACCGTTCTCCTTAAAGTGTCTAAAGACTGGTGATTTGTCATTCTGTGTTCTAATATTCGACTTATGTTCAGTCCAGCGTTCTTTCGCTTTCCTATTAGTTTTGCCTACATAGTATTTCCCACAGGGACATCTTAAGGCGTAGATGACATTTTTGCTGTCACAAGTGGCATGATCTGATAGGAATATTTTTTTACCATTGTTAGGGTGTCGGATGTATTCACCTTTAATTATGTTAGGGCAATGCTGACAGTGTAGACATGGGTAAGTTCCAGATTTTTGTTTTCTCAAAGTCGTTTGTACTGATGATGTTTTCTTTTCAGCTTTAACCAAACTATCCCTCAAGTTCTTTCCTCTCTTATATGCCAACATAGGCGGTTCAGGGAATAATCTGTTAAGATTAGGGTCTGCTTTGATGAGGTCCCAATTCTTGGTTATTATTCTCTTGATCTGATAGCTCTGACTGGAAAATTTCAATGAATGGATGAGTCTGGTATTAATCTTCTTAGGTTTATCTTCCAGTAGGTTGGATCTTGAAAGAGTCGCGGTACGTCTGATAGCTTTATCAACGGTGGCATCAGGGAAGCCTCTCTTGATAAACCTTTGTTTCATATCCTCATATTCTCCTTGTAGTTTATTAGTGTCAGATGTAATCCTTTTGAGACGTAACATTTGACTGAAGGGTAAGTTGTCCTTCAAATGGGTTGGGTGGAAACTTTCAAATCGTAGTGTACTGTTACAATCCGTGGGTTTCCTGTAAATACTGGTTTGTAGATTGTTACCAATGATTCCAATATTAATGTCCAGAAAATGAATGTTAGGTGTGCCCATCTCTAGGGTGAAGGTAATTCTTTCATGGCAACTGTTTAAATATTGGAAGAACTGGTTGAGTTCATCCTTGGTGCCTAGCCAGATACCAAAGATGTCATCTATAAACCTTTTCCATAAAGCTATCTTGGTTTTCCACGGTTCTGTGTTCAATACATAGGTCTCTTCAAAATGGAACATGAAAATATTTGCGTAAGAAGGGGCCACTGGTGACCCCATCGATGTGCCTGCCGTTTGTAGATAGAATTTATCATTGAACCTAAAATAGTTGTTGAATAAGATGATGTGAATAAGTTCCATAGCAAATACTTTGTGTATCCTGGTGTTTCTGTGTTTCAAAAGAAACCATTCCAGCGCTTCTATCCCTTGTTGGTGCGGGATAGAGGTGTACAGGCTGTTAACATCTAGTGTAAATAGAATAGATGTGGAATTGTCAATTTGTACTTCATTGATAACTCTAAGGAAATGAGCAGTGTCTTTCAGGTAAGTGGATGTCCGTTGGACCAATGGTTGGAGTGCTTGATCCAAATAAGTAGCTAGGGGGTGAAACACACTTTCAGTCCCCGCAACAATAGGTCTGAATGGTGGCTTAGTCTTGTCTTTATGGATTTTTGGAAGAGCATAAAAAACCGGGGTCACTGGAAATTTTTTAATGAGGAAGTCACAGGTGTGGTCAGAAATCCAATCCATTTCTGATGCTTTCTCGACTGCTTTCTTAATAGTGTCTTTAATGGCCAGGATAGGGTCAGAGTCCAATACCAAATATGTGCCTTGGTCATTCAATAAATTAAGGCATCCAGAGTTGTAAAAGTTGGTATCCATCAGTACTAAGGCGCCGCCTTTATCGGCTGGTTTCAGTGTGATAGATGAGTCTTCTGCCAATTCTTTTATCAATTTGAGTTGATGTTTCCTAATGTTGATTTTTTTAGGAGTATTGTATTTGAGTCGTTTTAGTTCTTTTGAGGTTTTAAACTTGAAGAGATTGATGACTGGATGATTTAATTGAGGATGAAAAGAACTTTTATTTTTTAATTCAAGATACTCATGTTCCTTGTGTTGTCCAGTCGGTTCAGGAAGTGAATCAAAGAATACTTTGAGTTCCATTTTACGTATAAGTTTAAATAAGTTCACTTCTTCTTCAAAGTTGTTAGTGCTGGATGTGGGAATAAATGATAATGGTTAAAAGAATTAAGTCCAGTGAGCATTTGTTAAGTATTTGCTCCCAACGTTTAACAAATAATTGGTTGTCCCTACACAAGGTAGGTCTGAGGTAAACTCTTAATCCGCGGGGGATTTTTTTGCTTTTGTAGTATTGTGCTAAAGTTGTAGCATGCAATTTTTGAGATATTTCTCTTCTTATCAATTTCTCAAGTTTAAAGATGAGTCTTTCTGGGTTGTCATCTCCTGACGTCTCTTTGTCGGTATCTTTTATTAGGCTAAGGATCTTTTTAGCCTCTTCTTCTGTAAATGCTAGTGTAGTGGCTTCTTTGTTTGTTAAAGTATTTATTTTAGAGAATGACATACTTTGGTGTTGGTGCAGGTGTTAATTTATGCCAACCCGTAAAGGGAAAATAAACTAACTAACTGGAAAGAACACACCTGACACTCAGAATGTAAAACTGACTTCAATGTGTATATGGTACTCTATTATGAAATAGAGCGATCTATTTAAGAGTAATTCAAGGTGCAGGGGAGAAAAGAAATCAACCCTGGCATATGGGTTGTACAATTACACAAAGACAAAAAAGAACCCTATTAGGGAACTCCCGTCCCCTGCACTCTATTAATCGCTTAAACAAGCTGAATAAAGGTTTATTCCCAAGAGGGGAATCAGAGTAAATGGAGTAAATCAATTTAAAGTGCAATGAAACAACATAGTAATTCAAGATATCTGTTTAGTATCGAAACATATTCATCAATTCGACGAAGAGTTGGTTATCCAATCTGGATTTATTTTTCAAAGAGCAAATGCCCAACGCGTTTCGAGATAATGTTCTCTTCATCAGGGGCTGTAGTTATTCGTTGTGTCAATCACAGTAACTCTAGAGAAGTATATACAAAATAATAATAATGTCAATTTACATAATAATGATATCAACTTAATGTTTTAGAGACAGTGATTTATCCAATAAATCATATAAGTTCTTAAAGCAAAAGGTAGTACACTAATTAGAGGAGTCTGCAATCATGTTATAAAGTAACAAGGAACAAGAGTTAATATCGCTATAGCAGAGTCTTCATCCTAAACAATTATAAATCAAATGTAAGAAAAAATAGACTATTGCAAGAACTACTACGTGTATAAAGAGTAATAAACATACCGTATGTTACATTAAAGGATAGACTGGGTCATGTCGTTACACAAGTGTGTCATCCCAACAAGTTGTAGCTGTCTGGGTCCCCTATAGTATAACCAAAGAGGCAGAAGATACTAAATGAGCACTGTGCTTTGGAATCAAGTATAAATTGATAGTTGAAGAAGAAAGTCTGTTAACTTACTAGCCAAACAAGAATTGCTTGTATCTGAATCCCTCAGAGGCTGAGGGGACGTGTTGGTGTCAAAGGAGAACAGTATTTTCAGTCTGTGCGCGGTACCTAAAAGATGGAGGCGCCACTCGTTACAAATAGAATGACCAAACAGGTCTACAGTGTCAAGAGTATCCAACTAGCGTCAAAATTGAAAAATAGGGTTATAGTAGTCTGGCCCTGTCCTAGAATAAGTAACTTACTGTAGTCTTTGTAAGGCAGGAAAGACAGGTAGGAGCGGGGAGATTCCGCAGTCGCTATAGGCCTCCAAAAAACATGGCGGTTAATATATACGTCATTATTGTGACATCATCACGCTGTAACGCACATGACGTCGCCAATGTAAACACCATGTATACGTCCGTTTAAAGAGACGAGTCTGGTAGCAAAAAGTGGCCAAGAGGTAAATACGGCTGAATGTGAAAAGCTGGATGTGTAAAGTTGACTTGAGTCATTAAATGTGACACAAAGGTCTATGTATGCAGGAAAAATGCGTATAAAGGGAGTCTAATAAGGAGTGTCATTTAAAGAAATTAGTCTGGTTTGTTTAATATTCTCAAAAAGTCTGTATACATGGGAAAGTACGTGTGAAGGGAGTCTAACAAAAGATGTAATTAAGAAAACTAGTGTCATTGCAGGGCTATGTTTAAACCTTCAAAAATGATTAACCCGAATATCATTAGAGATAATACATAGGAGGTGCAAATACTAAACTGCATAGATATATGCAGACTTAATTCTTTTAACCATTGAGGAACTAGCAGGATCTCTCTCATCAATTAATCAAGAGATTGAGGATTTAACAGCACAACTGTCTAAATTTAAAACAGCAGAGGATCTAACAACCATCCTTGAAGATACCAATCGCAAACTAGAGAGTTATAAACGCGACATTGAACAAAGGAAGATTAGGAAGTTCAGACGGGACACACTAGACTACGCCCGGGACATTGTCTACACTTGGCAAGATTTCTACAATAACACCCGACCTGGTCCTACTAGACCCTTGAGACAACCTGGTACACCGGCACCTATCAACAATAGTGACAGCAGCGACGTAACCAGTGGCGAAATAGATACGCCTAACCCAATACGTCCATCCTTATCTACAAATATACCTCTAGATTCCACGGAACCACGCACACAACCGGATACAGCCACCCCTACAACATCTACAACGCCTTTTTTAGGCGGAGGAAAACCAGAAGAAGCCAAAAGAAAACCAAGGCAAAAGAACAAATAATAGAGTCCAACATTTTAAATATCTCCTCCAAAATTCTAACTAAATCACAAATGGACACACTGAACTTGGGCCTATCATTTATTCCCACATCCAGCACTAACAACTTTGAAGAAGAAGTGAACTTATTTAAACTTATACGTAAAATGGAACTCAAAGTATTCTTTGATTCACTTCCTGAACCGACTGGACAACACAAGGAACTTGAGTATCTTGAATTAAAAAATAAAAGTTATTTTCATCCTCAATTAAATCATCCAGTCATCAATCTCTTCAAGTTTAAAACCTCAAAAGAACTAAAACGACTCAAATACAATACTCCTAAAAAAATCAACATTAGGAAACATCAACTCAAATTGATAAAAGAATTGGCAGAAGACTCATCTATCACACTGAAACCAGCCGATAAAGGCGGCGCCTTAGTACTGATGGATACCAACTTTTACAACTCTGGATGCCTTAATTTATTGAATGACCAAGGCACATATTTGGTATTGGACTCTGACCCTATCCTGGCCATTAAAGACACTATTAAGAAAGCAGTCGAGAAAGCATCAGAAATGGATTGGATTTCTGACCACACCTGTGACTTCCTCATTAAAAAATTTCCAGTGACCCCGGTTTTTTATGCTCTTCCAAAAATCCATAAAGACAAGACTAAGCCACCATTCAGACCTATTGTTGCGGGGACTGAAAGTGTGTTTCACCCCCTAGCTACTTATTTGGATCAAGCACTCCAACCATTGGTCCAACGGACATCCACTTACCTGAAAGACACTGCTCATTTCCTTAGAGTTATCAATGAAGTACAAATTGACAATTCCACATCTATTCTATTTACACTAGATGTTAACAGCCTGTACACCTCTATCCCGCACCAACAAGGGATAGAAGCGCTGGAATGGTTTCTTTTGAAACACAGAAACACCAGGATACACAAAGTATTTGCTATGGAACTTATTCACATCATCTTATTCAACAACTATTTTAGGTTCAATGATAAATTCTATCTACAAACGGCAGGCACATCGATGGGGTCACCAGTGGCCCCTTCTTACGCAAATATTTTCATGTTCCATTTTGAAGAGACCTATGTATTGAACACAGAACCGTGGAAAACCAAGATAGCTTTATGGAAAAGGTTTATAGATGACATCTTTGGTATCTGGCTAGGCACCAAGGATGAACTCAACCAGTTCTTCCAATATTTAAACAGTTGCCATGAAAGAATTACCTTCACCCTAGAGATGGGCACACCTAACATTCATTTTCTGGACATTAATATTGGAATCATTGGTAACAATCTACAAACCAGTATTTACAGGAAACCCACGGATTGTAACAGTACACTACGATTTGAAAGTTTCCACCCAACCCATTTGAAGGACAACTTACCCTTCAGTCAAATGTTACGTCTCAAAAGGATTACATCTGACACTAATAAACTACAAGGAGAATATGAGGATATGAAACAAAGGTTTATCAAGAGAGGCTTCCCTGATGCCACCGTTGATAAAGCTACCAGACGTACCGCGACTCTTTCAAGATCCAACCTACTGGAAGATAAACCTAAGAAGATTAATACCAGACTCATCCATTCATTGAAATTTTCCAGTCAGAGCTATCAGATCAAGAGAATAATAACCAAGAATTGGGACCTCATCAAAGCAGACCCTAATCTTAACAGATTATTCCCTGAACCGCCTATGTTGGCATATAAGAGAGGAAAGAACTTGAGGGATAGTTTGGTTAAAGCTGAAAAGAAAACATCATCAGTACAAACGACTTTGAGAAAACAAAAATCTGGAACTTACCCATGTCTACACTGTCAGCATTGCCCTAACATAATTAAAGGTGAATACATCCGACACCCTAACAATGGTAAAAAAATATTCCTATCAGATCATGCCACTTGTGACAGCAAAAATGTCATCTACGCCTTAAGATGTCCCTGTGGGAAATACTATGTAGGCAAAACTAATAGGAAAGCGAAAGAACGCTGGACTGAACATAAGTCGAATATTAGAACACAGAATGACAAATCACCAGTCTTTAGACACTTTAAGGAGAACGGTCATAACATTTCACAACTTAGATGGGTTATTTTAGAAACAGTACATTCTCTACCAAGAGGAGGAGATTTTGCTAAGAAGTTAGCACAAAGAGAACTGTACTGGATCCATAAATTGGACTCAGTTAATCCCAAAGGACTTAACGAAGATTTCTACCTAGGTCCTTTCCTTTGAAACACCTCTCCTTTAACGCAACATCCTTTTTCCT
Organism: Ambystoma mexicanum; assembly: GCF_040938575.1. Classification (NCBI taxonomy): domain Eukaryota; kingdom Metazoa; phylum Chordata; class Amphibia; order Caudata; family Ambystomatidae; genus Ambystoma; species Ambystoma mexicanum. Next base: position 1,093,093,251 of record NC_090930.1, read on the forward strand.
CCATTGCTGAGATCTGTTCTATCACATCGATAGCCTTTAAGTCTAAATATAGGCATCAACTTTTCCCCCCCAGAGGTATTAGAATTCAGTTTTGGGTTCGCATCTGAGCTAATCACATTTAACCTCAACAGATTGTGCACTCATCTGATATGAGGCAGAGTACAGCATACCTTGTTTATCATATTGATACTATTTATTTACTTGACTTCTATGGATGACTTTTCTAGTATGTTTACATTTACAAATGCATATGTTTTTTATGTATAACATGTCATATCTGGCTACAAATGTCTAATATATCTATGCAGTTTAGTATTTGCACCTCCTATGTATTATCTCTAATGATATTCGGGTTAATCATTTTTGAAGGTTTAAACATAGCCCTGCAATGACACTAGTTTTCTTAATTACATCTTTTGTTAGACTCCCTTCACACGTACTTTCCCATGTATACAGACTTTTTGAGAATATTAAACAAACCAGACTAATTTCTTTAAATGACACTCCTTATTAGACTCCCTTTATACGCATTTTTCCTGCATACATAGACCTTTGTGTCACATTTAATGACTCAAGTCAACTTTACACATCCAGCTTTTCACATTCAGCCGTATTTACCTCTTGGCCACTTTTTGCTACCAGACTCGTCTCTTTAAACGGACGTATACATGGTGTTTACATTGGCGACGTCATGTGCGTTACAGCGTGATGACGTCACAATAATGACGTATATATTAACCGCCATGTTTTTTGGAGGCCTATAGCGACTGCGGAATCTCCCCGCTCCTACCTGTCTTTCCTGCCTTACAAAGACTACAGTAAGTTACTTATTCTAGGACAGGGCCAGACTACTATAACCCTATTTTTCAATTTTGACGCTAGTTGGATACTCTTGACACTGTAGACCTGTTTGGTCATTCTATTTGTAACGAGTGGCGCCTCCATCTTTTAGGTACCGCGCACAGACTGAAAATACTGTTCTCCTTTGACACCAACACGTCCCCTCAGCCTCTGAGGGATTCAGATACAAGCAATTCTTGTTTGGCTAGTAAGTTAACAGACTTTCTTCTTCATCTATCAATTTATACTTGATTCCAAAGCACAGTGCTCATTTAGTATCTTCTGCTTCTTTGGTTATACTATAGGGGACCCAGACAGCTACAACTTGTTGGGATGACACACTTGTGTAACGACATGACCCAGTCTATCCTTTAATGTAACATACGGTATGTTTATTACTCTTTATACACGTAGTAGTTCTTGCAATAGTCTATTTTTTCTTACATTTGATTTATAATTGTTTAGGATGAAGACTCTGCTATAGCGATATTAACTCTTGTTCCTTGTTACTTTATAACATGATTGCAGACTCCTCTAATTAGTGTACTACCTTTTGCTTTAAGAACTTATATGATTTATTGGATAAATCACTGTCTCTAAAACATTAAATTGATATCATTATTATGTAAATTGACATTATTATTATTTTGTATATACTTCTCTAGAGTTACTGTGATTGACACAACGAATAACTACAGCCCCTGATGAAGAGAACATTATCTCGAAACGCGTTGGGCATTTGCTCTTTGAAAAATAAATCCAGATTGGATAACCAACTCTTCGTCGAATTGATGAATATGTTTCGATACTAAACAGATATCTTGAATTACTATGTTGTTTCATTGCACTTTAAATTGATTTACTCCATTTACTCTGATTCCCCTCTTGGGAATAAACCTTTATTCAGCTTGTTTAAGCGATTAATAGAGTGCAGGGGACGGGAGTTCCCTAATAGGGTTCTTTTTTGTCTTTGTGTAATTGTACAACCCATATGCCAGGGTTGATTTCTTTTCTCCCCTGCACCTTGAATTACTCTTAAATAGATCGCTCTATTTCATAATAGAGTACCATATACACATTGAAGTCAGTTTTACATTCTGAGTGTCAGGTGTGTTCTTTCCAGTTTGATGGATCGACCGTTGATCAGGGCACATAGTAGGGGGACATTGGAGGTATCATTAGTGCGATAGCTAGGCTGGGTGGTGGTAGCGGAACTGGTGAGGGTGCTTGGTACAGTGGCAATATTCGCAATACATGGTGTAGCAGTGGTAGGCATAGACATCACATTGGCCTTGCATGGCCCAGTATCAAAGGTGGGCATAGCAAACACATTGGCCTTACAAGGCCTAGTAGCAATGGTGGGCATAGAAATCACATTGGCCTTACATGGCCCAATACCAGTGGTAAGCATAGAAATCACATTGGCCTTACATGGCCCAGTAGCAATGATGGGCATAATCACATTGGCCTTACATGGCCCAGTAGCAGTGGTGGGCATAGAAATCACATTGGCCTTACATGGCCCAGTAGCAATGGTGGGCATAGAAATCACATTGGCCTTACATGGCCCAGTAGCAATGGTGGGCATAGAAATCACATTGGCCTTACATGGCCCAGTAGCAGTGGTGGGCATAGAAATCTCATTGGCCTTACATGGCCCAGTAGCAATGATGGGCATGGAGATCATATTGGTGTATGAAGAATTATTAACAGTATAGGGGAGATTGTATACATTAGTAGTGCAGGTGGTAGCTGGTGTGGTTACCTCAGTGGTGTCGTTGCCTGAAAGCTCTGAGGAAAAAGCAGGCAAGGTTACATGAGCGCTGCTTTTGTTGATAGTTTGAGTTAATAGCCTCATGTGGCTGGATACTGTTGTAGTGGGGCTGGTTAGCGACCCATGTGGTGCGCAGAGGTCCTTGCGGGGGGAGGGTGAGCGAGCATGTCCCCTGTCTGTGGCCACGTTGGAGGAGACCGGGAGCTCTGAGGGGGCGTAAGCAGACATGGGAGATGGAGTTGTGGAGGTCCGGGGTCTTGGAGTATATTGCCGGTAGAATCTGGATCACAGGCGGGCAAGTCTGCTGCGCAAACCTGGAATGGTTGTGGAGGGCAAGTAGGCGGGCATGCGCATGTCGAGTCGTAGATTCCTGATAGTAACTGGACTAATGTGCAGCGGTATGGTAGCATGGTTATGGGCATTACCCTTACCTTGTATAGGAATAATGGGAGCAGCAATCGCGGTCCGCGCCGTCGAGCAGCGGAAAGCTGCAGAGAGCATGCAGCTTGGCCTTTTCTCTTGGCCTTCGCTCCTCTGCGGCTTCGCCTTTCGGCTCGCCTCCCCTCCATAAAAGGGAGGAGGGGAGGGGCGGGGTGGGCAGGTGAGCGAGTAGCTGAAGCCCAATAAGGCTTGTTTATAAGTGGTTGCCATAGGAACCATGCCAACGGCCATCTTAGGATTCAGCAGATCCTTGTGGCAAACGCTGCTTGTAGAGACTGCAGGCTGTCTTTTGGGACACTCCTGTGCAGCGGTAGCGGTGGGGGCACTCGGGGCAGACATCGGATGAGTTACTGGTGATGCAGGTACGGGTGGCATGATTCTGATGATGCTGGTGCGCTCCTGTTGCAATCTGGTCCGTGGAACAGCTGATGATATGCTCTGGGGCTGGTCCACTTGCAGCAGAGCTGCAGAGAGCGTGCAGTTTAGCCTTTTCTCCTGGCCTTCGCTCCTCTGCGGCTTCGCCTCTCGGCTCGCCTCCCTCCATAAAATGGAGGAGGGAGGGGCGTGCGGGCGGGTGAGCAAAGGGCTGAAGCCCAAAAGGGCTTGTTTATAAGTGGTTGCCATAGGAACCATAGCGGCGGCCATCTTAGAATTCGGCGGATCCTTGTGGCAAATGTTGCTTGTAGGGGCAGCAGGCTGACTTCTGGGGCACTCCTGTGCGTGGAACAGCTGATGATATGTACATCTGTATACTATTTGTGGCATCAACCACAGGTGGGCAAAGTGAAAGTGAGCTGCGAGAAGTTGGGGGATGGCGGAATGTCTGTGTAGTACCCCTTTGATGTATTTAGTTTGAGGGAGAGCAGCTGCGCGTTACAGTATCTGTTTTAAGCGTTCTAATGCAAGGTAGTGGAGGTATTTCATTGCACTGTGGCTTTCTAGCATTTCTAGCTTTCTGGCATGCCCCTAGTACAAGCATGCAGCTGGCATGGACCAGCATCCTTCAGCAATCTTTCTTACATATAGACACACAAATTTATGTTATTAACATTTAAAAAAAAATGCTAGCTTAGACTTGGAGAGACCTATTCAAAGTTTGTGCATACAGGTAGGCCATAAAACACACTGTAACTATGTGTACAGTACATGAGACAAGGCATGCTGTTATGCCCATTCCCTGGTAATTATAGAAATGCTGCGTATAATCATTTAGTATTTTTCAGGTACCATCTCAGGAATTCCAAAATGGATACTGTGGGAGTAAGAACGAGTCTGCACGCAGGTCTGGAATACAAATCTGCATGGAGCCTCGTCTTCCATTATTATGGTGGATATCTTGGTTGAATATTTGTTTGAATGAATGGGTTACTGCGGGCAGGCAACCTGTTCATTCAAACAAATACCTTGCTATACCCAGTTTAAAAACTCTGGATGCTTGTAGGAATAATAACCCCCTCCCCATTGCAGGTTTCACGGGCCAATAAAAGTGCCGGGGACCGATGTCAAGGGATTCCCTTTGCTTGGGCCTATAACTTGAGCCCTGGGCCGTCACCGGACCATGTAGCCCAGAGGGGGGATTATTGTTGCATTGTTCATTCATGGTAAGAATGCTGTAGTCAATTGTTTAATATTTCATTTTGTATTGGGTATACAGAGAAATGTCTTGGCTGCCTGCTAGCAACCAGCTCCATCCATGACTCCAGCGGTTGGCTGGGAGCAATAGCCAAACAAGCTGTAGATAGCTTATTGGTAATCACATCAACCTATTGGGCCTCATTACGAGTATGGAGGTAGCCATGCCGCTTTTAGCAACATGGCTACGCCCATACCGGGAACCAGGACCGGGTCCTGCAAAAGGGGACTTACCAGGCCATTCCGACCTTGCGTGGGAGCCGGACCCAGTACATCCCCATAGGGCTCAATGGGAATGGGGAGGAAGCTAACAATGGGCCCGTTAATGACGGGCCCGTTGTTAGCATCCTGGTCTGATAGCGGGTTCCACTAAGGACGCCTGGTCTGACCAGACGTTCCTTAGCGGGACCCGCTGCAGACCTCGTAATAGGGCGGCCCGGAATGAACGGTGCCGGTCCCTTACCGGCACCGTTCATTCCGTGGCCGCCTGGGTCATAATGAGGCCCAATGTCTTCAGGAATAGGGGTGCATTGATGTTAATGATAGCTTTCATGGGACACCAAAGTGAATGTGCTGGTCTGACAGCAGCCAGTGCCAGAGGTGAGGGGAACAATCTTTGGTGTTGGGCACATAATTGCCCACTAACCAAGGTTCTGTTTAGGGGCCACTTATAAAGTCAATGGCAGGGTAGAGTCCTAAAGTCATGGGCAAATGCATCGCTCTGCTGTAAGAGCAGCCAGAGGTAGAGGGGCCAGGGTTTGGGTGGGATAACAAGAGACAAAAAGAGTGAGTCACCCACGGTCGTGCTGTGATTAAACATAATGCACAAGAACACTAGTGCATTTGCTGCCAGAAGGGGTTGTGGGGGTTGTAGACTATAATGCACCATAACAAGGACCACTGGAAGTTGGTGACAATTTGTAGCTGAGTGCATTGTCAGTTTGTAGACGAGTGCAATGTCAGTTTGCAGCTGAGTGCATCGTCAGTTTGTAGCTGAGTGCAATGTCAGTTTGTAGCTGAGTGCAATGTCAGTTTGCAGCTGAGTGCAATGTCAGTTTTCTTAAGTGCATTGTGATGTATGGGGGGGAGTTAAAGCTCATCTAGAAGTCTCTAGACTTGATCATCAGGCTGCTACTTGCAGACGAATGGAGCTTTCACCTCCTGTTCCGGCATCTAGGTTCTTTTTCCACCTGCACCAATGCCTTTTGTAAATGACTTTTTTTTTTAATTGATTTGGTGCTATTATTTTGATGTTATGATACAGTTACAATACAAAAAGCTTAAGAAAATAACTATACACATGCAAAACACAGCTGATACAATAAAGATGAAAATCATAAATACATACCCAGTAAATGGCGCCGTTATGAAATGTATGAATTAATGAAAACATTAGAAGAAGCAACCATGGGCGGATCGAATCCTGGGTTTCAGTTGATTAGGGGGTCACCCAATTGATGGTGCGTTTTTCCCATTGATGATGCCAGCGTTGAACCCTGCTCCCCAGTCTATTCCAAATAGGGAGGCTTTCAACCTGGCATCCACTACTGCTGCAGAAAATGGTGGGTGTCTGAATGCCTATGTGTTTGAAAGGACGCCCATCTCATACTATCCTCCTACTTGCAATATGCCTATGCCCAAAGCCAGAGCAAGAAGAAGTGGGTGTTCACACCCATGTTGAAAGACAAGGAGCCACCTACTGGTGAAATGATAAAATGTCTTGAAAGATCTTGCATAATCGATATCAAAACAGCACTGGGCCAATTCGGATGATAAAAAAACCAATCCATTAAAAACGTGAGCCCAGGTACTTTACTTCTGTATGAGTGTGCGGGTGCATGCAAGAATGAGTCTGTAGGTGTGCATGTGTGAATGTGTCAGTGTCTGAATGTGCGTGCATGTGAATGAGTGCAGGGGCATGTCTGTGCGTACAGGTGAGAGCAGAATGTGTATGTGCAATATGTGCGTGTCTGAGGGGTTGGAGGTGGGCCGATGAGTGTGACGGGGAGTTAGGCAGTGGAACTTGACAGCCACCATAGACATGTCTTCTTCCATCACTGTGGCATTAGAACATTAAGGGCAAACCAGCATTACTGGGTGTGTCCTTAGGTGGAACTACTGGTTTCATATTGGAACAGCCATCCTGAATATGTTTTGCTACACTGGCATTATCACAGCATTATGGGTAAAGCCAAAATGTGTGTGTTCTTACATGGGATACTGAAATATATTGGCACTGCCAGCATGGATATGTTTTCTTACAGTTGCATTACTAGCATTATGGGCAAAACAAACATGAGTGTGTTCTTACGTGGCATTACCGGCATGTGTTGCCATAGAAAGCATAAAAGCATCTCCTTACACTGACAGGATACTGGCATACATTGTGTTAAAAAGCGTCAAGAAAATCTGTTGGAAAATGCTCCTGTGTCTTATGTGGCTCTACAAAGCTAATTGTACAATTTATTGCGTTTTACCCAATCTTTTTACAATAACTATGCTGTCAATTGCGCCATTTCAAGCTAGTATATTCAAAAGGATCTCGGTGGGAGAAACCCCTGAATCTCACCAACCTTCTGTTGTTGCTTAGGTCTCCCCACAAGGCTTAGTTGATGGCGCACATTCCTCCACATTAGTCATTGATATTGATATTGACACTGGTGCATTTATAATGTGCAAACTGAGCGGAATTAACCGCATCTAGGCACTGATGGAATTAAGTAAACACCAAAAGGGCTCCAATCCAATTCAGTCAGAGCCTAAATACTCTGCAACACTAAAAAGACATTGGGCCTCATTACAACGAGGGCGGCCACGGAATGTACGTTGTCGATAAGGGACCAGCGCCGTACATTCCAGGCCACCCTATTACGAAGTCTGCAGCGGGTCCCGCTCTGGAACGCCTGGTCAGACCAGGCCTCCTTAGCAGGACCCGCTAGTAGATCAGGATGCTAACAACGGGCCCGTCGTTAACGGGCCCGTTGTTAGCAGCCTCCCCATTCCCATTGAGCCCAATGGGGGGCTCAAATGGGAATGGGGATGTACCGGGTCCGGGTCCCGAGAATGGGAATTACCGGGCCTGCCAAAGTCGCATGGCCCGGTAATTCCCTATTCCTGGAACCCGAACCTGTGTCCTAAAAGCGGCATGGCTACCTCCATACTCGTAATGAGGCCCATTATTTTAAAATGAATGTTTTCAGTCCCTTATGAAAGTGCATGAGTGAGTCCTTACTTTTAACTTCCCAAGGCAGATTATTCCAAAACTTGGGGCCATAAACTGAAAACCGTCTGTTTCCCCCTGAGACACAAAGAGGTGCAGTTTATCAGGGTAACGTAACGTGCGGGCGGCTGTTATCATGCCTCTGAAATTAAAAGATTGCCAAGCAGCAATCAAATAAGCAGCTGCGTCGGTTGTTTTCTCATGCAGCGGAATGCAAACACACTGCGTCACTGAACAGTAGTACAATGATTCTGGAGACTTCGAAAGGGTCACAGGCCTAATGCAGTACAAATGAGAAGAGAATCTGTACAGGGTTAAACATAGCCACTCTCTAGGTGAAGCTTGAAGTGCTCAGCTTCTCTTATCATGCCATTTTAATGTTCGTGGTTGGCCAGTATCTCTCACTGGCAAACTAAAATCAGATTGCTCCATCAGAGCAAAGCTATTCCTAGGAAAAATAAAAGATTAGTATCAATCATAAAAAGGAGGCCTGACAGGCAATTATAACCTCCCAGAACATGAAAAGCAAACCAGCCTGTCATGGTAAGCGAAAGCCTGTCAGGCTGGGAGTCCGACACAACTTTGTGGAGAGATTGAGTGATGGGTGTATATCTTCTGAGAAGCAAGAGGGAGCAGTTAAACTTTGCCTTACTTGTAATGGGCTCATTACAAGTGTGATAGTAAAGGTAAAAAAATGCAATATTTTAAATAACACTTGTTTTTAAAATGCCACATAATTATGAGTTGGAATAGCTGTGAGGAATTCGACCATCCGCACGACTGGGTTTGCGCTCGCCTCGGCTTTTTTGAAATTTTAAATAAAAATTGAATGATGGTAGATCAACCTGGAAAATGTGTGGAGCTAATCCGCACACATTTTCCTAGTCCTATGCTCACTGCACAACATACACATAGACCTGTGTACTCTGGCTGGACACAGCCTAGGGGCGCCACTCCCCCGTCATATTTAATTGGAATATGACAGCAGCAAAGAGTACATCAAGACATCTCAGAAGGTGAATGGCACACGTTCCTCCTGCCATGGCCAGACTAATTAACTAACGAAGGCTCCATGGATCCACCCTGTCCTTTGTTAGCTGCTGGTGGCAGCTTTGCATACTAATCAGAGTTAATTCAATCAGGCCCATGGGAGGCCTGGTCACAGGACTAACAAATGACAGGAAAACCCCAACAACTTTTGATATGCACTGTGTCAACTTGAAGCCAGCTCCTGCATGTCAATATCCAGGGCAGTAACCTGTCATGTCTGATATTATGTGTTTACAGTAGGCGACCCCGGCAAGGGGACCACATTCAGAAGGTACAAGTATGTCGATTGATGGAGACATAAAGTCTGTTCTTGCCGCAGCTTCAAGGGGGACCTGCCGGTTTAATCAGGAACCACAGAGGGCTGTATTAACTAGAGGGACCCTTTCATCCACAACAGACAGGAAGATGGGTGGGACTCAGTATCATATGTTTCACCCCTTTACCTTTTCTGTTGCAAAGCACTCTGGTTATGACCTCATGCATACAGGAGATTGTTGGTGGGGACCCAGGATTTGTTCATTAAGGTGGGTTTAGCCTACACCAATCACTGTGGCCCTTTGGCTTTAAAAGAGGGCTGAGCTCCTCTTTAAGGCAGATCATCTGAAGACTTTGCAAAGAGTAACAAGAAGAACTAATTTGGACCCTGGCAGACAGTACAGTCTGCCTTAAAGCTTCCGCCAGTGAAGGAAGGCCAGGATTTCCAAAGAGGGAAGCAAGATCCCTCCCCTGAACATCTCCTAGGGAACAGAGGGAGATACTGAATCCAAAGGACCCTCCAGAAGCTCCAGCACCGATACCCAGCCAGCACACAACGTGCCCTGCTAAGTTCTGCAAGCAAGCTTCCTTAGTGGGAAGTACCACAGAGTCTCTGAAGCAAACCCAGGACAAGGCTTTGCCTGCAACACTCTCCTCAGCTTTGGCCCATCTGCCTTAAAGGACAGCGCAAGCCCAGTGAAAAAGCTAGAAGGAGTGCATCAGCAAGCATCAACCAGCATCCACCTTAAAGGACATATTTTAAAGCCACTTGAGCCGCTCGAACTGCAACCAACTGCACGGCTGACTGTTATTACCCGGCAGTCACTCACGCCATCTGAGATGCCTCGACAATGCTTCAGACCCACCGACCAGCACTGAGACGATTCCTGACCCTGAGCCACCGTGTAGGCCAGCCTGCAGCCGTCCGTCCAGCCTAATCGCTGAACTGCCTGCCGCCTGATACCCAGAGCTGTCTCCCATCTTGAACTCTGTCGGAGAAGCTGCAAAGCAGCCTAAAACCGACTCTACACTGTCGAGCACCAAGAACTTCTACAAGCACAAAGTACATTGTGGTTCTGTCCCCCTGGTCCTTCTCCAAAGGGCCCCTAGTGACATTTTACAACCCATTTCTCCCTTTGTGCTGAAACCAAGTATCCTTGAATGATTGCAATCAACTACTTTACCAACTACCCTTTACATAACTGCCTTCTATTTCTATGTGATTGGTCGAACAGTCATTCCGTTCCAAGATGGCCACCACATTTTTCAGTGTCCACGTATGCGTAGATACTCCAGGGTTTACAGGGGGATTCTCTGCAGTTTTTTTTGGAGCCATTGTTCATAGGCACATGTTCTTACACATCACAAAGAAAAAATATGTTAATGCTTTTGGAGGCTATATGAAGTTATGAACACTATGATTCTTCATTGCTGCTTTTGTTACATGCCACTTGAGGGCACTTTTTAAATTTAGATTTTGTACTTGCTTTTAGATTGCCCAGAGTCATCTGCCAATTTTGTTTACTCAAGCCAAATGAATGATTATAATAGGTACGACAAATCATTATTTAGGCATACATTTTGTCTGCATATTATTATTGCGACTACAGAAATGTGTGTTCACGTCACACCAAATTAATGAATCCATTTGCTATTGCCAGATAGATGATAGATGTCAAACTGCCACTTCCCGAAATTCACACATGCCCTGATGAAGGCTTGGCCCTAGAAATAGTCCTGGCCATTAAAAAGCCAAAACTCATGTGGCCAGTTTTTCTGGAAATTGTTTGAGTTCTGCTGGATCTGTTTTATTTTGAAGCACGGTTTTGCATGGAGCCAACACACAAGTGTGGCTTGAGGTGTAACATCTATTAGGAATCTTTTTGATTCTGTTTTCTTGGTATCTCTCTGGTTTCTATCAGTCGTTTTTTGGCATCACGGGTTGGTGTCTGGTTCTTTCTCTTTGACAAATGTACACTCTATTGAGGATGTTTTATCTGGCAAACAACATCTCAGCTGCTGCTCTGCATCTGATTTATTGTAGTTTTTTAACCTTTCTACATTGTCTTTTTATCGAGCAAATTGAATACACTCATGTGTAAAACTTTCTTTATTCTTTTTCATTAAGTGTATAAATGCATTGGACCTGTTATTTCAGTTTTGTATTTTGATCCCACTGTTCAAGTCCAAGCTTTTTGAAAAAAATGTTGTGGGTTAGCCTCTGGTTTGTTGTTTTCCAATAATTTTAAACAGCTTTCTAGTAACCTGTTAATTGTATTAATGCTATTCCATATGTCTGGATTTATATGATATTGACATACTAAAATGCTCTGATACATAGTGGGATGAGTAGAACACATGCTTCTGGATGCCTACACTAATATATTTTTTTTCTATGCGATAAGCACTGTATACAATGTTTTTCTCTTGAACATCACTAATAAAAATGCTTTTTAAAAGAAATACTACACATCAGACTAATTAATATTACTTTCCAATAGACCTGGCGGGGTTCGTTTCAAAAGAAAGTAATTCTAGGCAGGCACAGGGATGTGCTCCGGTCATCAGAGGACTTGTAAAAGTGGGGTGGAAATCCCATGTGGATACGCAAAGAGGACAGGCCATGTGAAACCCTATGCCCAAAAAACATAAGAATCCAAACATTTAACAAACCCCTGTTTTATTTAACAAAACCCATATAAATCAGGGACAGCAAAAACATTAAGCAAATCTCTGTGACTCTCGAATAATTCAAGCTTGACAGTACCTTAGGAAGGGGTATGACATCACAATTGACGTTTCATCTTAGAAAACCTAATGTGGAAGGGATTGTTTAAGGGGATCAACTAGATATATATAACTTAGGGGATACTGCATTCATTACCTACCCTGTATCTGGTGGCTCCACCTGAGACCACCTACTAAAAGGATACAAGTAATATATGCCATCATAATGCAGAATAATTGGCCGTTGCAACACTGTTAAGCGTTTAAGGTGGGTGGGGATTGGTAGGTGGTGTGCTTCTCAGCCTTGACACCATGGACTGTTACCAGCACATGAGCAACAATTGGGGCTGGTGGGAAAGGCACCAAGGTGCACCTTTTCCCAATAAGGTTACCATTTCCGATTCTCTAGGCCACAGGAAAGGACATTTAGCTTTCAAAACTGCACTACCTTGTATAATTTGCTCTGAGAGCTGGATGGGAACGAGGGTCTCAGTCTGGCTATCTCTAAATCTAATGAATAGGCATTATCCGCCAACTGTATGTCACATCTAAGTATATGTTCCATACTAACAGGGGTTGTGATTGGATCTCTAACATCAGGTGGAAACTAAGCCCTCCTCTAGTGCAAGTCATCTCCATCGTCAAAAAAACACGACGATTCATTGGTTATACAAACTATAGAGCTCTCTGATATGTGGCCCTCTACAATTGGTTGGCACGCTTGTACCCTTCTGGAATATTCTACATCCTAGCAGCACGCAGGCTGGTTACCCCAGGTGCTGGGAGGGTCTGCCTGGCCATCCCTCACCACCCAATTGGCCCAACATCCATCATCACTCTTGCGGTCTGACATTCAATTAAGACTTTGAACTTGGCCTTGCAGAAGCTCTCTGTGCCTCAGAATAAAAAGGAATGTGGCATGGTCTTATCTTCTGGTTTCGGTATAGCTCGATCCAAAGTCTATTTTCATCTGACCATGTGACTGGAGACCATGATTTCGAGCTCTACGTTGCATGTAATACGATTATATGATTAACTCTTGACTTCTCCAGTGTTTTTTCATCCCACCTCAAACAGAAGTTTGTTTCTTTCTCACGTTCACATAACTACTTGACAGACAACCAGGCTCAGGGTGGCCTCGACTCCTGGTGCTGGGCCAGCCAGCCTTTCTTGTATTCTCCTTCACCATTAGCTATTTTCCAACTGCACCACACTGAGGCCCTTTCCATTCACAGTGTTTAAGTCTTGCTAAAGTGCATCGTGAAACATCCAGGTTCTATACATTCCTATGTATATACATTGGCGCATCACTGCAATCTATTCACTACGTAGCCAGCCTCACGATTATTTCACCTACTTGCGTTACAGCATCTGTACAAGTGTAAAATCACTTTGCATTTTCTTCAGTGTTTCTCTGCACGAGCATCTTCATTTCGATCCTGAAATGTTGTTTGTCTTTAACACCTCCTCTTCAGATTTTATAGAATGTTCTATATTATTTTGTCTTGTGTATCTTTTCAGGGTGCGTCAGTTCTGCGTCGTATGACATCCCCAGTCGTCTCTCTTGTTCATTTTCACACTTCTTCCAGGACTCCATTCAGAAGGCCACCATTTCTTTGTGAATGCATATAGGGTTTTCTCAATGCATACCTTGTTTTAAGAATTCTTTGTGGGACAGGCATCCTTACTGGTACTGTATGTGTCGCAATTTCTGGTTCCCAACATATAGGCAACATGGGGCAGAGCTTATAGTAGGGGCTTTTGGCTCTTCTTATACAATGTCTCATAATGCGTTTCTATGATACATAAGGGTATCCAGCAGACCCAAACTCTCTCTCACCCCACCCTTCCTAGCCCTCAGTTGACCTTAACAAATCCCACCACACCCCCACAGTAACCTTGCCAAGGCATATGCACCTATTGTCTGAGCTGTCCAAATTACGATTTTCTGCTAACTCAGCAAACCAGATCCACCTGCAGTTCTGAGGCTTCTTAATGTCTCCCATTCACCAAACGTGTCTGCGCCGTCCATCTTGTTTTGCATGTCCACTCATTTCAGTTGCGTTCTGCACTAAGCAAGCTTTATGTATTCTTATGTGTCTTGTGTTTCAGCATACTTGTGTGAAGCATGTGTTTTATAGCCTATTGGATGCAAATATATTCTTCATGTCTCAGTGCAATTTGACCTATTGTTTGTGTAACTTCATGTTGGAGGCGTATGTGCTACGTGTCTAATGCACATATCTATGTCAGTGTTCATTGATTCCATCCTCTTAATCACAACATGTTCATATCCTCCCCAGCTTGCAGATTCAGCTCTTTTGCGACACCTCCAGGGTAGGTTGTGTCGGTGAGTACCGTCTTTCACACCTGCGGTATGGGGCGGGGAGCAGTCAGATACTATAAGTGATGTGCATCTTCTGTTTCTGTAGCATCGAGACAGGGGAGGGGCCAACGTGATGAATGACACATTTATCTGCCTCTCTTCAGTTTGCTCCCTCCCTATTGGGAAATTGAGAAGGGGATACATAGGTTGTATCCACCCACCGATCCAAAGTCCACTTGCAGACCATCAGGTTCGCCCCATGTGGCTCCTCTTCCTTTTGCATCCATATTTTGACAGAGCAGTTCCATGTATGAGAATTAATTTACGTGGGCTGATGGTTATGCAGGACTAAGCTGGCCACACAGCAGTTAACTATATCGGTATACCTTGTAAAACCTCACTCATCAAAAGAGCACAGCTTTACCAACATCTGATGACTCCGAATCATAACCTTAGTTGTAAACATGGGATGCTCAGGGGCAGGTGTGAGTCAAAACTAAAGTTTTTTTCTCTGCAGGCAAGACATGTCCGCCATCTGTCCATTCCACAGAGGGGGGAAGAAGGAGCTGGGACGCGCCAACTTCTCATGCTGGCTTTTGCAGAGTGATACAGACTAATAGACACACATGGCCGCGACCGGACCCTGGAATATTAATAATAGAAATCTAAAGTCAGCAGGACACGACTGTACATGCAATCAGAATGCAGTCTTACCAGAGGAAGCATTAGTTCAGCGCCTGTGAAATCCGTCACCCTTTATCCTCCAGATACTCTGCAAAATACAATTACGCGAGGCTTAAAAGCTGTTCATAGACTTTGTGATCTCCTGGTCAATTTATTGTTCACCGTAATCTCCCCGTCGTATTCCTGTCCTGCACTGCTGAGCATAATGCCCTTTTATTACTGAGCTCCAAGGTCTTTAGATGCCAGACATATTACCTTAGCGTGACTCCTGCAAATAGGATGTTATCCGCCACTCATCGCTCCCTTTCAGAACCTTTGTGCCCAAGATGGCGGCTCCCTGGAGGTGAATTGCCTCCACACTGATGTTGTTTGTTAAGCATGCGGCTGTCCTGGTCTCCGGACCACAGTGACACAAAAGCAGCAGCTTGGGTAACCCTTGCACCCCATTTGGAGAATCAAGGGGCCCTCTATCCGAGCCTCCTCTTAACAGATGGCTTAGATGAAGGAGATGTTTAGTTTCCTCCCAGTCTCACATCACAGGGCGTAGAAAGGGGTTGCCCGGGCCAACTTTCTCTGTGGAAGTTGGCAGTTTTCAACCACAATCGACTAGACTCTTGTTGCACTGTGGGGGAAAGGGGCGGAGAACCATGCTGATTTTTAGGACGGTGCTCTCAAGTGCCCTTCAAAAG
Source organism: Ambystoma mexicanum (assembly GCF_040938575.1). Lineage (NCBI taxonomy): Eukaryota > Metazoa > Chordata > Amphibia > Caudata > Ambystomatidae > Ambystoma > Ambystoma mexicanum. The sequence goes on from NC_090930.1 coordinate 1,093,108,889, forward strand.
TCAGGAGGTAATGCTTCCCTTCAACGAAGGGTAAATAATGTACTCTGGGGGTTCTAAGTGATAATGGCGGACTTGATATAAAGCCTTTGTCAAAAACACCCCCTGAATTTTGCCATTTTGTCGGTTGTTTATTTAAAAAAAGAAAACAAACTCTTAATGGTCGCTGGCCCTGTGCCCCCAGCCTTCCACCTTATAGTCCATACCCTCTCCATACCCTCTTTTATTTTTAACTGTTTGCCACTGCCCTACCTATTTTCGAAATCAGTCAAGTTCAGGTGATAAGTGTTTGTGTGAGGCATTTTTCACCCACAATGTTCCCATGTTAACGTCCCAAGGTGTTTGCCTGCTTCGTCTTAAGGCAGTAAGATGCCCCAAATCTCTCAGAGCAGTCTACACAGCATACATGGGGTCATACGTGAATTAGCATGGCATGGTCGAAATCAGACGTGGAGCCCCTTCTGACCTAAAGGGGGCTCATAAAAGTCCACAGGTGAAGTTAATGTTGTACAATTACATAAACGAAGGCCAGGCATGGTGCTCATGTTGTGCTACCTTTGCGTTCTGTTTGACATGCTATAAATAGGCTTGTTATGTTAGGTTTCAGTTCAGCAAAGCTGTTTTGAGACCGTTGTAAGTGGGCTCGTGCCTTGCCCAGGGAACAACATAGTGGATAGAAAGAGAGGAAAGACGTTCCTCTGAGGGGGTTTGACAGTCGCAAATAATGGGGGAAGCTGCATCATAAATGAAACCGTGATGAAGCAAGGAGAGCTGCAAGAGAAACTGAGGAAATACTTAAGGGCTGATTCACAAAGAGTAAGCCAAAACGGCGCATTGCGGAATGCGCACACAAGAGGGGAATGCGCAGTGCACACAACGCACAAGGTGTGGCGCTCAGAGTGAGCGCAACGCTCGTTATCATTTGCATGAGATGCGCCACTCGTATTTTCAGTTGGCACACATAGAGGATTTTGCACCGGTGCATGTTAAGTTTGCGTGCACATATTAAATACTGTCAACACATGTCTGCAAACTCAACTCTGCAATGCCAAGAATGCGCAGGAAACGGTGTGAGAGCGTGTGAGAGTGACGAAAGGAGGGAAAAGGCGAGGGAAGGAATGAGCCAGGAAGGGATAGAAGGTGGAACGGATGCAGGGAAAGATGGAAGAGGGGAAGGAGTACACAAACACGGACTGAGGGAGTAAAGGAGAGTGGCAGCAGATTCATCAGCACCTGGGCAGTAGGGTAAGTTGCAGTGAGAAAAGTGAACGGTGTAATAGAGAGTTGGGGGTCACGTGCGAGTGCCCTGGCCATGGTCAAATTCAACGACTTCTTAACATGGTCTGCTCATAGCACAGGGGTCAGATGCCACAGTGGCCATGCTTTCTCAACTACCATAAGCCTGTCTTCTTGCCCTTTTAAATCACCTCCTATCCCCCTTCTCTTCTGTGGCTGGGCCTCCATGGAAACAGAAACAGGGCTCCTTCCATTTTGAAAGAGATCTTTCTTTTTTCCTTGATAACCATCTTTTTGCATTTTTGGAAAGGTGTTCGTGTTCCAAGTGTGTTTTGCTCGTTGAATGATCAACTTTTCAAACCATGGGCCATTCCTTCGCCATCCGCATCCTGGACGTTCGCGCGGGGGATGCTAATAGTGATTAATACCAGTTTGCTTCGCTCGGGCCTATTACCTTAAGCTGGTGGGACGCCTGCAGCATGTAACGCCCAATGACAGAATGATTATTGCTAAATGAACAACATGCCGTGCTGTGTAACGAACACCGGCCACACTCCAAGGGCCGTTGCAGTTGACTCTTCTTGTTCACAAGCTCGATGTGATGCCATTAGTACGCGATTTGTTGAGAAGATTTACAAAATTAGACAATCGATTGCTAGTGATAATGTGAGCCCCTTAGAGGTTGAGCAATTGGTGCCGCCACCTAATGCAGAGAGTTTGCCTAACTCATTTCAGTTTGAACCAGTTACTGATGAAGCAGTATCTGCTACCTTATGTAGGCTCAAAGCTGCCTCCCTGGCACACCCGATTCCTCTTCACATTATCCCATCCTTACCTAAAGATGTCACCCCCTTGTTCACAGCAGCCCTTCATTACTCCATCACAACGGGTGTGATTTCTACTTCTTTAAAACACGCTGAAGGCTCATTTGGAGCAAACCGTAGCAGCTAATTACTGTCCCATTTCTCTTTTTCCGTTGCTTAAGAAGATTATGGAGGCCATTGTTGCTCTGCAATTTTCCAATTTTCTGTTATCCTACCATCTTCTTCACTCATACCAATTCTCTTTTAGGCCCCTTATGGTCACAGAATCTGTCATGATCTCTATTCTAGAGGATCTTGCTTTGCTTCAAGACCGCACCGAGGTGTGAGTTGTGATCCTTCTGGACCTCTCCGCAGCCTTTGATACCATTGATCATGGTATCCATCGCTGCCTGGAAAAGGCCAGTATATCTGGTCTTCCACTTAGCTGGTTTTCTTCATTTCTTCTGACCGCTCTCAATTGGTATCTCTTTTCCTTTTTAATCTACCCCGACAGCTCTGACCTAAGGCTTCTTCTCTTTCCCCGCTTCTTTTTAATCTTTATCTTCGGCCTTTAGCGGATCTTATAGTGGAACATGAGGTGCATTTCCATACCTATGCAGATGAAACGCAGGTTCTTTTCCATCCTGATTCTCCTTCCACTGACCCTACCTCAAAGCTTCAAAAGTGCTTATCTGCCTTTGGCAATCGGATGGGTAAGAACTGGTTAAAGCTGAATGGAGACAAAAAGTATCCAGGAACGCCAGGCTACAACAAATACAACTATATGTCACCCATAGGGCATACATGACCCCACAGAGGATAGCACGGTTTAAGGAGGCGGGACGACAAACATGCCCCAAATGTGGAGAGGAAAACGCAGGATGACCCACATGTTTTGGGCGTGTCCGGAAATTGGGAAGTTCTGGGGAGAAGTTGCCCACAGACTAAACGAAAAGTGGTTGAGTTGAAGGTTGACTCGGTGTGGGCATGTATGGTAGGAGGGGTTCCTAGACCGCGCCAACTGAAACATATCAGTAAGCTTAAGGACTTGGCCTACATACTAGCCAAGCGCAGGATTGCCATGGGGTGGAAAGCAGGCCGCAGGCTAAGTGTAGAAGTTTGGTGGAGTGATCTCCAGAAATGGACTGAAGCATAAACGGCAACATGGCTGGAGGCAGTACATAGGGGAGGAGAGGAGGAAACAGAAACTCTGATGGCTTGGAGGCACTTAGTAGCCACATTGTATGGGACTGCCCAGGAGGGCACAAGTGAGCATGGATCTTCTGAAATTGCAGAAGGAGAAGTTCCCTCATATGAAAGACTAATGGAAGGCGAAATGGAGTAGGCTCGAGTTGGGGGCACGGGGAGGGTGGAAAACATAATGATGTGCATATGATGTTAATGTATTACACAAATATTGTTGGAGATTTTGTTAAAAGTTGATTGACTGTTGTAAAAACCAACAGAAATTGTATTTAAAAAAACGCTGAATGGGGACAAAACAGAGATCCTTGTAGTTGGCTCTACCAACTCCAGTACTGCATGAAGGCTGATTATTGGCCAGACTCTCTGGGTCCATGTCCTACCCACAGTGAGTCGGTCAAGTGCCTAGGCGTTATACTTTTACTGTCAGGTTCGAGAGAAGCTCAGATCTCATTTGTATGTCACGGCAGTTCACTAAGTTGAAAACTTTGAAGAAGATTCTGCCTTTCCTTCTAGCTGGGCTTCGCAACAAAGAGGTAACCTCTTCCATCATGGAATCTTTGCATTCCTGTAATGAATCAACTTGGTCAACCTTCTTTCTTGATCCATTGGTTACAGATCCTTCAAATTTCAAGTTCTGCAGCCCAACTGTCTCTGGGGGCCAGAAGACTCTATCACTCTTGCTGTCTGTTACAACAGCTTCACTGGCTCCTAGTGTAAAGATACTGGCCCTCATTACAACACCAGCGGTAACTAATGGCGCTATTAGCACCATGGTTGCTGCCGGTATTGTAACGAGTCCACCAATGGTAAATGGGGAAATACCGCCCCATTCCAAGGTTGGCGGGGCGGTAATTCCCCATTTACCATTGGCCCTTCCCCATTCCCATTTTTGCCCCATAGGGCTCAATGGGACTGGGGAAGGCGGTAATTACAGTACCGCAAATTGCGGATGCATAATTACCTCGGAAGTCCCTTTGCTGGTCCCTACTTTAACGGCTGGTCTACACCAGCCGTTAAGGTCAGGAGCCGCAAAGGGACCTTGTAATCAGGCGTTAAGGGTTTAACGGCGTCGACACCTTTTAAGGCGCCGTTGAACCCTTAACGCCAGGGTCGCAATGACCCCCACTGTGTGTTACGCACCAGGCAATTCATAACTCTGGTGCCAACTAGCTTCAAAATAAACAGACTCTTTACAAGTCTTCGAGATCCCGCCGCTCCTCTTCACAAAACTTATTGAGATTCCTCAATTTCGCAGAGCTCGTGCTGGTGGCCTCTCTTTCTCGGTACTCGACCCCGCTCTGTGGAATTCAATCCCAGTCTACCTTCGAGAAACTACTGACCATTTCTGTTTCCATAAAGTTTTAAAGACTGATCTGTTCTAGTGTTTCTTTAGTGGTTTCTTCTGCTGGTCTCTCACTCACTTGTTTTCAGAGCCTAGATGCCATTTTGCCCTTGGTTGCACTTTACAAGTATATATACATTCATACATACATACATACATGCACACATGTAATGACGGCTTCAAGTGAGCTACCCTCCAACTGCAGATATCCACGCCTATCAGGTGCTTCTGAGATAAACCGGCCACAGCTGTGAAGACAATAAGGTAAAGCAGGAGGACCAAATGGCAAAGCCATCTCCACTGCCAACTTTGCCCAAGAAGTAAAGAGCAAGTCCACAGGTGGGTCTGATGATGCCCATCACCTCGTTCAGGAGGGCATCCCAGCTGATATGAGGGACAGCACTTAGGAAAAGGAGGGCCCCCACCAGGCATTATTTTGACTTGTATGTGTGGCTTCGTAGATCATAATAAGCCAGACGAGGAGGAACGGCATAGGAGCCCTCTATGGTCCACTAAAATAAGCTGTGCAGCCCTCACCCCTCTGAACTGCAGCAGGGTGGCCTGCAATAGCTGCTCTCCCACAGCACAGGACACATATGAGAGCACGGGCTCATAGACTCTCGGGTGTGCGTTACCTTGTCAAGAACTAACACAATAGACGCACAATCACACTGCACTGTAAAGACACGGAGCGTGTATCTTGGTTGAGTTTTATTCTTAGAACAAAGCCGACACCTGTTTCGACCTCACGGTCTTCCTCTAGGCTGATCTAGAACACTCCTCTGACACTCCCATTGGGAATAAGTAGGAACAAAGCTAACTGAGTGTGCTAGCTTTGTTCTAAGTGTGATTGTGCTTCTATTGTGTTAATTGTTACTTAGGGCCCTTGCTCTGAGGGGAGCTTGCTTACACAATCACCCGCAGCTGTGTAATGGGCATCCTATTCTCATAAGTTCTTCCTACTTTTTTTGACGTGCGCAGTAGGTTCAACTCTAAAAATTGCTCCAATCCTGTTTGCCTGGCAAGAACTAGTAGAAGTTGTTCCGTGCCCGTGCCAAATAGTGTTGTGCTGCCCAAAGGTTCACGCTTCCGTTTATTTCTGCTCCACAACAACGTCCGCGCCTGTGTATTTCTGGGCAGCACGGAGGCCGCAGGGCAGTTTCTCGACAATATTGAACACTAGAATGCACAAACCCACATCTTGCTCCCACACCACAAGCCCTGCACTGCAGTCCACCACCAAGAGCATTCAATCTGTGCCCTGTAACTACAGTTGGTTAACCTGTACTTAAAAGTAATAAGCAGACAACAACGAAGACCACGCAGACAGCAACGCCGTTTCATTAGCTCATATGTATATTAATTGTCTAAAGGAAGGACAATCACCTAGATTTTGCTGCAGCAAGAGCGCCTATTGCCGCTGTGAAATTTGTCTTTCCAACCGTTTTGCTCTCAAGTGAAAGTGCCGCAAAAACCCAAACCTTCTCTTCAGCCACTGAAGACCGTAAACAATTTTTAAAATAAGTTTTAACCTTTCTACTAAAACTCCCCTCACCATTTTCAACAGCAATGGGAAATGTAACCAAACTGAGCAAATCGTCTTTCAAGTATGGATGTTGGGGTGCCTTCAAAGTGCTTAGCGCACTGCCCAGAAGCTTTTCCAAGTGCACCCATGGGAAGAATGGAAGCGGGGCTTGGAGAAAGAGAAGCCGTTAGCAGATGATATGATCGGTTATTTATAACGTGCTGAATACCCAGAGGGTTCTAAGTGCGGACCCGGGGATCGAACCGGTATTGCTACGTGTCGTCTTGTTTTCAAGGCGAGCACGTTGCAGCTGGGCTATCCTCCCGAGATGAGGAAAAGGGGGCACATGGTTGGCGCCTAAGCACCCTGAAGCTACTTTAAAGCATAACAGGGAAGAGCACAGAAGTAGGCAGGTCACGAGGTGAAGCATTAGGTTGTCACATGCTCTGAATCCTTGGGCAAATTATAACAATATCTGCCAAATCGCATGATGCCAACATTTATAAAATGTTACGAGGATCTAGGCCTGTGATGGCAATAAGCTGCCTAATGGTACGAGTACCCGGGCATGTAATGTCAGCATCTGCACCTGGCATATGATGCAAGTATATGGGAAAGTATGAAACTGTGAGTGCTGCAGGCATCGGATGGCAAAAGCGGGAACCGTGTGCCAGTGTCTGGCAACAGTGTGAGCGCCTCAGTATAGGGTGGCAAAACCTGAAGTGTGATGGGAGTATGTGGCCGTGTCATGACAAAAACTAGTAAATGATCGTAACCTGTGCATGCAGACATAAAAATCGATACATCGTGTGGGCAGCTGGATATATGATGTCAATAGCTGGTAACAATAAAAGCATTTTTACTATACACAAGGCAAAACGTTCGGGTTTGTTCATGCTTGTTTTTAACCTGTGAACATACACGTTTTTCACAGTAAACAAGTAAAGATGTGTTATGTATATAGTGCTTACGCCTAAACCCTGTACATAGAACATATTTACATACATATTCCATCCCAACCTTGCCGGGATTCGAACCTGCGACCAGCAAATCGCACATAAATTGCAACAGTGAGTGCTCAACCGGCTAAGCTATCTTACCAGCGTGCACATACACAAAATAGAAATGGATCTTAGACACATAAAACACCACCAAATGGCACTTGTCCTCGTCCCCATCAGCCTCCCAAACTTAACCCGCTGCGGCCCATTACACACCTATTCTTTAACGCCTGGGCCCATTGCCTAAAATCCTGAACAGCAGCAGCAAAGGTACGGGGTACACAGATTGCTTTTTCCCCAAATTGCACAAGACCTGATTTGTTTCTGTCTTCCAGTAAGCAGCATCCGTAGGGCAGGTTACCCCCATACCGTTTTCCAGGCATGGCCTTTGACATAACAGATGAATGCATTCGGCGGTTTGGCCTTGTCGGTTTCAATTGGATTAACATTCCAAAACAACAATGATTTTCAAAAGAAACACCAGGTTTGGAGAAATGGTGTCCAGAAGACATAGACTCTCTCTTTGGATCACCCTAGAACAGCAAACATGCAGGAGCATAAGCACAGCCACCTGCTACAAGACCATTCATTAATGCTGCTTTGCCCCTTTCTCAAACACTAGGCCTTTCTTTGGACCATTCCATGTGTCTTCAACCCATTCCCCCTCCTTCTCCTCCATGCAGTCTCTGTCCTCTTTGTTAAGGCCAGCAACAAAGCCAAATGGCCTGCTTAGCCCTCCCTAAGCCCCCAACCCTCCTTTCAGGAGGCCATTGTCTCTGGAGTAACTGGCAAACTTTGTCCGAGGTGGTGGTGGACAATGTTGAGGATGTTTAGTTTCACAAAGAGATGCTGATTTGTGGGAGGCGTGAACCATCTAAAGATGCTGAGCAGAGTAGTTAAGCCTTTGGCTGAATAGTGAGGGGTAGGTTGATATGGACAGGGGGTGTCCAGTGATAAAGTCGCCCGGGAAAGGGCCGCCAGGGGGAGACATTTCCCAAAAGAATGCACCCTCAGTAAAATCAAACACTTTCCCCAAATATTCTAGGATTGGAGTTTATAATATACAATTATACCTCTCCGAGAATATTTGGGGTAAGTATTTTAGGGGGTCAGAAAAAAGAAGTCGCCTACCTGGTGACTTTTTCCAGGCTACATTATCGCATAGAACCGGGCAGGGCAGGTTTCTGCCCTCTCCCACTGTCATTGTGTTGCTACTGCGTGTCAATGATTGCCAAGAGCTCCACCAGGCTGGTTCACCAGCTTCCTTTCTGCGTCCTGGGCCACAGCTTGCTTCACCTGCCCTCTAGACACAGACCTGGCCGGCAACATTGTTAGGGTTCTGGCTGTCAAGCCTAGTGTACAGCAAGCTGCCTTTTGATTGGCTTGCCGCTGAATCTGTCCCTTACGGCAGCACAGCCTCTATACCGAGGACAGTCTTTTCGGAGGCCCGTGATCATCCCTGGTACAGGTTGTATCAGTGCCGACTGTGTACATATTTCTGCACATGTCCTCCAAGTGGTAGCACGAGGGCTCTGCGCTTTCAGGTGGCGGGTCACACATGGGTCGGAATTGTCCATGAGGCTTTCCTCTTTCCTTGAGCTTCCGCTATTGTAGAGAAGGTTACACTATGCCTTGCCTTGCATTGACTTTTTGAGTTTGAGTTTTGCTGTGTAGAGCAGCCCTTGCATTGGTCCATGTTGAGCAACATGAGTTGTAGATCTTGATGCTCATCTTTGGCTGCCATGAAATGTGATGTAAGTGGTCTTTTATAGCGCCCTTCTGCCACCATTGGTGATAATGTAGAGACTCAGATATGTGCGTGATTTAATTTCTAAGTGGGTGTTTCCTATGATATGATATGATATGATAGGTTATTTATAAAGCGCTTAATACCCAAAGGGTTCTAAGCGCGGACCCGGGGATCGAACCTGTGGTGCTCCGTGTCGTCTTGAACACGTTGGCCCTGAGCTATCCTCCCGAGACTTACTTATAGACCCTATAGGTATCATGTTATATTTGAAATGGCTACAAACAGTGCTTGTTGATTTGGAGGCATATTCAAATATTAGCACCCTGATAGGGGCAATAGCCAATCAGGATGCTCGGAACGTGGGCTGTATGGCATGGGACAAGCCGGCATTCTGAGCAGCCTCAGTTGCCAGCGCCGCTTCCACCGGTGCAAATGGTGTCTTTTTTTTTTTAATTTACAAAAAATGAAACTTGCCTTGTCTGCGCGGCACTGGGCCACGCAGTGCTGCTTTACCCTCAGGTCTGTTTTCCTGTTGATGACGTCCCAGTTGTCAGCAGTGAAAACGGATTTCCGGGACGTCAGCACTGCACGGTGTCGGTCCGCTCAGCCATGGTACGTTTATTTTTTTGCTAAAAAGACACCATTAGCACCCGTGTAGAAAGCTACACGGGTGCTAATGGTGACGAGCATTATCACCATTAGCAGGCTCAGCCCTTTAACTTGGCCGACGGGCCTTACCAACAGGGTCGGCCAGCCGCCTTGTCTAATATCGCCTGAGTGAATATTTTCAAGGACTCATGACATCATGGGCCCGATTCATGGAATTTTTTGCACGGTTCAAAGTGACTTTGCACTGCTGAAAAGTGACTTTGCACTGCCAATACAAACCCTGATTCGTGGAACTGTGCAAAGTGTATTTTTGCAGTGCAAAGTCTGTGCAAAGTGCTTTTGTACTGCAAAAATGACTTTGCACTGCAAAAATACACTTTGCACAGTTCCATGAATTAGGGTTTGTTTCAGCAATGAGAAGTCACTTTTCAGCAGTGCAAAGTCACTTTTCAGCAGTGCAAAGAATTCCATGAATCGGGACTATGTCGCTTAGAAATTCAGAGACCTATTCCAGAGCCCAGGTCTGTATTAGTGTGTAGATTGGGCAAAGTGTGCCTGCTTAGACCTAATGGGCCCAAGTCTAGGGTGACCAGATTTCGAAAATAAAAAATCGGAACAGACCACTGACATAGACGTAGGACTACAGCTTCTACAGTGAAACTGTAGTCCCACTTCTATGTGGGTGGCCTGTTCCCTGTCATGTTGCGCCTGGGGTCCTGACTCCTGAGTCGATTTTAAGTTTAAAAAATCCATCCAGGGTTTAGGGATCAGGTGGATAACATCATGGTTTTTGGCAAACCGGTGGAAAAATCATGATATCCGGCCAAAAACCGGGATGGTATCCACACGAGCCCCAAATCCCCGGACAGGGTTTTTAAACTTAAAAAAGTCTCGGGACCCTGGGATGGAGGTGCAAATACCTGGACAGTCCCGGCAAAGCCTTGACGTCTGGTCACCCTACCCAAGTCACAAAGATTTGCGCGCAGCATCCCAGAATAGCTCTGGTTACCTCATTACTTATTCACAAAGGCCAAAACTGGAGGAAGCCTGGTTATGCCTGTAGTCTCCGAGAGTCTCATGTCTCAGTAATGCTCCAGGCAGCTCTGGATTTGCTCGAGTTTTACTTTGAGGATCGGTAAGGCTGGCAGCAGGAGCAAAGCTGAGAGGCTCAAGTCATTTCTTGATCAGTTCCAGTGCCCTGTGTCTCTGTAGCTGAATGAGTAGCAAACACTGCAAGGAAGTATTGGGACAGTAACATTGCTGCTGTCACACTTTCTATTTAAGGTCCGTGGTTCTTGAAAGTCTGCCAGTTCGTGTGCACTGCCAGCCCCCGTGTTGCACATGGACACATTTCTGCCTGTTTGCTCGTCATTTCAGAAGAAACGTGTGCACTGCTGGCACGCTTGGCTGATTGCACACAGGGTCCATTGTAATTGGAGGTCGCGTTGACTAAGAGGGAGGGTTCACGGGCCACTTAAATAGACAAGAAGGGTGAAAGGTCACTGCTGCCTTTGACTATTAATGCTTATGGGTATGAAACACTGCCGAGAGGAATGGAGGAATTATCAACATGTGCACCGACAGCAGGGCGCAAACACATCTGGCGCCCATTAGTTTGATTTTTAGTAGACACACCAGGGCGAAATTAAAGGCAGTCCTGAAAATTGTGTAGCACAAACAAAATGAAAGATGAGGGTCGATGCAGCAGCCACGGGCAAGCCCTGTGAACCTTGACCTCAAGAGAAACTTACCGAAAGTTTGGACCCTGGTAACATTTTCAAAAATCTATAATGCCTCTCGGATGGAATGTCAGTCCATTGTTTTTCTTTTAATGTTACCAAACAATCCTGGAGAACACGCACATGCCAACATGTGCCATGTAAATCAGTGTTTCTTTTAGTCCTGGATGTATAGTGTGAAAAGCAAAACCGTGAATTCCAGAATAGATAAACTGGATGAGCATGTCCCAAATGATCTGGGACATGTATGTAAATGCCAACGTCAAAATGTGACATATATATTTATTTATTGGTCCTTTGTAATGCACACTATGCAGCAGAATTGTGTTTCAAGGCGCATCAAGATGGGGGTGGGGCGTAAGGAAAAAATAACAAACTTTCTTACAAGGTCTTGAAACACTGCACGTCCTGCAGAGTGAAAACAGTAGAGAGGGGGAGGAGGGCGAGTGCAGGAAGAGGGAAGGGAAGAAGACACACACAGTAGTGTTCTGACTAGGCCGGGAGACGATTTGGAACGTGCAAGTGCTTGAACAAGCAGGGAGGGAGGGGTGAGAGGTGGAATACAAAACAAGTACAGGAACTAGTAGGTAAACTGCATGTGGAGAAAAAACAGACATGCAATTGAGCAAAGCAGGTAAGAGTGGTTGTAGCTGGTAAAAGCTTCGCCTCGAGACTGAGGGGCTGCTGCATCAGGCAGACAGACAGGTAATTAATGCAATCGGATTGTGCAAGTGCTAAGCATATGCAAGAAAGTCAGAGGAGGAGGAAGGGAGCTACAGAAGGAGGCAGGAGAAAAAACCGAGGTGAAACGGTTACAATCAATACAGGTGCACAGTTAGCAGCAAAGGTAGGGGTGTGCTTCAACAGGGAGTGCATAGTGGCAAAAGCCTCAACTCAGGAGGAGGAAGCTACATCAAGTATGCATGTGAGGAAGGGAGAGAACAGGAAGTCTTCAGCCTGCCATGCAGGCGGCTCAAACAGATTAAAGCACATGTAAAAGAGCAACATAGCAGAAGTAAATCCAAGATGCAGCAGGTTAGGTGCAATACACTGCAGGGCTGCGAGAAAGTCACATCGTAGTTGCAGAAAGGTAAGGTGTGGTGCACAGCGTGGGCTGTGAAAAGTCAATCCAGATGGTTCAGGTAGGTGAGGTGTGGTGCACAGCGTGGGCTGTGAAAAGTCAATCCAGATGGTACAGGTAGGTGAGGTGTGGTGCACAGCGTGGGCCGTGAAAAGTCAATCCAGATGGTTCAGGTAGGTGAGGTGTGGTGCACAGCGTGGGCCGTGAAAAGTCAATCCAGATGGTACAGGTAGGTGAGGTGTGGTGCACAGCGTGGGCCGTGAAAAGTCAATCCAGATGGTACAGGTAGGTGAGGTGTGGTGCACAGCGTGGGCCGTGAAAAGTCAATCCAGATGGTACAGGTAGGTGAGGTGTGGTGCACAGCGTGGGCCGTGAAAAGTCAATCCAGATGGTTCAGGTAGGTGAGGTGTGGTGCACAGCGTGGGCCGTGAAAAGTCAATCCAGATGGTACAGGTAGGTGAGGTGTGGTGCACAGCGTGGGCCGTGAAAAGTCAATCCAGATGGTACTGGTAGGTCAGGAGCGGTGCACAGCGTGGGCCGTGAAAAGTCAATCCAGATGGTTCAGGTAGGTAAGGTGCGGTGCACAGTATGGGCCATGAAAAGTCAATCCAGATGGTTCAGGTAGGTAAGGTGTGGTGCACGGCGTGGGCCGTGAAAAGTCAATCCAGATGGTACAGGTAGGTGAGGTGTGGTGCACGGCGTGGGCTGTGAAAAGTCAATCCAGATGGTACAGGTAGGTAAGGAGCGGTGCACAGCGTGGGCCGTGAAAAGTCAATCCAGATGGTACAGATAGGTAAGGTGTGGTGCACAGCGTGGGGCGTGAAAAGTCAATCGAGATGGTTCAGGTAGGTAAGGTGTGGTGCACAGCGTGGGCCGTGAAAAGTCAATCCAGATGGTTCAGGTAGGTAAGGAGCAGTGCACAGCGTGGGCAGTGAAAAGTCAATCCAGATGGTACAGGCAGGTAAGGTATGGTGCACAGTGTGGGCCGCGAAAGAACAGCCAGAGGTGAGATATATAGTAAGAGAAATACTCTCTCAGATAAAAATTCAGGCTGTATGAATGGAGCCCAGAGGTTCCAACAGAGAGGGCAGGTGGCAGGAAAGTAGAGGGTGAGATAAGGAGTGTGAAAGACTAGCGAAGGACTGATGTGAAAGAGGTGAGAGAGACATGATGGAAAAAGGAGGCAGCCGGAACTGGTTGGGAGGGAGGAGATGGGAACAAGAAAGAAGTGAAGGCAAGAAACAGCAAGAAGGGGATAGTAGGAGATAAAGAAAGCAGAGGAATGGAAGGTACGGGTAAGCAGGGGAGGGTTTAGGGGGGCGAGAGTGTAAGGCGTAGCAGAGGGTGCTCCCAGCGAGGCCACATAGAGGACAGGAGGATAAGGGAATGGCCATGGTAGGAAAGACAGGGACCAGAGTGACGACAAGGTAGTGAGGTGGAGGTAATCAGAGAGGAGAAGGGGGAAAAGATAAGCACGCAAGGGGTTCCTGAGCTGGCCCAAGAGGCGAGGTGCAGCAGATAGATGTGGAAAGGGACGTTCCTGCAAGTGGAGATAAGGGGGGGCAAACAAGGTGAAGCATAGCGGCGCAAGTAGAGAGGATGAGCAGAAAGAGGCGAACGGTGAAAATCAGGAGCAAAGTATAATGGAAAAGGCAAGACAGGAGTGGAGGCCTCCTTACCCTAAGCGCGATGCGGAGGTCAAAGAAGAAATCCAGGAAGGGAGATTGGCACTGCAACACTGTGGGCCTTTGGTGGTGGGCCGACGCAGCCTGCCGGCTCGGGGTGGATTTTCTTTGTGAAGCCTTCATTCAATCGGAGGTCAGCAGAGCTGCCATAGAGCAGCCAAGAGGCTGCTGACTGTCGCGGGGGGGAGGGGAGGGGGGTCAAGAGTGGCAGACTCGGTGGTACAGGAGTCAGCCTGACAGCCATCTTGGAGCAGAGCCGAGGTGGCCTCGGTACAGCAAAAAAAGAAGGGTTTGAAATTGAGATTTGATGAGCAGGATCTAAATCCAGATGCTGGGCGATGGCATTACTCATTCGGCTGGAGCTACCGCTGGTGAACCAGAGCGAGTACCCACTGCAAATCTAACTTCCACATAAAATGCACACTTTCCCCTTTTGCTAATTATGTATGATGAATTATATTTCAATGGATCCTAAATGTGTCCCATTTCTTCTTTATTTACATCCTACTTCTTCTTTATTTACTTTCTCAAACACTAAACATTAATGTCACATATGCATTTTTGTAAGGCACTAGTTGGCCTGGGGAGCCAGATGCAGCTCTTGGTAACTGCTGGTTTTAAGCTAACCAGGGTCTCCAAGAGTAGAAGTGGGAGCTAAATAGCACCCAGGCCCCCTCAATTTCGAACCCTGAAAACATATGCATTAGCCTCCTCCTACACTCCAGCGAGGTACAGGAGGGGCCTGATGCTTGTCACAGGATGTTGCAAGACAAATATTGTTCGCGTCATCCTCTCCCTTTCTCACTATATGTTAGCGCCCTCTGTAGCAACTATACAGACAAAGCCCCAGTACGTGCTATGTACCGTTCAGCTCATAATGCCTGTTGGTAACCAACAATGACTTTCACTGGTGGAAAGTCCCTGCTGGTGGTTACGCTCTTTACTGCCAAACAGATTGGAGGCAGGTAAAGTTGGTTGGCTTGATTTGATTTGAACCTTTGTAACACGCATACCCATTGCATAGGTTTCAAGCAGAACTGCATCAAGGTGCAGATGTTAATAAAATCAGTAGTTTGCATCAATATGCTATCCTAAGCTTATCGAGGATCGGGCAAATGACATAAAAATGATAGGGATCCAATCTGCCGAAGGTTCTTGGGTAAAGAATTCCAAGAACGAGGACCAAAGGAAGAGAAACACCTATCACCCCATGTTGTCTTTTTGGTAAAAGGGACAACGAGCAAATTTTGCCCGACTGATCGAAGTAATCGGGTAGGCTGGTGACGTTGAATTTTAGACACTAAATTTGTCGGGGCGGGGCCAGGCCATGAATGTATCTAGTCTTGAACAGAATTCACTGTTGGATCGGTAGCCAATGAAGACTTCTCTGATACTGAGAAACAGCTGACCTCCTTAACAATGTAAAAATCAGTCTAACCGCCGAGTTCTGTGGAACTTGCAGTCTTTGTATTTGGAATTTCTGAACACCCATAAGGAGTGCAGTACAATAATCCAATTTGGAATTTGTCAATATAACAACCACTATTGAACAATCTTTCTCTGCTATAAGAGGCAGAAGAGGCAGAAGAGGCTTAATCAATTTCACTTGGTAATATACAGATTTGATTGTCTGATTAACATACAAAGTGAAGTCTAGATTGGATTGCCAAATGTAACCAATATTCTTTACTTTGACAGAAAACCTTGTAGTGGCACCAAACAGAAGTTGACAGGGAATGGTTTGGAGCACATTTGTCACTTTCCGTTTCGGGCCAAAAACAATAACTTCTGTTTTAGATGGATTTAGCTGGAGTTTATCAGCCATCATACAGGTTTTAATTTTTTCTGCACACAGTAAAACTCGGCCCATGGCCTCACAGGGTTGTACAAGCCGCACATAAATTTGGGTGTCATCAGCGTAGAAGTGATAACACAGTCGAAACTCCACATTGGCACTGGAGCATGCCCCGTGCAAATCCAATTCCGCCATGGCATAAATTTGAGTAAAAAAGGGCATGCCTGTGAGCTGTTTGTGTCTCAATGCCAGCACTTTGCTTCAGGTTCGAGGATCCACAACCTGTGACTGATCATAAAGACGTGGTGACCGTGGACCTCCTAATGATAAAATAGCTGATGCCAGGAACCGAAGAGGAACATTTGGAGAGGCTAAATGAGTAAATTATGCATCTGAGGAAACGCACCACCACTTCTAATATAGAAGCTTTAATCAAATATTGCTCTTCTCGCGCTGACCTCTGACATGACGTTCCCCATAACTAGCTGCAGCCCAAAGGACCCCTCCAAAGAAATGCTCTAAAGGGCAGGCTGATTCAGTGGCAGGGGAAGTGGTGGCAACGCCGGCCCCCTCTGAGGAAGTGGCAACCTCATTTAAAGAAGTGCAGAAACCAACAGCACGCAAATCTCTGCTGTTTCAAGCATGAATTACAACAAAACGTGCGACTAATGTCTTGTGGGAGGGCAGAAGGAAAAACAATGTGTCACAAAGGTTCACAGGGTGGTTTAACCCCTTGATTGCCACACTCTCAGGCTACGTGTGGATATCGCGATTTCCAGTGGCAATTAGGACAAATGGAACCATTCGTTTCAGACGTATACTTACATATGAAGGGCAGTCAAAGGGTTAATGGAAAAATTAACTTCTACAGACATGCGCAAATAAATGTCCTCATTGGTGATCTTCAGCAAATCCTAACCAACACAGCATTTTCAGCTCTAAGGAACGACTAGTTCTGTGTGGATAGCAGTGTTCTGTAGTGTTGTGTAGTAGCGTGCTCAACAGATCCTAATGTCCATGCTCTAGAATCAGGGACAAAGGGATGTCTTTGCTTCTGAGATGTGGAACTCTATATGGACAATGTTGCTGTATACTCCAGAAATTGTGAAATTGACAAAATATGGTAAAGGCACCAGCTGCTGAGGCTCTGGCTAGTGTTATAGAGGCTGCGGGTGTTTTTCTTGATACCCCCGTTTGGGATTTAAACCCAAAAATACAAAAACAGGCAAATTGTCTGGGCACCAGGAATGGGACCATCAACCTATTCAAATCTCTGGCTGTGTACATCTTTACCCTCCTTAGAATCTTTAATCAAAATGTATTGACTTTGGAACACGATTATCACCCCTTGAAAGATATTCCTTGTAATACTGCAAAATGTGTGTACCACTAGGGGAAGGAGATGTATAGGCCTTTAACTAGATATAGCCGTACCCATCACATCAGCTGCCATTCTAGCCTTCGCTTTCTCTATATATCTTACACTCCCTCTTGCACACTCTCTCTGTGCTCTTTTTCTCTCACTGTTTCACTCTAATGGCCTCATCACGAGTTGGGCGGTAACGTTGGGGCTAATAGCGCTGGCGCTATCTGCCCTACCGCCAAACCCACCGGCGCTATTAGCGCCGGATCACGGGTCATGTGTGACAGCAGTGCATCCAGAGGAAAGGCACAGATACCTTGGGAGGACTGTTTTTTTTAAACAAAAGCAGCAAATAAAAAATCAAAAAAGGAAATTATTTAAAAACGGACTGCTTTTAAAATATTACAATTTGTATTTCTAAAGATCATTTTCAGTATGTATTTTGATCATCATAAGAACATTATACTTGTCTTGCAGCACAGAACATTATCAAACATAGAATAACACTATACATTATTTTCTGATAGTTTATTATTCCAAAATGGATATCCTGGTACACTCCCATGGAACTCTTGCAAAATATTCCTGTAAGACAGGCAAAGTGAGCAAATAGCACCAACAACGGTTCCAGCCTGCCTTGCATAAAATCAAAGAGCATTTACATTATATAAGAACTACAAATCTTTAGATTTGACAAATGTGTCTATGATGAAAGACATGTATGCTCCAATCACTAATAACATAATGCACATGTGGCTTGGTGCTCACTGAATGTTTCCCAACCCTCACTCTAATATTAACATGTTTGTAACATTGAACCATATATATATATATATATAACGTCAATAGGCTTTGGATGTGAGGATTAAACAGTTGCCTTGGCAGTCACTCTATTCTGGGGTTGAAAGTGCTATACGAAGATAATGTTTCTATTGCTCAGTTTTTGGGGTAGTAAAACTTTCTAACCCAACTGGTAGAATGCACACAACAAATAGGTCCTGGGGTTATTTAGAAAACACATTAGAAAACAACAGATGTTCTCCCATGTCACTGGATGCTTCTAATGCTAAATTCACAAAGAAATTGTAATCTATTTTGTGTGGCCTCGAACATATTATGGGGGCTATTTTAAATTAAAGGCAAATTGCATACAGGGGACCTCCAACATTAGCGCATGCATGCTGTTGGAAATCCTGCATGCAAATGTCACCATTACTAAGGCAGAGTGCAAGTGTGAAGAGTAAAACCAGACATAATCTCCTTTACTCTTCACTTTTACGCTCTGTTTTGCAAATAAATACATGATGCTTTGCAGGCAGGATGTATTAATGGATTCCTATGGAATATTTAGCAGGTGCAAATGTGAGGTGGATTCTGTAGGAATCCATTGTTTTTTTACCTGCATGAAAATGTCACGCAGGCGCAAAAAGTGGCGCTCTTCCAATATGGAGGAGGAAAGCTAAGCGGAGCTGCAAACTTGGTGACAGCTGAAAAAATAGAGAAAATAAATGCGTTTACAGCGCATTCGGCAGGGACACACATTTAGTGTGGCGCTGCCCGATGACGGGTGCGCACGCGGCGGCGTGACGTTGCACGCCGTCGCGTGCAGCATAAATAAACGGGGCGCTTCCCGGCTGCGGGAGAGCGACCGGGAAGCCCGAACCAAGACGGACGTGTGGGTCTGAGTTCTTGGGGCCGGGGCTTGCGGCGATGCGCGCGGGGGGCGCCAGTCACCCTCAACAGTGACGACGAGTGGGGGATACGATGCCCGGGCCCGGCGGTGATCATCGGAATAATTTTTCACCGAAACGAGGTCGAAGGACAGACTTCGTTTCATGCCGCGGGTAGTGCGTTGCCCACGCGGCTGGCGGCCATTTTGTGCAACGGCTGTGGGATTTCAAGGAGCTCCGGTTTGGGCCCTGAAACGACCCCAGGCCTAATTTCGGGACACTTCAGTAGCTGACAGCTACATCTACACGGAGGTATGCCCAATTAGTGCATCAACTCAATTTTGGGTTTCCTACGTCGAGTGGAAGCTAGGAGAAGGCCTATCTTGGCTGGGCCTGCTGAATCCAGTTACTATTTTGGCTACCAATTTTTGGAACACACAAAGGCATTCTGCTTTTTCATCCCCTTCATCATCATCCTGGTGACTCCACCTATCTTCATCCTCTTCATCATCACAGAGGTGGCAGGAGTCACTGCATCCAGAGGTGGTCCATGCTGAGGATCATTTTGGGCTGAATGTTTGAGTTGCGGCCCCAATCAGCATTATGGGGGTGCCTGTGCGCTCAAACTCATGAGTGACACCGAGGACCAGGACGGAGCACACGGTGTGGCGGCGCAGTTTCATCCTCGTGCACCGGTGGCCCCGCCGGGTCTACTACCTCCAATGCAGCAACCAGCAGCTCCAGCAGATGGTCAGGCAGCGGTTCCCGCCCTTCAACCCCCAGTTCAACCTGCTGCTGCTCCTGGTGTTCAGCAGGCAGCGCCTGCCATGGCACAGGTACGTGCGCATGCTGCCCTGCAGCCCATCCCCGAATTCGATGTGTCGGGCCCGCCGTCCAGCTTGGGGCCCAGATGGAGAAGGTGGGTGGACCGCCTGGACATGTATTTCAGGGCTGCGCAAGTGGTCGATGATGACACCAGGCTGGCCACGATGCTGTACTCGGCAGGGCCCTCTGTCCAGGAGACTTTTGAATCTTTGCCACAAGGGAATGGAACCTACGATCATGCAAAGGCCGGCCTCCAGGCATATTTTCTGCCCTTAGCCAACGCGGACTATGAGCGATTCGTGATGCTCTCTGCCAAACAAAAAGATGACGAGACCTTGGACACGTTCTATGGGCGCCTAAGGCGTCTGTCGCTCGCCTGCGCCTGGGGCGATGCAGAGGACATGACCAGGACCATGCTTATCCAGGCGTGCTCATCAGGCAAGCTCAGGCACCAAGTGCTGAGGGAGCCTGGGATAACGCTCCAGCGCATCCTTGAGCTAGGAAGGTGCCACGAGGTGTCAGAGGCGAGAGCTGCAAGAATGGAGGCCGGATCGCGCCCCATTAAAACTGAAGAGATCTGCGCGATGTGGCGAGGGGGGAGAGGTGTTAGGAGATATGGCGGCGGCACGCGGGACAGAGCTGGGAGGGCAGGCGAGATTTGCCAAAAATGCGGATACGACCTGCCTCACCCAGCAGAGTGCCCTGCAGCTGGAAAGACCTGTGGACGGTGCGGGTTGCCAGACCACTTCTCAAGGGTGTGTAGGGCGGCCTTGCCCGTACTGGTGCCAAGGGGCCAAGGCCGAGCCGTCTCCACTCGCCAAGGTCGGCCGTCCAATGTCGCCCAGGTGGACCAGGGCGAGGAGGAGGCTCAGGCGGAAGAAGCAGAAGAAGAAGATGAAGAGAACATATTCTTTGTCTCAAGTGTGGAGCTTCTAAGAGGCAGGAACCGACGACAACCAAGGTGCGTGGTCGAAGTGAACCAGTCTCCAGTCCCTGTACTCGTGGACACAGGGGCATCGGTGAACGTCATGGCCCGAAAACATTACAACGCCATGGATCAGCCGCCCAGGCTGGTCATGCCAAAGGCCTGCATCTTCGCATTCGGTGGTGTGGAGCCCATCCCTCTGGACGGGGCCTTTGTAGCAAAAGTAGAACACGATGGCTCCCACATCACAGCCTGCTTCTACGTGACCCCAGTGAGTAAGAACACTTTGTTGAGTTGTGCAGCGGCGGAGGCTCTCGGCATCGTAAGCTTCGCGTACTCCGTCTACCTGGAGGACATTAATGACTTGCTGGAGAAGCATCATGCCCTATTCAAGGGGATTGGGCAGATGGCCGGGGAGCCGGTGCGGCTGCACATTGATGATTCGGTACATCCGGTGGCCCTCAAACATCGGAGGGTACCTTTCCACCTCCGTGAGCAGGTAGACAAAGAACTGGACAGCCTCGTCGATCTAGACATTATCGAGAAGGTGGAGGGACAGACTCCTTGGGTGTCCCCCACAGTGGTGGCAAGGAAACTCAAACAACCGGGCGCAGTCAGGATCTGCGTAGACATGAGAATCCCCAACAAGGCCATCAAGAGGGAGAGGCACCTCACACCGACGCTGGATGACATCATTGCGGAGGTGCAGGGCGCTCGTTTCTTCTTGAAGCTCGACCTCAGGGCCGGATATCATCAGGTCGTCCCCCACCCTGATTCAAGGTATATTACCACCTTCACCACACACCGGGGACTATATCGCTACAAGAGGTTGAGTTTTGGGGTGTCCTCAGCCGCGGAAGTATTCCAGAACATCATTCGGGGTGCCCTAGCCGACCTCGAGGGCGTCCTAAACATAAGCGACGACATTCTGGTCTTCGCAAGGACGGAGGTGGACCACCTGAGGCATCTGGCGAAAACATTCGAGAGGCTGCAGTCGCTGGGACTCACACTGCATAAGGAGAAGTGCGAGTTTCTGCGCCCCTCCCTGGAGTTCGTTGGGTTTGTGTTCAAGGAGGGGGGGTGTCTCCTGACCCAAAAAAGGTGCTGGACATACAGAAGGCCCAACCACCGGAATCTGTGTCGGAGGTGCGAAGCTTCTTGGGCATGGTCACGTACTGTGGCCGGTTCATCAAGAACCTGGCCTCCAGGTCTGAGCCCCTCCGGGCCCTGACAAGAAAGGACACCATCTGGAATTGGGGTCCGCTGGAACAGGCGGCTTTTGATACATTAGGGGTGCCCTCACGGCCGAGGACACAATGTCGTTCTTTGATCCCGCCCTATCATCGGAGATCATCGTTGATGCTAGCCCATTTGGCCTGGGTGCGGTGTTGACACAGATTGACCGCGATGGCGGCGTCCGGCCAGTCGCATATGCCAGCAAAGCGCTGTCAGACGCCGAACAACTCTACTCGCAGATTGAGCGTGAGGCGCTGGCGGTGCTGTGGGGATGTCGCCACTTCCGGCTCTATGTGCTCGGACGCCCGGTGACGGTGGTTACCGACCATAAACCACTGCTGCCCATCCTAGCAGGGTCGTCATCCAAACCGCCGGCACGCATTGAGAGGTGGATGCTGGCTCTTTTGGAGTATGGGGTGACCCTGGTTTACCGGCCAGGTGTAAACAACGCAGCTGACTACCTATCCAGACACCCCGGAGCGCCTGGAGAAGGAGATCGTGACATCTGTGAGCAAGAAGCTGAGGAGCATGTCCAAGTCGTGGTAGAAGCAGCCACGCTGAATGCCATGCCTCTCCAGGAGCTAGAGGCTGCGGCGGCACAGGATGAGTGCTTCAAAGTATTGAGGTGTTCCATGCAGCAAGGCTCCTGGAAGTCAGCGCTCGAGGCCCTGGCGGGACGCACTCAGGAGGCCCGGACTGGTTTTGAACAACTATGGAAGGTTTGTGAGGAACTGTCTTTCTCTGCGTCGGGCCTGCTACTTCGGGGTGACCGGATTGTGGTTCCCCAGTCAAAGGTGGGTGAGGTGATCGCACTGGCACACCGGGGCCAACAAGGGGCCGCCAAGACCAAGGCCTGCCTCCGGATGAAGGTGTGGTTCCCCGAGCTGGAACGCAAGGTGGACGAATTTGTGGCGGCTTGTGTCTGGTGTCAGGCAGCCTCGCCCTTACAGCGGGAGCCGGTCATCGAGGCGATGCCGAGGGGGACCCATCCGTGGGAGGTGGTTCATGCCGATTTTGGGTCCACCACCATGGGCACCCACTTCCTGGTCCTGGTGGACGAGTACACCCGGTACCCCGAGGTGGAGTTTGTGGAGTCCGTGGCGTTTGAACACGTGGTAGTGGCGGTGGAAAAGTTGTTCGCGGCTCACGGATTCCCTCACATGCTGTGCTCGGACAATGGTGCGCCATTTCAGGGTGAACGATTTGCTGAACTGATGGTGAGCTGCGGGGTGTGCACCGGAAGATCATGCCTCTGTGGCCTCGAGCGAATGGGGAGGCGGAACGCCTGATGAGGACCCTCAATAAGACATTTAGAATTGCCCAAGGACAGGGGCAGTCCCTACAGAGAGCCCTGTACCAATTCTTGAGGGTGTACCGCACCACGCCACATGCGTCCACGGGGGTGGCCCCGGCGGAGGCAATGTTCAGAAGGTGTCCGCGAGGGCTGTTGCCAGAGGTCGGAGAGTGAGAACCTCCGGTGATTGACGACCAACGAGTCAAAATGGACCGGCAAGCAAGAATTGAGCAAGAAAACGTGCGGAGGGGGCTTCGCCCACAACAGCTGGAGCCGGGCGCTGAGGTTCTCATTCGCAATCGACACCCGCATGGAAAACTCTCTTTGCCGTACGAGGCTGAGCCACTGGATGTCGTGGCCATCCGGGGCTCCATGGTGACTGCGTTGGATGGACGGTCGGAAGTGACTCGCAACGTGAGTTTCTTCAAAAAGATCAGAGACCCTAGAACTGACCCACCTCCTGATCCGGACCTGGGAGGAGTCCTGGAGAACGAGGGAGACCCACCCTGCATGCCGGAGTCCCCAGTTCGGGGTCCGTCGGCGGACAGATCACCTGTGCCGGAGGCGAGCCGAGGTACCCCCAGAGGGCTGGGCGAGGGAAACCAGCTCGCCTCACCGATTACGTGCTGGGACAATTGGCTGAGGATCCGGAGGGTGAGAAAGGCTAGCTAAGGGGACCCGGGTGGATGCCAATAAAGGGGTGTTCATGGAACAGGGGTTTTGTGATTTGTTTTCGTTGTCCCATTGTTTTCATGACTTGTCTCAATTGCAGTGTTGTATAGTTTGCAGTGAATAGTTCAATGATAGTTGTTGGTTCTCCCCGAAAAGTGTGGCGCTGCCCGATGACGGGCGCGCACGCGGCGGCGTGACGTTGCACGCCGTCGCGTGCAGCATAAATAAACGGAGCGTTTCCCGGCCGCGGGAGAGCGACCGGGAAGCCCGAACCAAGACGGACGTGTGGGTCTGAGTTCTTGGGGCCGGGGCTTGCGGCGATGCGCGCGGGGGGCACCAGTCACCCTCAACATTTAGAATCCCATAATGGCGAGCAAGTGGTGTGGTGGTTCCCCCTCTCTCTCTCCGCATTCAGCATTATGGGTTCCAGTGTGGCAGGGGTGTCCCCCACTTCCATAACATATAAACAAAACGGACCCTGCGGCGGACGTTCGGACCCACAATGGAGAGCGGGAACTCACGTCTCAAGGAAACAGCCATGGGAAAGGACAGAAGTTAGGTGCGCTGCGGCAGCGTGCAGTATTTAGGGGTAAAGGGTTGGCGGGAAGAAGGAATGTGGGCAAGGGTGATCAATGTGATTACTGCACGCCGCTGTTTTTAAAATCAGAATTTTCCGTTTTGCGATTTTCAGCGTCGCAGGAATCACGTAGATCCGCTAACTCTGCTTTAGGCCCCTCCTACACCTTGGAATGGCATGAAAATGGGTATGAGAGTTACATGAACGTGCAAAAGCATTCCGCCTCGCTTTTACACCATTTAACAGACCGCCCCATAGATAATTATCCCCATGTGAATCCCACATATGTTTATCTACAATTCAAGATTCAATGTACAAAGAAAAGAGTTGGCACCCCGTTGGCAAGGAATCCCTTCTAGCAGTTAGAAAGGGATTCAGCAGACACCCCAGCAAACATGACCAACCGCATCTGATAGGAAGTCAGTCACTGACAATATAACTGCTGACGTGTACCTTTGGGAAGAAATCTGTGGTTCTTGTTCAAATAGAAGCACCATGATATGATTCCGAAGCTAAAAAGGACGAAAACGCTACTAAATGATATGACCGCGAGAAGGAGTTGCTAACAACAAGATTAGGGTTTTTCCCAAACTATTTCTGGTAGATTGGAAGTTAAAGGGCTGGTTTGGAATGTTTTGACTCATATAAACACAATATTCTGGCCTGCTACCTGCTGAGATGTGTTTGTTAAATACGTTTTTTTATTAAGGATTTATAATAAATGAGAACAACATGTTAAATTCAGCAGTCAACATAGTTATAAATATAATCTCAACAAATGATCTTGAATAATTACAAAGGCTATGTTAACAATTGAGAAGAGTGAAAGTGCTGTATCACGGTTATAAATAAAAACGAAGCATTACATTGGTAATACTCTGCTTTTGCAAGGAATTTGTTTTGTATCCTGCTGAGAGTTTACTATATTTTAGGAAATTATCACCACACTGGGGGTCCCACTGCAGGCGCAGTGCTCATGGCAAAACAGGTGGTTTTGCACAGATACCACCTGTTTCAAGGCCCAACACATTTCGGGCCAGCTGTATTTACCAACCACAGTAGTCCAAGGCAATAGCGCTGACGGTTAATACTGCCCGATTGCGCATTTTTATAAAACCTTGTAAATCCGTACATTTATTTCTTTAACACACTGGCCCTCATTACGACCCTGGCGGAAAGTGACTGACCGGACCGCCACAGCGTAAATAGCGTTTCCGCCATTGCACGATGGAGCAAAGTGCGGCCCATTCCGACCCATCGGGCACGAGCACCACGGCATGGCGGAAGTGCAAAGTCCGCGATGGCGGAAATGACCCCAAAACGGCCCACACCGCCGCCGTACGGCGCCCTAGGTGCAATACCGCCACCCATCTTAGCGGACACCGCAGTGAGCGCCAACCGGAAAGTACGGTGACCGTAAATATACGGAAACGGAAGTAAAAACATGGGCCCGGAACGGGAAACAACACGCCGTACACCTATAAAACCACAAAATCCACACAACCACTAAAAACACTACCCTGAGACACATCCCAACCCGTCATCCACCCTAGTGAAACCAAGAAAAATGGGAAAAGTAGCGAAGAAAGCGTGCGACCACAAGCGGCAGGTCCACTTCTCCCGTGAGGAACTCACCGTGCTTACAGAGACCCTCCAGGAGAATGCCGCCGCCGTCTTCTCCACGCAAATGACCAGGACGGCACTTGCGAACAAGAAGGCCATCTGTGCCCTGCAGCTCCCATTGGCCCCTCTTGAGATTCTTTTGTTCGTTGGCATGCATGGGTGACTTGTACATTTCACTGGTTGCATTGTGACTTCGTTGCACCTACGGGGAGTTGTACTATGTGGCCAGGGAGCGGTGTACAGGCACTCAGTGGGGCCGTTTACGGTTGATTCGTGATGCCGTACTTCTCACCATGGCGGAATGGTACTTTCCGCCGTGCTTGATGGCGTTAGGTACATGTCCGCTAGGGTCGGAATTCGCGTACCCTTGCGCCATGGTGGTATTTACAGTTTGGCATGGCGCGCGCGCGCGTACTTGGTGCAGTTAGCGTTGGCGTTCACTACGGTGTCGCTAATGGCATCGTACTTTGCGGTGACGGGTCATAGTCGCACCGAGCGCTATTCGATGGCGGTATTGCATTTCCGCCATCGTTTTTCGATTTCCGCCAGGGTCGTAATGAGGGCCACTTTATTTTATTTTACGATGCAAATCCAAACTTAGCCTTGCTTCCACCTTACAACTTCAACATGCCAATTCCCCCCCCCCCCCCCTACAGGGTACCACAAACTTAACCACATCAAGATACAGGTGGCCATGGCAGTTTCCTAACACACATATACAGAGTCTCTATAAGATTCAGGCCTCTGAGCCTCTCTGGACAGGATAGGCCGGTCTAGTCCTTCTCCATGTAGCGCAAGAAAGGGGCCTTTATTCCCTACGGTGTGAGGTACCCCCTTGTCATGATCTTGAATTGGTTTTCTGCTAGCTGTGTGCAAAGTTGGTGTTCTGGGTGATATTCCTTCACACTCGTCTTCACTTATTTCCTCCCCTAGATCTATCTCCCACGCTTTACAGTAAGTGTGCTGAATCTTGATTCCTTCCTTGCATACTGTTTTTCATAAAATGTATACATTAGGCCGTTTGTTGTGTTTTGTTGGAATTGGTTCGGGTGGATAGCTCAGGGGCAACGCATTCTTCTTATGAAACACAGGTTCGATCCCCTGGTCCGCGCTTAGAAACCCGTGGGTATTAAGTGCGTTATAAATAACCAATTATCAATCCCATGCTGTCGGAGGCCTTATCGCCGCTTTTTTTTCCCGGGCATTGAAAGCCTAGTGGTGGGCCTGTGTGTAGCAGAATCTATCCCTCTCCCCAGGATATATAGCTTTGTTTCAGTGACGCAAAGGGCTTGATCTCCCCATTGTGCAACAGGTCCCTTATCTTGTTGATCCATTACAGGCCATTTAGCAATAACTGGGTTCCCGAAAGCTGGCGTGAAGCCATCGTTATGTGCTATGTGAGTGTATGGCGATGGGAAGGTGACACATCCTGTGATTTTACTGACCCAGTCAGTCCATGCTTCCAGAGTGGCCTTGGTGAGTGTGTTGGAGTAGAGGTTCGGTGCCCTGGCCGGCTTGGGCAGCTCAGGCTGTGTCCAGATGTGCCTACCCACCACCGCCTGTTCCTTAAACACCCTCTTCCTTTCGGTGTGAGTCTGGACCCACTCAACCACCGGCTGAATATGAGCTGCCCAACAATCGTACAAGAGTTTTGGGAATGCCAACCCGCTCTCTTTCTGGCTGCGTACATTATGTTCCTGTTTACCCTTGGTGTGCCACCATCCCAGACACACCTCAGAAGTTTGTTTTCCCATATCCTTATTCTCTTTATTGCTTTTGGTATCAGTATCATCTGGGAAAGGTATAGTAACTATGTCAGAAAGTTCCTCTTGACCTCGGCAATCCTCCCAAACCATGTGAGCCAAGCTTTTTCAATCTGTTAAGATCCTCCTCTATTTTGTACCTACCAAAGAGTCGGATAGTTAGTGTCATACAGTTGCTTCGATTGGCTGTGATTTTTACTCCCAGATACCTTATTCCCTTTTCTGCAAAGTTATAGGTGCAGTTACCTCTCAGTATTTCTCGCTCTGGTGGCAGGACTTATTTATTTGTTTTACTTTATTTAAGTTACACAGAGGTACAACATTATTCTTACATGTTTCAAAACAAGACAGTGTACAGGTAGCACATTGACAATCAGATGCGGTTGATCGGATGAGTAATTTATTTACATTGCTATATCACTGTCACTCTCATTATTCTCTTTATTGATTAGATACTGACGAAAAGCACACCACATATCCCTTGGTCGACCAGTGAGGGGTAGAAGGCTGGAGTACATTTCCTCTTTATCATGTGCCCAAGTCATGTCACGTGTCCATTCCTCAAAGGTGGGGGAGCTTTACACTTCCACCGTAACAATAAATTGGCTAGCAGCAGTCCTATGTTTATGAGCTTACGCTTCAACACGTTCATTTTATGGACATAGCCCAATATACATATTGCATGTTCCCATCGGACCGGTTGATCCACCATGTCTTCCAGTGCTTCACATACTCTACCCCAGTACCCCGAGAGTGCCCCGCAGGACCATAACATATGCATCAGGTCAGCATCCTCACTGCCGCATCTGGGGCACCTCCCTTCTGCTGGTGGATACATTCTCTTCAAGCGTACCGGGGTGAGGTGCACCCTGTTCAGTATTTTAAAGTGAATCAACTTATACCTTGAGTTAAGTGACACTTGTTTGGTAAGTCTGCAGAGTTACAACAGGTGGCAGGATTTTAATATTTAGAATGTCCAATTTAGTATAATTTATACTAAATCCCGACACTTCACTGAAGGCTTTGAGTTCTCTCTCCAAATTGGTCAGGGAGACATAAGTGTTAGTCAAGCTGACTATTATGTCGTCTGAGAAGAGATTTACCTTATGTTCCGACTTCCCAAATGTTATCCCTGAAATATTAGTGTTGGCCCTTATGCCAGCTGACAGAGGCTGCACCACTAGGGCAAATAGCAGGGGCGACAGTGGGCACCCTTGGCGCATGTCTCGGGTGTACTTAAAGGGACCCACCCAGAGGCGTTGCTAGGGGGGCTTATGGGGGCTATAGCCCCTGGTCTTTTGGTTGTAGCCCCGGATAGAATCTCAGGAGCTACAACCAAATGTCTAGCTCGCCCCCAGTCCCGACAGTTCCAACATCAGCCTAGCCCCGGGTCTTTTTCAGACCTAGCAACACCCCTGGACCCACCAATTCCCCATGAACTGCTATTCTTGCTGTCAGACATTTGTAGTTGGCCATGATCATGTTGACCATCTCTCAACTCAGTCCATATTTTGTAATGTGAGTTTTAAGAAGTCCCAGTCCACTCTGTCAAATGCTTTCTCAGCATCCAGCAGCAGTAAGATGGAGTGGACTGGGGTGTAGGACTATGTGGGCATTGTCATGCGTACCTCTACCCACGTCGAAACCTGACTGGTCTGAGTCGATAAGTATAGGGATAAGAGTCTCCAAAATTTTGAACAGGAACTTTGTGAATATTTTAGGGTCCAGGTTCAAAAGGACAATGGGGCAATAGGATGTATAGTTTCTAGGTTCCTTTCCTGCTTTGGGGATCAATATTATGTGCCTTATGTATTGTTGGGGGTAGATGGCCTCCTCTCTGGTGTCATTGAACAATCAGGTGAGCGGTCCCGCTAACGTCTGGCTCAGCACTTTGTAGAAGGGGGCTGTCAGGCCATCTGGGCCCGGAGCTTTAAACGGTTTACGCATCATTATAGCTGCTATGACTTCCTGCAGATCTATTGGGGGCATCAAGGGTTTCTCTCTCTGTGTCAGACAACCTGGGGAGATGTATCCCCTCTAAGTAGTCTTTCTGTTTGCATTTGTCTGTGTCCTCAGAGACTGTCATAGAAGGCCTTGAAGGCTTTCTGCTTGTGGGATTTACCCCCCTCTCATTCCCCTTGTCATCCGTTATTGAATGGATAAATGCTTTAGCTGCTCTCGCCCTCAGTTGATTGGGCAATTTCCTTCCCGGTTTGTTCCCGAATTCGTAGAACCCTTGCTAGGAGCATAAAAGGACTTGATCCACTCTTTGCACTCTCAGGGCATAGAGTTGATTACTGATCCCTGCTAACTCCCTGTATGCTTTTCTCGATTGCTTCAACAAAAGCAATGACCCTTGAATATGGCGTTAAGACCGAATCTGGCAGACCGGATTGGGTCTTATCGGCCCAGTGCCTGAGTTAAAGGCCCTCGCAAAACGAGGCCTATTAATAGGGGTCTCCAGGACAATAAGACACGATCCGGCCTGTTGGAGAGGGTTTAACGGCTATTAGCACCCCGGGTTACACAAGCGGTAACCCGGGGTGCTAAAAAAAGTATTTTCATTCATTGAATGGGATGGCGCAGGTGTCCCATTCAATGAATGAAAATACTGTCTAAAGATGACCGCCATGGAAATGGAAGGCGGGGCCACATACAGAGCCCTTCTTCCATCTCCACGGCGGACACTGAGCGACAGCAGAAGCGCAACGGCTGTGGTAGAGGGGTCACCACCTCCATTTAAAACAGGTAAGTAAGGTGGGGGGTGTGGAGGAAACATTAAAAAAATAAAAATAAGGCAGGGTGGGGGTAAGATGGCGCTTCGGGCGGGGGAAGCAGCCAGTTGGCTGCTCGGAATGTGGACTGAGATTAGGGTTTCAGCCTGTGTTTCAAGCTACCTGATTGGTTGGCTCCCCCGCCCTGGGTGCTAATAAACATTTTTGTATTTAATTGTTTAAAGGATTCAGTCCATTTTTTATAATAAATATTTATTAATAAATGTACAATGCATGAAAACAACTCTGCAAAGCCCTCTACTATGCACCAATTAAGGAAAGTTGTAAGGAAAATATAATAATAAAATAAATCAAAACATGAACACATATGTATATAGATGCACAAAACATTTATTCTCTAACACCAACAACGTGCATACCTCAACCTCTTCTCAATCACATCTTCACACATCCCTCTCATACAATACTAAACACTACTCACTTAAAAAATCTCCAGTTAACAAACAGTCGCACAGTAATGAATCCTGGTTATCATTTTTTTCTTCCTTTTTCTGTAGCTAAATGATTAACAAATGAATGCCCCCAATGTACAATGCATCAACTGGGAAGTAACGTCCAATAGGTATGACACCAATCTGAAAAAAGCTTGACCAACTTGAGTTTCGGCTACGTCAATGTACTTTTATCGAACCTCTGCCTTCCTCAGGGCCACCACACACAATTACATGCAGGAATTGGTTCTGCAAGATTTCTTGTACTGGATAAATGCGTTCAAAGACAGCAGGGTGGTTGAAACCAGTGAAACACTGCTAAATCTGGAAATCATGTCCCTCATGCGAACCCCATATAAATCAGGGGATAAAGGATCTCTCCCCTCTCCTTTCCTGTAAATCTCTTAGTCTCCTGTGGACAGAAGACTGGTGGTCTTTCTTTAAAGCTAGTGCCTGCGGGCGGACTCCCGTTTGTCAGGTTACCTTGTTCTCGATTGCTTCGCCTTAAGTTCAGATTCTTTTTGCCTTAATTCCCCTGCCAGTTGTTCCTCAGTTTGTGTACACAATTTCTACAGGGCTGCAGCAATTGCTCTCAATTTCCCCTTTGCTACGGCCTTCAGTGCCTCCCAGAGTGTGCTTAAGGACGTGTGCCCTGGATTGGTGAAGGTTAGCTATTCCCTTACTGAGTCGTTCAGTTCTTCCGCACTTAGTGGTTCATTCAGTATTCCAGATGGCATTGTACCCCTCCTGCGTGGGATGCCCAGGCTTGCTAGCGATGCCTCAACCATGCTATGGTCAGATAGGTTAATGGGTTCAATGTCCGTTACAATGACTAACATGAGCAGTGTTGAAGACAGGTATATGTAACCAATCCTCAAGAAGGATTTGAGGACATGCGAGTGGTAGGTATCGTCTCGTGATTGAGGGTGCATCTGCTACTAACATCCATCAGCTCCAAATTGCAAGTGCCTGAGTAAGGTAATGCGCGCCGGTGCCCTCTGCTATGCATTTGGTTTTTGGCGACCTATCAGGTCTCTCTTCAGTACCAGGTTCATGTCATCAATTAGAATAGTGTACACTCTGGCCTGCTCCTCCACCTTTTTGAAGAATGTCAGCATAAATGCCTCTTGAGATGTGTTAGGGTCATAGAAGGATGCTATTGTCAGTTCACTTATAGCCATTGTGCCTTGCACAATCACGTAGCGGACCCCCCTCCCCAATGGCTCTTCTGCACCTTGAAGGGGACGCTCTTATGGATCAGCAATGCTATCCCAGCAAGCCTGGTCCGGGCACAAGCGTGAAACTGCAACAGATAGTCTGCCCCCCCTGAGTCCGCCCTGGTCTTGCTTCCTCAAATGAGCCTCCTGAAGCACCACTATTTTACTATTGCTTTTCCATAGCTCTCCATATAACTGAATCCTTTTGTTGGGGGTGTTGATCCTCTTCACAGTCAGTGACCATAGCTTATCCCCCATTCCCTGCTTCGTGAAATATTATTAAAAGTGCCCTGGACTCTGTTGCATGGAATGGAGCTCCTGCCATGTGTTGCCCCCTTACCATGTACATTCTGTGTCCCCTTGTACCTTCCCAGAACATTCCCCCAGTGTATACTGTATAGTTAGAAAATACCATGAACATTTAGGAAAGTTTGGCGATCTCTTCCAGCAAATGGACCATAACTACTTGCCCATCCTTTTTAGACCGCAGGCCCAATGGGTATGTCCATTTGTATCTGACGTCCCTCCTTGAGAGTTTTTCGGTTATTGGTTTCATCTGCCATCGTCTGATCAGGGTTGCCTGAGTCCGATCCGGGAAAATCTGTACTTTGCTACCCATGAACTCAATGTGGACCTCCTTTCTAGCTTAGCTTAGAACAGCCTCTTTCTTCTTGTAGTGGTGGAGTTTTACTACATTACATCTGGGGAGGCGATCCTCCCCCAGCCTCATGGGCCCCACTCGGTGGGCTCTGTCCTCGCTGATCGCCAGATTGTCTTCTTCTCCCAGGGAGGCTTTCAGAATGTCTATCGCACATGACTCGCAGCCTCGTACATGTCTCGCACATGTTTCTAAGTCTCCCACTTCTGCGCCGTCTTTCAAGAACCCTGCCCACAGGTTGATTTGAGTGAGACTAGTACCGTGCGTTTCCCAAGGTTGCTCCCTGCCCCAGCAACAGCCGCTTCTGCATGGCTGCTCCTTTCACCACCCTTTCTGCTAGTGGAGAAGAAGGGCTGGATATTAGGCTGTTTCCCTTTGCACAGGGTCTTGGACATGTTTCACTGAGCTCCGTGGTTGCGCTCTCAGGGTTTGGCAGGTCTCAAGCAGCCCCCCACCGTGGATGCTCGTGCGTCTACATTGTTTGGCCTTGGGTCACTGCAGCACTTTACCCAGCAGTTTCTTAAGGGCTTGCCGTCCTCCTGCAAGGCAACTCTGCCTGAGGTTGGCTATTGACACTGCGCTGTGTCTTTCCCTGCACTGTCACTTCGCCACTATGATCTATGCCTCATCCAGGCTGAGTCTCTCCCCACTCCCTGGTGCCCACCTCTCCCTCATCTCCAGGGGGCCACTGTAATTCCCTGCCAGCGTGAGGGAGCAGCCTTCCTGTCCCAGTGGCTATGCTTTTGCTGGGCCTCCTTTAGTCACTGCTTCTCCACATGTGCCCATCGGCTCCCTATCATGAGCAGCCGGTCAGGTCATGCGACCAAAGCACCCCCTGCAGATTGTGCTCCTTCTGAGCTTGTCTCTGAATGGCCCCACACCACCTGCCTTCACTGGCCCAGCATGCCACCTCCACAATGCTGCGGACGAGCACAACTGCTGCTACGCTTCTCCCTGGCACTCTCCTATGTGCCGACATAGTCCGCCTGTCATCTTGGGCACCCCACAGCATTTCTTCCATCCTCCAGCCATTGGCGGAGGGGACACAGTGGGGCCTGTCCCTCCACTCTCTGCTACAGTCCTGTGAGTTCTGGGGGGATCAGTCCCAGGGGTCTATCATGCCCCACACATCGGGTGGAGGGTCATCTAGGGATCAGGTCCGTAACTGGCATGGAGAAAGCATCCACACACTCTGCCATCTTGGCCACACCCCATAAGTGCTTCAATTTTGCCCTCCTTTCGAGTGGTGGAGGTAAACATTTTAAATTGTCACCTTATGGTTTTAAGTTTTTTTCCTGTAGAGGTTCGCAACTGCTTACATTCAATACAGAGAATAAATCTTTTCAGGGAGACATTGGAGGAAAGGTGTTAGAAAGTCTTTCTCAAGACCTTTAACATGTAATTCATAGAGGGGTCAGAGAGGACCTCTTTGTGCTGTGATGATCTCCGCTGCTTGGACCTCAAATTGTAATCAGGAGGGACTAAGGGTGCCAGCCCCCAAACCCTATACAAAATGCGGGGCTCTGTGAAGTATGGGGAGGATCCCCTGGTCTCCTGCACAACACGAGGTTCCTGAGGAACGAGACCACCACATGGCTTATGCTGGCACTACCGACCTTTAAGAAAGCAGAATCAGAATATTAGGTTGAAATTCATGGCCCCTTTAAGGCCGGACCGGCAGCGTTGGCCCATATTGATATCATCCCAAAGCTTACCAAATCCGAATTCCGCAGGTTTGCCACTACTGCATAGTAAGAGCAACACACCAGAAAGTAGATGTGAGTCCTGGGGCTCTGCTCGTGTAGCTCACCCTTTGCATTCCAAAACACATACAACATTTTCCAAATCCAAGATGGTAGACTGGATTTTTAGATGCTTGGTCAATATTAGGGAAAAAGCCGATAAAATCAAATAAGATTAAGATGCACCTGGGCAAATGAAGACTGGGCAGTGCAACCAATCTCTG
Organism: Ambystoma mexicanum; assembly: GCF_040938575.1. NCBI lineage: Eukaryota > Metazoa > Chordata > Amphibia > Caudata > Ambystomatidae > Ambystoma > Ambystoma mexicanum. The sequence goes on from NC_090930.1 coordinate 1,093,143,673, forward strand.
AATAGGGAAGATTATCACACCCATCTGCAAGTCCTTCTCGCTAGTGAGGCATAGTAACGGAAAGGAGCCACTTCAAAAATGTAGGGAAAAGAGTAGTTTGAGAGTTTGGAGTATTGGAGCAGTGAGTGAAGGAGCCGAGGCATTTGAGGCATAGAAGGAATTCCTTGTGGAGGAGGTATTGGTGATGCTGGACGAGTTGGAGGAGCAGGAGTGGTTGGTGGAGCAGGAGGAGGAGAAGCAACAAGAGAGGCGAAGGAGTTAGAGAGCGAGTAGAAGTGTGGAATCAGAAGAGGTCAGATGAAGAGAGGGAAATGTAGGAAATCACCAGAAGAGAAGGAGCCAGGGAAATTGGAAGGAGAAATGAGTGACAGTTGGAGGCGAGGAGCAGTAACACAAATTGATTGGTGGGTGGTGTGAAGTCTCTTGGAGGCATACGGAGAGTGCCAGACAGAGAGTAAGACAACACACAACATTTTGTTGTCTCGGAGAAGTGAAAGTAAGAACAAGAATGTGCGGAACATCATGGAGGTTAGACAGCAGCCAGCTCAAAAACTAGAGATGATAGTGCCAGGCCCTCAGGCACAGTGAGACATGGGGAAATGTCTGGTTAGAGGCTACAGATTGAGAACCATAACGTAGGGAGATTAACCAGAACTCAATCAGGAACCTAGCCACCCTCCTGGCCTTTCTCACCTCTGGGAGATGCTGAGAGCCATGGTAAAGACTAACCTAGAGCTGCAACCAAAGTGCGTAAGACATCTTGGCAATGTTATCCACACAAACAGAGACATCGATTTAGGAGAAGAGGCTTTAAGTGACAGCATGGAGAGGCATGGTGTGAGAAGCCCCCCCAACGCTCACACCAGAGAAAATACAATCCACTAGGGAAAAAGGCCCAGCACAAGGTTAATCTCATAACAAACAAGTACGCAATAGCAAAGAACTCTGCTGCCATGAAGGGAAAAAGCGTAACAACTGATGTACATCACATAGGTTATAAACCCACATAGCTGGTTGGTGTGACCCTACACATAGGTGGACTGCTCCATGGGGGATACCAGGTCATTGGTCCAAGCTTCTCCTGCCTGTCTTCGTCCATGTGGGGTTCTTCTTAGCACGTCATCGGGTGCACAGCTCTTCATTGGCAATTAAAAGTTACAAACCATAGCATGCTCTACTTGTGGTGTAATGTGCACCTGATACTGCAGGCATGGGCACAGAGGCTACTTTCTAGGTCACACTATCTTAAAAACCCCAGCTCGATCCCAGACACATCCGTGCTGTTCCAGTTCTTGCCATCCCGGACTTACATTTGTTACTTTCCCTCGCTGGCACCTTGCAGCACAAATCACAGGGGCCTAGGGTATTTTGCTATGATCTTCCTGATGGATTGGTGATCTAACAGCTTTGTGGTCAGAAGTCTGGGACTTACCTGCATTCTGGAATGTTGGGGTCCTGGGACAGGGGATCTGGGCACCATACCTTAAGGTTTTGGATGGTGGATATCAGAGGCTCGTGCCCTCCTTCTCATGGGATAGCTACTAACAGGTAACTCTCGGCTCCCTCATGGCCTTGTAGGGTGCATTCTGAGTTACACATGCTGTTAGTATGAGACAATGAGAGGTTTATGAATCCCCGTGGATTTGGCCTTCCCCACTTCTGCCAAAGCTGCAACCAGCTCCTGCATTCACACAAGTATTTCTATGTTTCACGCCTGGGCCTGCTGCCCTGGCTGCAGCACAGTGCCAGGCCTCGATTTCAAGATGGCTGCAGTTTTCGAAGATGGCGTTTCATGTTCTAGTGCAATCTACATCCAGTAATATAATAATCTATCAACAATGCAGCTTCTATTGACACTCCCCTAACCCCTTACAACCTTCCCAAGCACCTAAAAAACACTGTTAGGCCTCTGCCATATTCAGAACCTTTTGGGGGCCTGGGATGATCGCCCCCGCTTCACAACATTGGACAGAGACTATTGGAACCAGAGACATGGCTTTTTGAGAATGGGCTTTAATTGACAACACGAGGGACCCAGACAGTGACTGTTTACACAAGAGTCCTTTTCTTGTGAAAAGGAAAGGAACTTATTTGTGACCTTGGTTGGCATCTGGATCCCTTCTCCAGCAGACCAACCAGGGGTAAGGAAGGACCTCAAGAGGTGACCCAAGGATCCCTATAATCACAGTAGAGAGTCATTAATGGGGATGGGGAAGCAGATGAGAAACAAACTAAGGATTTAGTGAAGGAACCTATGGAAAGCTGGCAGCAACAAGCGCATCCTGACTAAAGCTTTCAATACCCTTGTGGGTGTCAAGGGAGGGGTTCATTAGTAAAGTATTCTAGGTGTAAAGGGGGAGCCCTAACCCCAAGACAGCACTCTTATGTTTGTTTATAATCCTACCCTCATGCTCAATTGAGACATACCTTATTTTATAATCCATCCCAAGTGCCTGCAAGATCCTAATGAAGAATATAACCTTGAACCTTATTTGAGTCTCTGGTGGTGCTTCCCAGTGTGTAAATATTCCATTTGCATCCTCAGCATGAGGATAGAAATGCGTTTTAAAATAAATAAGGCATTCAGGTTTCACTGAAATACCACCAGTAGTATTGAAGAGAAACCAACTACATTACCACCTCGACGGCCGTAACCCTGCAATTGGATGGATTTTCCCAACTTGTAATAAGGCCCTTGCTGTCTCATTCTCAGCTGCATAAAAAGGGAAACCCTATGAATTTAAGCGTGCACGACTGTCTTGATGCTGAATGCTGTACTGCAAAGTTTTTATATAAATGAGGCGATGAAGATGACTAGCCTCTCCGACATCGAGGACATAGTGTTGGAGAAAATGTATAAAACACTGAAGCAAAAAGAGATGACCCAGACAAGGGGAACAGTGTGCTGTAGCAGTGAGAGAAAAGGATGGCAAAGTATTTTGGAAGGCGGTGACTAAAGGCTCTGACTCATATTAATTAGGCACTAGATAGCCCGAATCCTCATTCTCAACAGCTTTAGCAATGCACGTCAAGACACGCTGAAGCTAATCCTGATCCACCCGTTCAGCTAAAAAGGAAGCCAAAGACTGACCACCATCCCACAAGGACTATACAAGCAAGTAGGCTGCAGGGTTCGATGGCCAAAAACGGGCATATATGCATCTGACCCAGATTGGTAGTGGTCCATGTTTAGGCACAAAATGAAAGCAATAATGTATTTGAGGTCTATCCTTGTTTCCTGCTCTCGTGGAATTATGTCATGTGGTTATTTGGCATTTGTAAAAAGCTGATTAGCTATTTGGTATGGCCTAATTTACATGCCCTTTTTATAAAAAATAAAAAAATACTTTTTTGAAGAACTATTTTGTTATTGGCCAATATCGTTGTTGGATATATTTCAAAATACTTAACACAGTGGCTAGCTTCGAGAGACCAGACTGATGATAATAAAAGGAGTAATAGTCCAGGCCTCCCTGAAAAGCAGACTGTCTTTCAGGGTTTATGACAATAGACCACTCTATGACACTGATCTTTACCAGTACTGCCAACTTCCAGAAGAACCTGCTCAGTACTCAGGCACCGTTCCTTGCCTGTACTTTCAGGTCCCAGAAGAGCATGCTCATTACTCAGACAGTGGTCCGATCCTATATTTTTAGATACCAAAAGAGCCTGCTAAATATTCAGGCACTGTTCCTTACCTGCACTTTCGGGTCCCAGAGGAGCCAGCTCAATACTCAGGCAATGTTCCTTAACTGTACTTTCGGCTCCCAGAAGAGCCTGCTCAATACTCAGACAGTGGTCCTTACCTGTACTTTCAAGTCCCAGAAGAGCCTGCTAAATATTCAGGCACTGTGGGCCTCATTACGACCCAGGCGGTAAGTTACCGCCTGGGTCGTACCCTTACCACCATGGTGGTGGATGGCCGATTTACCGCACCATTCCAAGGTGAGTGGGGCGGTAAATCCCCATTTCCCATTTTACCCTTCCCCATTCCCATTTTTGCCCCATAGGGCATAATGGGAGTGGGGTAGGCGCTAATTAGGCCACCGTAAATTACGGTGGCGTAATTAGCTCCCTGGTCCCTTAGCGCCATGGATTTTAACGCCTGCAAAAAGCAGGCGTTAAACTCACCATGGCGCTAAGGGACCTCAGAATCAGGCGTTAAGGGTCGGCGCCGTTTACGGCACCGTTAACCCCTTAACGCCTGACTCGTAATGAGGCCCTGTTCCTTACCTGTACTTTCAGGTCCCAGAAGAGCCTGCTCAATACTCAGACACAGTTCCTAGTCTGTACTTCCAAGTTCAAGATGTTTATTCAAAGTCACAGACACTGGTCACTGCAATTTCACTAAAACAACGCTAGTCCTAGCTTCCTAAATGTGCCTTGCAACTTGGATGCCAGCCCCTGATTAGCCACGTCAGTAACTGTCCGGGGCGTGCCCTAGAGTACTGTTTAACAGAGGGGCTGAGGGATCAAACTGAGGAAAGCACTGTTAGTTTTAGAGGCAGCTCAAATCAACCAGATTCAGAAATCCACTGGGAGGCTTGGTTCAAGAAAGCAGCCTCTGTTTCTGTTTCCTGTTACTGATCTCTCAGAGGTGCAGCTTGACACAGTGCAGGTCGAGGTCCTTTCCTCTGACTTTTCGGCCAGGTGCTGGGTGTAGGATAGCAGAGCAGAAACCGCCACTGAGTGTTTTGGATTGTTTGTAGCGAAATCGGAGAGGGAGCATTTAGGTCGCAGCACCAGCCATTAATCTGTGGCCATAATTGGAGCCACAGGAGACCTGTAGCAAAGAGCGGCCTCATAAATCTACAGCCGCCTACAGTCTCCAGCAGTCTCCTGTAGCCCATAGCCCACCTACTGCTCGCCACAGCCCGCAGCAGTGAGCAGTCTCCACCCTTTACCCCACCACACATAGGCTGAGCAGAGAGCAAGAAGCTCAATCTCAAGGAAATCCTGAGGTAAGCCTGTGATAAGCCCGTGGTAAGTGGTAGCAGCCTCAAGCAGTTTCAAGCTACCTGTGGATCCCGGGCTTATTGTTACCTTATACAAATTATACACTGTGCATACATTTTACATTGTACATATCGTATTGTATTGTATACATCACTGAGGCTTACAGTAAAAGCTGGCACTGGGTGAGCTGTGAGCCCAGAGAGTGTTAAATGCTCTCAAATAACAGTCTAACCCTGGCCGAAATCGCTGTTAAGTGTTCAAAGTGCTTGGTGTGGTTGCGGTTGGGAGAGTGTGCGATTCCCTCGGTGATTCCCTCGGTGTAACGCCAATAGAGTTCGCAATAGAGTTCGCTTTCAAGGGCCTTTTGGCTGCCCCCCTTGTGCATTTTCTCGGCACGTTTATTACACTTAGAAAGTTGCTCGGCTGCTTCATTATCTGTGATTATCATCCTATCATCGGGGAGGGTCAGCAAGGTCAGGAGGAGGAGGATAACTTGAGGAGAGTCAGATTATCGAGGAGGGTCAGCAAGAACTTCAAAGCATGGTTTTGCAAATATGTCCTGTGTTTTATATTATTGAAAATGTGAAAATGTAAGAAAACAACGCAGTGATATAACATTGGTGTCTGGGCAATGGGTCTGGCCGTCAGCAAGGACAAATGTGTACTGTGATTTGCTTATTGGGGCATGCAGCATGGCAGACCTGGTAGGTTTGCTTGGGAAAAAATATTCTTCTTGCGGTTACAGCCTGAAGTAGTGAACTAGATTACAACAAATATGCGCGACCAGCATTAGCAAGGACCTGAAAGCCTGCTTTTGTAAATTTGCTGTAAATCATCCAGCAGATTTTTAAATCTACTAAAGAGTAGGTAAAAGAAATTAGTGATATCTGGTTTCGGTCTGTGGACTCACTTCCCTGTTCGGTCCACGGACAGGCCTCCGATTGACCCAGACTGTGGTGTGATGTGCACAAGCATCAGAGGCGCCCACTGGATGGTGAAAAGCGTGAGGTGCATTAGATTTTTGGAAACACCTGTCATGTTGGATTCATGGAAAGCCAACATTGTCCGCGAACACCAAAGTGAAAACATATAAAACAACACAACATTGCATTTTTGAAACTAATGAAACTATCTCTGGGGAGGTGAGGGGTGATGGTCATGGGATCGAATATGGCCTTAAAAAGCCCAAAACATGTTTTTTTTCAACTATGATGTCCGCTAACAGTCCGGATGTCTGGGGCAGTGTTCGCAAACATCTGAGATGTTCAGGGACATCTACGCCTATTTCTGCATTTCAGGGATGGCGCAAGGAGAAATGTGTACTGTACTGATACTCTTAGACTTAAAGAACCAAATGGATGATGTCAGAGACACAGGCAAACCTGCACTCCTTCTGCTATTAGACCTGTCAGAAGCCTTTAATTTGGTCGATCACAACACTCTGTGTCACCATTTAGCTACTGAGGCCAACTTTTCCCCAAAGGCATGTGATTGGATCACCTCCTTTCTTCAGCAGAGAGTCATGAAAGCTTTCTCTGACTCTGCCTGTGCCACCCCTAGCCACATCAAATGTGGCGTTCCACAGGGATCGTGCATTGCACTTAGCCTCTACAACCTTTTTACAAGACCCTTGTACAGCATCCTTGACGCCATGCACATCTCATATACTAACTATGCGGATGACACGCAGGTGCTTATCCCACTCACAGGGGACTATGATGCAGATCTGAACACACTTACCACCATTTACTCCACCATCCAATCCTGGATGGCAGACAATTGGCTCTGCCTCAATAGTGAAAAAACTGAGCTCCTGCTCATAGGGTCACCCACCACCCTGGGCAACCTCGATAAGCAGTACTCATCCTTTTCCATTGATAACATTCCTAACAATGTGCCTAACAATGTCAAGACCCTACTAGTCTACCTCGACGCCGACTTGACTATGGATAGACAGGTCAATGCCATTGCCTCATCATCTGCGTACTACACTAAAGTGCTCAACGCAGCCAGACCTTTCCTATCGCGTCAGAACTGCCTTACCATTGCTAGGGCTATAATCGGCTTAAGGCTTCATTATTGCAGTGCTCTCCTCATAGGAACGTCTCAAAAAAACCTCAACAAACTTCAGCTGGTGCAAAATAACGCACTCAGGGCAGCCACAGGAACATCCAGAAGAGACCACATCCCTGAAGTGAGAAGACAGGTTCACTGGCTCCCGGTCAAAGAAAGAATTGTCTTTAAAACCCTTGCCATCACCCACAAATGCCTCCATGAGCTCGCACCTCCATACCTATCCCAGAGAATCACGAGGCATACTGCCACGAGGCCTCTCAGAGAAGGCTATTCCAACACGATTCTTACGCCAAAAATCCGTAAAGCCTGAGCAGGCGGCTCCAGCTTTCCTACACTTGCCGCCACTCACTGAAACGCACTCCCTTCTCACCTAAGACAGATCGAATCCCACCAAGTTTTCCGCAAAGCCATCAAAACTAAGCTCTTCAACTGAAAGCTAAAAACCTAGTACCATTCTTCTAAGGTAGTACTCTGTATGTCATGTAATTTGTAACTAACTAAGAAGCCTAAGGGCGCATGAACCTATATGTCAAACTTCTTACATATTCTTGTAACAGCGCCTCAATGCCTCCGGGCTGCAAGTTGTGCGATACAAATGCAAATAAATAAATAAATAAATAAATACATACATACATGTACTTATTGGGCATGCAGCCTAGGCCAAAGCGGTAGGTTTGAATGGGAAAAAATATTCTGCTTGCGGTTGCACCCTGAAGTAATGGACTACATTACAACAAACATGCGCGACGAGCATTAGCAAGGACCTGAAAGCATGTTTTTGGAAATATGTCTTCTGTTTTATTTTTCCAAAGTGTAAGAATGTAAGTAGAAAAAATAGTGATATACATTTGGTGTGTGGGTAGTGGGCCTAGCCCTCGACAAATGCAAATGTGTACTCTGATTTGCTTATTGGGGAATACATCATCATTAAAAGACCCGGATGTTAAAGGGACTTAACGATTAAAAGTAAAACCGAAAAACCCCAGAAATGTGCCACTTATGGTAAGTTAAGCACCCATAACTCACGCCATCAAAGTGCACTGCTAAGACAAACACTGAGTTTGTTTGTTTGTTTATATATTTATAGAGCGCACCACACCCAAGGATATCTGGGGGCATTATAAGGATATGCAGTTTCATAGTTACACAGACAAAATATACTTACAGAAAATATACATTACACAGATATGCAGTTTCTTATTTACACAGATAGTAATATACTTACAGAAGATATACAGTAGACAGTACAAGATAAAAATGCATACGTTTACAGATAAATGTTTTCAATGTTAATTATACTGAGGGGTGTATACAAGTGAGGCAGGTATAGTTGAAGTGAGTATTCGTGGTCAAAGTAAGATTTACTGAGCATAGTTCAGGTGGGGGAAGGCTAATAGTGGTTAGTAAGGTGTATCATTAGTGATAATCCAGTTTTTCATGTCTTTCCTGAAATTATAGAAGGATTGGTCCGATCTTAGTGTGTTGGGGTGTGAGTTCCAGAGTTGGGCGGCCAAGACTGGGAAACTATTGCCGCCTGCTTTTTGAGCTTGAATCTCGGTACTTGAAGACATCCTGCGTTAGATGATCTGGTGGGTCGGGCAGAGTGATTTTTGGAGAATGTATCAATCAAGTTGAATTATTTTCTTAATTGAGAGCTAGTTAATGTCACGTCTCATTGAGGAGATGTGTTGTCTACGAGGAAGGCTCAGGGCAGTTCTGAGAGCACTGTTCTGCAAGATCCGGAGTTTCTTGATGATGTGTTTATTGGCACCTAGGTACAGTGCATTACAATAGTCGATTTTGGATAATACTAGGGCTCTGGCCAGAGTGACACAACCTTTAGCAGAAAGAAAAGCTTTGCATGGCATGAATAAGCTTGCAAGTGTAGGCTGTTGCCGAGGCTGTTGTACTGACCTGTTTGCACATATTCAAGGAGGAGTCTAGGTAGAAACCCAATGTTTTTACCTCAGCAACTTTGTTATTGTTTCCATCGATGTTGAAAGAGCGGTACTGATCGGCCAGGTTGGTAATATTGCTTGGGGTGGCTAGGAGAAGCAGTTCAGTTTTCTCATCATTCAGGGAGAGGCCATGTGTGGCCATCCATGCCTGAATGATGAGATAAATTCTGTTTATAAGGACTAGTTCTTTGTCATAGTCTCCTGTTAGCGGTATGAGGATCTGGGTGTCATCTGCATAATTCGTGTAGGTGACACCCAGATGGTCCAAGTCATCAAACAATGGTTTTGGTAAATGCAATATACATAGTAGGCGATACACACGATCCCTAAGGGACTTAGCAAGATATGGGGATGGGGTCAGCTGCAGCTGACGCAGAAAAGGCTCTCATGGACCTGTTGTTTAAGAAGGAGTTGATCCAAGCTGTTGCTTCTGTTGGGAAGTGAGCCACTGTGGAGAGATGCTTGCACAGAACCTTGTGATCAACCAAATCAAAGGCGGCAGACAAATGCATTAGGAGTAGGAGGGCTGAACTTCCTTTATCTTTAAGCTCGTTGATCTGGATCTTTAGGTCAATCAGGGCTGCTTCTGTATCGTGTTGAGGCCTAAAGCCTGATTGACGGAGGCCGAGTAGCTCATTCGTCTCTAGATAGTTTTGTATGTTTTGCATCTGATTATAGGCTGCTTTATCTATAATCTTTAGCAGGAAGGGGACTGTTGGGGCCAGTACATTAAAGATGACATCATAAATGTCATTGATGGCATCACTGATAGCATCAAATATCTGGGCGACTTGTTTCTGTTCACTGACATGTCTAGGCTAGTTTTTATTTTTATTGACAATAAGAATTAAAAAAAACTGTAAAGGGCTCTATATATATATATATATATATATATATATATATATATATATATATATATACATTCCCCATTTTATATCTTCTTAAAGTACTTTCCATAGAATTTGATTTGACCTCAAAGAGCACATACATGGGGCAGTAAGCAGGCCTCAAACACACATTTCATTTGTGCACATAATAATCAAGTCTAATGCTGTTGTCATTCTTTGGTGCTGTTGTTTCTTTCTTCCCTACTTTAGTTTCCCTGTATGTGGCTCTAATTTGTGTGCATTCTGGGTTGTTATATGTATTTTTTGTACTAACGCAAGTATGTCGTAAGTTTGAAATTGTTAGCTATTTATTCCATGCAAAACTTTGATAATGTAGCATTTATTATTTTACTATCGGAAATTACCAGATTAAAAATAATGTACTTTATTTGGTACATGCTGCAGCCATTGCCCATGTGTATCTATGATTAGGTTCCTATATTAACAACAACACTCGAATATAATGTTTTCTTTACATTAGAACATTTTTTAATACATTTATAATAGATCTCCTGATCACCCCTGACATCTTGTTACCAACATTATAAACACTACCCCTTGTAGGGACTGTTCATGAAAATTGTTTTAATATGTGATGTTATCAGTGATGTCATCAATGACATTTGTGATGTCATCTTTCATGTCATGGGTGTTAGACTTAGCAGTGCACAGTGGTGGCGTGAGTTATGCTTTCTTAGCTTACCCTAACTCGCGAAAATCTGGGGGTTTTCGGTTTTACCTGTAACCATAACATCCCTTTAACAACGTTATTTCATTGAATTTCATAGCTTTTTATTAGTGCAACTTAATCATAATGGTCCTTTAACAACATTTTTTCAGTGAATTTCATGGGTTTTTACCAGTGCACCCTAATTTGCTACAACTTACTAATATCATACTTACCCAAATATAGCAACATTTTCCTCCAATTTATAAAGTTTCACCTTAAAACTCTGCCATTCCAGCAACTAGTTGGTGGTAGATCTCTTTCTTTGGCTGGTGCCTCCCCCTGGAATAGCCTCCCTACCTCCCTTAAACTTGAGAACCATCTCCGGTTCCGTAAGCACCTCAAAACCTTTCTCTTTGCTTCTGCTTTTCCTCCTCCTCTCCTCTGCTGACCTCCTGGCTGTAACCAGAACTACACCGGCTACCTGGACACCCTCTGATCTTGAGCCCAGGTCCCTCCCCCACCAGCGCCACACACCTGCACTGCCGCCTGGCAACCCCCACACTTGGGGACTGTCTCTGTATCCCTACAGTCCTCCCTACCAGCTCTTGACACTTGATTTCTGCACTTATTGTTATCTATTCCCATGTACTGCACTGTCCCCACCCCTTTCCATGCACTTGCGTGATCTGACACCTGGCCTAGTAGGATTGTTGTCTGTCCTCCCTTTGTTCCCCTCACTTGTCTCGTCACGCCTTGAAACATGTGTGTATAGGCGCGTTATAAATGCCATATCATATCATATCAAAGTAAAATGCACTACTCCTACAGGATCACCTCCATGCACCGCTACAAAAAATCCAACCACTGCAATGCTCTCAGAAGGCTGTTCCTTTCTTAGGAAGTACTAGGCTGTCTTCCTCTACCTCATCTTCCTCAACCAATATTGTAAACACACAGCCTACTTCTGTGGGACACAAAATCCCACCAGCTACCTTGCTAACCATAAAAGAGGATGTTGGTCCATATCTTTCAAAGACAACAGTAGTTTGTATATACTGCAACGCACCACTCTGCAGGGGGGAGCAATTTCGAAGTGCTTTCGAAGCTGTAATCAAGAAACACTGCCCTCCACCTTAGATCTAACACAGGCACAACATATTCCCCTATCCACCCACCCCTCCCTATGTGTGGTTGGTGCCCCTTCCCTCAGTTTCCTCCCCACCTTACTTTATATGCTCTCCTGCAAAAAAAAAGAAAAGAAAAAACATGAAAAACGGTTCCTTTAGACACCACCTTTCACTGTAAAAAAACAGAACTGAAAACCTAAGCTAAAAGACTCCATCTACTTTACATTTGTCAGTATTTATTAGATTCAATAAGATTCTCCAACATTCCCATTTGCATTTTCTACTATGCTAATGGAAATAATGAACAATTGAATACTAGAGAAAAAGAAAAAAGCACAGAAACAAATTTCTGTCTGAAATTCTTCTGGCTAGTATACAATAAACTAGTATACAATACACAGGCCATGACTCGGACAATCTGGCCACTGCCCATGGCCACCGGCTATACCTCAGTCACCAAAGGTATATCACTATTTTTGTACCTGCGTTATGACACTTTCTAAAATATAAAACACAGACACATTTGAAAAACCATGCCTTCAAGTCCTTGCTAATGCTCCTTGCACACATTTCCTGAAAATCCATCCATGTTTTATTTTTTGGAAGTGTCAAAATGTACATACATAAAATAGCCTTATAAGTTTGCTCCCAGTTGACAAAATCCATTCAGACTTTGCAGAAAAATGTAAGGTTCGGTCTATAATCTTTTCATTCGTCAAACGGCAACAAAGATATAACCCATCTAATAATGTTGAAACCCCCCTCAAATTTTCCCCCTCTTCACAAAATCCCAGCAAACTTTGCAACAATATTCAAATCCATGTCTTTAATCTTTCTGCAGATTTTTGTGCAGATGCGCGAAACAGCACTAAATTTATAAGCCTTTCAAATATTTTGGGACCCCCTTGTTCCCTTTTGGCAAAACAGCACCACACTAGAACCAGTCAAGGTCATGTCTAGAATAATATCACACAATTTCATGCAGTTTCACTGAGTGGAACCAAAGTTTTACAGCATCCAAAAACTGCTTTTCATCAACCCTTTAATGCAGAAATATGAATGGATGTCCCCAGACTGTTTGCAGACTTTGAAGGTGGAACACCACCCATTTTTATGCTTTTTATGGCGATATCCCATCCCATCCTCATCACCCCTCCCCTGCAATGTTGTGTTTGTTAATATGTTTTTACTGTGATGTTCATGGACAAGGTGGGGTGTCCGCAAATCCAACATGGTGGGTGTTTCCCAAAAATATGACGCACCTCATGTTTTTCACCATCCAATCAGCGGGCGCGTCTGAATTCCGCTGACCTCATGTCGCCCCTCTGGGCCAAACGGATGCCCGTCCATGGACCAAACAGGGAGCTGAGTCCACGGGCCGAACCCAGATATCACTAATTTGTTTTACCCACTTTTTGGCTGTTTAAAAAAAAACGACTGGACGGGTTTACACCAAATTTACAAAAGCAGGCTTTCAGGACCAAGCCGCCGCTGCTGCTGTAAATCTTGTGAAAATCCATGTAGCGTTTAGGGCTGTAGGCATGAGCAAAGAAATGTTTTCCATTGCATCTATGGTAAAAAACACACATTTTGGGACCCCCTCCTATGACATTGCTCACCTGGAAAAAACCTCACCAAACTTCACAGAATCACTCTGACAGGGCCTTATACTTTTTTTTGCAAAGATACGTGAGGATTCGTCCAGGGGGACGAAGTTATAAGCAGCCCAAAAGGTGCTCTTCCAACTTGGTTAAACAACAGCAACAGGATGGCTTCTCTTTGGCTTCAGCAGTTCTTGGTTATGCAGAATTCAGTCAGGGCTCCCTTCTTGAAGAGGTGGTGAGATGGTACAAAATCACTCATTGCTCTGGGGTTTTTAAGCACCCTGTCATGTATTTCTTGTCTTTTGCTTCTTATACTCAATGCGGCTGGAGATCCCTCCCTCAGACTGCCAGAGCTTTCACCAGGGAATGGATGGTCTGACCTTTGCTGTGATATCTCCTTGGCCACCTCTCTGTCCCAGTGTCCTAGGTCTATTCCCTCAAACCCCAACCTGGTATTCCTCCTTGACAATTTGCAATGTTCTTGCTCCAAAGGGCATCAACCTCTGTCTTCCGCTCTCATCCTCATCACTCTCTTGTCTCTTCCCCTGTATATCTTCCTTAATATCCTCTCTGTATGTCTCTTATGGTTCCTCCAACCTCTTCCTAAGTACTCCTTTCCACTTCCCATCTGACACTCTGCTCACCCTCCTCTTTTATGTTCTCTCCATCTTCCTCCTCCCAACTCCTTTCAACTTCCTCTCCAATGTAATCAGCATCTCCCTCCTCACAACTCCTTTCAACCTCCTCTCTATTAAACTCTCCACCTCACGCCTCAAAACTCCTTCAAATCTTCTCTCTGTTATCTATACCTTCTGCCTCACAACTCCTTCCAACTTCCTTCCTGCTTTTCTCTCCTCTGCCATACTCAAAACTCCTTCCAACCTCCTTTCTGCTGTTCTGTCCGCCTGCACCCTCACAAATACCTACAACCTCCCCCCTGATGCTTCTATCAAGCCATCCTCCCAATACTCTCTCAAGCCATCCTTCTAATAATCTCTCTTCCTTCCTCTCCTCGCTTCTTTCACCTCCCCTCTACTCTCCTCGCCCCCACCCCCCCCCCCCAACCTCTGTGCCTCTCTTACCATCTCTATTGCCCATACCAATGCCAAAGTGTTTGTGGCTCTTAATGCCCTCAACCCCTTATCTTCGGGCTGTACTTACTGGGAGTGCACACAACTGTGGTCAGTGATTGTTTCAGCGTTGGAAGTGCCTCACTAGGTTTGGTGGCTTGTGTCCCTTCCAGGTGGTAATGTAGTCTTGCGGGGGGATGGGATGACACAGTCAAGCTGCCATAACTCTTGTCTGTCATCTTGGATTGGACATGCGCAGTTTGACCGCAGCCAGGCACAGTGTTCCATCCCCAGGAGGATCACAAAGTGTAGCATTAACAAACTGGGCATCATAGCACTAATGGAAATTATACAATGAAGCATCCCTTAAATGAACAACCATAGCATGGGCATGCTTCCAGTGACAGTTCTCTGCCACAGAGGTGGGGCATGGTTAGGTGGTCCAGGGAACATCCCAATTAACACAGCTGCATCCAGCAGCATGCTGCGGGTGGTGGCACCCAACCCCACAGGCAGTAAACTTCGTCAGAGAATAAGATGTGACAGCCCAGCAAAGCACACAATCTTTTATATTACAATGGATTGAAGCTAGAGTTTTCCAAGTGGAAAGGGACGGTTTCACTTTAAATATTGCATAGGTTACTCTTTCTTTGCATGCTTTCTCTGAGCACTGTTGCAAAAGGGGCCCTGTGCAACCAGCAGAAATAGAATTTAATCTAACACTGAAGTAATGCAATGACAGCAGGAGCTTCTGGAACAGTGAGCATGACACACACCATACGAGAAGAATATTGGTTTAAAAAGATGTTGCCTGCGAGAACAAAACACATGCCTCTTGAAAAACAGATCTACATAGTTGTTATTATTGGGAATTTGCCACAAAACTGAATAAACATATCAGCACTGCCTACCCTTTGTGTGCCACTGGATATCTGTATTTATTTATTGAGGATACAGAGTGTTTTTCCCAGAAAGACGTAGAAAAGAAACAGAAGTAACCAAGTTCATACCAGGTGGAAGAGGCTGTCTGACTCTGACCAGTGGATGGTGGACAATATGTTAGAGAAAAAGGGGAGAGACCAGGCACATGACAGACAGTAGTCTGAGGGACTGAAAGTATACATGTTAGTATGTACAATGGAGTTAGTTGCAGGGACGTTAGGGAGGAGAAATATGGGAGCAAGTAGAGGGTGCTCCTTCTTAGTTAGTTCAGGAGGGGAGCTTTAGAGCAAATTTCAAAGAGTTGATAGTAAGAGCGTTCTTAACGAGGGGAGGAACGGAGTTCCACTGGTCTGGGGGCAAGGCAGGAGAAGATGCGGAAGTGAGAGGAAGCGCTCGGTGGTCAGGGAATGGAAGGATTAGGCAGTGTACTAGAGTAATGGATGAGGGGTGGTAGTGGAAAATAGTGTTAGATAGGCACAAGGACAAGACCTTAAAAGGGTTAAATGCAAGCGGTAGGAGTTTAAAGAGATACCTCTTTTTCATGGAAAGGAAGCAGATATGGAGATCATGTTTGGAGGTGGGAGAAGAGCAAGATTGTTGAGGTTGTGGGTTGTAATGTTGGGTACTTTGTCAGTTGTGGAGAAGGCATAGAGGGGAGGCCAAGGAGAATATTTCAGGAGACTGAGTACCAAGAGCAATATTACAGTTTTGGTAGAGTTAGAAGTGAAGAGGATTGCAGATTCTCCTGATACTGAGCAGGTTACTTCAAACCTCACCCCATACATAAGTGATACAATGGTTTAGGTAAAGGTCACATCTAAATAGAACCCCAAGGTTATGAGCCATGGGGGAGGGGAAGAGTATGTTAGAAGGACTATTAAATGGGTGAAAGAGGGAGGCATTCTTATAGACTAGGAGACGAGTGGGGACGTAGTCCTGGCACCACCTACAAGGTGGCCTTGCTTGTTTATTTTGAGGAGTCGGATGGAGGGTTGATCTGGGGGTTGAGGGCAAGGATTGGAAGAGATGAATGTTAGGGTAGGTGGAGGAGTCTGGCTGCTTAGTTTATGGCTTCCAGGGGGGTGAGAAGCTTTTGGGTAGCCCAATGAGTAGAACATTTCCATAGTCCAGCTTAGAGAGACCCAGTGCTTGGACTCCGGTACGGAAGTCATCAGGAGGAAGGGTATGTCTGATTCTGCATAGTAGGTGTATTTGTAGATTGCATGTTTTGGTGACAGCGGCTATGTGGTGTGTGAAGGAAAGGTGGGGGCCAAAGGTGAAGCCAAAGATCTTGACAGGTTATTCCACCGTATCTACCAGCCCAGGGGGGCTCCACTGAACCTGTGCGCTGCAGCAGCAGTGCACACACAGCTGTGCTCAGCAAATCGCACAACAAGGTAAGCCCCACTGGCTACTCAGTCCTCGCCGCACCTCGGGTGCATTTTGATCTAGAAGCCTTGTTATAGGCCACACACTGTTTAAGTGCCGTTCTACCTTTGATTTGTGGTTAAATTGCTACATTGTGCCGCGTTGCATCCATGGCAACCCTCTCATAACACATTTGTTATACTGCTCTAAGATGGCCGCTACCGCATAATCCTCGTCGGCCTGGCATTGTACATCTGATAGGAATCATCACCACCAGCTGATTTGGTGCCTACCCCATTTCAGCCAACCAGGAGTGCCGGCAGGCGAAAGCTGGCCCTCCATCAAAGGCCCACATTTAAGGCTCCTGACTGGGCCTAACCGAGATGGCAGAGCAAGGAGCGCCCCCCGCCGTGCTCTCTGCACCCTCACGGTATGACTACAGCTCTCTATTGATCTGCCTTCTTACGTCCTGTTGACCATCATCCGCGCGGCCTTCTGTTATCCTCCAACAACAGACCATGAATGTGTCACCCCTTTGTGGGAGGCGAAACAACCAACTCACTCTACCGAATGCCTTTTCACTAAATCGACACTAGCATGATTACCCCTGCTACCCTCTCGCTCTTTTTACATCGCAGGCTGCATACTGTGCTCTATCCAGCTGTCCTCATGCCGCACTACATTCCATGATCCATCGATGTGGCATACCCGCCCTGAAACTATCATCAATATACTGATTTTGTACTTTGTTCTGCATATACACTCCCTCTACAGCATTGTAACCTTCTTTCTTTCAAACAGTTCCTACTCTTGTTACTGCCAGCCTATCTGCACTAAGTAACTTGTTCAATTCATTTAACTTATTACTGTAATGCTCTGTATTTGAACCCAATCCTTTGTTTTTACACTGTGCCCCCACCACTCTCAAAAGTACTGAAAGCATTACCTTGTGTTCCCAGCCACTACTCCTACATTGGACGCCCAACTGAGACACCTGCCCTCCCTACCCTCCCTTTTTACTCACTATTTACATAGATATTCGAAGTGTACTGGATGCCCAGCCACTTTATTTGCACTATATGCCAAGCCATCTAAAACTTTACTGTATATTATTACCCGGCAAGAGTCAAGCAGAATGTAAAACACATTCTGATTGGATCTTGCCGGGTCGTCACCTAGGCGAGAATCCCTCGGCCGGCATTTCCCTGCTTTGTCCACGGTGGGGGGCGTGGCAGCCCCTCAGCAATTGAGGCGGCTCGAAGCAGGGCCATCCCTGCTCCGAGCCTCCACATGGCTGGAGGCTGCCATCGCCCCCCTGCAGGGACTCAGGTACTTTTCTTTTTTTTCCTGTCTTCCTCCTCCCCCCACCCTCCCAAATCCACTTACCTTCTTATCTTTATTTTTTTCAGGAGTGGACGCGCTGGGAACAGAAATTTTCCCAGCGCATCCGCTCCCGATAGCCACCATGGAAAGGGAAAACTGACTCCGTTTCCCTTCCCCGACGGCCATTTTCTCTGTCATTTTATTTTTCTGTTCCCGAAACGCTGCAGCATTTCGGGAGAGAAAAAATGCTTTTTGTACCCCGTCTTGCAGGTCTTGCGGGCCGGGGTACTAATAGCAATATGCCCCTCGCGGCAGGGGCATATTGCTATTCGCTCGGGCCTATAACTATGGGCTCTGGGGCATTACCTGACTCAGTAATGACCCCGCCGCTCGGGACTTATTGCTTAATTACTCCACTGTCATCGCTATGTGTATTTAGCTATTCTGATCTGCCTCATGTATAAGTTATTGACTCTGCAGGGAATGCCTAGCCATTTTGACCCATATCGTTTGCCTAGCCTAGCCATTTGATCCATGCTTTGTGCCTAGCCCAGCCATTTGACCCGTTGTGTGCCTAGCCTAGCCACTTGATCCACGTTGTGTACCTAGCCCAGCCATTTGATCCATGTTGTGTGCCCAGCCTAGCCAGTTGATCCATGTTGTGTACCTAGCCATTTGGTCCATGTTGTGTGCCTAGCCTAGCCATTTGATCCATGTTGTGTGCCTAGCCCAGCCATTTGACCCGTGTTGTGGGCCTAGTCTAGCCACTTGATTCATGTTGTGTACCTAGCCCAGCCGTTTGATCCATATTGAGTGCCTAGCCCTGCCATTTGATCCATGTTGTGTGCCTAGCCTAGCCATTTGGTCCATGTTGTGTGCCTAGCCCAGCCATTTGACCTGTGCTGTGTGCCTAACCTAGCCATTTGATCTGTGTTGTGTGCCCAGCTAATCAATTGTACACTGCAATATCAGATATTACCTGTTCTAGGAAGCACCCACCCTCTACCCTGCACAGCAGGCATGTTCGCTCGCGTAGGCAATGGCCTCACCCATCGTGTGTGTCCACGTCACCACCCATCTCCTGCCCCACCCCGTTCTTACTGACTCTACCTCCCTTCCCAGCCATCTCGACCCAACCCTCACTCACACCGCCGGCCCTCACACTAACCTCCACGACCACCAGCACCCCTGACCGCATAAGCCTCACCATTCCTTGTTTAGACCAAATCAGACGCTTAGGCCTTAGCTCTAGAATTGCAAGACACTCGCCCCCCACCCTACCTATTTTAGGGTCAACTAGACAAGAGACACTATCAGCACGAACACAAAGAAAGCTCAACTACCGCCCTTCCAATACTACCAATCTGTCCACAGGATCACATGCACCCACGTCCAGTCATACGACTCAACAATAACAGTTTCCACTACCTACTGCAATGCATGCAGTACTACTTGCTGCACCGCATAGTGTCCTGCCTGAATTACATGCCCCTATGACCAATGGCACAATTGATCTGCCCACTCAAGTGCATGTAGCACTGCCTACTACATCACATGCCGTACTTCCTGAAACCTCAACCATACTAGATATACCAAATACTAAGCATGTTGTATCACCTGACAACCAAAGCATGCCCACAACTATCAACATCCCGGATCGCCACAATCAACCCAGAACCTCACACCACCACCTCAAGCAAAATACCACCCCAACTGCCCAATTGTGCCCTCATCAATGCCCGGTCACTACCGGCCCACACCCTTGACATTCAAGATCTTATCACCACCAACAATCTCAACCTCCTGGCAATTAGTGAAACCTGGCTCCACGAAGCTTCTGGGCCGGCATTATCACTTGCCATCCCTCCTGGCTACACCTTCTTTAGGCAAGATTGCCCTCTCTGCAAAAGTGCTGGAGTCGCCCTCATAGCAAAAGATTCGATCCCTATCAGAAAGGTGGAAAAGACAACTGAAAACAGTGACCACCTACTCCACAAACTCAACCCCTCCCCTAGATGCACCATCACCCTCCACATCGTCTATCGCCCACCAGGACCCGTAACAGACTTTCAAGCCGCCCTTACCCACCTCCTCGCTGACAACCTAAAGAAATCCACTCAGGCCCTCCTCCTAGGTGTCCTCAACCTCGGCTTAAACGACAAGAAATATCCCTCAGCAAACTCTCTAAACAGAGCACTGGGAACCTTAGAGTTTCAACAAGTTATCTCAGACACCACCCATATCAAGGGCCGCACCCTTGACTGGATAGCCCAACACAACTGTCAAGTCACAATCAGGGCTAACAAACCCCTGCCCTGGACTGACCACAATGCCATCCTCTTTGATATCACCATGGCTAAGCCAGTCCACTGACCTAGGATACCCCTCTCGCTAGCTCTTACTAGAAGCACCCGTCAATTGACCAAGGAGAGACTCACACCTCAGCTCTCAGTTCCTTCCATAAGACCATCCTTCTCGAAAGACCCTCAATCTCTAATTCAAACATTTAACACCATCATTACCCAAGCTATAGACACCATTGCCCCACTCACTCTCAGGAAAGCCAAACGCACCAACCACTCCAATGCTTGCTTCAAGCCCGATCTCTTCGCACTTCGCTCTGAAAAAAAGGGAAGCACTGTCTACATGGAAAGCTAGCCCTTGCGACTCCACTAAAATTGAATTCAACAAAAATGCAAAAGAATACAAAATAGCCATCATCAAAGCCAAAGCCACCTCATTCAACACCAGGATAGACTCAGCGAGATCCAACACCAAGGAGATCTTCTCCATATTCAGGGAGTTGGAGACACCTCCCTCCTCCACCCCCAACTCATCGCTAAAGATGAAGCCTGGTGCAACAGCATCCAAGATGCCATGCTCAGCAAACTTGACATGCTACACAGCAAAATCCAAGCTAACCACCAAGCGCCCCACATCCCTACTGAGACTTCGGACAACTCACCCCTATACTCCTTTAGAGAAGTCACCGAACAGGAAGTCATAGCACTCATGAATTCCATCAAACCATCAAATTGCAAAGGTGACATCTGCCCAGCCTCTCTCATTAAAGAATGCACCTCCAGCTGTGCACCCTTCCTCACTGCCTTAATTAACGCCTTCTTTTCAACTGACTTTGTCCCAGCCTGCCTCAGGGAAGCCTGGGTCTGCCCCCTCTTAAGAAAAACCTTGCTAGACCCAACTGCACCAAGCAACTGCAGGCCCATCACCACGGTCCCCTTTCTCCTAAAGATAATAGACAAAGCAGCCTGCCTGCAAGTCCAGCAGTTCCTTGAAGCTAACAACCTTCTCGGTCTCCGGCAGTCTGGCTTTCGCAAAGGTCACGGAACCGAAACAGCCCTATTAGACCTCAAGAACCAAATGGACAACAATAGAGACTATGGCAAACCAGCCCTACTACTCCTCCATGACCTCTCGGCGGCCTTTGATCTCGTCAACCACAAAACCCTGTGCCAACACCTCTCACCTTTCTCACACTTCTCGCCCAATGCTACAGCATGGATCACCTCATTCCTCCAAGGCAAAGCTATGAGAGTCTTCTCAGACATAGCCTCCGCACACCCCAGCACCATCCAATGAGGAGTCCCCCAGAGCTCATGCATATCACCAACCTTATACAACATTTTCACTAGGCCTCTGTTCTGCATCCTCAACTCACTAGCCATCACTTATACAAACTACACAAACGATACACAGATCCTCATAGCACTCTCAGGTGACTATGAGGCAGACTATAAAACCCTTAACGCCGTCTGCTCCACTATCCAAACTTGGATGGCCCATAACTGGCTCTGTCGAAATGGAGACAAAACTGAACTACTTCTAGTTGGGTCTCTTGAAAGGCTAAAGAAACTTGACACCCAATACAATGCCTTTACCATCGACAACATAATAATCCCAGTTTCCCAGTCTGTTAAAACCTTGGAAGTCTACTTAAGGTTCTAACCTCTCTATGACAAGGCAAGTAAATTTCATCGTCTCGTCAGTGGCCTACCACTCCAAACTCCTCACTGCAGCGAGACCCTTCCTTACAAAGGAAAACTGCCAGTCTATAGCCAAAGCTATAATTGGGACATGACTCGATTACTGCAATGCCCTCTTGGTTGGGACCTCCACAGAGAATATTGATAATCTACAAACTGTCCAAAATAATGCACTCCGGGCTGCCATTGGTATCCCTAGAAGGGAGCACATCTCAGCTGCCAGGAAACAAGCCCACTGGCTACCCTTCAAGGAACCCGTCCTATTGAAAACATTGTCACTTACCCACAAATGCATCCACCAAGCAGCGCCTCAATACCTTTCTCAGAGATTCACTAGACCACTCACAGAAAGACCCACCAGAACCCCATACACCAACCTTCTCTCAGTGCCTAAGGTCACTAGAGTGTGGGCAGGAGGCTTCAGCTTCCGATTCATCATCGCAACCCAATGGAATGCCCTGTCACCTAACCTAAGAGGTATCTCATCCCACTTAGCCTTCTGCAAGGAAATTAAAATATGACTTTTCACTTGAATTCTACAAATTCCTACCCTTTAGGGTCCTTAGGCACTGAACTGGCCGGCAGGTTTCACTGCTTTTCGTCCTAGCAACTGTGCCATTTGAATATTATGCCACCCATGTACACGTAACCTGCTCCAACATTGCTACGCCTCCTGTAACCAGTAAGCAACGCCGTAACCTGTAAATAAGTCACTCCCTTGTAACAGCGCCTCGATGCCCTTGGGCTGCCAGTGCGCTTCATAAATAAAAAAATAAAATAAGGCGTGGAGAGGGATATGTGTGGGTTGTCCATGGCGAGTTCTTAGATACAGGGAGTGAGATCAGGTTTATGCGTTTGGTGGCATTTCAGGAGATATGCTGTTTTGGAAGGGTTGAATTTGAGGAAGTGGTGGCCATCCAGTTGGTGATTGTGAATAGACAGGTTTTGAGGGTGTGGAGTTGTGAAGGGATGAAGTTTGGAAATATATTTGTGTGTCATCTGCGAATTGGTGGAAATGGATGTTGTGTTTGCTAAGCGTCAATCCAATGTTTTCAAAATATGGGTTTAAGAAGAGTGGAGATACAGAGGAGCCTTGCAGGACCCCTTATTTGACAGGGTTGGGGTCCAATCGATAAGGGGGCATGGATACAGAGTATGGAATGTCAGTGAGGAAGGAGTTGAACCAGTCAAGTACGATGTCAGAGAGATTCATCCTGTGGGCTAGGATGTCTAGTAGAATGGTGTGGTTGATGGTGTCAAAGGCTGCAGAGAGGTCGAGGAGTATGAGGAGTGCTGTGTGTCCTTTTTCTATGATGCTGTAGAGGTCATCGAGGATGTGAAAAATAGCAGTCTCAGTGCTGTGTCCGGATTGAAAGCAAGATTGTAAGGGGTGGAGTAGGTTGGGTGTGGTTAAGTGTTGTTGCAGTTGGGTAGTGACAAAGCCTTCCATGATTCTGGTGATTTATGGTAGGACAGAGTTGATTTTTTCAGGAGGGTTGAGATTTGTCGAGTTTTGAGTGCAGTGGGGATAGTAACATGTCTAGGAATAAATGTCTGCTGATGTGATACTGGTGGGGTGTTAATTCAGCGAGAGGGAGATTCCAGGTGCCAGCATTACTGCAGGTTCAAGTGCGAACACAATATTTGACAAGGCCCAATCCGTGGACAGCATCAAACTGTAAATGGAAACAGAAAAGTTCTATACTAGCTGGGCCATGTAAACAGCTAAAGATAGTTGCTATATGAGTGTTGAGACATGACATACTTACCTTGAAAAGAAGAAGACCTTCGAAGGAAATGTCTCCACAAAAGCCAAGGACGTTTCAAAAGAACAAGGTCCTGTTAATTACAGAAGGTAAGTTAATGTACAATTCTGTATGTTTTTATTCTTGACTCTTCCCTACTAAAAGCCAGTTCACATTCTCTGGACCTTGGAGCAGATTCATATGGGGGTGCAGTGCAGTATGCACGCGTTCTTTTCCCAGGGAATGGTTGAACCAAGGAACAAAGCAAAAATACATGGCCATTCAATTCTCTGTACTTAGACTTGCATTCCTACCCTTTGTTTTTTTCTTATCCACCAAGGAGCCTACTTTGCAAGTCACCCAAATGTTTGCCTGTGTTTCCTGCTTTGGTCTCATTTCCACTTTCTCAATGAGCCCAATGCTGCAGGTAAATACTCCACTTTTCAGTGGTAATTACGCCAAAATGTGTAATTTGGCGATGCAGGAAAAATGGAGGTGATTCCCTTACTGCCGAAATAAGTAGCATTGACGGAATTAGCTCCACTTTTTTCCTGCACTGCCAAACTCGGAATGTATTTATTTGTATTTATTAAATTTATAGAGCGTGATGAGGCCCATGGTACTATGGAACAGACCTGGATAGAGCACTTTCCCTGTACATCCTCCATACATATAATAAATCTGTGTAAGGCTGTACTATACTCTGCTCACAGAGTCACACTTCTATAGTGTCTCCTCACCTCCGTTGCCCTCCCCCCATTAAACCACTATACAGAGAAAGGCTATACAACTACTGTTTAAGTATTGCCTTTTCACAGTGGCAGAGAAAGGGCCCTGTTTATCACAATGAGTTCAGGAATAGCTAGATGCTTGTCGATCCGATGTGAGGAGGGCTAACATGTTTCCCATCTGCGCAAGTCAAAAGGAGCAGTATGCGCCATAAGCAAGTGTTGAAATGTGGTAGCATGGGCAGAACAAAGGTGCAGATATGTAAAAGCCCAAAAGCTGCATCAGTGTGTATAAGGATGCTGCTTAGTTATCAGACAGGAAAGGAATCCGCAATTGCTTGGGGTATTGCCACAGCCAGCATGCTGTTTCAAAATAATACAATATCAGTGAACAACTGGGAAAGATGAGACAGAAGAGTATATTTGCACTATGTTATCGCATACAACGTTTAGTGTTTTAACTTCTACGCCAGTACCCATTAAATATATTTGCGAAATCAATAATAATAAACCCAGATAATTGAATACAGTCATAGATATTATTTAATTTCCATTTATCAAGTGGACATCGCCGAAACGTGTTTCGACCTTGAACACACTGGTCTTCATCAGGGCTTTAACCAGCACAAAATAATATAATCAACATTTAACATCAAACCAAATTCATTTCAGATTATATGCAGGCCAGTGGCAAGCCAGTGATGTGTCACAACATGGGGGAGCAAAGAAACAATAAATACATAGCACATGAGAAAAGAGAAATAACAAATGCATTTCAAGTGTTAGTCTACAACTCTTCAATTTCTTACATTCCATATACAAGCCTTAAAATTTAATCATATCCTTTTTCAGATTGGCTTTAAACTATCTTAACCTAAAACTATTTCTGTGTCCACCACCAACCCTCTGTGTAAATTCAATTAATTTGGAACATGTTCTTGCTGCATTCCACCTGATATCGTGATTCTACCATCATCCATGTATGTTTCAATTTGATTATTAATGTTTAGTCAATAATTTCCATTGGGACATCTTTCATAGTGGCTTTCCAATTTGTTCTAAAGCTGTTTATTCCTTAGTCTTCCTAATTCTTCTTGTATCAACTTCCCAACCTATCAAAAATTAAATATATTTCAAACTGTATAGTAGTGCTTGTTAATTCCTTTCGTTAAACCAAAATTCTCAACAACAACAAAAATATATTTATATTTTCTTAAAGGTCATTTTCCTTACCTAATATTTCCAAATTAAACACTGTGGTGTAAGATCAATAATCTTCACAGTTGTTCCAATTCATACAACATACAAATCTCGAGATCACACTTAATGTCACCTTTCTTGATCCTGTTATATTGTCAACAATGGAATTCTTCCATCCCTTACCTAATCACTCAGCGCCTTTGTTTCAAAAAACGATTTCTCAATTTTCCGAATAATCACAAAATATACTTCTTTCTCACCAATCCTGAAAGGCAATTTCTAAGGTCAATCCATTATTTAGTTAGCCGCAATCAGTTCTACCTTATAGCATTCACAAAAAAAAGCTACGGTCTAGGATCTTCCCTTAACAGAACCCTATTGCTATTAACACCCTAGCCATAGGGTTCTCAACAAGCCTCCAAAGTTTCAACACAAACTTATTACTAATATCATCTAAGCAACGATAATCTTATCCAAATTTAAGAGGCATACCTCTCCCAAAACTCTTAACTTTAATGTTGCTACATTTTAGTTTCTACGGCGTTATGTGCGCCGCAAGGGCATATTTTGAAATCGGCCTCATTTTAAAGGCTCCAAAACGGCGTGTAATCACATGGACACGCCGCTAATTACCATATGATAACACTCTCATGAACAAGACTCTTCAATCTAACAATCCTGCTAATAAATTCAATAAATTCAAAGATACACCAATGCGCTTCATGCCTTTATTTCAAAACTCAGCACCGCTATTTATCCCACTATTGTCTCCACGTTATTCTATAGATTTTCTAAGTTCATTGGGAACTTTTTATATTACGGGCAATCTCGCCAAATGGCAAACTCTTATCGCATACACCTTCAAGAAGACTGAGGGTGGATTGACAACAATGGGCCCGATTCATGGAACTTTTAGCGCAGTGCAAAGTGAGTTTGCACTGCCAACAAACACCCTGATTCACAGAGCAGTGCACAGTGCATTTCTGCAGTACAAAGTGACTTTGCACTGGTGCAAAAGTGGTGCAAAGTCACTTTGCACTGTAAAAATACAAATGTCACCGCTCTGTGAATCAGGGTGTTTGCTGGCAGTGCAAAGTGACTTTGCACTGAGCTAAAGGTTCCATGAATCGGGCCCAATATGTTCAAAGAAGACCAGTGAATACTTGAATACAACAGTAGCAGGGACAACACTGGGCACTGCAGCACTTTGGGTGACTGAAGACCATATACAAGTGGCAAACCACAACACAAAATACTTTGTGAGAAACTGGCAGGCATGTGAAACAATGTCCAGAATCTTGCTATAAAGTGGCCCTGCAGTCACAGCATGAGCACCTCCATCACATTATGTATGTGCTAGAGGCGTACATGGCTGCATTATCCTGGCATGTCTCACGCAAGGCCACAGTATGCCATCCTTATGGAGCTCTCTTCGCATTGCTCTGAACACAGTTGTTTAACAATACATCCGTGTACAGAGCACTGTGAAGAGAGGACCAGGAGGAAATGAATAAATATGTCCCCATAGAATTAATGAAACATGGTTCTTTATTTTTATTTTGGGAAGCGTTTATTGTGGGTACCTTATGGGGTGTGTCACGTGTGACTAGCCACTACTCATGAATGCCCTCCCCACACTAAACAATGGTAAACTATACAAGTGATCGTATGAACCCGTTTTTATCAGGTTGGTAATGACATCATTTTTAACCAATCCACCATTTCATTAGAAGACCCTGCCCCAATGCCTATGTGTGTATGTGCGCGCGTGTGTTTGTGCATATAGACGTTTAATTAATTAATTTAAAAAATGATGAATCAAAAACACATCAGACTTAAATTACACTTTTGAATTAATCAGATTTGAACAAATCTTCACATTTATTACAATGAACATAATAAGGATTTTTATCATTAGCGCATAAAATAAGTAATTACCACACATCTCTATGAGAGCACGTTCATCAGTTCATGCATGGTATTCTCTAATCGCTCTGGGGTTGATTCTATAGTTTACAGACACTATGGAATAGCATAATTCTAAACAACAGTAAGAAACAACATTTGCCCCTGTTAGCACCAATTTTCCTGTTGAATACTGAGAATGATGCCCTGTCTTTCGGTTCCATGTCTATGGGTCACGCACAAACGATTGCACCCGCAATTGCAGCATAAAAAGAAACAATTCCACAGGTACGACCTTTTGTGTGCGGCCTCTACCTGTCAGGGGTCCCCCCAAACCCTGAGCCACTACACGGGACCCTGCAATTCTTCCCACCCCGTTCCCCACTTACCTAATGTGGGATCCGGCCTCTGGCTACCTACTTATCTCTTCCGCTTGCAGTCAGCGTGCCACGGCGTTGGAAGAGTGGGGCACAGCACAGCACGCTTTTGTACGTGACCTTTTCTGACCCATGCTTCCGGAAACAGGGCACACAGACTGCAAGCGGTCTTTCCACGTCTTCTTCAGGACGAACCCCTTTAGTCAATACCCACTTTCCATAACCGTAGAGTATGCGTTTTCTTCAGAATTCCATATAGAAAAAAATGTAAACAAAAGAAGTTTCTTCATTGGTAAAACTGATATGACTGGTATTAAATATAAATATACAGTATTATATAATCGATTTGTTTGCAGGATCTAGTTCTAGGATTATGCTGATTTAACAAGTATTGTTTTATTTTCTGAAACTAAAGAGGATCCTATGAACTTCTGCTAGGCCTAGACCAACCAGTGCGACATAACCCCCACCCTTTTCACCACTCACTAGACGCGAGCGTTTATTAATTAGTATAACAAACTGTCACTTCTACAGTATCTCTTTAGTAGCAGGCCAAAAACCTCTACAAGTAGGGATTTTTTAAATTATTTGTATTAAGTGTGTTTGGTTACAAAAAGAAACCTTTACACTACAAAAGACCATTCACATATGCCAACCAGTACATTCATAAATAAATATTCAGTTAAAAGAAATTAAAAAATAAGTGGTTAGATTACCTACTTCCTTTAAATCCTGTTTTTTTGTAATCGTAACCACTCCTAAACCTCTACAAGTAGGGATTTTTTAAATTATTTGTATTAAGTGTGTTTGGTTACAAAAAGAAACCTTTACACTACAAAAGACCATTCACATATGCCAACCAGTACATTCATAAATAATTATTCAGTTAAAAGAAATGAAAAAATAAGTGGTTAGATTACCTACTTCCTTTAAATCCTGTTTTTTTGTAATCGTAACCACTCCTAAAAGTATACAACTAGCAGAGAGTTATCAAGATACGCTGCATCAGGGACAACCGTAGAGTAGCCACACATTATCACAGCCCAGAATTGATCTCCAGCGATGTCAATAGTACGATGAGCAAAAGTGATGCAGTGGATTAAGTACTCATTTGTCAAAACCACACACTGGGTGAGACGGTGCCTTGCGCTCCATAGATAACCCACACAGCCTACATCTTCGCTCTTCTCTGGGGATCTGTGCCCATGCTCCCACTACCATTTTACAAGGGAGTAGGTCAAATCATAAATTCACGATAAAACGAGGCAACCGTTGATCAATCATGCATTTAAGAGATTCTGCAGGTTTAAGGAAGTTGCAGGACTGAGTAGCATAGTCTTTCAAAGGAATTTGTTTATGCGTGTCTGACCCATTAATTAGCTTTGTCTATTAATCTTCTTCTTGCTAAAGCGAAATTAATGGGGATCTCCTCCACCCAGCAAATTTCCTTGTGAAAAGCCTCACAAGCGGTCCTTAGACTTGTCAAAGGGCATGTTAATTGGTGTAAAATGGCCCTGCACTCTTGAAGTCAGCTAAGCTCGAGAGCTACCGGAGCAATACAAATAAATAAATAAATAAGTATCGTTGTTCCCTCATCTATTAATATTTTTTTAAAAGAGATATTTAAATCCATACTGGGTCAGTAAAGAGACTAAACCAAGCTCCATTCCCAAGGATTCCATAGGAATCCTTGGGAATAGAAGACGCAAAGCTCGACATCACAGGGAAAAATGTATTATTTTAACCTCTGTGTGCATCGTTCTATTACGGTGGTGAAAGGTCTATCTCTCACCTGAGCACAGGCTTCCAAATGCCCCTTTATTTATAACAAACCATTTTCTTCAAACGTTTTTGATCTCGTGTGTTTTTAGAGACCCTCTATTTTTTCCTCTGATTAGGTTTTGCAGTCAATGCCCTCCAATGCAATATATCATCACCCACAATTCACTGGGAGGCAATCGGATATCGCATTCGGTTAACGTAGGTTCTTCTTCGGTTGGCAGCACTTTGTGCAGTGTAAATCAGATATGTTTCATTAGCTTTCCATTATTGAACCACAATACAATATGAAGTTCAAAGCAGAAACAGATTCTTAGGGAGACACAGCTGCACCTCACCGATGACGGCCAACAATGCAGAAACGTGCCCAATGTTGCTGTTGGTTCTCTTGTTCAGAGGAGAATTGACTAGCATTTTGGGGCTGGATTGTTCTTATGGGCCCCACCTGACAGACATGTAAATAGAATTGCAAATGGATATTTCTCCTCTGATGAGACACGGTGGGCTAAAACATGTTTGTGGACCCCTCTGAGCACCTTGCCTTAGAGCCAGTCATTTAAGGCGTGTTTGTTCTCAGTAGAGGGGGTTCCCCATTCCTATACAGAAACAGAGGCCCTCGTTTTTCAGTTAAGCAACATAACAACACACACCCACAAAACTACAAAGGAAGATAAGTACAAACACAACCGTACAGAAATGCAAATGTTCAAGGTAAGTCCTGTTCAATTTCCGTTTGCCGTGACATCCGCTGTACAGAACCAATTGTTCCATATGCTTCGATTATCAATGATGAGCATAACACAGAACAGAGAGTTCAATATACATGGAAACAGTTGCACCACATTTGTAGTTATGAAGCATAACAACCATACACCTGCAAAAATGGCAAGGAGCTTATCACACACACGTCTACAGGAAGGGAAAGATCCATTTGAATTTATATTCATTACATTTGAAAGGGCAATACCCAGGGGTGCTGATACAGTTAAGGAAAGAAGGACAAAAACACACTTTTAAAATTAGAATTATCCTGTGAGTTGTAGGCCACTAGGCATTAAATATAACTCATTATAATATTTCATTAGAAAGAAAAGAAAATATTCAGCCAGCAATTCTGAAGACCTACTGCAGTCTAGTCCCTGTCTTTATGTGAACTCGAATATACCCCTGTAGGTTAGTCAGTGTAGGGAAGACGTGGAGACCTCCATGTGTGTCTAGCTGTCGCACAGGGAAGACTTGCTTCTACCTGTGAACCTGGATGTTAAATAGCAGCCAGGTTTGTGTCTCCCATAACTATTCTCTTTGTGGTGGGGAAGCTATTGTGCGGTTCTGCTAAGTCCCAATTATACACCATAGAGGTGTTGTGTGTCCTTATTACTTCATAGTTATCATAGAGAAATCCACCTTTAGTCCAAAAGTGTAAACCACCTCCTGTGCATGCGTGCTGCGCTGTGGATACACAGGCTTACATTTGTTTTCTGTTTCTTATATTTCTCTCTTCATAATATTATGCTGATTGGACATCCGGTAGCCTCAGATGTACTTCTTCCAGTAAAAAAAAAATTACACAATTTGTTATTAAACAACACACAGTTTGGCATTTACAGTGTGCTAAAATGCTGTTGCATGTTTCAGTTTCTAATTTTCTTTTTCAAGGTCTATTGTCACATGGCACTAGGGAATTAAACTCCCTTAGGCATTACACCAACCCCACCAAGTTTGATAATAAAGGTTTTCACACATTTATTGTGTCTCTCTTGATACCATGGAGGTCATTACAACCTTGGTGCTAAGTGCACCAACTTTACCACCATGGTGTAAACCACGTTTACACCATGGTGGATGGCGGATTTACCGCCCCATTCCAAGGTGAGTGGGGCGGTAAATCCCCATTTCCCATTTTCCCTTCCCCATTCCCATTTTTGCCCCATAGGGCATAATGGGAGTGGGGAAGGCGCTAATTACGCCGCCGTAAATTACGGCGGCGTAATTAGCACCATGGCGGTTTAGCGCCATGGACTTTAACGCCTGCCAAAAGCAGGCGTTAAAGTGGGAATCTGGCATTAAGGGTTAACGCCGTCGTTAACCCTTAACGCCGGGGTTGTAATTACCTCCCATGTCTGTCTCACACAACCCATCCGGCAACTCTCCTCGACACCTTGTCTAACCCTTTTTCTTCAAAAATGATCTTCAGTGGCTTATGATCAGTCTTTATGGTAAATTCTGTCCCCCCACACAAAGTTTTGAGATTTCTCTACTGCCCAATGAAACGCAAGGGCCTCCTTTTCAAGAACAGAATAGTTTCTTTCCGCTCCTCTCAACATCCATGAGGCATGAGTGATCACATGCTCCAAATCATCCTCACCAACTGGTGCCAAAACAGCACCAATGCCGCTATCACTGGCATCCCCAGTGAAGACAGATCTTTTTTTTGCATCAAATTGTGCAAGTGGGCTTGCCAAGTCAACTTTGCTATTAATTTGCCCAAACTCCTTCTCACAATACTCACCTCACACAAACTGTACTCCTTTCTTCAACAGGCTCCTCATCTTAATGACCTTGTCTGCAAAGTTATGAACACATTTCTGATAAAATTCGATAATTCCTAAAAACAACCTCAATTCACCTGTATACTTCAAAGATGGTACCTTCTTTATTGCATCAATCATGTTGCTTTTGGGCCTTAATCCCTCAGCAGAGATTTCATGTTCCAAATACTCCACAACACCATTCCTGAACACGCACTTCTCTACTCTTAGTGTAATACCTTTTTCTTTTAAAATGTCTAACACTTTCCTCAGGGTTTCCTCATGCTTCTCAAGGTTCTGTCCACACACCAAGATATAGCCCTGAAAACAATGTTCACACTGCAAACTGTTCAATAGGATGTCCATCATCTTTTGAAAAACAGATGAAGCTGAAACCAGCCCAAATGGTATTCTGCAGAACTGAAATACTCCTTCATGAGTGATAAAGGCAGTTAACTTCCTTGATTGTTGGTCTAACTCTATTTGGTGGTAGGCCGATGCCATGTCAAGCTTAGAAAGATACTTATCCTTCCCCACCATCATCAGCACCTGCGTCATATTGGGAAGGGGATGTCTCTCCACAACAACGCACTTGCTGAATTCTCATAAATCTATGCAGAGCCTCAACTCACAACTCGACTTCTTCACCACCACCAGTGGAGACACCCACTCCACACGTCCTGGTTTCTCTATCATGCCGGACAGCCTCAGGTTTTCATGTTCTGTTCTCACTCCTTCTCTCATCACCAAGGGAACCAAATGCAGTTTTGCTGCAACTGGGATACTTCCCTTCTTAAGCACTATTTTGTGCCTCATACCTTTCACGCGTCCAATACTTTCAGAGAATACACTGGGATAGGATTAAACTACACTTGTACTCTCTCCCAAGTGCAGCACTTGTTCAACCGAGTTGGGATCAAGTCTTATCCTTATCCCTGCTTCTCCCTCCACCGCAGCAGTGTCTCGCTGCTCTTTGTGACGTAAATCTTGCCATTCACTTCTCTGCCCTTAAAATTCAATTTTGCAACAAAATATCCAATGACATCAATCTTACCCAGATTACATCCACCGGCTTGATACTGGGAGGCAATAGGTCTTTGAACTGCCCACCCACCTAACTCAGGAACACTTCTTGTGACATCAGCAAAACCTTTGCTCCAGATCTGCCGCATCCTCACACACTTGCCATCAACTCCAACTTCTGCAAATGGACTCTCACATTCCTCATCACCAGCACACTTCACCATATTGACCGAAATCACTTCTGTTTGATCCTCATCTTCATCCCCTGAGGACTGCTGCCCATCCCCTGTCACATACAACAGACTTCGCCCTGCCCCAGGTGCAAAGTTTTTGCAGCATTTGAATAAATGTTCAGCAATTGCCCCTTTCTCCAGTGCACTCTGCAGTGCACCTGATCCACCCACAGCTGCGAAACGGGTGAGGTCCGTAGCGCTGGCGGTTGCCTCAGCGACCAATGTAAACAAAGATGGCCGCCGAGCCTCAATTACGCCAGAAGGTTCTCTTTTCTTCAGCAACAGCTGAGTGTGTGCAGTCGCCTGGCAACGCAGATGCTGGACAAGCACAGCTTTCCCTCGCATGAGACGTAGCTCAAGTGGCCCACTCGCTACGCTGAGCGGTGCACGCGCATCCAAAACAGTACCTTTTCTTTACTTGTGGTGCACCTCTCTACAGATAATGCCATCTGCCTCTCCGCCACCACACACTCTCTTCCGACACCCCCGCTGCTCATCTCAGTAGCTTGGCAGCAGCGCTCCGTGATGATGCATCTGGCGCACTTCCTCCCACGGCACACTCACCCGCTGTGGCATGAAACAGCAGGAGAGTGTTAAGACCACTGTACCGTGGCCCGTTACTTTGGATGATCCAGAGATTTTGGGTGCAGCAGTTTTTGCTGGGGATCACTGGTAGTGGGGTCCAGACGCTCATTGCCAGTGAAAAGATGGGAGTCCACACAAGGGTAAGTGGATTACTTGCTTCTTTTTTATTAATAGATTTCCCTCAGTGACCCCCAGCTATGGTCAGTTTCTTTCCAACTCCTAACTGACCAGATTCCAGGATAAACATTACACCATGGGTTTCCACCACCCAAAGTTCCATGGCCTGACAATGTTCAATATAACATAAAGGATACACAATACAAAAT
Organism: Ambystoma mexicanum; assembly: GCF_040938575.1. Taxonomy (NCBI): domain Eukaryota; kingdom Metazoa; phylum Chordata; class Amphibia; order Caudata; family Ambystomatidae; genus Ambystoma; species Ambystoma mexicanum. The sequence continues at coordinate 1,093,178,087 of NC_090930.1, forward strand.
GTTTCTTTAATAACAGGGCAGTGTGAAAGACTGACAGAACACATGACATAAAAATGGAGTCTCAACTGGCTTTGTTGTAGTCAAAATGTGGTTGGGATAAACACATAGAGGGGTTCTGGCTTTACCTATCACTAAAATGTCAGTTGCTATCTTGAAACAATCTAAGCAAAAGATGTCAGCAAGTGTTAAATTATGAGGTGGCAGGTTTCTCAGTTTAATGGGTTCGCAAATCTCCCTTTGCAACTCAGGTCGACCTTTTATCACCAAGCAATGAGCCCAAGGAGGCTTTGGACATCTTTCTGTTCTCAACAGAAGGAAAATGGGGATACATTACCATGAGAGCTAAGGGTTTACCCACAATAGAAAAGAAGGACCTGCGTTCAGAACAATCTCAACAAAAGATGCTATGGCATACTGAGAAGAGGATTCAGACAAAGAGGTGACATTTTATTGAAAGTACTTTTTCTTTCCCTAACTCTGAGAGGTGTCACTACCTAAAGAAAACATAACTATGGTGCTGGTCATCAGGAGGATTGTCCAGCACAAAATAATCATCCTCAGTGTGAAACCAAAAGGTGTCTCACCTACTAGTCCCCGGGGATCTCTCAGGTGGCGGACATGGCCATCGCCATTGGATCCAGACCCTGGGGGTGGACCAGTGCGGGAGGATAACCTGGGTGAGCTGTCTTCGGGGAGTGGGGGTGAGGCGACCACTGATGAGACACGGTATTCCCTACTTTCCCGTTCACATGACCCATCCTATTTTCTATGATTCTCCTCTGTCCCAACCCCCCCTTTTCTACACAAACACTGGGCAGAGAAAGAGGGCGACTGAGAGTAAAAAGGTTTACCCTTGCATATCTCATTGGACATGTCCCGCTAATCAGGTCAGGCAAAGTCAGGCACTTGACTTTAAGTGCATACATCTGATACCAATTAGCTCTCCTCAAGCGGATAAAAGGCGGAACATAGAGACACACTCAGAGAAGATGGAACGCGAGCAAGAGCAGAATTTCCAGGGCAGAGGCGAACCTACTGGAGCAGAGCGACAGACGACGGATGAGAGCAAAGATAGAGAACCCCAGGAGTTCCCTGCAGGAGGTTGTTGCCTCCAAAAGGCTGTGAAAGACACGTAGAGAAGGCCAAATCTCATACTAGAAGACTGCATTGTGTTTCAAGGATGCCAGCAGTCCTCCCGGGTGAACGGCAGAGTTGCGGAGGCGAGGCCAAGCCTGTGGTAATAACCTTGGCCTGCGAATTACAAACGGCAAAGACAAGAAAGAAATGCACACAGCCAGTGAGGTGGCAAGCAACATGAAAGACCGGTGTGTGTTAAGGAAAGATTGACGTTGCAACAGTGTAACGCACAATTGAAGGCTGCACGCATGTGGATGAGACACGAAGGAAGGCAAATCTGTGATGAACTTTGAATTACTGACAGCTGTGAAACCAGTGATACTGAGTAGCGAAGTGGTCAGGCGAAAGGAACTAGCCCACTCAAAAGTATCAGTGAAAGGTGATTGTTTTTTTTGTTATGAATCAATAAAGTGAATGAACTATAAAAAGCAAAGTGATCAAATTTAACCCCAGGAGAAGGGGGGGGGAGGTAAAAAGGTGAATGCAGAACTTTTGTGATTATGACATCAAACTACCCAGACCAAGAGACACTGGGGCAAATAACACACAAGTATAGTCTGAGGGGGAAAGTCGAAGTGGTCCTGCGGAAGTCTATAGTAAAAGCCATTTGAAAATCTTTGACATCAGGAAAAGGTCAAAGCCTGACTCAAGGAGACTGGAAGTGTTATAAGTTAGAGGAAGGGAACCCTAAAGGATGTGAATTAAGTTTGGGCAAGGGAATCCATGCAAGTTTTGTTTTTGAAAGGTACGAGCCCGACTGAGGGAGACCTATGTGAACATTGTTATTTGAAAGAAATAGGATAGCACTATGGAAATTGCAAAACACATATGACAGAGGGGGCATTAAGTTGCCAAACTTTGAGATTTATTTCCTAGCCAGTCAATTGCAGTATGTGGCCAGGTGGTTATCAGATGACTCAACGCCGGAGTCCAGATTACTGAAGGCAGAATGTACCCCATTCTTTTTAAGAAAAATGGATTTGGTTGCCAAATGTCATGATTCCTGCCCCTCATGTCCCCAGCCCTCCAAGATGTCAGGCTGGAGCCAGGCCACGACCACCTACATGGCCCTTAAGGGCCTCTCCATCCCTCCAAAGACCCACTTGGAGTCAGACTTGGCGCTTGTGGCACCAGACTCACTGACTCGCATAGGATAACATTGGGGATTGGACTTGTAGTGCATTGAGGGGGACAAGATGGATGCCCCCACATATTTCGGTTCCCAGAACTGCATGTGCGGTCTAGTCTTTTGGGTGTGGTTCAGGCCAGAGACCCCTGGGATACCCAGAGACTATTTAAGCCACACCCAGGCTGAGAAACATGCTTTGCGTTTTCTGCATCTGCAGCGTGACACTCACCGTGTTTGGATCGGTCTCCAGTAGGCCTGCATCTTTCTTCTGCGCTCAGCTCCTGCAAGAACAAGAACACAGTTAGGAACAGCCTTACCTTGCGGCGCTTCTGCCCATCATTCATCGCTCCTTCTGTTCGGCGGGCATCTTCGGCGGTGTCATTCCCATCCCGGCGCGGCGCTTCCTAAGGAAAAGGGAAAAGAACAGAAAAAAGGCATTAGTAAGCATTCTGCAAATCTTTGCTTATTTTTAAATACTGTACGAGCTTCAAACGCTTACCTGAATCCCAGCCGCTCTGCGGGAACTCTGTCTCCGGAACTTCTCATCCATATGCAAGAGGGAAAAGACACTCCAGGTTAGCGTGTAAACCTCTAGAGGCGCCGCATACTGCTCTTACCCACCGCATTTGTTCTTCATAACCGGCATCCACGCTGAAAACGTCACGGCACCTAAAAGACACAGAAAAAGAACTCAGTTCAATGCAAATACAAAAGGGGTGCATCGCGCCCTCACTCACCTTCAGCGTTACTCATCTCAGCAGCAGGCCGCCATCCCCGGACCCCGGCCATCATCTAAGGAAGGAAAGGAACGAAGTTAGAGAACTGTTCAAAAGACTCATTATACTTACCTGTCGGACTCTTGCCAGTGAATTAACTAGGCAGCAACGAGCCCGCATTAATCAATGTGCCCCTGCGCTGAAAGCAGGATGGAGAGCACACTATCCAAGAAAACAAGGTGAGCTGTGGATCAAAGGGAAGGGTTGGACCCCGGGGAAGAAGGGGTTCAAGCACACAGAGACAATAGGGAGTTAAACTCTACCAATCCTGTGTTTCAGGCCCAGTCTCCAGTCGAATAGCCTCCAGGGAAGGGTTCGAGGTCGTAAGAGGTCAGAACAGGCTGAGTGATGTCCCCGTGGATACCAGGTGAGCATTACAGAATGCAAAGCCTCACATCAAAATCCACCTGGGCGTCATGGAAACGTCAGAAACCGACCAGTTAGCCCACATTTTGGGGCAGCTACGTTCCGAAGTACATGCAGCCAGGCAGGAGACCAACATCCTGAGGAGAGAGCTGATAGTAACCAAAGAACGCACTGATGATTTAAGCCGGCAACTTCTCCAGTCACAAGCAGTGCAATGCCCATTGCCGGGAAGCGTGTCCTCGATGCCAGCGCCATCAGCCAATCCCGGTCAGATAAGCCTTCCTGGGGCAGTTCCCTTGGCCCCGCCAAACGATTTATGGGGGATCCCAAGAGGTTTGCAACGTTCACGAACCAGTGCCACCTGCACTTCCTTTGTAGGCCAGGGGCCTTTCCGAATGACCAATCACGGGTCGCTTTTGTGCTATCCTACCTGAGTGGTAGTGCCGCGGACTGGTCTGTACCCTTTGTGGCCCAAGACGATCTTTTGCTGCATGACTTCAGGGGTTTTTAGCAGGAGATGGAAAAGCTGTTCGCCCGTGTACTCATGGGCAGGCATTAGACAACAAACTTCTGTCCCTACGCCAAGGGAATCAAGACCTATTAACATACATAGCCACGTTCAATAGACTTGTAGTTGAAGCAGAATGGCCAGTGGAGAAGAGAACCACGTTATTTCATCGAGGGATGTGGGATGAGCTCAAGGATGTTCTCGCACAAGTAGTGAACCCCCCGAAAGACTGCTCAGAATTCATTGACCTTGTTGTTCAACTGGATCATAGGTTGCAGGACCGAAGAGCAGATCGAACCAGACCGGACCCTCGCCCTATGTATGTACGTTCAAAGGAAAATACTGCCCAAACAACGGAAGGTTCAGGAGAACCAATGCAAATCGTGTGGGTCAGATCCCCCTTGACTAAAGCGGAACGGGATAAAAGGAGACAGCAGCAGTTATGTCTTTACTGTGGAATGTCAGGTCATTTCCTTAAAGAGTGCCCTGTGAAGCCACCGCGGAGGACGGTAGGGGCCACGGACAAGGAAGATACCATCAAGGAATCGGAAAACTCCCCAGCCCGGCAAGTGTAGGGGTCCACTTGTCGAGCGAAGAAAGTGAACTACAGACCTCCCATTTTGCACTATCTGTGGTCTTGATCAATCACCAACAACCATCTCGGATGCACGCAGTAAGAGCGTACATAGACAGTGGAGGCGTTGGGAATTACATCGACCAGGATCTTGCGGCAAAGGTGGGGCTTCCGTTACGCCCTAAATCAACCACTGTTACCACTGTCGACGCCACGTAAATAGCTTCTGGTCCAGTATCCCAATGCACTGCAGCTTTAACCCTTCTGTGCCAGGATGGACACCAAGAATCTATTGTTCTCGACCTCATTAAGGCACCACAGTTCTGGTTGATTTTGGGAATGCCATGGTTGGTAGCTCACAATCCTCGAATCGATTGGCGAGCAAAAGAATTGGCCTTTCCCGAGACTTGCGCCCACACATGTTATCGCCAAGAGGAACAACCAATAGACAACAGAACTTCCATGCTTGCAACTGTGGAAATCGGCACCCTACCAAGTGAATACCAGGACTTTCAAGATGTCTTTCAGAAAGAACAGGCTAATACCCTGCCACTGCATAGACCATACGATTGCCAAATCGACCTGATATCCGGTGCACAAATCCCTTGTGGGTGAAATTACGCACTCACGGAACCAGAAAACCAGCACCTGAAGGCCTATCTTGACCAATACCTGGCCAACGGGTTCATCCGTCCCTCGAAGTCTCCAGCAGTCAGTCCTCTATTCTTCGTACCGAAAAAGGAGGGGGACTTGAGAACGTGCATCGACTATCGCGCACTGAACCAGATTACCGTAAAAAATCGCTATCCCCTGCCACTGATCCCTGAATTGCTTGATCAAGTCAAAGATGCCCAAATCTACACAAAACTAGACCTGAGGGGGGCATATCACCTTGTTCACGTAAAACAGGGGGACAAATGGAAAAACGCTGTTCGCACCAAATACGGCTTGTACGAATATCAAGTAATGCCCTTTGGCCTTTGCAACGTGCCTGCTGCATTTCAATACTTCATGAACGATGTCCTACGGGAATTGATTGGTGTCTGTGCTCTAGTGTACATCAACGATATCCTAGTATATTCCGCATCAAAGCAGGACCACGTTAAACACGTCCGATCCGTATTGGAGAAACTCCGTCAACACCAGCTCTACGCCAAGCTCGAAAAGTGCTCATTCCACGTCTCCGAGGTGGATTTCCTGGGCTTTATTCTCAGCCCGAATGGAATCCGAATGGATGTACACAAGGTAGATGCTATCCTGAACTGGCCATCCCCAAATTCATTCAAGGGGTTCAAAGTATGCTGGGTTTTGCAAACTTCTACTGCCGGTTCATCCCAGGATTTTTGCAAATCGTGCATCCCATCACGTCATTACTAAGGAAAAGCAACAGAAAGTTCCAGTGGACAACAGAAGCCGAGGAGGTTTTCCAGGAACTCAAAGCAAGATTCACATCTGCCCCAATCTTACGCCACCCTCGCCCTGATCTCCCATACCTGGTGGAAACGGACGCCTCAAGCATGGCTATGGGAGCCATCCTCTCACAAAAGGACCCCGAAATGGGCCAGTTACACCCTGTTGCCTTCTGGTCACGTAAATTCACACCCCCTGAACTCAATTACGCTATCACAGACAAAGAACTCCTGGCCATTAAGTCAGCCTTTAAGGCATGGCGGCACTACCTCTTGGGCACCAGACACACAATCACCGTAATAACTGACCACCGGAACCTCCAGTACCTAAAAACGGCAAAGGCCCAATCCTCACAACAACTACGTTGGGCTCTTTTACTTGCTGAATATGACTACGTGATTACATTTCGACCAGGGGTGAAAAACGGGAAGGCCGATGCCCTTTCCCGTATCGGGGTGGAAGAGCAAGGGTATCAGACCCCTGACCCAATAGCAATCATCCCGAGTGACAAGCTCCTAGGAATCATAGCAGCCATAACTCAGAAAGAATTACATGAAGAAATCCAAAACCTGATGAGTCCGGAGCAATTACAGGCGTGGAATACACCAGGAGAACATTTCATGATAAAAGATCAGTTGCCCTACTTCAGGAATCGTTTATTCTTACCACACCAAGAACTACGAGAACAAGTCATGTCCGGTTATCATGATTCCTTGATCGAGGGCCACCCTGGAATCGCTAAAACCCTAGCCAAGGTAAAACAAAATTATTGGTGGCCCACGTGGCGTAAAGACATTATCCAATTCATCCTATCTTGTGGGGTGTGTGCTCAAAACAAGTTATCCAAGCAGAAACCGGCTGGGCTATTACAACCATTGGAAATCCCATCATCACCCTCGCACACGTTGTCCCTAGATTTTATTACTGACTTACCACCCAGTCAAGGGTTTAACACTATTCTTGTGGTCGTGGACCTATTTTCAAAAATGGCACATTTCATTACTCTTAAGGGGCCTCCAAATGCTTCCACTCTGGCAAAGGTATTTCTTGAAGCCATCATACGGCTCCATGGGTTTCCTTCAGTTTTGGTCTCAGACCGAGGTACTCAATTCGTATCTAACTTCTGGAGAAAATGCTGCTCTATGGCCCAGATCGACATTCGACTATCCACCAGTCACCAACCCCTAAAGGATGGTCAAACTGAGAGGACAAATCAGACGCTCCAGCAGTATCTGCGTTGCATGTTACACCAAGCTGAAGGAAGCTGGTTTGACCTATTATGGATAGCTGAATATGCTTATAATAATTCCCTACACACCAGCACTGGGCAGACACCCTTTTATACCATGTATGGCAGGCACCCACGTACTTCTGAGTTGGACGTTCCTACAACCCTGGAAATGCCAGCAGTCAAAACCTTGCACACAACCATTTCTCAAACCTTTAAAAGGGCAGCTGAACACCTACTTCAAGCTAAGAATCGCCAAAAGAAGTTTGCTGATCAACACCGAGCAAAGGCCCCCAACTACCAAGTGGGAGACAAAGTCTGGCTGGCGTCTAAACACGTGTCCATTAAAGGAGCCCAAACTTTCCGTCCAAGATACCTGGGTCCATTCACTGTGACCTCTTTGATAAATCCTGTGGCGGTCAGACTAGCTTTGCCGTCAAACATGCAGATTCATCCTGTGTTCCACGTGTCTCTCCTTAAACTTGTTCAACCTGGGACCCGGGTAGCAACGCCACTGCAGCCAGTGGTAGTCGCCGGGGAGCCAGACGAAGTCAAGGACATCCTAGATTCAAAGTACGTCAGTAGACGTACTTAGTAGACTGGAAGGGGTATGGACCACAAGACAGGACATGGGAGCCTTGTGAGTACATCCATGCACCTCGCTTGCTTAGACGATTTCATCAAAACCATCCAACCAAACCAGGACCAGACAGAAGAGCCACCTTGAGAGGGGCCTTGGGGGGGGGAGTGCTGTCATGATTCCTGCCCCTCATGCCCCCAGCCCTCCAAGACGTCAGGCTGGAACCAGGCCACAATCACCTACATGGCCCTCAAGGGCCTCTCCATCCCTCCAAAGACCCACTTGGAGTCAGACTTGGCGCTTGTGGCACCAGACTCACTCACTCCCATAGGATAACATTGGGGATTGGACTTGTAGTGCATTGATGGGGACAAGACGGATGCCCTCACATATTTCGGTTCCCAGAACTGCATGTACGGTCTAGTCTTTTGGGTGTGGTTCAGCCCAAAGACACCTGGGATACCCAGAGACTATTTAAGCCACACCCAGGCTGAGAAACATGCTTTGCGTTTTCTGCACCTGCAGCGTGACACTCACCGTGTTCGGATCGGTCTCCATTAGGCCTGCATCTTTCTTCTGCGCTCAGCTCCTGCAAGAACAAGAACACCATTAGGAACAGCCTTAGCTTGCGGCGCTTCTGCCCATCATTCATCGCTCCTTCTGTTCTGCGGGCATCTTCGGCGGTGTCATTCCCATCCCAGCACGCCACTTCCTAAGGAAAAGGGAAAAGAACAGAAAAAAGGCATTAGTAAGCATTCTGCAAATCTTCCTTATTTTTAAATACTGTATGAGCTTCAAACGCTTACCTGAATCCCAGCCGCTCTGGGGGAACTCTGTCTCCGGAACTTCTCATCCATCTGCAAGAGGGAAAAGACACTCCAGTTTAGCGTGGAAACATCGAGAGGCGCCGCATACCGTGCTTACCCACCGCATTTGTTCTTCATAACCGGCATCCACGCTGAAAACGTCGCGGCACCTAAAAGACACAGAAAAAGAACTCAGTTCAATGCAAATACGAAAGGGGTGCATCGCACATCGCTCTCACTCACCTTCAGCGCTACTCATCTCAGCAGCACGCCGCCATCCTTGGACGTCGGCCATCATCTAAGGAATGTAAGGAACGAAGTTAGAGAACAGTTCAAAAGACTCATTATACTTACCTGTCGGACTCTTGCCAGTGAAGTAACTAGGCATCAACGAGCCTGCATCAATCAACGTGCCCCTGCGCTGGACGGAGAGCACACTATCCAAGAAAACAAGGTGAGCTGTGGATTAAAGGGAAGGATTGGACCCCGGGGAAGAAGGGGTTCAAGCACACAGAGACAATAGGGAGTTAAACTCTACCAATCCTGTTTTCCAGGCCCAGTCTCCAGTCGAATAGCCTCCAGGGAAGTGTTTGAGGTCGTAAGAGGTCTGAACAGGCTGAGTGACGTCCCCGTGGATACCAGGTGAGCGTTGCACCAAAGCCGCGACAAAGGGGGTGCACGAGAATGCTAGAATTGGGTGGGAGGGTATGGCAGAGAGCTTGCCAGGTTATGGGGAACCCTGCCCCGTGTTTCCCACAGATGCCGTTAGTGGCACTGTCTGGGGTGGATGAGCAACTGAGGAAGATAACCCGGAAACATTGGGAACCGAAAGGCATTGCAACGTTAGGGGATATATGGCAGGATGTGATGGCGGTGTAATCTGACATTCTAGTAGAAAACACTGGTCTGTGCCGAGGACAATATATCACTTACACAAGATTGGTGGGGATGGTGAAAGATACATGGGCAGATATAGTGCTGGAGGGTCAGCCCGACACAGCAATAGAAACAATCTATGACGTTTCAGACAGAGGCCACGAGGTCTCCCGGATTTATGAACTACTCATGTCTAGGGTGGGTAAAGAAGTACTCCAGTTGAGACGGGACTGGGAAGAGGAAGCCGGGGAACCTATGGGTGACTGGCTGTGGGTGAGAGCCCAAAGGTATCACAAAAAGATGTCTAGAAATGCGAGACTGCAGCAAATCCAGTTGTATATTACTCATAGGGCGTACATGACCCCTCAGAGGATTGCAATATTAAAAAATGCGGGGATACAAACATGTCCTAAATGTGGAGAGGTGAAAACGGACATGATACACATGTTTTGGGCATGCCCTGAAATACTGAGATTCTGGAGGGAGGTGGCCCACCGCCTGAATGAGAAAGGGATTAAACTGGAAGTGGAATCTTTGTGGGAATGCATGGTAGGCCAGGCCGCGCAAGATGAAACATGTAAGTAAACTAAAGGACTTGGCCTACATACTGGCCAAGTGCAGAATTGCCATGGGCTGGAAAGCTAACAATAGACCAAGAGTAGAAGTGTGGTGGCGTGATCTTCAGAAATGGGTAGATGCTGAAACAGTGGTGTGGGGTAAAGCGGTTAACAGAGGGGAGGACCTACAGGAGACATTGATGGCCTGGAGGCATTTGGTGGCCGCACTATTTGAGTCGGGCCAGACCGGCTCTGGAGAAGATGACTCCTCGACAAGCGCAGAAGGGATTACACCCTTAGAGGATACGATAGAAAATGGTGAAGTTGAATAAGCTCGGAGGGAGGGGTAGTAGCCGGAAAACGATGAACATATCATGCTATTGTTATACCAATGACTGTTGTTTGTCGTTTGGTTTATTTTGGTTGTTATTGTTGTTAACATCAATAAAAATTATTTAAAAATAAATCTTTGTTATTTGAAAGGTCCGCGCCTGACTGTGGGAGGCTTACATGAACTTTGTGCTTTGAACGGTCCGTGCCCGACTGAGGGAGACCGGTGTGACCTTCTCGATTGAACTGTGTTTTGAAAGCTGAAAACAGAGACTTTAACGTGGAAGGCCAGGCGGGCCTCGATTAACATTTTGAACTGCCTTTGTTTTGAGAACCTAAGCCAGAGGGTGTCATCCTCTCTACGGGAACCACCCTACTCTGTGCTGTCTAACTTGGGAAGGAGAGCTGACTCAGCCACATTTATTCTTTATATTCTAACACTGATTTTTCCTTTGCATACATATTCTCCTTTACACACTTTTTGTACAAGAGATAGGGCAGGCATTAGGTTTTGTTAATGTAGGCCATTTTGATTTGACTGACTCAAGTAGGACTGTTTTATGTATTATTTGATGGTAGAGACTACCTCCATCCTAGCTATAGGGCAATGTAGGAAGGTTTTATACATCTTTTGTGTCAGTGTCATACTTATGATACCATACCTCCCTGACATGTCCCAAATCCTCCTCTACTCTAGCCCTATCACTAAAACATAACACACTACGGTAAACCAGGAGAATGACTCCATCCTATATGTCTGTTACAGGGGACAAATCAGTCTTATAATAAAAGTTTTAGGTTCCAATTGAATCATGAGAATGACTCCCTTCTCATGATGTTGCCAACTTTCAGCAACAAATGGCAAGTCCCAAAGCAACAACCACTTCTTATCAGCTTTTAACTGGAGACTGATTTACCAACCAGGATAATGACTCCCTTCTCCTGGTGTGAGGCCTGTAATTCTTTTTATGAGTTCTTGAACTACGTTTCTTGCTTCAATATTGCTTTTTTCTGTAATCACTGTCAAGAGGGAGATTACTCGCGATACACTTCTCAATGATATTATCACTCTCAGTATTTCTCCAGCTACCACTGTGCCGAGGGAGATTGCTCCTGATGGACTCCTCAATGATACTGCCACATTTGGTACTTCTCACCAACCACTGTGACCAGGGAGATTTTTCCTGATGCACACTTCCATGTAAGTTCTGTGATGAGGGTGATTACTCCTGACGAACTATTCTTTGTAAGCACTGTGACGAGGGAGATTACTCCTGATGCACTCTTCTTAGTAACTACTGTGACAAGGGAGATTACTACTGATGCACTCTTCTCTGCAACCACTGTGACGAGGAGATTACTCCTGATGCACACTAATCAGTAACTACTGTGATGAGGGAGATTGGTCCCGATGCACTCTTCTTTGTAAATACTTTGACAAGGGAGATTACTCCCGATGCACCCGTCTTTGTATCTACTGTGAGGAGGGAGATTACTCTTGATACTCCTCTCAGCCACCTACACACCCCTACCGGGTATCTCTGCCTCACGTGCCTCCTGTTACTTGATGCTGGGCTATGGAATGTCACTGGTTCTTCTTGGGGTTGGGATCCGGTTAGTCGGCTTCACAGGTTTCCTTCTTCTGTCCCTGTTGTTCTGCGGGCTCTGCTGAGCAATGGTATAGGCGCAGTTGTCGGACCGAATGGTCCACCTCGTCAAGGTCTCCCCACCATCTTACAGCTCACAGCTTGCACCAAGGCCTGCTACCGCTGGGCCCAAAAAGGGCTCCCCCTGTCTGCTGCTGGCGTACCATGCACTGCTGACTGGCACTCTCCTCCACTAGCCTTCTTCCCCAGTTTGAATTTCCCGGGTTGCCCAATCTGCACACCTGTGTCTCTCCTTCCTCAATCCTTTCTCACTTTTTATATCTTGAAGTTGGTTCTTCCTCAACAGATTGTCAAGGTCCTTCTTCAGTTTCCCTCAGTTGATCTTCATGTTTTCTTGGGGCTCCTTTTTCCCAGTACTGTCCCAGTACTGTCTAGCTTTGACCATTAAGTAATCGCCATTACTCATTCGATCTTCTTCCCAGTACTGTCTAGCTTTGACCAGTGAGTAATCGGTATTTGTCCTTCGATCTTCTTCTCAGTAGTAAGAAGAGATGTTACATTTCTGGGAAGGAACATCACAATAACAGATCATACTGTTATCAGATGTAGCGGGTCAATAGTAGCACCATGGCTGCCTCCAAACCCGGGCGCGGTGTCTCTGAATGGGGATTAACTGGGTCATTCCAACCTTGGTCATTCCAACCTCGGAAAACCATTCCCCATTCCCATTTGAGCCCCCATAGGGCTCAATGGCAATTGGGAAGGAGCTAATAACGGGCCTGCAAATTGCGGGCCCGTTATTAGCTCCAAGGTCCCTTAACGGGTCCCACTAAGAACAGCTGGTCAGACCAGCCGTTCCTGGTGGGACCTGCTAAGGGACCTCGGAATGTGGCAGTAGGGGGTTAACGGCACCAGCATCCTTACCGGTGCCGTTAACCCCCTACCGCCATACTCAGAATGAGGCCTGTAGTCTTAAGGGATCTATGTGATCACTGTGAGGAAAAAAATGTGAACATGAAAATATTGATTCTTTATTTGTTTTTATCACAAGTATATGATGGGGGACACCCCCTGACACGCCTCTGTCTCCACTTACCTTATTTATTATCTTAACCAACCCTCCCACATATACTTGTGGTGAAATGCAGAGTAAAAGGTTCCACATTTTTATATTCCGAATATTTCCATTCAGTATTTTGGTATGATACCGTCTCAAGGATCAGAGAGATAGGGAGATCTATCATGGCACAAGAATCCTTATCCCCACGAGGAGAGTCTCTCCCTGTGAGGTCCTCCCTAGGGAGAATATCGGGTAGCAGCCTCACCTCTGTAACCTCACTGGGAAGGGCTTGCCTCTCCTCTGGGAGAAGAAATTAGACCTAACGAATCGTCACAGTGTCCAGTGGGAAAAACTGTAAAGTGTCAGGGGTCACTCTAGTTTGCCTTATTGGGTTCTTATTAACAATCACATCATCCTGGATATAGCGCCCAGCTCTCTTCTCGGCTTCAATAACAGTCACATGTTTATAGCACCCAGTTTTGCTATTTGCTCCAATCACAGTGCCATGGATGGTTGTAGGTCATTTGGTCGAAAACCAAATCATCGAATGCCATTTGATCAAGAGTCAAATGGTCGAAAAAATGGTCGATTTTCTTTTTTATTATTTATTTTTTATGGGGGGGGTTCCCCCACCAACCCCCCTTTTTCTATATCGATGTTTTTTTTAACCAAACAAAACTTTAAAAATATATAAATAAATAAATAAAAAATTCTACCATTTTTTTCGACCATTTGACTTTCGATCAAATGGTCATTCGATCTTTTATTTTCGACCATTTGACCAGACACCTCCATGGATATAGAGCCCAGCTTGCTATTTGTAATCAAACCAGAGTGCTAGTGCCAGGCTCACTTCTTCCTGTTCCCAAGAATATGCGGATATAGCACCCATAGCACTTGTAAAATAATCGTGCCCAGTTCACTTGTAAGGGATATAGTGCCCAGGTCACTTGTAATGTATTTAGTGCCTATGTCACTTATAAGCAGTTGCATCTCATGATTAGGCTTCTCAGGTCTGTAAGAATCAATATTGTTTTTGCCCAGGACCGTGAGTTCTTCTAACTCTGCCGGGCTGCTTAGCCATCTGGGTTCATGCTTCTCTGATGTTTCCCTGGGGCCTGTATCTCTCTTTCAGCATCCTTACGAATCGCTGGTTCCTGAATAACTGTGTTTCTTTCTCACCCTCGTTCTGGACCTAAATAGAGCTTTGCCTTCCAAGAACTATCTGCGGTTTTGATCCGTAGGCTATTCCTTAGCCTCTGTTTTAAGGAGCCTTGAGATAGGTCCTTTGGTGATTTGTCCTAGATATTGGTGGTGCACAGCTTCCTGAGGCTTGATACGGCCCATAGCTATTTTAGGTGCAGGTCGAAATGCTGCCTCTTTCATTGGACTCCAGTATCGCTCTATCTCGGCTTCTCTGTGGCTTCTGCAATGCAGTTTTCTGCAACTCTGTATTCAGTGGGGCTATCGCACATTGTCTTGCTCTAATAAGGACCCAGAGGGATCCCTGCAGGACCACACAAGAGCACACCATACCTCACACATCTCTGAAGTGATCCCTTATGGCATACAGGATCCTGCTGTACTTGGTACTTCTCTGAACATTTCTAGTCTCATGTCCCTATATTTAAGGGGAACTTATGCAAGGGTTCCCATGGGCACATGGGACTCTGATCGGACTGTAAATTCCTGCCTTGCCCCAACGCTAAAATGAGCTGCCAGTGCAGGGGTGTAATGAAGGTTGTGTCTTCTGTTCCCTGAAGGGATGCACAAATAGGAAATAGGTCTTGGAGGAAGGGGCAAAGGTACCTCATTCCAAGGTGAGTGGGGCGGTAAATCCCCATTCCCCATTTACCCTTCCCCATTCCCATTTTTGCCCCATAGGGCATAATGGAAGTGGGGAAGGCGCTAATTACGGCACCGTAAATTACGGTGCCGTAATTAGCACCAAGGCGGGTTAGCGCCTTGCATTTTAACGCCTGCTCAAAGCAGGCGTTAAAATGGTAATCAGGCGTTAAGGGTTTATCGGCGCCGACGGCGCCGTTAAACCCTTAACGCCTGCGTTGTAATGAGGCCCATAATGTGCTTATGCCTTGGGTTACTGATCCTGAACATTTTAAAGGAATAGTGTGCTAAAAAATGTCATTGTCCCGAGCGTTCGGCATGTGTTTTTAAGCAAACTGTGATCGATCGTAAAATCTTTTGCTATGTACCTTACCTTAGGTTTCCTCACTTTTACACATGCAAAATCAATGAGTCGGGCGTGGCCATCTTGTGCTAATCTTATACGTGGATCGATCACCCTAAGTTCAAGTGCCCCTGCATCATTAAATCAGATCACATGGCCCTGAAGCTGACATCATTATTTCTAGCGATATTCTCCACCTATTTTCATGAAGTTAGTGGCTAGCATAGCCAAACGGGCCCAGCCATCACCTACATCTTAACGTCAGTTGACGCAGAACCTGGAATATCAACACACACATCCTTTCACAGCACAGCGCGTCCCAAATCAGAATAGAAAACACTATTTTTAAGGGAAACATCAATACTCTGCAATTTATAATGTGCTTTTATTTCACAAAAAATGCTCTGAGAACATATCATGAGGCACACAGTGTTCCTTTCGGGCGAAGATGCGCATTCGACACACCTTGAATCGCAAGGCTTTGGCATCAGCTTCTTGCTAGACTGTAAACGATGACAGGTTGCTCCTTGTCACTAGTACCGCCAAAGGACATATCGGTCCCGGGCGATTGTCCCACATCAGTGTAATGGAAAACCATCCGTTTATGCATATCTGCCACTGCTCGCTGAAGAAACCATCTGTCGGTATCTGGAAACCATGGCATTTGCAAAACAGCAGAATGCAGCTGTTAGAAAACGTTAAAAAAATATTTTAGTAACCGTTCTTTATTCAAATGTATCCATTTATCCTGTAATTCTGCACCGGGTGAAACCTAATAACGAACACAAACAGCAAACAGTGAAAACACACAGAAAATATTGGGGAAAGTTTGAGTCTACAATGTGTTTGAGAGGTTGCACTTTGGAGTATGTACAGCTCCCAATGGGTTGCAGAAGCTGACAGAAAAATTGAACAACACACAGACGGCATTATAACGAAATATTTTCAAGGAACTTGGGGTTGGTGACCTTAAGTTCCCTGGGGGAACCCAGAAGTGGACTCCATGCTCACTGTGCTCAGAGAGGCACAGCTACACCTCACTGATGAGGCCCAACAAGGCTGAAACGTGTGTATGGGGTTGCTGTAGGTACTCTTGTTCAGAAGGGAATTGCCATAGCATTTCAGTGCTGGACTGCCCATGTGGGCGGGACAAAGACTTATATGCAAATGGGTATTTCCCATTTGTAAAAGGTACATTGAGCAAAAGGCAATGGCTGCAGAAACTCAAAGTGTGAAAAAAACACATAACAGGTTATGATGCCATGTTCTTTCTAGAGAGGGGGACCTGCTACCTTGTTTAAAAATATAACGAATCTAGCAACATTAAATTTGGCCAAGTGAACCAAGTCTCCTTGGAAAATGTTATGCACCCGGCACATCCAATAATACCATGTTCATAGCACACCCTGATATGCCATGACCACCGGTTTAGATATCACTAGCCTGCATACCGGTTGTGTGAGCGGGTCGTTGATATGGGATAAATTGTTGTGTATATATTTTTCGGCAAATGGCATATTCACACATCGTTGAATTGTTCCATATGCATGCAGCCTAAATGCTGTTTCGAATCACACA
The DNA here is from genome assembly GCF_040938575.1 of Ambystoma mexicanum. NCBI lineage: Eukaryota > Metazoa > Chordata > Amphibia > Caudata > Ambystomatidae > Ambystoma > Ambystoma mexicanum. The sequence continues at coordinate 1,093,194,797 of NC_090930.1, forward strand.
AAAAATTATGAATAGTTCCAACTTACATTATATTTGGTAGTTCCTTCTCTTGGCATAACGCAGAGTGTCCACTCAGAACAATGGTTTGCATAGAATGAAAGTAAATGTTACAATGTCCAGTTTCAAAATAGGGAATGTTATAATTTCTGACGGTATTCAACACCTTCTGTCCTTCAAGCCAGGGCGATTCCTCCCTTTCGTCCAAGGTCGAATAATAATTGAACCTTGTTTAGAGCGTGTATGCCAGGGATCTTTCATTTCTGTGAAGGAAATCCACAAAAACACACTGTACAAGATGCATTGGTGTGAGTTCCCCACAAGCAACATCACACAAAGTGACCTTCACTCCATGGGAGCGATGCGACCGGCCGACCAACGTGGCATTTGAAATATGTATGAAAAATAAACAAATTGATTGCTGACATCCACCAATGCCGCACGACCATGAATACTTTTTTAAACATCAATAGTGCTAGTGATTTAGTTATTTTTGGACAACAGTTACACTGAAGGTAATGATATCATATGATGAAATGATATTACATTTACAACGCGGCTATGCACAAGTGCTTCAAGACATGACGAGGCTATGCAGGGCTAACAGAGGGAAAACAGAGACAGCGATCTTACTAGGGTTGTGAAGTAGACGATCTAGCCCAGCATTAGGAAACCATTTTGAAATAGCCCGATTGGCATATTTCTACTGGGCCCGAAAATCCATCTCTCTGTACAAATGCAGCTCTCACATCCCCAGCGCCTCGCTTCGCCAGCCCACACCATCGCCTACCCATTGCCACCTCTGCGTGAGCCCTGTTCTCACAGAGGAATGTGCTCTGCGGAAAACGTGAGACACTGACAAGTGATAAGCCCAAGTGCCCATTCATCTCCACTAAACTCCCTGTGCTCTCACAGCCTCCACCTCAACATGTCAGAGCCCACCAGCTCAGACCCTGCAGTTCCTTTCATGCTGATATCCATCTGACCCGCCCATGCCCGATCAATCAAGGAACCACATCACAGCCCTAATCCTATGTAGTAATATATTTTCCAAAAAAGAGACACACGTCTACCTATGCCCTGAGAACCCAAGCAGGGCAGATGGCAGATCAAACCTTTAGGGTGTGCACCTGGGTATAGAGTTTGTGGTATCAAATATATTCCAAAGGGTAGAGGTTAGAATGCCAATATATTAGCTCATGTCACCGAAGTACCCCTGTTCATGCAAGAGTGTATGTCTGCCATTATTTATGCATTATCAGTTTCTGTTGTTTAGTTTCGTTAGATAGATGCATTGCTCCCTTGCCCTGACCTTAGTTAGGGCAAGAGGGCCTTCCACCATGTGCCACCAATAATGGGAGAAGAGAAAGGAGAGAGCGCAGAGAACACCATACAGTAGGTAGGTTGTGGAGAGAAGAGGAAGGGTGGTGGAGGGAGCAGAGGGAACACATGGGAAGGATACAGAGAGGGGCTCATGAAAAGCAAAACCCAATATATCACTAATAGCAACCGCAGACATATGTCGTATCAATCGAGGACCAGTAATATTAATGAAGGGAAGGAAAAAGATATACATAAATGAATCATACACCAGATTAAATCAGCATCATTAAATACTTCTCAATACTTTTATAACATTAAAATTCGAGTTTAATAGCATTTGATTGTTGATGTACAATGTACAAACATTGGGGAACATATCCCAAGTGTTAAATTGAGCATATTAAGAACACTGCTGCCAATTATTTATACCAGGAAGTCAACTGTTCAACAAGTTCAACTTTAGGTGGACAGGGCTCGTTTGCAATGTTTTGTGGCATTGCATGTGTCCTAGGAACAAAATCATGATCAATTCCAAGAGTATGCATGGCCAACACAGTCAAAGTGAGATCTTTCACAAAATCGAATTGCATTTCCTGGTATATTGGCTTGGCCGCCCATTTTTTGCTTAGTTTTGCAAAGGCCAAGGTGTAACGAAGCATCCTAAAGTTTCTGTCAGTTCTCGATTGGTCTCTCCCTGAGTTCTCGTTGTGCGCTAATACAGCTAGTAATGTTCGGGCCTGTATACAGTCTATGCCGAAATGCAACCTTTTGAGCCTTTACTTTCGGCACATATTGTGGTACACCTCCAAATCTCTGGTGTAACAGAATTCTGTGAGTCCCTGTAGGTCTCTTGAAAGATTTTTATCGTACACAATCTTCGCAAGAGCTTTGTGTGGAGGTGAACATGACACCAACCACTTCTTCTTGCGTTCCTGCTCCTCCCATAAAGGTCCATGTGCACATTTATGAAAATACTGGTTTTCTGTCCATGAGTGAACGTTTCAACAGTGGTGCATTAATGAGCGCCATTTTTCAAGTAGAATTTCCACAGACCCATCACAAGTTTTCGAGCTCCACCAAAGATGGTTGCTCAAAGACTGAGACCACTATAAAATATTTTTTTTAACCCTTTTTTTTACCAGTAGCTGTAATTTTTTTATTGACTGATATGGCAATGTGCCATACATCAAATTGATGATGAATGTTTGGAAACTTCTCTCGAATGGCATTGGCTATTGAAACATGTCTGTCAGTGGCTATGAGGTCTATTTGCATTCCCCTCGATTGGAGATGATTTGATGAAACCATATTTCCCCATGGCCACAGAGGATGTACATTTGGATACCTGCACGATCTCCAAACTCACATTTTTTTTTACTTTTCATGTCTTGAAAGTGGTATGTGCAGTACTTTACTGAAAGTCCGGGGCTGTCACACTGTCCGTCGCCAACTAGCCAGAAACTCTTGGCGGCGAATGTGCTTTCGATTGACATCTGTTCAATTTTCCAGGCTTGACTAATAGCGGGGAATAAGAATTCCCTTTGATATTTGTAGTAAAAGGTTTTAACAAGGAACTGAACTCCCACAAATTGACAGAAACTGGACATCTTACTGAAAGTCGAGCCACTGAAAAGTAAAACTGCTGAACATAATAGATTTCCAGCTGGTACTTTGCCCAGCATCGGTTGAGCGGACCATGTAAATGTATCATGCATGTGGACACAACTGGCTTGGATTTTCAGGTTAGTGCCTTGTAATAAACGAGACACATTCATCAATGGCTCCCTGCATATTTCCCCCCTCAATCTAGGGACACATTTCAGCTTCAGTATAATCTCTACCAGGCAACTGTCGAATACAATGTATTTTGGCCAATCGTCCTGCATGAATGTGGTTTGTGACTCAACTGTGGTGGACAATTCGTCCAAACTAGTCAAACTGTAGTCGAGATCTTTGGCAAGTTCCTCAGTCAATTGCATTGAAGTTTCAGTCTCTGTTAGTTCAGCTTGTGATATTTGCACACAAATTGGAGAAACCGTCAACAATTAATGTTTATTGGGTGGACCTTTTTTTGCGGGTGTAGATTGTGTGAAATAAAGCAGTTAGAGCTGCGGAGTCCTCTTTTTTAGGGGGCTGTGTGGCAAAGGACTAATATGAATCTATAATGCAACAAGAATACCACAAAAACAGCTACCCGCCTACACACGTGCCAGGTGTGTCTAGTTGCACAACGTGCTACCTTTCATGTCGATCAATTATTTGCGACAGAAAACATAGAGAAATACATATTTTAATTCATGGATACAAAACACTTAGAAAAATTAAAAACAGCAGAGACAAAAATGCACATAACATTCCATAAGAGAACCTATACTGAAAAACAATTGTCTTGACCAGTTGGTTTTAAATGAACACATTCGTCAGATACTGGTGATGTAGTGAGGTTATTAAACAAATAAGGTGACATCCTATTATTAAATGAAACCTTGATGCAATTCACTATCCTTGACTTTGTTAATTTTTCTGTCCTTGACTTTGTCGACACCAAAGAGTGTGTTTCTGGGTCCTGGCAAAAGATGGTTAAACAGGCTCAATAGCTAGTTATTTGATGCTATCAGGCATGCGTCGGACCCGTCTTCAGGACTTGATTTATATAGATCTCCCAAATTGGGATTTCAGAAATAGTTCATTGGTAAATTTCCTAAAAACCAAACGAAAAAAACGTATTGGTAACAAGATAAAAACAAAGTGTAGTGTCTCTATGTGTGTGCACATGCAACTAATTCAACTAACCTTTTCGTGGTTTATTTGGCGTGTGTGGCCTTGATTTTAGAACAAATGCGGACAGGATTCACTGGTCCCAACTGTGATTTCTTTTCAAAGATTTTGAAACTGCAACAAACGAAAATGATTTTTATGAAAAGTTTGTTTTTTCTTTTGCGCTACATTCATTAGAAGGCAAAAGTTCAAAAATGACTGACAACAGAGCCACCTAAATAAGCCAAATCGAGTTCATATTTAAAGCGGTACATACTGCCTTTGAGTATTTGTCATTTGTATTACATTCGTTAGAAAGCGGGAGTTCAAAACGAAAATGGAAGTGAAATAGCAGCGAAGCCTACTAAATGAGCCAAGTTAAGTTCGTACCTGAAGTGATACAAACTGCCTTCAAGTCAGTTATGTTGCACTATTGTTTTGAGCATTTTTTAATAAAATACTACATGTTTTTTTGAAACGGGAGGAACATACCTCTTGATCCAAGCGAAGATATTCTACGATATAGCTTCATTTGCGGACACACATGTCCCGTATGTGATGTTTTTCGTATTGTAAATTGAAGTTTACCTAATTTGTTAAAGGAAATACGGAGATGTAACAGTCCGTATATAGCTAACAGAATAGTGCTGTTTGCATATCACAAAAGCGCGATATGAGTGCTTACAATTGCTGTTTTTCAAGGAACTTACTTGATCACAAGCATTGTTGCTTCCACTCGAAACGAACGCGGGTAGTTACTGGGTGTAGATTGTGTCAAGTGGTCCTCGCGGAATTCCAATGCATCTTCATTATATTCTGTTTCATCTTGTTGAGTTCTTACATTGTAGCTATGGTCCAAGAACACTTTGTTGGCTTCGCCGGTCACATTCAATTCAGTTTCAGGCCATTGGGCATAAGCATCACGAGTCTGCTGATTTACTTGACCACGCTGCGCCTCAAATAGTAGTTACTCCATGGTGAAATCTGTTTGGCAAGCGACATCTTTGGTTTCATTTGTTGTCTGTGTCTTTATAATTCTTTTCCTTCTGGACCTCTAGGAGATGTGTTGTAAAAACATGTTCAATGTGTAGCACAAATACAGCAGTTAGCACTTTCAATCCAAAAACATGTTATGAAGAAAACATATGGTTATATGGTTTAAATCAAGCACATTTCTTTTACACGCAAAGAAACATATTTAAATATCTACAAACAGAACCAACTTGATTGAATTCAAAGAATTACTACATAAAACACTATTATAAATGCTATTTGATGTCCAATTGTAACCAATAGTAGTTTATGTTCACCTCTGATCCATGTGCCTCCATTTCTAATTCCACACCTTGTTTAGATTCCTTGAATAGAATATTCATTAAAAAAAAAAGCAAAATTCAATCGTATTGGAAATTAAAATCTTTCAACGCACACAGTGCTTACACACATACCGTCGTAAACAGTGTACGCCATTTAGTCAAAATATGCATTTCAAATTTTACCTCATAGCCATCAAAGATGGCAAGTATACTTGAAAAGAGGTCACCGTGCAAAACTTATTGATTGTAATGTTGCCCTCAAACATATTGCAATATATTCTGCATTAGGGAGGAAGTGTGACGTTAGAACTGAAATCATAAAAGTTTGAAACACTGCACGTTTATATGCATGTGACTGTCTAATAATATCCTATGTAGGATTTACATTCTTTCATTAAAGGGAAATGTAAGTATGCATACCTCATAAACTGAACTATCTGTAAAGGACAATGTAATTGTAGTCGAAGTAGCAGCATCACCCTGTAACACAGTACTTGTTTTAGTACGGATGAAAACAGCTAAATTAATCTGTGACAATGGAATGCAGACAATGGCCCATAAATACCACCTAGAGCAAACAACCGACAGGATACATAAACGTTTTCACATTATTTGAAATTCAAAGCATAATACATTCTCGTAAATGAAAAGTGAAATAAAATTACCTGATATGCGCTTGAAGTTGTGGATGACTCTGGAAAAAATGGATGCAGAATCTTGATCCTACATTTTCGGTGTATTGCCATAAAGTGGAAAAAGGGAAAATTAGATTTACATTAGATATGTGGGAAGATCCAACTGTTGAGAATATAAACTTCTGAATGTCTTTAGGGCTCACCATTGGTATACAGGACGTGTTGGTGGTTTTGTCACTTGCGAGGGTCTGTGCTTCCATTAGTATGCTGTCCTAACGAAATGGACATGTCAAGCAACCGACTACGAAAAAATTATGCTTCTTTTGAAGGGCATTATGGCATTGTTTTCTATGGTCATAATTACTTCATTTGAGGCTCCATAAACCAGGGACAGATGTAGAGTAAAATGTGGTATACTGACATTTTAATAGAATCTGGTAAATGTGCAAACTTTAGTAAGGCACATTTACACTGAAAGCACCAATCCGTTCAAGTAGTTACCTTTTCAGTACCCCACCACCTACAGCTAATTCATCACCCGGGACTCACTTGAGGTGGCGTATGCATCAATAGAGTTGGAATGGCATTTGGAAGCAATTTATGAGAAATTCTGGGTTGACGATTTTTTGTATACTGCGATTAGTCGTATATATCATCTGTAAAGTTCAGGCTGCAGATACGGAATCGATTGGCCCTCAAGTCCTTCAACACATCCTGTGCTCTAATTTCAATTTCATCCACAGCAAAACCACAATATCAAACCCATCTTCTTACTAAATCAATATTCCTCTGGAATGTATGCAGGACTGTGCCTTGACCTTTGACATGGCTCCTAGGAGGGAAACCGGAAAACATACAAGCAGGCATTCTTGAAAAATCTACAAGATCTGTATAAAAAAATATAAATAATTACAAAAAATGTGTGCTTTATGCAAGAGATTGATGCAAGAAAGCATGAAAGATGCCATTCTATTTCATTGGACATTTATTAAATGTGCTATATATCGAGATCAAAACACTTGAAACATCAGACAATGGTAAAGTCATTGAGATGAATGAACATTACACCACTGGGTACATTCGGTCAAAATAGATGGAAAATTTGAGATCAGAAAAAGATGAATATAGAAAAGTTAATAGGTGACCTGCTCTTACCTTGACTAACAAGCAATTAGATTCAGCAACCGGAGGAGCAAGTAGCAGGAGAACAGGTAGCACGATAAAGAGTTGCCTTCCAGTGCTCAGAGATGTTATCCGGTAAAATATCAAGGAGTTAATAAAGGATTAGAAAAGTAGTGAGTGTGTATGTGAATGCATGACGTGTTTCTGGTGGGGTCTGCGAGAGGGGAGCTTGGAGACACTGGGTCTGGGGAGGCCATGTGAAGTATGGCCCCCATGCGGAAGATACATTTGAAGTGTACATGGTGTTTGGCACCTTGGCCGTTCCCACCCTGCCAGCCTCCTTGGGAGCGCAGGGCCGCAGGTGTGCACTGCCATTTATAGTGGAGGGGTGATGGATGGGCAAGAGGCATGCAGATGAGGCCCGGAACACTGCTGATGGGAGACACACTTATGTGGATTGCAGGGGAAGGTTCTGCGAGAGGTGAGCCTGGAGACACTGGGTCTGGGGAAGCCATGTGAACAATGCCCCCCCTGCGGAAGATACCTTTGAAATGTACATGGTGTTTGGCACCTTGGCCGCTCCCACCCACCCAGTACTGTAGTGGGTTATAATGGAGGGGGGGATGGATCGTTGCGGAGTAGTTGAGCATAAAAGGGCACCAACCATTCTTTCATGTCCCGCATAGACTTGCCACCAGCTGGCTGCACTTTTATTTATTGTCTATTTATTTATTGTTTACTTTATGCATTGTATTTATTTTATTGTTATCCTTTGTACTGCACTGCCCCCTCCTCCTTTCCGCCTACACTTTTCACTCACCCCCATCCCCCGCACTTGCACGATCTCAATGTCACTGTGGCTAGTAACATTGTTGTTTCTGTCTTCTCTCTGTTCCCCCCCTTGCCTCATCACGCCTTGAAACTCTTGTGTATAGGCGCTTTATTAATGCCATATCATATCATATCATAGACAAGTGAGCATGCCCTTGATTCACACAAAAATTGCAACAAGTATTCATTAAATCTCATTTGAATTTTATTTTGTTGCTGATGGTGATGGCACAAACATACTACAAATTGTATACATCAGGTTGCAGCAGAGTGTGTGAAAATTCCTGTACTGTCCGCTGTCACTGGGGAATTTGGCACAAATTGCTCCAATGACACAGGCGGGTATTGCTCGTCGAACACCGGATCCAAGCCTCCCATAAAGCTACCATGTAGATGAACAGTAGGCCACCAGTCTGTACCACCTGTTGAAGGGAAACATACATACTGTATTTAAATGAACCTGATAAGTGTACAAACCTTACTTGAAAATGCACCCTGTATCCTATGGCATAGTTGCCCGTACAAAAGTTACTTCATGGATCAATGAACTTGAGCTTTGAAGTGTACACACAGTACAGAAGTGAACACATATGCAATCCATAACATTTGGGGCACAGAGAAATATTGTTTCTTAGTTGACTGTGAAAGACACATAAGATGAACACTCTGAGTTGCCAAAAGTGCGAGAAATGTATTGAATTGGCACACTACATTCATTAGACAGTGATAGATCAAAGTTACGCCAATATAGGAGACAAACATGAAATGTTATTGGACTCAGCGGTTAAAATGACATCACATCTAAAGTACACTTAGAGTACACTTACTCGTACACTTACTCGTTACTTGGATTGTGAGGGCGAACATGGACCTTGTGAGGCTGGCTGCCTTGAAGTCATGCAGCTCGGTAAAACATAGCAGTGGTGTATCTTCTTCCGATATGTAGGCCAAGCATCCAGAGTTTTCTTTGCAGCAGCAGTTTCTCTTCCTTGGTTGGCATGACCTCTCACCGATTGCAGGTACACCAGGTGGAAAACTCTTCCATGCGACTAGGCTGAGGATCCAATGATTCGTCTTCCCAACTGTGGTCTGATGTCCCATCGTTTCTGCATCTTTCTCTATCAACTACTTCTGCCTCAGAATACTCCAGCTCGTACTGGTAGGGCTGTATTGTTGCCATTATATTACAAAATGTTTAAATCAAACGCATGTAACGATTGAAATCAATAGCAATGCTAGTATAAGTATCTGTTCGCAGGGGCTCCATGCAATGAAGATAGCTGTAAAGAGCAGAAACGAGTCACAGGCTACATAAAAAAAGACAGTGAAACCGCTGAAAAAGCAACTCTGATGTTGTCTGATGAGAAGCGGTCCGTTTATACTTATTGAGGAAAGAGGCGCCCTGCCATTTCCATGAAGACACGCCATTAGCTGGCGCACAGAGATCATTGACACAAGACATGCATTTGCGTTGTGAAATGGCCCATACGCGTCTAGTGATGTCAGCCTCAGGGGTGTGTGATATGATTTAGTGCCGCAGGGGCACTTGAACTTAGGGTGATCGATCCACGGATAAGATTAGCACAAGATGGCCACGCCCGACTCGTTGATTTTGCATGTGTAAAAGATACATAGGAACATTTTTTACGATCAATCACAGTTTGCTTAAAACCACATGCCCGAACGCTCGGGACACTGACATCTTTGGGCGCAGTATTCCTTTAAATCACTTTGAAGATGGACAAACAGCACAAAGCAGAATTAAAGCTTCCACCTTGCTTTCCTCCTCCATCTTCAAAGTGCTCATTGTTTTAATCATGAAAGAGATTTTCCTGCAAGCGCAAAACATTGCTGTGGAATCTGTCATCATTTAGTACCTGTTATAAGCAGATGGGCCCTACAGGAATACATTGTAGATTGTGTCTGCAAGGGGTAATTTGAAGACAGTATTTCCTTTTTTTCTAAAACTGAGAATAAAACCAAAGAGTAAAGGGGATTTAGCCTGTTTTTACTCTTCACCTTTAAACTTTTGTAAAGGTGAAAATTGTGTGCACAGGACCAGTGCTAACATTGGCAGTCCCCTCTATGCAATTAGCACTTTATGTAAAATTACCACCAGTATGACTTACCTCAATCCTTGTTCAGAACTCCTTACTTCCCCAACCCTGTGGGATGTCTCAACCCACTCATCCAAGCCCTGCAACATCACTAGGCATTGCTGGCAGGAGAAACATCATAATGGCCAATGGAAAGCATGCTGCTCGCTAGAAAGCACCAGAAAATGTGCTGTGAAAACCTGAAAAATAGGCTGCCATCCACTTTTGCCTATCTTAGTGAGCACAGGAGATCAATGCCAAAAACCACCATTAGGCTGCCCACAAAGCAGCCTGCAACCACTTGGAAATAGCAATGCTGATTGCCAAAAGAAATACAGAGCTGTTTGGGAATCTGTGTTCTTGATTGTCAGAAATTGCTAAAATCCTGGCTCACAAAGCACCTAAAGGATCCAACCTCTTTGTTGGGTGTTCCACATTACTCTACTGAAAGAATACACATGAATACAATGTCAGCAAGAATCATATGTTCTCAGAACAAGATCCCTTTTAAGGATACTGATGGAAAGACAGCTGTCAAAATGGGTGCAATACCGGTACTCACCACTACCAGAAGCTGGCGTTTTAAAACCATATTCTTTGTAAAGTTGAACATGGAACCCCAAACTATGCCAAAGAAAGACTTGCTAAGGGGTAGAGAAAATGTTAAACTATATTCTGAATGACTTGAAGGAAGCAATTGTTTAATGTATGTATTAAAAATGTGGGTTATATTGTAAGAAAAGACAAATTGTAGACATTGGTTGCAGAGTTAAAAAGTTTCCCACACTGGGATCAAACAGATTCCACACCTTTTTCCTGGACAAAAGAAGCTTCCTTCTGCCCATGGCCAAGAGATTGACAGAATGGTGTGAACAGGAACTAGCCAAGGCACCCTGGCATGTTGCTCTCAGTCAAGACAATGGGGGCTTTGGGATGAATAGGAATATGCTGATTTGGGTGTGACTGGTCAACAACTGCTCTGGGAGAAACATGACATGTGACCGTCTGAGTCAGCCAGCTCTAGGGGCGGAGACAAACCATTGTGGATTCAGATAGCCCAGCAAATATATGTTTTATAAAATTGTGTATAACAAAGTGTATCAAGCTGGCAAAAATGTAAAATGTTGAGACGGTTAAAATTTAAAATTCACTCACAATTTAAGACTAAGCTGCACGCCGTATGATGTTCTGAGACTAAACCCCGGAATTATTAATATTGCAGCTGCAGTGTTGGTGCTATGAACCTAAGAACTTACAGTAATATGCCCAGAGAGGATCTGCACGCATGTGTAAAATTTGGTGCAGAACCAATATTGGGAAACTCACCAAAAGCGTGAATAAGTTGTCATTTCTGAACTAAAGCTCTTAGGAAGATCAGAGTTGGACAAGAATGTACCTTAAGTACTTTGTGATGTGTATATGTATTATGAACAAGTTGTGTACCTTGGAAATATGTTATGAAAATGGATTGTCTAAGTAAAAGCAAAGGGGAGTTTCTTCCCTAGATTGTAAATAGCAGCATCATGATGACACCTCATGACACGCTGATCCTTTCTCCAGTCAGGGGATAGGAAATCCTCTAACCTATCAAATCCTTAGAGGGTTGGGCATAGAGAATCAGCCTACGCACCCACTTTGGAAACCCATAAATAGAGACTGCTTAGGACAGATAAGGGACTCTCTTTTTCCACTACTCACTGATTCCTGCGAAGCACTCTGCCAGACCAGATCCAGACATTATCCAGACAGAGACTCCAGACTCCAGATCTAGATCCAGAGACCAGAACTCTAGAATCCAAACTCTAGAACATTGAAGCAGAGAGGCCTAAACCAAAAGCTGTATCCTTTTCAGCAGGCTTCAGAATCTTTTGCAAACCTGATTCTCACATTCAACAGCCGGGCTGAGCTGTCTACCTCTAGCTAAGAACCCTGTGCTAGAACCGAGGTTCAGACCCAGAAAGCAGTGCTGTAATCCAAGACCCGTCAGATCCAGTTCAAGAGGCCACAGAACGCTGTACAGTGCTGAACGCAGAACCCAGAGGGCCTGAGACCTGTCCGGTGGCGAGAGTGAAGCCAAACCCCTTGACCAGATCTTTGACGAGGCCCATTCCATTCCAAAGCTAGGAGTGAGTATCTAGTCTAGAACTGTCCTTAACCAAGCTCTTAGTTTAAAGTAATCCTCTTCCATCCATTTTAACCTGTCCAGAACTGCATTATAGAATCTTGTGTCCATCCTGTTGGTTCCAAATCTGTAACGCGCAATCTGTCATTTGAAATCTTGACTTTCTTTCTGAAAATCTACTGTCGGAATCGAAACAATATTATGCCTCCTATCGCAGCAATTGTATATGTATTGGCCTACGCCAACTTGTCTAAAACATCATATGCGAACAAACTCCGCGGCAAGGTCTTGACCTTAGAGAAACTAATGTAAGTCGCCATCTTGGATTAAGCCGCCATTTTAGGTTCTCTTGTAATATGGAAGTCACCCTGAACATCAAAATGGAGGCCGAATGACATTCTGAGTAAAATTCCGGCCGTTGTGACCTCCGTACACACAAATAATTAATATGCCTGCAGGCCACTTGTCGGGGTCGCGAACCGAGACCTTGTCCTATTGCTGACCTATGTGTAAATGTACAACTATATCAGTGAAACTAATCAAAATGCATATATTATAGGATTGACCTGGCTAGGAACCCTTAGGCCCGATCCCTAGAATGGTTAACCCGCGAGGGGGTTGGCCAAGGGCTGGATAAAGGATATAAAAGCCCAAGTATTCCAATGTACGGTCTCTCTTACTAATGCATCGAACCTTCGTTGACGTTCGTTACGTTACTCTGAGAGCCGAATAGCTATCCGTTTGTCAATTGACTTTGGTAACTGTTGTAGCTTTTAAATAAAGCACTTGTATGTTCTTTGTAACCTGTGTTGGTGTGTTTCTTTTGGGCTTCCCGTCCTCATATTATTTTTATGTTTTCACACTACCTTCACAAAAACCTCTGTAACTTTTGAACCGCACGTCCTAGGAGCGCAATTTAACTGTCATTTTAAAGCTATGATCCTAAGCTTTCCAACAAACACAATACACATTCAAAGGCATCTTATAGGTCAAGAAAAACAAGTGTGCCACATGCTTCTGAGTCTGCAGTGACTTTGAGATCATCCCAGATAGAGAGCAGTGTGGTTTTGTTCAGTGGCGCGGACCGAAGCCTGATTGTGTGGGTTCTAGGAGGTTGATGGTTTCTATGAAACAATTGAGCTGGGAGTATGCAGTGCGGTCGATGAGCTTTGCCAAGAATCCGGTGTTGGAAAGGGCCTGTAGTTGATTAGTTGGAGAGGGTTGAGAGATGATTTCTTTAGATTGGGGATCAGATGCATGATTTTGAAGGGTTCTGGGAAGACGCCTGAGATAAAGAAGCCATTAAGGATGGACCTGGCCAGTTTCCCTGCACATGTAGAGGTGAAGATTTTTTTGAGGAGTGAAGAGGGGCAAAGAGTCAAGAGGGGAGTCGGAGGTTCGCCTGGCGGACAGCAGTTTGATGAACTCCTCGCTCAAGATGGGGCTGAAAGAGCAGAACTGAGGGGTCCATGTGGGCATGTGGATTGGTTCTTGAGAAGAAGGTGCCGGACGGGCGGTGAGGTTGGAGAGTTTGGCATTGAGAGTGGCCATTCTGTCTAGCGCTGTTTGGCAAAAGTGTTCAGAGATGGAGTAGCAGAGTGTTTGGGAGGAGGTGATCAGGGCGGCAATGCTAGAAGGGTTCAGGAATTCAGTGATGATCCCGTGGAGCTCTTTCTGCTGTTTTTTTGTCCTTGCGGATCTCTGATTTATAGTTGTGGGGATGGCGAGCGTATGCTGATTTGTTTTGAGGGGTTCTGCAAGCTTGCCATTTGTGCTTGAGGGAGCGGTTTTGAGTTTTTAACGAATTTAGGTAGGGGGTGAACCACTTGGGGGTCTGTCCTTGGCGGGTGGAAGCAGAGCTGCAGTGGGTGAGAGGAAGGAGTGAGTCATCAAGCCAGTTGTCAAAGAGGTCGATGTGTTGGGATCTATCTGCGGCCGGGAGTTGGGAGAGGGTGAGGAGCAGGGCTTCTGTCAGGTCTGGTATTATTTTGACCTTGTTGCAGCACTTGAACTGTGAGGCAGGAAAAGAGCAAACCTTGTGAGGCAGAGGCGGTATGCAGAGAGAGAAAGGGATGGCTGAGTGGTCTGTCCAGATGAGGAGTCTGATAATGAGGTTGGTTGAGCTGAAAATGGCATTAAGGGTGTCGCCGGCAGCGTGGTTGGGTCTTGTAATCGTTGGGTAAGGTTGAGTGCCTCCAGACTGTCGACCAGGGGTTTCGTCATGGGGTTTTTGGGCACGTCAAACCAGATGTTGAAGTCCCCCAGTAGGGTGAATGCTGGGTGGGTAACTAATGTGGCTGCTAGTGAGTCGCATACGGTGTTGTCGAAATGTGTTTGAATCTGGGTGCCTGTAGATGACTAGGAAGCTTTGGGAGAGGGCGGGCAGTAGAGAAAGTTTGACCAGTAGGGATTTGCAGTTAGGTGTGCAAGGCTGCATTTTGGAAAATGTGGTGGTCATGTATGGTTTGTGTAGGAAGGCTACTCCGCCTCCTCTGGAGGCTCTGTGTGGGTGATGAGTGAGTAGTCAGGTGGGAATTCTTCATGTGCAATCGGATTGAAGTCATCCGAGAAACATTTTGTTGGTGATAAATATGAGATCAGGATTATCGGAGGTTAGGCGATCAAAGATGCTGTGTCTATTCCTGGACAGAGAGCGGCCATTGATACGGAGGCAAGCTAGTTTGTGTGACGTGCCAGGGGTGGTGCTTACACAGGTGTCAGGGACGGGCGGGACCGGGGTGGTTTGTGTGACTGGAGGGATGATTTTGGTCACTGGGGAGGTCGGTATGACTGGTCGGACTTTGATGGTCGGTGACTGGTGGGATGATGTTGGTCACAGGGGCGGATTCTGTTGGTACGAGGAGGTGTGTGGGTGGTGTGTCATGTGTGGGAAGATTGAGCGGGCGGTCACAGGCTTTCGAGAAAGGACTGGCGTGGGTTGGGAGGTTAGGATGGTAGTGTTTGGCTCGCTGTTCGGAAGGGGTGTAGCGAGTGGAGGGGGGTGTTCAGTGCTGGCAGGCTTGGTGGTGTTAGCGTTTAGTGGCCAGAGTTTAGGTGGGTGGTGTTGATGTTCGTGATTGGTGTTGGAGAGTTCTTGTCCTGGTCAAAAAGGGAAATGACAGGCGTAGATATCAGAGGAGGCATGATAGAGGGGGTAGGAAAGGTGTGGCTGGTAGACTAACGCAGGGATGCAGGTCCGTGCAGTGCTGAGGGGGAGGAACTACAAGCTGTGTGTTCCTCCTCATATGCAATTTCTCCCCATCTGTTCGCTAATGCAATAGTTTGGGATTGTAGGTGACACAAGCGCCACTTAATATCCCAAACCAAAAATTGAACTATGGGCTTTTTTGTATGTGTTTGTATTCTGCAGCTTTTTAAACACCTTCTTAGCTCACTGCAGTTGCCAAACTTCTGAAGTATTCCAGGGATTCAGCGTTGCCGCGTTATTTTCTATTGCATATTAGATGGGTGAGTCGGGAGACAAGGCGCTAATAATGGCGTCTGTGATCCATGATTATGTCTGCTTAGCCTCTTGTGAGTTTGACTGCCACAATTCACTGGATGCGATGGATGGATGGATGGATGGATGGATGCACGGATGGACGGGTGGGTGTATGGGTGGATCGATCAATGGATGGATAGGAAGACGGACAGACAGAAAGATACATGCAGACAGACCAACCATTAGGTAGATAGCTGTACATGCAGACAGAGAGACATAACCGACAGACAGGCATACATGCCAACTGGGAGGCAGGCCGGTAGACAAACTAGACGATAAACAGCCAGACTGAAAGACCAACCGGCAGGCAGATGGAAAGACAGGCAAACAGGTAGAAACCTACAAATATGCTCTAGGAACTGTCCACAACACGTGCCAGGAGCTCGTTTTCGCTTGTCCAAAGAGCATAGGCAGTTAGATCGTATTAAGTGAAATCAAATTTCCTCTATTAAATGCCCCTCCCCAGATGTCTCAAGTCTGGGAATGGGTTGGGTGGACATTGGATGCTGGATCTGTTCATTGGCTTCACATTCAGGAGAGTGAGTCTGGGGAGGAAATAACAGTGGGGATGGAGCTGTTACTGATATGTAGTAAGAGCCTGGTCGCTGAAGAAAAAAATAAATCATCAACCAAGCACCCCATCATCGCAGCGCTCATAATTATGTGAGTCTGGGAAACCCCAGCCTAAACTACATTGAAACAAGGACCCTAATCTTTGCAAACATTTGTTACCAATTGAAATGAAGGCATTAGACTTCCAAATGGTAGTTTAAAATAAAGGCAATAATTTGTCCCCAGCTGGTGCAATTGTTTAATAAAATGCCTGCTGTGTTTCCAGAAATAATATTCCCCATTCCCTGGCAACTGGGACAATTATGCTGTCTTTTAAGACCACCGGCGCAATCTATCCAAAATATTCTGAATATGAAATGTGGGCTTTTCAATGACAATAATTTGCAGCTATGGAGCAGAGGCGTAGCTCGTGAGAGCAGGACAAGGTGGAGGGGGAGACACTTGAAAGGGGGACATTATACAAAAGGCTAGACGTGCCGAAAATGGAAACGAGACACGAGACAAAGAGCTCTAACCAAGAATTTCTTCCAGTTACCCTGGTTTCTGCGACACAAAAAAAGCCGACTGAGACAGGCTCTGTTTTGCATATGCACCCAACCCCTCCACACGTAGTAGGTGTTACCAAGCGTGCCTTCTGGCATTAGGAGGTGAGAAAACAAAATGGAGTCTCGGAATTGCAAGAGCCCATCTGCTGCAAATACCTGGAGTTGCATTTAATTATTTCCATTATGGTAATCCGTGTGGTTTGTCAACAGCCAGCTTCCAGCGGGTTCTTCAAGGATGCCCAATACATTATGAAATGTGTGCCTTGTTATACAGGCTTGTACGCCACCACCTCTCACCTCAGCTGCGTATCCTGTGTCATGGCAGGTACGTCGGTCATGTGGACAGTGACGCATGCGTCCAGTAAATTGAGAAGAGCCTTTATCACTCTTTAGCTGCGTCCTGGGTGTATAAGTGCTGTGGACACAATTGATCATAATCTTTTTTGTGTTTATGTTCATTTACATGCGTTTACAATTGGAGGTTTTATAAGATATTTTAAGTGAAGGATTTTTAGACATATTTAAAATTTGCTGTTTTTTTATGTGTGATTTTATCTTTTGTTGTTACTATGAAAGTAAATTGAATTTGCATCCTTGTAGGATTTGCTATTAAACCAAAGTTTTGAGACTAACCACTTGTTTATGCTGGGTGAAAACTGCTGGTTTTAATGAAGTTGTACCTCGTGTGTTCTCTGGGTGTGCCATTATTATGAAAGTAAAATAAAATGTATATCAAACAAAAAATATGTGTTGCTGTCATGGGGCCTCATTACGAGTTTGGAGGCAGCCATGCCACTATTTGCGGCATGGCTGCCTCCAAACTCGGGTGCCGGTCCGGGTTCCTGGAATGAGTAATTACCGGGCCATTCCAACCTTGGAGAACCCGGTAATTCCTCATTCAATGTACCCATCCCCATTCCCATTTGAGCGCCTATAGGGCTCAATGGGAATGGGGAGAGAGCTTACAACGGGCCTGTATATAACAGGCCCGTTGTTAGCTCCCTGGTCCCCTCGCGGCACCCGGAAAGGACGTCTGGTCTGACCAGACGCCCTTTCCGAGGTTCCCTCTGGGTCCCGCGAGGGAACCTCGTAATAGGGCGGACTGGGTTTAACGGCACCGGCACCATTACCGGTGCCGTTAAACCCATTTCGCCCACCTCGTAATGAGGCCCATGGTCTCCTATTAAAAAAACACAGTCCATGCAAGAGGTTTTGAGGAACCCATAGCTTTGATGTATGTATTATTGGCATTCCCTGGCGGAATGATATGATATGATATGGCAGTTGTAGCGCGCCTATACACAGGTTTTGCAAGGCGCGACGAGGCAAGGAAGGGGAAACAGGAGGACAGAGAAAACAATCTTACTAGGCCAAGTGACATTGAGATTGCGCAAGTGTAGGGGAGGCGGGAAGGGAAAAGTGCCAGGGGGAAAGGGGAGGGGGCAGTGCCATACAGGGGATCAAAACAATAACAAGACGTACGGCCAGCAGGTGGCAGGTGCAAGGGTAAGTGCAGACAGCAGGTGTCCAAAAGTGCAGGTAGGGGGACAGTAGGGTTACAGATACAGACCCAAGTGTTCAGGCTGCCGGGAGGCACTGCAGGTGTGCAACTGGGTGGGCAGGGACCTGCGCCCGAAAGCAGGGTAGCCAGGTGACCAGTGCAGTATCAGACAGTAAATCAGCAGGGGAGAGGAAGAGAGAAGCCAGAAGCAAAGAGGAAGGTCTTGAGGTGCTTCGGGAACCAGCGATGGTTCTCCTCAAGTTTCAGAGAGGCAGGGAGGCTGTTCCAGAGGGAGGCCCCAGTCAAACAAAGAGATCTACCACCAACTTGTTGCTTGGAGAAGCAACTGACCCTGAGGTAGTTGGAGGTGGAGGAGCGAAGAGCTCGAGTAGAAAGGTATTTACAAAGATAGAGTAGGAGGTAGTGAGGCCCCAGAAGGCCTTGTGGACAATGCAGAGGGTCTTGAACTTAATCCTTACAGCCACTAGGAGCCAATGCAGAGATTTCTGTGCTGGAGAGATAAGATCATTGGCTTGAAGCCAAGGACAAGTCTTGCAGTCCTGCTCTGGATGAGTTTCAGAGGGCGGAGAGTAGAAGCAGGCAGATTTCGAAAGAGACTGTTACAGTAGTCCAGCCTTAAGAGAACCAGAGCTCTAGAGTGAGCTTCTGGGGGAAGGAGTGTAAAGGAAGAATACCTCTGACGAGGTGCAGTTGGTAGTTTGACTTCTTAGAGAGGTCAGAGATGTGAGGAGAAAAGGAGAGTGTGGAGTCGAAGATGACGCGGAGCTTCTTAGCCTAACAGGAGGGAGCAGGAAGAGGGCCAAGGGAGGATGGCCAGAGTGTGACAGGAAAGGAGGGTGAAAGTTTGCCGATGAGGAGAATCTCTGTCTTACTGGCATTAAGGCAGAGATTGTTGGCGGTGTCCAGTCAAAGGTTCGAATTTTTAAAAAAATGTATATATGTATTTTTGGGTTTCCGTGTAGGTAAAAAAAGTGGTTTTTACCACAAAAACAGGGGTGGGGGGACCCCACCCCAAAAAATATATATATATTAAAAAAATAATAATAATTTCGAACCTTTTGTTTTCGAGACTATTGACTCGAACCTTTTGTCACTCGACCCTTTGCAGTCGATCCTTTCACCTATAACCATTGTTGGCAGCACACCACTCCTGGATAGCAGACAATCAGAGATGAGAGAAGGAGAAGAGGTGGCAGAGGGGAGCCTGAAAATGAACTGAGTGTCATCCCCGTAGCACTGAACGTTGGAACAGAGAGCGACAATGCGGTGGGCAAGAGGAGCCACGTATTGATTGAACAACCAGGGAGAGAGGTAAGACCCTTGGGGAACACCAAAGGTAGAGAGTGAGAGGAAAAGAAGGACCCAAGTTGGACCTGGGAGGGTCGATCAGAGAGGAACGAGGTCAGCCAGGACAGTGCTTGATCAGTGATACCCATGTTATCACAGAGACGATTGAGCAGGATGGCATGGTTGACCGTGTCAAGGGCAGAAGAGAGATCGCGTAAGATGAGGACAGAGGGGAGATTAAAGTCAAGGTTAGAGAGCAGGTCTTCACGGATGTTCAGGAGAGCAGTTTCTGTGCTTCTGGCTGCTCTGAAGCCAGACTGATGGTCATGGAGACAACTAACAGATTCAGTGTGAAGATTAAGTTGGGAGATGGCCAGCTTTTCCAGGAGTTTGGCCAGGAAAGGAGTGATGGAGATCGGGCGATAGTCGGGCAGGAGGGGTCGGCTGAGGGTTTCTTGAGAAGAGGGTGCACAAGAGAGTGCTTCAGGGGGGAAGGGAAGGCTCCAGTGGTGAAGGAGTGGTTGCAAAAGTCAGCCAGGGCAGGAGTGAGGGTGTCAATGTGGTCTTTGATGGTTTTGGAAGAATAGGGTAGAACTTGTTTTGACGAGACTTTCATAGATCAGACTTGTCAAGAAACCTCCTCAGGGGAGAACAGAGGAAAGGAAGAGAAAGAGGGAGGAGAGGTGGCCACAGGGGGGCCAGAGGTAGCAGAGAGAGTAGAGAGAGGAGGAGGAGAGGCCGTAAAGGTGGACAGGATGTCCTGGGTTTTAGAGATGAAATGAGAAGCCAGGGCCGTGCAGAGGGACTGGGAGAGGACAGGAGAGGTAGAGACTGCAGCAGAATTGGCTAGCTCTTTGCAGATTTTAAAGAGTTTGACCGAGTTGTTAGATGCTGTAGAGACGCAGGCTTGGATGTGGGCTCTCTTCTTAGTGCGGACAGAAAGCCAGTATTGCCTTTGGAGTAGGCGGCAGGCCAGTTTGTCAGAGGATGCGCAGGAAGCTAGCCATTTCCTCTCAGCCACCTTGCACTTGCGTTTAAGGGTGACAAGGTCAGAGTCATACCAGGAGTTGCACTTGGCTTTGGGCTTCAAGCGGATCCTCATGACAGCGGCAAGAACATCAAGAGTAATGGATTACTTTGTGAATCAGGATATTTATTCATTTTAAAATCGATCTTTTCCCTCCTTAAAATGATTTGACATTTAATTTTTCTATTCTTTGATAGATTATGTTAACTACTCCCGACGAAGTGAATTGATTTCCCAAAACGTGTTGAGTATCATGTTCAGAAAATAAATAACGGAACACTAAGATTAATTGGGCTACTCAGACTCTTCAATGAAAGTTTGAAAGATTTTCATTTACTGTCATTTTGAGAAAGTATTCTTTGAACTATTCCACATATGCACTTGTGCACTGACTTTGTTCAGTATTGTGGTGTGTAGGGGACTGGGGTATCCATAGCTATGTTGGATGCCATTCTTCGCACATGTGTTTATGTAGCCCATGTGTCACAGCTATTTTTACATCCCCTACGCCCAAATGTGATCTAAATACACTTTACATTGTATTTAATGTTCTCTGCTCCTTGGTGTGCATCTGGATGCTTATAGATGTGTATTGATGTATGTTCTCAGATCACATCTGTTTACTTTTTCATAAGGATTTTCTTTATAAAAACGAAGAAAGCCTACTTTTACATGATCCATGGACATCACAAGAGAAGTTCAGTAACTCACAGGTTGCTAACCGATGACTCAACCCAATTTGCAACCCCCCCCCCACAAAATCTCAATGGCATTTATAAACAGCAAAGATTCGCATTTCAACCAGTTTGGATGTTGCGACAACACAGGCGTAATTTTAGAGGGGGACAAGGGTGTTTGCCCCCCCCGCACCCAACTTTTGTGGCACACCATTTTGTCCCACTCGTTTGACAATGGCCCCTTTCAATTTGATGTCATGTCCCCACCGCCGCCCCAACATTTTCAGCAAAGTTACTCCACTGGGCGACAATATGCTAAAGGTGGAATGTGCCGCTAATCCACATTCCAATTACTGGCGGCATGCAGTGTCTCTGTACTGGTGCAGTGTTTCTGCACAGGTATGCCATTTCACAGAGATGGAATATGATTGTGCCTGTTTTCTGACAAAAACCAGGTGCAAATCATCAAAATGAATGAGGGAACATACCAGCCATTGCTCTTCTCTGTCGTACGTATGTGCGTGCGACATAAACTCATCCCAGAATCCCAGGTCTTTATGCCCTTTACCACACAAATTCAGTATAACCACTAAGTCATGCACGGTGATCGATCAGCATGGGTTGGAAAGTGCCAGACCAGTGCAGAGCTATTGGTCAGGCAAGCAAAACGAGGCTGATAGTGGGAGATTCTTTGGAAGAAACAAGTGAAATTCCTAACTTCTCCTTGCCTTTCATTAAAGTAGAAATAGTATTGGATTGAGAAAGTAGATCAAATATCCTTTAAAATGGGTTAATATTATTTAGGAAATATATATATTTTTTTTAAATGTCTGCTACAGAGGTCTATTCGGAGTCTGCAAGGCTCTCTCCGAAACAAAGCCCTGATTCATGGAATTATTTGCATGTAAAACAGGGATTTGCGTGCCATACTGCCCGCAATCCCCATTCCTCAAACAGGGATTCGCGGATTTGGTGTGCCATGAATCAAAGTCCATATGGACAGGGTGCATTTCAAAACCTTAACCATCGTTCACAGATGCATCTACGGAAAGGCACCAACCTACTTAAAAACTAGGATCAAACCATACGTTCCTAATAGAACACTGAGATCATCCCAACTTGTTAAAATTGCTACGTCACCTCACAAACTCAAAAGTGGCTTAGGTAGAGCCTTTCCAACCCTTGCAGCCAACCTTTGGAACAACCTACCAGACCACCTTAGACTGGAAACCAACTACTCGCGTTTTCGCAAACAGGTAAAAACCCATATCTTCAAATAAACGGCCATCACGGCATATGCCTCAGTTAGCTTAATTCTATGTGACTGTCCCGTCTGCTCTGTCTAATCACTATCTGTTCCGTCCGTTCTCGTGTCCTTGTTTCTGCGCCCCGAGGCTCGCGAGCTACCGGCGCAATATAAATATTAAATAATATTAAATAAAAATAAATAAGTGTACATCCACAAAGTCAGGTAGATGTACAGTTACATACACATTATAGTGTTTGCTTTTTCTTCCTTGTGCAAGTGCCACTAGGAGGAACAAGAGACCATGCCCCACTGGCAATGGACTCCTTCTGGCTCTGAACAGCACTCTTCATGGACTAAGCCCTTCTGATGCCACTTTGAGCGAAGCCCCCCCATAGGCAAACAGATTAAGCCACACCCCGAAATGATCATTTTTGGAGAAGTCAAACTCCTTCTGATACACACCTTGGCACAGTGCTTCCATTTTGTAAGACGTTTCAAAGATAACCCGACCATGATTTGGGGAATAACACCAAGTCACGTTTTTGGAAAGAGTGCATGCAGTCAATGTATACATTTCGAACATAGATCAAACAACACGCTCTCGATTCTCTCAAGGAGGGCCCATTCTTACATCAAGCACAGCTCCTTTCTCCAGAACAGGTTTGTCTGCTCAGCGAGAGCCCAACCTCAGTCTCAGGCTCAGCCCCGCTATTCAAACAGGCTATTCTCTCAGCTCTACACACATTCATGATTATTTCCCTGACCTCAGGCTTTTCGGCGGCACCTATGGAGCACGCACTAGTCATCCCATCACTAAAAAGCCAATGTTAGATCCTTCTGATCCAGCCGATTTAAACCCCTCTCACTGTGTCCATGGGTGGCTGGCTTGCTGGAACACAGAGGTTCCAGAAAACCTTGGGGTTTTCTGGACGTCTCTGGCAATCTGTGAGCTGAGTTCCATCCCGCTCCTGGAAATGTGTCAGTGGTGGTGTCCGTTCCCCCGTGCCCTCATCTGTGAAATTTCAGCTGGCACTGTCCCATTTTCCTGCCTTCCCTAGAATATGGGCCTGAATCCTTTGGCTCTCCAGATGTTTTTGAACTACAACTCCGATCATCATTATCAGCATAATGAATGGCGAGGGAACATGGAAGCGGTAGCCCAAAACCTCAGGCTGCAGAACATTTCTCTAGAACCTTCTCCAGCATTTGACACCAGCAGCAGTTTTCAAGCTAGAGTGCAATCCTTGTGTGGTCTATGCCTGCACATGTATACTTCTGCAGTTTTCTTAACTTGGCACGCATCTATGCCTCCGATTCTGATGAACTTCCATATCAGATTCTCGGACTAGAAGACATCCAGAGGCGAATGAAGACCTGCTGGCTACATCTTACCCGAGGGAAAGCTGAAAAGCTCCTGCTGCTACCACTGCTTCTTGCTAGAAGTCCTGCTCTTTCTTTAGCACTTCTAGCATCTCAGGGGGATAGCTCAGCAGCAACGTGCTCGCCTTGGAAGCAAGACGACACAGAGCAATACAGGTTCCATCCCCGGGTCCGTGCTTAGAAACCTCTGGATATTAAGCGCGTTATAAATAGCCTATCATATCATTCCCAAAATCGAGAACGTTAAAAGAGAAGTTTGTTCACGTTTAAAGAATTTTGGCCCATTCTTCCCAGACTGCTCTGCAAAGACAGAGTGCATTACCACGTATGCAGCGGTTGCTCACAGGCTCCATAGAAAAACCCCAGGTTGCGCAAAAAGGTCCATGCCTCGTCGGAGTGCAGTTTACACTGGGTAGAGGATATGATAAAGGATTTGATTTCAAATGGAATGCCCTATTCATGAATAGCCCTAGGTCTGAACCCTTGAGTACCTTATGTCCGGTTTTGAGAAAGGCTTAGTGCCGAAACATCTGTCAACCAGGGGACATACTCAATTTACTTAATAAATA
Source organism: Ambystoma mexicanum (assembly GCF_040938575.1). Taxonomy (NCBI): domain Eukaryota; kingdom Metazoa; phylum Chordata; class Amphibia; order Caudata; family Ambystomatidae; genus Ambystoma; species Ambystoma mexicanum. The sequence goes on from NC_090930.1 coordinate 1,093,219,327, forward strand.
CCCATAAAAATACTCAACTTGTGCTTTGTGCTCAGCGCTCATTTGGAAACACCAAACTACTTACAATGTACCTTTATAAGATGGTTAACACGTAGACACCCGCCAGGTCCATTAAATGCTCTAACTCTGGCTTTCTTGCTGTTCTTGGAGTATTTTATTCCACTCAAGATTGCCGCTGATGTCCAGTCTTGGCCCAACATTACCGGAACACCCTACCTCCGGCCCTTACACTTGAGCAAACCTGCTCTTTGCAGCACTTCTCACATTCCACCTGTTTAAGATGTAGCGCTCTGTTACAGAATGTCCCCCTACAATAAGGAACAGCGCCAAGAGGCAATTGATTTTCAACTGTGCACTATATCAATTATCCAGTTATCTGAATATTACTTTCTTCTGGTCATATATCCTTGACCTTTTTTGATGGCACAGAGATTAGTCATGTTACAAAACCTCTGCAATCTGTAGCTCAGGCTGTCAGTGCAGTCAAAAACACTCTGGCATCCGTTATGCGTGCGCAGGTGGCCCTCAGATACTTCTTCAGGTTGGCCAAGATGTAAAGATATAAGGAATAGATTCAAGGAGTGACTGGTGACAATATTTTGATGTGCTCCATAACCCATGGTTGGTTGGATGGTATGGCACCAGTCCAGACAGCCAGCGGCACCGACCAAAACAGTAGAGAAGTAGAGAGAGCAGAGCTCTTTGTGCTCATGGAACTGGTGCCTAAAACAAGTACACTATTGCCACATGTTGATTTGCATAATAGGAACAACTATTATCTGCAAGTAGAGACAATTCATATTGTACAGTGCACTATAAAATAATGCACAGAAATATTAATGAAAGGGAGTCTGAATAACAGTGAAATCCGTGACAGTAATAAAGCTCCCCGGAGAGGCCAACACTGCATCCCTTCACATGCAAAGATGGCTGCCATCTTCATCCGAAAAGTGTATTGGAATTACGTGAAACAGATCGAAATATGCAATAATTACTGAATATGATCTACCTCAGATGCAATATGGCATCCGATGCATGCATCAATATGTAGGATTCTGCAGTCAACTGCTGAAAGACTGCAGAGGCATGTGCCAATGTGTACAAATCTGGTTCAACCAGTTGTGAACTCGATCAAAAGGAAGAGCCTGACAGACACTGGCCAGTTGTTTCGCTCAGATCGTATCACTTTGTTTTTCGTTTGGTTTTAGTTCTGTGCTCTTACCATGCATAGTTTTCATTGTCCGATGCATCCACATATGGTGGATTAGTCAATATCAGACATTTCTGCGGTATGTAGCTGATAATAGAGAGGTAATAATAAGTGGGCAAAGATGGAGGATTCAATAAAAAGCATCTTACAAAAAATAATTGCATAGCTCTTGTCTAGATATCACGCATTGTGTCATCTGGGAGAGTCCCACTGGGGAAATTCGGCTTAATTAATCTCTCTTGGAGGTTCAGATATGATATATCGCTGCATTAATTCAATATAAAAATGTCATCTTAATTAAAGGTCCGCCACAAAGACTTCATAAAATATAGTCACAGTTTTACAGTAAAGAGCATAGCGCCATTTGCTGGAAAATCACACCGATTTTGATAAACTGTCCACAAGGCAATTTTCCATAACAGCATTAAGCCTGATCAAGCACAATGAACCTCCATCAGTGGAAGGGAATGTGTTATGATATGAAAATCTAGTTTATAGACAGAACTAGCTGATATGCCCGGCATTGCCCGTGCTTTCATTCCCTCATAGGTACTGGTAACTGCAAAATTTGGTGCACATTGGGAAACAGTGTGGAATTGCATAGGGAACAAAGCTCCGCCAAGCCACAAACCCACAAATGTTGACTTTTGCTGAGATCCAGGTAAAGGTTTGGGGTGTGCAGATGCCATGCAGCCAGTAATGTCAAGAGAGGGTCCTAACAGGTGACTCTGCAAAATTTGGTGCAGATTGGTGAAACAGTGGGGAACTGTATGATACGCTTTGCCACAAACATACAAATGTTCACTGTTATATATATAGATTAAGACATTATCAAGTACTCAACAAACAGGGCCCAGTTTATCCAATGTTTGCACAAGTGCTAAATATTGCACAAATGCTCTTAGCACCAGTTTTGCCGCTTATGTGGCAGAATGGAGCACGCAAGGTTTGCCTCAAACGCCATTACATAAACATATTTTGCACAGCAGCAAACATTAAACAGTCTGATTTCTGTGCAATGTTTTCTGCATGACCCAAAAAAAAGAACACGATTTTGACACAGTCCCAACTTTTTGTTGTTGTCCATTCGTTCAAAATATTATGCCATCGGGTCTTAGCTAAATTTGGAGCACACCCCATCATGCTGCAAGGAAAAATAAGCAACATCATTTCGCTCCTTTGCAAACATCTACAAGTAATGTGGACTGGGGTGAAACATGTTGGCTCCATTCTGAGCACAAGCAGCACAAATTGTGCTACATTCATTTGATGAATTATTAGCAGCGGTGCAAATGCCAGCTCTTGGCGTGTCTTTCTTTTTTTTTTTTTACTTTGGTTTTATTGGTAATATTTCAGAAAAAGAAACAATGACAACACCGGGAGCAAAATGAATATCACATTTAACATCATCATCAAACCCCCGTGGTCTCCTTCCCCTCCCTCCCCCCTCTACCCCCTCCCCAACTCCGCCCCTCCCCCCAGATCAGTGTCCCATCGAAAAACTAATTGCAGGAGTCGTCCTCAGTACTCATAGTTCGGTGCCTTGGAGCTGTGCTATGCGTTCCCGAAAATGCTGGCCTAGACAGATCCGCTGTCTCCCGGGCCGTGGGTTACACCATTGTCCTTGAGTGGTACTCTCTGGGCTCCGTCGCCCTCACGCCCCATTCTGTCCGCATAATGTCAGTGAGCATCCCACCCCCATGCCTGGTAAACCCCATACCAATTTGCCTGGAAGGTGCTCGATTCATTGTTTACCATGGCTGTCAGTTTGTCCATGAGGAACATGTTCTTAAGTTTTTTAAGCCAGTCTTACTTAGAGGGGGTCTCCGGGCTTTTCCACCTTTGTGCTAGGGCCACTCTTCCTGCTCGCAACATTGTCTCCCACATTCTTGGGTACCTGTATATTTCCACCTCCTCTGGCGGGAGGCCCAACAACATCGTCAACGGATTGAGAGGGAGTAGTTCCTCGGTGACCTCCGCCATCCATCCCCGTACCTTCTCCCAGAACCCCTGTACTTTAGGGCAGAACCACCACATGTGACCCCTCGTCCCCACTTGGCCACATCCTCTTGGGCATCTGGGGGACACCCCCGAGAACATCTTAGATAACTTCAATGGGTCTCTATGCCATCCCTGTAGGATCTTAAAGTTGTGCTCCATGTCCGATGTAAACAGGTTTCCAGGGAATGCTATTTTAAATACCCTGGACCATGCATCCTCCGAGAGAGCCTCTCCTGCCAAGTCATTCCAGAACCCCCGAAACCCTCTCCTCCCTTCCAAGTTAACAGTATTCAGTATCTGGTACATTTTGGATACTACCCCCTTCCTTGTTGTGGCCGTGTCTAGTAACTTTTCAAAGGGGGTCAACTGTCTCCGCAGGTTCAGGCCCCAAGTCTGGTCACAGAGGATGCCCTTCAGGCGCAAGTGTTCAAAGACTGAAAGAGACCCTCGCCCAAGCGCATCTCGCAGCTCCTCATATTCGAAGAACTCGCCCTCCTTGAACAGTTGCCCCACCCATTCCAGCCCCCATCCGACCAGGACTGGGCATTCCTGAATCCCCTGCTACCCAGTCTGAGCGGGTGGCCCCAGAGCGAAGACATCGGGGAGGGCCATGAAGTGAGGTATGCAATTGTGGGACCTTCTTTCCAGATCGACCAAAGTATTCCCAGGGTTGGGTGGGTCTGCAGCTTATTTGGGATGTGTTTACGCGGCAACCACAAAAGGTCGCGTACTTTCAGAGGGTGGGCATCCATGTCCTCCAGATAAGACCAATAGGTACCCATCCCCTCCCTCATATGCTCCAACAGGACCCTTAGCTGGGCGGCCCGGTGGTAGAGAAGGAAGTCCGGCAGCCCGAAACCACCCTCCTCCCTAGGCAACGTTAGAATGGCCTTCCCTATCCTCGGGTTCCGCCTTTGCCATACAAACTCTCGGACTGCCCTCTGTAAGTCTCGAAACATCTGGTCAGGGACCCCCGTTGGGAGAGCCGTGAAAAGATACAGCAGTCTTGGGAGGATGTTCATCTTCCCCGCTGTCATGTGCCCGTACCAGGACAGGATCATACCTCCTCAGATCTGATTTAATCTCCGCCATAATGGGCCCATAATTCGCAGAAGCCGATTTTGAGAGATCTCTCGTGAGGAGCACACCTAAGTACCTAATGGAGTCCCTCCCCACCACAATCCCTGCACACCTATCCCGGTGGTCCAGCCCCGGGTCCTGAGCCCTCATAGGGAGTAACACTGATTTTGATGCGTTAATTTTTAGCCCCGAGAATTGCCCAAAGGTCGTCATCAGGGACAGGAGGGGGGGGAGCGAGGAGCTGGGCTCTACCAGGTAAGCTAGAATATCATCAGCAAACAGGGAGAGCTTGAACTCCACCTCTCCTCTTTTAATCCCTTTAATGTTGGGGTTGACTCGGACCACTATGGCCAGGGGCTCCATCGTCAGGACATATATTAAAGGGGAGAGTGGGCATCCCTGCCGCGTCCCCCGCGTGAGAGGGAATAAGTCCAAAAGTTCTCCATTCACCTGCACTCTCGCCGTTGGGGCCCCGTATAGGGCGGAAACCCAGTTCCTGATGTGAGCCCCGAAGCCCATTCGACGGAGGAGGAGTTGCATGTACCTCCACTCTACCCTGTCAAAAGCTTTCTCAGAGTCCAGGGAAAGCAGACTTGCATCGAGGTCTGATTCTTGGGCATGGTGGATTAGGTCTATTGTCTTCCTGATGTTATCAGAGCCTTGCCTGCCCCCTATGAACTCCACTTGATCCCCGTGAACCAGCTTGGGCATTATCCCCTCCATACGTTTGCCTATCACCTTGGCCAGGTGGCGTGTCTTTCTTAAAGGATCAAATTACGTGTGCAGAAGGTTATTGCTGTGCATACTATTATCCACAACCTGTGAGGTCAATGTTGCCTTTCTGTTTGGATTATTCAATATTAAAGAGTTTAAAAGAATGTTATTTCAGTTTGCTGTACAACTTTCAAGGATCTGGCATGGCAGAGAGAAGGTAGCCACCAGCGGTTGCTCCCAGCCCCCATGTTCTCTGTGACGAAATATGTAGATTTTGGTTGGTCTAAGGGGTTAGAGTAATGCACTTTTAAGCATTGCTGGAGAGTAGATCCTGCGCTCCTTATTTTCTTTTCTGAAACCTTTATTGATATTGAAATTCTATTTGTATTGCGATCGTACACAAGTGTTTCAGAGCACGACAAGGCAAGGGAGTGGAACAAGGGAGAACAAAAACAACAATCTTACTAGGCCCAGTGACATTGAGAACGCGCAAGTGCATGGGAGAGGAAGAAGGAGAAAGTGCATGGGAGGAGGGGGGAGTGCTGAGCAAGGAGAACATAAATACATAACATGTAAATAAATAAATAAGAGCAACAAGCAGTGGTAGTGCAGCCAGCAAGTGCTAGATATAAGGCAGCAGACAGGGTGTGCCAGATAAGTGCAGAAAAACAGGTGGGGGCGGGGGGCTGTAGGGTAACAGATACAGGCTCCAGTGAAAGGGATTGCCAGGAGGCAGTGGAGGTGGGTGGCAGGGTGTGCAGGTACCTGGGCCCAAGAGTCAGAGAGTGACCAGGTGCACAATGCCAAGACAGAACAGATCAGCAGAGGAGAGGAGAAGAGAAGGCAGAAGCAAAGAGGAAGGTCTTGAGGTACTTTCAGAAGCAGAGATGGTTCTCCTCAAGTTTAAGAGTGGCAGGGGGGCTGTTCCAGAGGGAGGCCTCAGCCGAAGACAGAGATCTGCCCACAGCTCATTTCTTAGAAAAACGACTGACTCTCAGGAAGTTAGAGGTGGAGGAGCGATGAGCTCGGAAGGAAAGGTATTCATGGAGGGACAGCTGATGTTATTTTGGGCCCAGGCCCCAAAAAGCCTTGTGAACAATGCAAAGGATCTTGAAGTTAATCATTGCAGCCACTGGGAGCCAATGGAGAGACTTCAGGGCTTGAGAGATACGATCCCAGGGCTTAAGGCCAAGGACAAGTCTTGCAGTCCTGTTCTGGATAAGTTGCAAAGGGCAGGTAGATTTAGAAAGAGGGTGTTGCAATAGTCCAACCTTGAGAGAACCAGGGCTCAGGAGACAGTGGGCTTCTGGGGGAAGGAGAGGAAAGGCAGAATACCTCTCAGGAGGTGCAGTAGGAAGTTAGACTTTTTTGAAACATCGGATTTGTGGGCCGAGAAGGACAGCGTGGAGTCAAAGATGACCCTGAGGTTCTTAGCCTCACAGGTGGGGGTAGGAGGAGGGCCAAGGGAAGCCGACCAAAGAGTGACAGGAAAGGAGGGGGAAGGTGTGCCAATGAGGAGGATCTCCGTCTTGCTGGTATTCAGGCAGAGATCATTGGCGGCACACCAATCCTGAATGGCAGATAGGCATTTGGAGATGAGAGAAGGAGAAGGAGAGGAGGTGGCAGAGGGAGGCCCTATTTATAGTTTTACAACAGTAGACAGGGCCTGATAGACAACAGTAGATATGAGCATGACTGCGTGGGCAATTGTTTGGTTGCGATTACATAATCTCCACTTTTTTGGGCGGTAACGGAATTACTGCAGATCCTACATCGTCACCAAACTCCGAGATTGAAGGTGATGCCGAGGATTAACATCCAGCATGTACATGAAGGTAAATCCTATGTTTTACCTCCAAGCATTGTCAGATTTACCATGATGGAATTACTGCACATGGTAAATCCTAAAAAATCCCCATGATGTCCTATGGGCACCGAAAACAGGGAATAGCACCCCTTTTACAACAACTAGTAATTTGTCTGTAATTCCCCCAGGCTGAGTGTAGGCAAGGGTTAACAACAGTGGCAGTAATCACAGAATGGTCGCCATACTCTAGAAAGGGCTGATAGTAGTATTGGTATCTACACCTTTTAGATAATATTGTACAACAACAGACCCAGGCTCGGACTGGCCTATAGGGCAATAGGACCATGGCCGCACCAAAAACACAAAATGCTGGTGTGGGCCAGTTTTTTTGGTCAGTGGGCTGCTTTTTTGACCAAAGTGGCCCAGTTTGATGAGTCACTTCACTATGAGACTAATAGTTTTGAGCAGGGTTGCTTAGTAAATATTCTTTAAAATGCACAATTTGCATCACATTTTATCAAAAAACTCCCCCTTGGGTACTACTCAAACAGTGTCACAAAAGGAATGATTAGCCATTTGCAACTGTGGGCCACTTTTTCATTGGTGCCCGAGACAAGTTTGTGGCCCAGTCCGATCCTGAAGAGACCCCATTCCCCATTCCCCAACAGAGAGAACACATTTGGGTACAGCAGACCGTACCGTCAACACTTGGATGGAGTGCACAATAGCAAGCGGCCAGAGAGAATCCTTAGCAGATATTAACACATGCACACATTGTGGCATGAGCGCGTGCAACATTCACTGCCAGAAGCAACAGTTGCGTTTTGTCAATCAGTATACTATGCTTTGGTTTGTTACATAATATTCCTAAGCAAAACGTTATGCTAGATGTTGTCTGAGGATTCAAGGTCTGAAGTTGAGTTGTCGATAATGTGTCCACGGAATTCTCCCCATATACCCTTTTGTCCTCACACAGCATGAGATAGCCCTGTGCACTTTTTATGACTCATTAGAATATAAAGGACTGTAGGGCCTGATTCACAGAATTTTTTGCGTGCTGAAAAGTGACTTTGTGCACTTTTCAATGTGCAAAACTCCTTTCACTAAACCATGGATTGGACTTTGCATGCCTTTCTGCGACTTTGCCCAGGTCCGTCATGACTTTGCATGCCGTTGAGCGCTTTTTTTGCGACACATTGCGCAAAGTGTGGCATGTATCTGAGCAAAGAAAAAATAGGGGCAGAACATGCATATTCCCCATTCTCCCCACAAAATAAGGAAGAATGAGGAATAACGTGGGCGTGTTGAGGGACCCCCACGCAAAAAACTCCCATGTCCAGTTAAGCGCAAACCTAACCGAATTCATGGATTCCAACGAGCAACTTCAGGTTGGGAAAAGTCACACGCAAACCTTGTGATCTTACTGCCACATGATAGGAGACACAAGGTATAACACACAAGTAACCAATGCACAAAGGAAACCTATTTAAAGCATGCAATGAACACCATTCAAACATCACTGAACCAGGATGAATGCAGGTATACTGGGAGCCATCGTACATGTCCATAGAAGGAGGAGGAGGAGGATGGCGAGGAACAGGATTTTCCTACCACATACTACCCTCTATGGACCACCAGACAAACAGATGTATGCAAGATACAGGGTCCCACCCCATTTCATTGTAGACCTGGTCAGGGAGTTGGAGGAAGACCTTGCATCACCCACTATCGGCTCCCATGCCCTCACACCCCTGGAGAAGTTGCTGTCATCCCTACATTTCCTAGCCACAGGCTCCTTTCAACGCACCACTGCCATTGTTGAGGGCATATTGCAGCCCACGCAAACTGTGTCTACACCAGGTATTGTGCTGCATCACATCACGTGTTTACATGTGTGCGTAGGCACAAATACATGCCATTCACAATGCAGGCAAGGCAGAGTGTGTGTCAGGAGTTTTATGCCAAAGCACACTTCCCGCGTATACTCAGAGCCACTGATTGCACGTATGTCGCGCTACAGCCCCCCCGATTGATGGAGCACATTTACCACAACCGGAAGCATTGGCAATCAATCAATGTCCAGGTCATCTGTGATGCAAACTGAATCATCATGCACGTTTATGCCAATTTCCGTAGAATCACACATTACAGCTTAATTTTCCACCAGTCACCACTATACAGGGCCCTTGCATTAGGAACCTTTCGCAACACCGGCCTCAACGGTGAGTATCAACTGTCACGCACATGCATGTAGTCGCATGACACACTGAATAACAGACCATGACAATCAATGCGAACAACAACCATTTAGCCATTTGCAGGGGATATTGTCTACCCGCTCTCACCATTCCTGCTGACGTCATTCTGGAATCCTGCCACACAGCCAAGGTAAGGGGCATAGTGGAACACACATTTGGGGTGCTCAAGCCACGTTTCTGCTCTCTTGACCACTCTGGCAGCATATTGCTATATGCCCCACCAGTATTATGCAAAATCATTGTGGCAGCTTGTGTTGTGGTCAATGTTTCCACACAGTGTGGCATACCAGTAGAGATGCAGGAGCGAAATTGCCCTCAGCCACAGGCACCACTTTTCCCCTTGGTCAGACAAAGGGCACAGGGAGAGGCTGCACCCAATCATCTTGTGAAAACCCACGTCACATGAATACCAGCCCCTGTGCAGCACACACAGTGAAACCACATCCCTGGTGCCCTTCAATGAGGAATCGAGGGCAATCCACCGTGCCCATAACAACACCCTTAGAATGTGTGCCTGGGAGAGGGAAACTGTGTGTGTCCATAGCCATAAAATCAAATTCACCAACCATTGACAAAGTCACAGCAAATGGAAACAACAATACACATGTTGTTCACACCAAAGCACGCAACACAATCAATGAAATCCCGGGTCACTTACACATGGCCCACACCAACTATTGTGCATGTAGACCCCCAACAAAACACAGGAGAATACAAGTAGGAAGGTACAGCACAAAATGTAAGGACTATCTAACACTTGTGAGGACTGCCCTTTCCACCATAGGCATGTCTCACAAATATATACATGTGGAGTGGTCATCCACTCCCTGAAAAGAGTCATGCACACAATACACATCTGCATTTAACCAGTCATACAGACTGAGAAAATTGCAAGCTTATTTCAAGAAAGATACACCTCTCACCTCACATCTTTTTACAGTGTAATTCATAGAAATTCGCACAAAAGTGGCGCACGCGACTGGCGCACAGCATGCCCGTGCGAATGTCTGCGCCAGCCGCGTGCGCTAAAATCGATTTCCGCGCACAGCGTATTCATGGATTTTCGCATCCAAAACCAACCATGGCGCAGCGTGGCACAGCGACCCTGCAGCAGCGCCAGTTACGCCCCCAAGAACGCCCTCGCGCAAGGAAAAGCCTTCAAAACCCCAAATATTCGCAAAGGGCTGTGCTAACCCTGGACCAGTTCACAGGGCTGGCAAACAGAAAACGCCAAGCGGGGAACGTGTATTTCAGTGGTTCGCAGGAAGTTCCACACGCGATTGTCCTGTGTACGTGTGCATCAGGGGTGCGTGGGAAGTATCACACGCAAAATCAGCTGGGTACGTGTATTTCAGGGGTGCGCGGGAAGTTCCACACGCGATTTCAGCAGGGTACGTGTATTTCAGGGGTGCGTGGGAAGTTCCACACGCGATTGGCCCCGTGCGAGCAGGGTACGTGTATTTCAGGGGTGCGCGGGAAGTTCCACACGCGATTTCAGCAGGGTACGTGTATTTCAGGGGTGCGCGGGAAGTTCCACACGCGATTCCATCAGGGTACGTGTATTTCAGGGGTGCGCGGGAAGTTCCACACGCGATTTCAGCAGGGTACGTGTATTTCAGGGGTGCGCGGGAAGTTCCACACGCGATTAGCCCCGTGCGAGCATGGTACGTGTATTTCAGGGGTGCGCGGGAAGTTCCACACGCGATTTCAGCAAGGTACGTGTATTTCAGGGGTGCGCGGGAAGTTCCACACACGATTGGCCCCGTGTGAGCAGGGTACGTGTATTTCAGGGGTGCGCGGGAAGTTCCACACGCGATTTCAGCAGGGTACGTGTATTTCAGGGGTGCGCGGGAAGTTCCACAGGCGATTCCATCAGGGTACGTGTATTTCAGGGGTGCGCGGGAAGTTCCACACGCGATTTCAGCAGGGTACGTGTATTTCAGGGGTGCGCGGGAAGTTCCACATGCGATTGGCCCCGTGCGAGCAGGGTACGTGTATTTCAGGGGTGCGCGGGAAGTTCCACACGCGATTTCAGCAGGGTACATGTATTTCAGGGGTGCGCGGGAAGTTCCACACGCGATTGGCCCCGTGCGAGCAGGGTACGTGTATTTCAGGGGTGCGCGGGAAGTTCCACACGCGATTTCAGCAGGGTACGTGTATTTCAGGGGTGCGCGGGAAGTTCCACATGCGATTCCATCAGGGTACGTGTATTTCAGGGGTGCGCGGGAAGTTCCACACGCGATTTCAGCAGGGTACGTGTATTTCAGGGGTGCGCGGGAAGTTCCACATGCGATTGGCCCCGTGCGAGCAGGGTACGTGTATTTCAGGGGTGCGCGGGAAGTTCCACACGCGATTTCAGCAGGGTATGTGTATTTCAGGGGTGCACGGGAAGTTCCACACGCGATTTCAGCAGGGTACGTGTATTTCAGGGGTGCGCGGGAAGTTCCACACGCGATTCCATCAGGGTACGTGTATTTCAGGGGTGCGCGGGAAGTTCCACACGCGATTGGACCCCTGCGAGCAGGGTACGTGTATTTCAGGGGTGCGCGTGAAGTTCCACATGCGATTTCAGCAGGGTACGTGTATTTCAGGGGTGCGCGGGAAGTATCACACGCGATTCCAGCAGGGTACGTGTATTACAGGGGTGCGCGGGAACTTCCACACGCGATTTCAGCAGGGTACGTGTATTACAGGGGTGCGCGGGAAGTTCCACACGCGATTCCATCAGGGTACATGTATTTCAGGGGTGCGCGGGAAGTTCCACACGCGATTGGCCCCGTGCGAGCAGGGTACGTGTATTCCAGGGGTGCGCGGGAAGTTCCACACGTGATTTCAGCAGGGTATGTGTATTGCAGGGGTGCGCGGGAAGTTCCACACACAATTTCAGCAGGGTACGTGTATTTCAGGGGTTCTGGGGAGTACTACACGTGAATTGGCCGTGTGGGTCCTCCAAGGTGTTCGCTCTACAACCTCCACGGCCCCTGCAGGCAGCCCACACCACAGGGGACTACCCTGCACCCCTGCTCATGTCCCGCAGGCAGCCCATCCACCATGGGCATGCCCCCCAGCCAACCCACATGTCACCTTGCACTACAGATCAACAATGCATGTCTCCCACCACCCCCACCCCCCAGCAGTGCAGGGGCAGCCTCCACCAGGCCCCCACCCATGTCTACCACCGCCCCCACCCCCCAGCCACCAGGGGCAGCCTCCACCAGACCCCCACTCATGTCTCCCACCACCCCCACCCCCCAGCCACCAGGGGCAGCCTCCACCAGGCCCCCACTCATGTCTCCGACCACCCCCACCCCCCCAGCAGTGCAGGGGCAGCCTCCACCAGGCCCCCACTCATGTCTACCACCACCCCCAGGCCCCAGCCACCAGGGGCAGCCTCCACCAGGCCCCCACTCATGTCTCCCACCACCCCCACCCCCCAGCAGTGCAGGGGCAGCCTCCACCAGGCCCCCACCCATGTCTACCACCACCCCCACCCCCCAGCCACCAGGGGCAGATTCCACCAGGCCCCCACTCATGTCTCCCACCACCCCCACCCCCCCAGCAGTGCAGGGGCAGCCTCCACCAGGCCCCCACTCATGTCCCCCTGCACCCCCACCCCCCAGCAGTGCAGGGTCACCCTCCACCAGGCCCCCACCCATGTCTCCCACCTCCCCCACCCCCCAGCACTGTGGGGTACCTGCCAGCAGGCCCCCACCCATGTCTCCCACCACCCCCACCCCCCAGCAGTGCAGAGTCACCCTCCACCAGGCCCCCACCCATGTCTCCCACCAGGCCCCACCCCTCAGCACTGTGGGGCACCTGCCAGCAGGCCCCCACCAATGTCTCCCACCACCCCCACCGCCCAGCAGTGCAGGGGCAGCCTCCACCAGGCCCCCACTCATGTCTCCCACCACCCCCACCCCCCAGCAGTGCAGGGGCAGCCTCCACCATGCCCCACTCATGTCTACCACCACTCCCACCCCCCAGCCACCAGGGACAGCCTCCACCAGGCCCCCACTCATGTCTACCACCACCCACACCCCCCAGCCACCAGGGGCAGCCTCCACCAGGCCCCCACTCATGTCTCCCACCGCCCCCACGCCCCAGCAGTGCAGGGGCAGCCTCCACCAGGCCCCCACTCATGTCCCCTATTACCCCCACCCCCCGCAGTGCAGCGGCAGCCTCCACCATGCCCCCACTCATGTCTACCACCACCCCCACCCCCCAGCCACCAGGGGCAGCCTCCTCCAGGCCACCACTCATGTCTCCCACCACCCCCACCCCCCAGCAGTGCAGGGGCAGCCTCCACCAGGCCCCCACCCATGTCTACCACCACCCCCACCCCCCTGCCACCAGGGGCACCTTCCACCAGGCCCCCACTCATGTCCAACTCATGTCTCCCACCACCCTCACCCCCCAGCCACCAGGGGCAGCCTCCACCAGGCCCCCACTCATGTCTCCCACCACCCCCACCCCCCAGCAGTGCAGGGGCAGCCTCCACCAGGCCCCCACTCATGTCTACCACCACCCCCACCCCCCAGCCACCAGGGGCAGCCTCCACCAGGCCCCCACTCATGTCTCCCACCACCCCCACCCCCAGCAGTGCAGGGGCAGCCTCCACCAGGCCCCCACTCATGTCTACCACCACCCCCCAGCCACCAGGGGCAGCCTCCACCAGGCCCCCACTCATGTCTCCCACCACCCCCACCCCCCAGCAGTGCAGGGGCAGCCTCCAGCAGGCCCCCACCCATGTCTACCACCACCCCCACCCCCCAGCCACCAGGGGCACCCTCCACCAGGCCCCCACTCATGTCCAACTCATCTCCCACCACCCTCACCCCCTAGCCACCAGGGGCAGCCTCCACCAGGCCCCCACTCATGTCTCCCACCACCCCCACCCCCCAGCAGTGCAGGGGCAGCCTCCACCAGCCACCCACTCATGTCTCCCACCACCCCCACCCCCCAGCCACCAGGGGCAGCCTCCACCAGGCCCCCACTCATGTCTCCCACCACCCCCACCCCCAGCAGTGCAGGGGCAGCCTCCACCAGGCCCCCACTCATGTCCCCTATTACCCCCACCCCCCGCAGTGCAGGGGCAGCCTCCACCAGGCCCCCACTCATGTCACCCACCACCCCCACCCCCCAGCAGTGCAGGGGCAGCCTCCACCAGGCCCCCACCCATGTCTACCACCACCCCCACCCCCCAGCCACCAGGGGCACCCTCCACCAGGCCCCCACTCATGTCCAACTCATGTCTCCCACCACCCTCACCCCAAAGCCACCAGGGGCAGCCTCCACCAGGCCCCCACTCATGTCTCCCACCACCCCCACCCCCCAGCAGTGCAGGGGCAGCCTCCACCAGGCCCCCACCCATGTCTACCACCACCCCCACCCCCAAGCCACCAGGGGCAGCCTCCACCAGGCCCCCACTCATGTCTCCCACCACCCCCACCCCCCAGCAGTGCAGGGGCAGCCTCCACCAGGCCCCCACTCATGTCTACCACCACCCCCACCCCCCAGCCACCAGGGGCAGCCTCCACCAGGCCCCCACTCTTGTCTCCCACCGCCCCCACCCCCCAGCAGTGCTGGGGCAGCCTCCACCAGGCCCCCACTCATGTCTCCCACCACCCCCACCCCCCAGCACTGTGGGGCACCTGCCAGCAGGCCCCCACTCATGTTCAACTCATGTACCCCTGCACCCCCACCCCCCAGCACTGTGTGGCACCTGCCAGCAGGCCCCCACCCATGTCTCCCACTACCCCCACCCCCCAGCAGTGCAGGGGCAGTCTCCACCAGGCCCCCACCCATGTCTACCACCCCCCCACCCCCGGCACTGTGGGGCACCTGCCAGCAGGCCCCCACCTATGTCTCCCACCACCCCCACCGCCCAGCAGTGCAGGGGCAGCCTCCACCAGGCCCCCACCCATGTCTACCACCCCCCCACCCTCCAGCACTGTGGGGCACCTGCCAGCAGGCCCCCACCCATGTCTCCCACCACCTCCACCCCCCAGCAGTGCAGGGGCAGCCTCCACCAGGCCCCCACTCATGTCTCCCACCACCCCCACCCCCCAGCAGTGCAGGGGCAGCCTCCACCAGGCCCCCACTCATGTCTACCACCACCCCCACCCACCAGCCACCAGGGGCAGCCTCCACCAGGCCCCCACTCATGTCTCCCACCGCCCCCACCCCCCAGTAGTGCAGGGGCAGCCTCCACCAGGCCCCCACTCATGTCCCCTATTACCCCCACCCCCCGCAGTGCAGCGGCAGCCTCCACCATGCCCCCACTCATGTCTACCACCACCCCCACCCCCCAGCCACCAGGGGCAGCCTCCTCCAGGCCACCACTCATGTCTCCCACCACCCCCACCCCCCAGCAGTGCAGGGGCAGCCTCCACCAGGCCCCCACCCATGTCTACCACCACCCCCACCCCCCTGCCACCAGGGACACCCTCCACCAGGCCCCCACTCATGTCCAACTCATGTCTCCCACCACCCTCACCCCCCAGCCACCAGGGGCAGCCTCCACCAGGCCCCCACTCATGTCTCCCACCACCCCCACCCCCCAGCAGTGCAGGGGCAGCCTCCACCAGGCCCCCACTCATGTCTACCACCACCCCCACCCCCCAGCCACCAGGGGCAGCTCCCACCAGGCCCCCACTCATGTCTCCCACCACCCCCAACCCCAGCAGTGCAGGGGCAGCCTCCACCAGGCCCCCACTCATGTCTACCACCACCCCCCAGCCACCAGGGGCAGCCTCCACCAGGCCCCCACTCATGTCTCCCACCACCCCCACCCCCCAGCAGTGCAGGGGCAGCCTCCAGCAGGCCCCCACCCATGTCTACCACCACCCCACCCCCCAGCCACCGGGGGCACCCTCCACCAGGCCCCCACTCATGTCCAACTCATCTCCCACCACCCTCACCCCCTAGCCACCAGGGGCAGCCTCCACCAGGCCCCCACTCATGTCTCCCACCACCCCCACCCCCCAGCAGTGCAGGGGCAGCCTCCACCAGCCCCCCACTCATGTCTCCCACCACCCCCACCCCCCAGCCACCAGGGGCAGCCTCCACCAGGCCCCCACTCATGTCTCCCACCACCCCAACCCCCAGCAGTGCAGGGGCAGCCTCCACCAGGCCCCCACTCATGTCCCCTATTACCCCCACCCCCCGCAGTGCAGGGGCAGCCTCCACCAGGCCCCCACTCATGTCACCCACCACCTTCACCCCCCAGCAGTGCAGGGGCAGCCTCCACCAGGCCCCCACCCATGTCTACCACCACCCCCACCCCCCAGCCACCAGGGGCACCCTCCACCAGGCCCCCACTCGTGTCCAACTCATGTCTCCCACCACCCTCACCCCAAAGCCACCAGGGGCAGCCTCCACCAGGCCCCCACTCATGTCTCCCACCACCCCCACCCCCCAGCAGTGCAGGGGCAGCCTCCACCAGGCCCCCACCCATGTCTACCACCACCCCCACCCCCAAGCCACCAGGGGCAGCCTCCACCAGGCCCCCACTCATTTCTCCCACCACCCCCACCCCCCAGCAGTGCAGGGGCAGCCTCCACCAGGCCCCCACTCATGTCTACCACCACCCCCACCCCCCAGCCACCAGGGGCAGCCTCCACCAGCCCCCCACTCATGTCTCCCACCACCCCCACCCCCCAGCCACCAGGGGCAGCCTCCACCAGGCCCCCACTCATGTCTCCCACCACCCCAACCCCCAGCAGTGCAGGGGCAGCCTCCACCAGGCCCCCACTCATGTCCCCTATTACCCCCACCCCCCGCAGTGCAGGGGCAGCCTCCACCAGGCCCCCACTCATGTCACCCACCACCTTCACCCCCCAGCAGTGCAGGGGCAGCCTCCACCAGGCCCCCACCCATGTCTACCACCACCCCCACCCCCCAGCCACCAGGGGCACCCTCCACCAGGCCCCCACTCATGTCCAACTCATGTCTCCCACCACCCTCACCCCAAAGCCACCAGGGGCAGCCTCCACCAGGCCCCCACTCATGTCTCCCACCACCCCCACCCCCCAGCAGTGCAGGGGCAGCCTCCACCAGGCCCCCACCCATGTCTACCACCACCCCCACCCCCAAGCCACCAGGGGCAGCCTCCACCAGGCCCCCACTCATTTCTCCCACCACCCCCACCCCCCAGCAGTGCTGGGGCAGCCTCCACCAGGCCCCCACTCATGTCTCCCACCACCCCCACCCCCCAGCACTGTGGGGCACCTGCCAGCAGGCCCCCACTCATGTTCAACTCATGTACCCCTGCACCCCCACCCCCCAGCACTGTGTGGCACCTGCCAGCAGGCCCCCACCCATGTCTCCCACTACCCCCACCCCCCAGCAGTGCAGGGGCAGTCTCCACCAGGCCCCCACCCATGTCTACCACCCCCCCACCCCCAGCACTGTGGGGCACCTGCCAGCAGGCCCCCACCCATGTCTCCCACCACCCCCACCGCCCAGCAGTGCAGGGGCAGCCTCCACCAGGCCCCCACCCATGTCTACCACCCCCCCACCCTCCAGCATTGTGGGGCACCTGCCAGCAGGCCCCCACCCATGTCTCCCACCACCTCCACCCCCCAGCAGTGCAGGGGCAGCCTCCACCAGGCCCCCACTCATGTCTCCCACCACCCCCAGCCCCCAGCAGTGCAGGGGCAGCCTCCACCAGGCCCCCACTCATGTCTACCACCACCCCCACCCACCAGCCACCAGGGGCAGCCTCCACCAGGCCCCCACTCATGTCTCCCACCACCCCCACCCCGCAGCAGTGCAGGGGCAGCCTCCACCAGGCCCCCACCCATGTCTACCACCACCCCCACCCCCCAGCCACCAGGGGCAGCCTCCACCAGGCCCCCACTCATGTCTCCCACCACCCCCACCCCCCAGCAGTGAAGGGGCAGCCTCCACCAGACCCCCACTCATGTCTCCCACCACCCCCACCCCCCAGCACTGTGGGGCACCTGCCAGCAGGCCCCCACTCATGTCCAACTCATGTACCCCTGCACCCCCACCCCTCCAGCACTGTGGGGCACCTGCCAGCAGGCCCCCACCCATGTCTCCCACCACCCCCACCCCCCAGCAGTGCAGGGGCAGCCTCCACCAGGCCCCCACCCATGTCTACCACCCCCCACCACCCAGCACTGTGGGGCACCTGCCAGCAGGCCCCCACCCATGTCCAACTCATGTTCCCCAGCCAACATGTCATCACAATCTAGATCCCTGGTCCCTATGGTCAGCCTCCAAATGCAAAACACCCACCCGAGTATTGCATCCACCCACTCATAATTGGCAATTACATGACAGAACACCAATTGCAAGTTCCGAAACAAACACATTTCCCTCACATACACCCAATGGGTGTCAGTGAATCTCAAAACCCATATCATGATATGCATGAAACCAATGAGATGATACTACACATTGAAGTTTGATAAAAAAATATGTATTAAAGGAAACATAAATAGAATCAAAAATAAAGAAACAGAAATGGGAATGTAAATAAATGAAAAGAAGCATGTCCGTGAAAAAAAGCAAAACCAAAAATCAAAATCCAAAGTAATGGTGTCCAAAGTCACTGTCCAGAAAACAAAATCCAATGGGAAATAAAATTGAAAGCCATTGCTCCATGGTTAAAATGTGAAAGAAAAATACAATCCAACAGTGAACTATGTACATACGAACAAGCCAGGGTCCATTATCCCAACAAAAGAAAGGAAACCTATCTAACTACACTAACTAATAAAATAAACTATATACAAAAATGTGGCCAATGTCCGAAAGGTCCAAAATAAATCCAAAAAAAAATGAAACCTAACACTACCTACATAACTATGTACAAGGGCAGCGGGCTAGTTTGACGGCTCACTTGTGGATGTCCCGGGCCAGGGCATCATCGAACTCCTGCTCAATGTCCCGGAGGCGGTCCTCCTCCATGGCCCCGAGGGTCGGACCAGGGCCGTCGACGTGTCCACCTCCAAACCCCTGCGGATTGCCTCGAGGCACTCGGCCCGCCTCAGGGCCCTCCGCATGAAGTTCTCCGCCCTGACCATTGTGAGCCGTGCCTCTTCCGCCCGCTGCCGCTCCGCATCTATGGCGTGGCCCAACCGCTGCCAAACGGAAGACACTCTCTGTCCTGGGTCCTCCTGCCCTCCGGCCGATGCCTGCCCCTCCGATGTTGAAGGCCCCGAGCCTTCATGGCTCCCACCACATTGCTGCTGCTGCTGTGCCTCTGCCCGTGCACTGCCTCCTGCTGCCTGCACATCCTCCGCCGGCTGGGGTGCAGTCATTGATGTGGCCACCCCTGCTGGACGTCCGACTCCCGACTGTGGCAGGGATGCCTCCTCCACCAGCCTGGCCGCACCGTCAGAGGCAGCTCCACAGGGCACCCAGGTGACTGATGGGTGGGAAGATGGCACAGAGGACGACTGGCACGTAGGGGGTATAGTTGAGGAGGGGGTCGTAGCAAGCCCCATCATACGGAGGAATCCAGCCTGGGTGACCTGTCCCAGCAGGCTGACGTGGTCAACGAGCCATTCAAGATGACGTGCAGTCTCCTCATGAAAAGACTGCAGGTCACCTCGCATGGCCGGTTGACGCAACGCCACACCACTCAGAACAGGCTCAACCCGGACCCGGATAGCCACGTCCCCAGGCAGAGGAAGGCCAGTTGTCGTGAGCTCATCCCCTGCCTGAAAACAGGTCTGGACGTAGGCATCCCTGCTGGTGCAAGATGATGCAGGGACAGGATCAGGGACAGGATTGCACACGGGCACCTCCGCGGCGGCCTGTGCTGCCTCCTGTCCCTGGTCCTGCACTTCACCACTAGCACCAGTGGGATCCCCACCTCCAGACCCCGTCTCTGTTGCTTGCACGGCCTCCTCCTCCACCAAACCCCCCACCAACCTGGATGACTCCGTGCCATCTTCCTCCGTTGGGCCCTGTGGGGTCCCAGCTGCCCCTTCTGCTGTCAAGGAGTCCAACTCCAACCTCCGCCTCTTGGACCTCCCCCCGGCAGCTGCGGTCTGGGACGCGGCACCGGACTCCTCACTCCCCGACGAGATGACAACATGGGAGGGGAGCCGGGCCTTGCGTCTCCGGCTGGCGGTGGGATACCCGCCGCTGTGCTCCACAGCACCTTCTCCGCCCTCTTCATCAGTTGACGCTGCAGACAGGGAGAAATAAAACACAGGCATCAGGGCACTGTACAATGGACACATACACACATGACAGTTGTACATGAGTGGCATTGGCAAACCTCAGACATGTCATCACAATCCCCAACACACATGTCATTTCAACTCGCACACATGAGTCATACCACAGCCATATCGCAACTGCCAGCACCATCCATACACATACAATAGCATGAGCAGGCAAAGGTGAGCCAGACATCACATGCAACACAGGAAGTGCACCACACATGTACACACACCACCACACTTGCATGCATGTGTACACCTCTGCCAAGTGTTGCAGTGTTCAGATGGGCATCCATGTCACATCTGCCCATCAGGCTTCCACATACCGCTGTCACATGCATCCATGTTGCATCACTGTTGCACCCTTGTCAAATACACACAGATGCACATGTACACAGTGCTGATACATGCAGCTGAAAACAACATACATGCTTGACATCACGGACATGTCTACTTACATACACATTCATCCAAACATGTGTGCCCACACAACTGCATTTGGCATGCAAGCCTACACACACAAGCACCATCCATGTCTCACACATTCCAGCCCTCGCATGTGTTAGCCCCACGGCCCTGTACACCCCCACCTATACTCGACCCCATACAAACAGATGTGCAACCTGCACACTACTGAAAAATCAACACACGCACAGCTCACAATCAGGATGCATGTACACTTACCGCTCGACTCCAGACAGGTCTGCCTCTCAAGGACCTGTACGTGGAGCGCTGGGGATATGCGTTCCAGGACCCTCATCTGTTCTTCAGACAAGTGGCCCCGGCGCTCCTTGGCATCCGCTGCCTTCAAGAGGCACCGGGCCTTGTTCAGGGTCCTGGACCTGAAGTCCTCCCAGCGCTTCTTGACATGTTGGAAGTCGCGGACTGCCACGCCCTCCGCGTTGATGGCAGTCACGATGTCAGTCCAGATCCGAGTCCATCCTTCCTTGTCGGCGCGGGAACTTCCGAAGAGGGCATCATACTGCCCCAGGACTTGCTCCACCAGGACACCAACTTCGGTGGCACTGAAGCTGGTGCCCCTCTGCCTCTCTGGCTGGGGGTTGTCAGTGGTCTCAGATGGTGTTTGCCCCGACATGACAACCCCAGAGGCAGGAGTGGGTGGGCAACTGGGTCCTGGGGCTGGGCTGTGGAGCGATGGAATCCCAGTCGGGAGTCTTCGGTTCCAGCAGGGGTGGTCACAGCAACAGCACCCCTGGCTGATGTGCAGGCAGCAAATGGCAGGGCACGTGGGCAGCAGGCAGTCAGGCAGCAGTAGATGGCAGGTGGGAGCGTGCTCGGGGCTCTGGGGGGCAGTAGTTCGGCCTTCTGGGCAGGAGCGTGGTCTTCCGTGTGCTTACGCGTGGCCGGCTTGATACGGAGTGATTTGGCACGTGAAAATCCTGCACGTCAGCGTGTAATTCGAGGAAAGGCCCTTAGCGCGTAAGCGCATCTGCACGCATACGCATTTTCATTGGACAGAAGGCCCCTCAAGCGCAAGCGCCCCTGTGACGTGACGCGTACAGGCGTGCATGGGCATTTCAGCGCGTGTGAAAAACTGCACGTCCGAGTGTCATCGCGTATGATCGGAGGGAAGTGAGCGTACACGCGATTGGCCTGGGTACGTGTTTTTCGGGGTGCGCGGGAAGTTCCACACGCGATTAGCCTGGGTACGTGTGTTCCGGGGTGCGCGGGAACTTTCACACGCGATTTGTGGAAATCCACATGTGTTCTGTCATCACGTGCAATGAGGGAAACACCCGTGCGCGTCACGTCACAGATGCGCTCACGCGCTAAGGGCCTTTGGTCCAATGAAATCGCATATGCGTGCTGCCGTGCATACGCGCTAAGGGCCTTTCCTCGAATTACACGCTGACGTGCAGGATTTTCACGTGCCAAATCACTCTGTATCAAGCTGGCCACGCGTAAGCACACGGAAGACCACGTTCCTGCCCAGAAGGCCGAACTACTGCCCCCCAGAGCCCCGAGCACGCTCCCACCTGCCATCTGCTGCTGCCTGACTGCCTGCTGCCCACGTGCCCTGCCATTTGCTGCCTGCACATCAGCCAGGGGTGCTGTTGCTGTGACCACCCCTGCTGGAACCGAAGACTCCCGACTGGGATTCCATCGCTCCACAGCCCAGCCCCAGGACCCAGTTGCCCACCCACTCCTGCCTCTGGGGTTGTCATGTCGGGGCAAACACCATCTGAGACCACTGACAACCCCCGGCCAGAGAGGCAGAGGGGCACCAGCTTCAGTGCCACCGAAGTTGGTGTCCTGGTGGAGCAAGTCCTGGGGCAGTATGATGCCCTCTTCGGAAGTTCCCGCGCCGACAAGGAAGGACGGACTCGGATCTGGATTGACATCGTGACTGCCATCAACGCGGAGGGGGTGGCAGTCCGCGACTTCCAACATGTCAAGAAGCGCTGGGAGGACTTCAGGTCCAGGACCCTGAACAAGGCCCGGTGCCTCTTGAAGGCAGCGGATGCCAAGGAGCGCCGGGGCCACTTGTCGGAAGAACAGATGAGGGTCCTGGAACGCATATCCCCAGCGCTCCACGTCCAGGTCCTTGAGAGGCAGACCCGTCTGGAGTCGAGCGGTAAGTGTACATGCATCCTGATTGTGAGCTGTGCGTTTGTTGATTTTTCAGTAGTGTGCAGGTTGCACATCTGTTTGTATGGGGTCGAGTATGGGTGGGGGTGTACAGGGCCGTGGGGCTAACACATGCGAGGGCTGGAATGTGTGAGACATGGATGGTGCTTGTGTGTGTAGGCTTGCATGCCAAATGCAGTTGTGTGGGCACACATGTTTGGATGAATGTGTATGTGAGTAGACATGTCCGTGATGTCACACATGCATGTTGTTTTCAGCTGCATGTATCAGCACTGTGTACATGTGCATCTGTGTGTATTTGACAAGGGTGCAACAGTGATGCAACATGGATGCATGTGACAGCGGTATGTGGAAGCCTGATGGGCAGATGTGACATGGATGCCCATCTGAACACTGCGACACTTGCCAGAGGTGTACACATGCATGCAAGTGTGGTGGTGTGTGTACATGTGTGGTGCACTTCCTGTGTTGCATGTGATGTCTGGCTCACCTTTGCCTGCTCATGCTGTTGTATGTGTATGGATGGTGCTGGCAGTTGCGATATGGCTGTGGTATGGCTCATGTGTGCGAGTTGAAATGACATGTGTGTTGGGGATTGTGATGACATGTCTGAGGTTTGCCAATGCCACTCATGTACAACTGTCATGTGTGTATGTGTCCATTGTACAGTGCCCTGATGCCTGTGTTTTATTTCTCCCTGTCTGCAGCGTCAACTGATGAAGAGGGCGGAGAAGGTGCTGTGGAGCACAGCGGCGGGGATCCCACCGCCAGCCGGAGACGCAAGGCCCGGCTCCCCTCCCATGTTGTCATCTCGTCGGGGAGTGAGGAGTCCGGTGCCGCGTCCCAGGCCGCAGCTGCCGGGGGGAGGTCCAAGAGGCGGAGGTTGGAGTTGGACTCCTCGGCAGCAGAAGGGGCAGCTGGGACCCCACAGGGCACAACGGGGGAAGATGGCACGGAGTCATCCAGGTGGGTGGGGGGTTTGGTGGAGGAGGAGGCCGTGCAAGCAACAGAGACGGGGTCTGGAGGTCGGGATCTCACTGGTGCTAGTGGTGCAGTGCAGGACCAGGGACAAGAGGCAGCACAGGCCGCCGCGGAGGTGCCTGTGTGCAATCCTGTCCCTGATCCTGTCCCTGCATCATCTTGCACCAGCAGGGATGCCTACGTCCAGACCTGTTTTCAGGCAGGGGATGAGCTCACGACAACTGGCCTTCCTCTGCCTGCGGACGTGGCTATCCGGGTCCGGGTTGAGCCTGTTCTGAGTGGTGTGGCGTTGCGTCAACGGGCCATGCGAGGTGACCTGCGGTCTTTTCATGAGGAGACTGCACGTCATCTCGAATGGCTCGTTGACCACGTCAGCCTGCTGGGACAGGTCACCCAGGCCGGATTCCTCCGTATGATGGGGCTTGCTACGACCCCCTCCTCAACTGAACCCCCTACGCGCCAGTCGTCCTCCGTGCCATCTTCCCACCCATCAGTCACCTAGGTGCCCTGTGGAGCTGCCTCTGACGGTGCGGCCAGGCTGGTGGAGGAGGCATCCCTGCCACAGTCGGGAGTCGGACGTCCAGCAGGGGTGGCCACATCAACGAATGCACCCCAGCCGGCGGAGGATGTGCAGGCAGCAGTGCACGGGCAGAGGCACAGCAGCAGCAGCAACGTGGTGGGAGCCATGAAGGCTCGGGGCCTTCAACATCGGAGGGGCAGGCATCGGCCGGAGGGCAGGAGGACCCAGGACAGAGAGTGTTTTCCGTGTGGCAGCGGTTTGGCCACGCCATAGATGCGGAGCGGCAGCGGGCGGAAGAGGCACGGCTCACAATGGTCAGGGCGGAGAACTCCATGCGGAGGGCCCTGAGGCGGGCCGAGTGCCTTGAGGCAATCTGCAGGGGTTTGGAGGTGGACACGTCAACGGCCCTGCGGACCCTCGGGGCCATGGAGGAGGACCGCCTCCGGGACATTGAGCAGGAGTTCGATGATGCCCTGGCCCGGGACATCCACAAGTGAGCCGTCAAACTAGCCCGCTGCCCTTGTACATAGTTATGTAGGTAGTGTTAGGTTTCATTTTTTTTGGATTTATTTTGGACCTTTCGGACATTGGCCACATTTTTGTATATAGTTTATTTTATTAGTTAGTGTAGTTAGATAGGTTTCCTTTCTTTTGTTGGGATAATGGACCCTGGCTTGTTCGTATGTACATAGTTCACTGTTGGATTGTATTTTTCTTTCACATTTTAACCATGGAGCAATGGCTTTCAATTTTATTTCCCATTGGATTTTGTTTTCTGGACAGTGACTTTGGACACCATTACTTTGGATTTTGATTTTTGGTTTTGCTTTTTTTCACGGACATGCTTCTTTTCATTTATTTACATTCCCATTTCTGTTTCTTTATTTTTGATTATATTTATGTTTCCTTTAATACATATTTTTTTATCAAACTTCAATGTGTAGTATCATCTCATTGGTTTCATGCATATCATGATATGGGTTTTGAGATTCACTGACACCCATTGGGTGTATGTGAGGGAAATGTGTTTGTTTCGGAACTTGCAATTGGTGTTCTGTCATGTAATTGCCAATTATGAGTGGGTGGATGCAATACTCGGGTGGGTGTTTTGCATTTGGAGGCTGACCATAGGGACCAGGGATCTAGATTGTGATGACATGTTGGCTGGGGAACATGAGTTGGACATGGGTGGGGGCCTGCTGGCAGGTGCTCCACAGTGCTGGGGGATGGGGGTGGTGGGAGACATGAGTGGGGGCCTGGTGGAGGCTGCCCCTGCACTGCTGGGGGGTGGGGGTGGTGGGAGACATGGGTGGGGGCCTGCTGGCAGGTGCCCCACAGTGCTGGGGGGTGGGGGAGGTGGTAGACATGGATGGGGGCCTGGTGGAGGCTGCCCCTGCACTGCTGGGGGGTGGGGGTGGTGGGAGACATGGATGGGGGTCTGCTGGCAGGTGCCCCACAGTGCTGGGGGGTGGGGGTGCAGGGGTACATGAGTTGGACATGAGTGGGGGCCTGCTGGCAGGTGCCCCACAGTGCTGGGGGGTGGGGGTGGTGGGAGACATGAGTGGGGGGCCTGGTGGAGGCTGCCCCTGCACTGCTGGGGGTGGGGGTGGTGGGAGACATGAGTGGGGGCCTGGTGGAGGCTGCCCCTGGTGGCTGGGGGGTGGGGGTGGTGGTAGACATGGGTGGGGGCCTGGTGGAGGCTGCCCCTGCACTGCTGGGGGGTGGGGATGGTGGGAGACATGAGTGGGAGCCTGGTGGAGGCTGCCCCTGGTGGCTGGGGGGTGGGGGTGGTGGTAGACATGGGTGGGGGCCTGGTGGAGGCTGCCCCTGCACTGCTGGGGGGTGGGGGTGGTGGGAGACATGAGTGAGGGCCTGGTGGAGGCTGCCCCTGGTGGCTGGGGGGTGGGGGTGGTTTTAGACATGAGTGGGGGCCTGGTGGAGGCTGCCCCTGCAATGCTGGGGGGTGGGGGTGGTGGGAGACATGAGTGGGGGCCTGGTGGAGGCTGCCCCTGGTGGCTGGGGGGTGGGGGTGGTGGTAGACATGAGTGGGGGGCTGGTGGAGGCTGCCCCTGCACTGCTGGGGGGTGGGGGTGGTGGGAGACATGAGTGGGGGCCTGGTGGAGGCTGCCCCTGGTGGCTGGGGGGTGAGGGTGGTGGGAGACATGAGTTGGACATGAGTGGGGACCTGGTGGAGGGTGCCCCTGCAATGCTGGGGGGTGGGGGTGGTGGGAGACATGAGTGGGGGCCTGGTGGAGGCTGCCCCTGGTGGCTGGGGGGTGGGGGTGGTGGTAGACATGAGTGGGGGCCTGGTGGAGGCTGCCCCTGCACTGCTGGGGGGTGGGGGTGGTGGGAGACATGAGTGGGGGCCTGGTGGAGGCTGCCCCTGGTGGCTGGGGGGTGGGGGTGGTGGTAGACATGGGTGGGGGCCTGGTGGAGGCTTCCCCTGCACTGCTGGGGGGTGGGGGTGGTGGGAGACATGAGTGGGGGCCTGGTGGAGGCTGCCCCTGGTGGCTGGGGGGTGGGGGTGGTGGTAGACATGAGTGGGGGCCTGGTGGAGGCTGCCCCTGGTGGCTGGGGGGTGGGGGTGGTGGTAGACATGATTGTGGGCCTGGCGGAGGCTGCCCCTGCACTGCTGGGGGGTGGGGGTGGTGGGAGACATGAGTGGGGGCCTGGTGGAGGCTGCCCCTGGTGGCTGGTGGGCGGGGGTGGTGGTAGACATGAGTGGGGGGCTGGTGGAGGCTGCCCCTGCACTGGCGGGGGATGGGGGTGGTGGGAGACATGAGTGGGGGCCTGGTGGAGGCTGCCCCTGGTGGCTGGGAGTGGGGGTGGTGGGAGACATGGTTGGGGGCTTGGTGGAGGCTTCCCCTTTTGGCTGGGGGTTGTGGGGTGGTGGTAGACATGAGTGGGGGCCTGGTGGAGGCTGCCCCTGGTGGCTGGGGGGTGAGGGTGGTGGGAGACATGAGTTGGACATGAGTGGGGGCCTGGTGGAGGGTGCCCCTGGTGGCTGGGGGGTGGGGGTGGTGGTAGACATGGGTGGGGGCCTGGTGGAGGCTGCCCCTGCACTGCTAGGGGGTGGGGGTGGTGGGAGACATGAGTGGGGGCCTGGTGGAGGCTGCCCCTGCACTGCGCGGGAGTGGGGGTAATAGGGGATATGAGTGGGGGCCTGGTGGAGGCTGCCCCTGCACTGCTGGGGGGTGGAGGTGGTGGGAGACATGAGTGGGGGCCTGGTGGAGGCTGCCCCTGGTGGCTGGGGGGTGGGGGTGGTGGTAGACATGATTGTGGGCCTGGCGGAGGCTGCCCCTGCACTGCTGGGGGGTGGGGGTGGTGGGAGACATGAGTGGGGGCCTGGTGGAGGCTGCCCCTGGTGGCTGGTGGGTGGGGGTGGTGGTAGACATGAGTGGGGGGCTGGTGGAGGCTGCCCCTGCACTGGCGGGGGATGGGGGTGGTGGGAGACATGAGTGGGGGCCTGGTGGAGGCTGCCCCTGGTGGCTGGGAGTGGGGGTGGTGGGAGACATGGTTGGGGGCTTGGTGGAGGCTTCCCCTGGTGGCTGGGGGTTGTGGGGTGGTGGTAGACATGAGTGGGGGCCTGGTGGAGGCTGCCCCTGGTGGCTGGGGGGTGAGGGTGGTGGGAGACATGAGTTGGACATGAGTGGGGGCCTGGTGGAGGGTGCCCCTGGTGGCTGGGGGGTGGGGGTGGTGGTAGACATGGGTGGGGGCCTGGTGGAGGCTGCCCCTGCACTGCTGGGGGGTGGGGGTGGTGGGAGACATGAGTGGGGGCCTGGTGGAGGCTGCCCCTGCACTGCGCGGGAGTGGGGGTAATAGGGGATATGAGTGGGGGCCTGGTGGAGGCTGCCCCTGCACTGCTGGGGGGTGGAGGTGGTGGGAGACATGAGTGGGGGCCTGGTGGAGGCTGCCCCTGGTGGCTGGGGCTGGGGGTGGTGGGAGACATGAGTGGGGGCCTGGTGGAGGCTGCCCCTGCACTGCTGGGGGGTGGGGGTGATGGGAGACATGAGTGGGGGCCTGGTGGAGTCTGCCCCTGGTGGCTGGGGGGTGGGGGTGGTGGTAGACATGGGTGGGGGCCTGGTGGAGGCTGCCCCTGCACTGCTGGGGGGTGGGGGTGGTGGGAGACATGAGTGGGGGCCTGGCGGAGGCTGCCCCTGGTGGCTGGGGGTTGGGGGTGGTGGTAGACATGAGTGGGGGGCTGGTGGAGGCTGCCCCTGCACTGCTGGGGGGTGGGGGTGGTGGGAGACATGAGTGGGGGCCTGGTGGAGGCTGCCCCTGGTGGCTGGAGGGTGGGGGTGGTGGTAGACATGAGTGGGGGCCTGGTGGAGGCTGCTCCTGCACTGCTGGGGGGTGGGGGTGGTGGGAGACATGAGTGGGGGCCTGGTGGAGGCTGCCCCTGGTGGCTGGGGGGTGGGGGTGGTGGTAGACATGGGTGGGGGCCTGGTGGAGGCTGCCCCTGCACTGCTGGGGGTGGGGGTGGTGGGAGACATGAGTGGGGGCCTGGTGGAGGCTGCCCCTGGTGGCTGGGGGGTGGGGGTGGTGGTAGACATGAGTGGGGGCCTGGTTGAGGCTGCCCCTGCACTGCTGCGGGTTGGGGGTGGTGGGAGACATGAGTGGGGGCCTGGCGGAGGCTGCCCCTGGTGGCTGGGGGTTTGGGGTGGTGGTAGACATGAGTGGGGGGCTGGTGGAGGCTGCCCCTGCACTGCTGGGGGGTGGGGGTGGTGGGAGACATGAGTGGGGGCCTGGTGGAAGCTGCCCCTGGTGGCTGGAGGGTGGGGGTGGTGGTAGACATGAGTGGGGGCCTTGTGGAGGCTGCTCCTGCACTGCTGGGGGGTGGGGGTGGTGGGAGACATGAGTGGGGGCCTTTTGGAGGCTGCCCCTGGTGGCTGGGGGGTGGGGGTGGTGGGAGACATGAGTGGGGGGCTGGTGGAGGCTGCCCCTGCACTGCTGGGGGGTGGGGGTGGTGGGAGACATGAGTGGGGGCCTGGTGGAGGCTGCCCCTGGTGGCTGGGGGGTGAGGGTGGTGGGAGAAATGAGTTGGACATGAGTGGGGGCCTGGTGGAGGGTGCCCCTGGTGGCTGGGGGGTGGGGGTGGTGGTAGACATGGGTGGGGGCCTGGTGGAGGCTGCCCCTGCACTGCTGGGGGGTGGGGGTGGTGGGAGACATGAGTGGGGGCCTGGTGGAGGCTGCCCCTGCACTGCCGGGGGGTGGGGGTGGTGGGAGACATGAGTGGGGGCCTGGCGGAGGCTGCCCCTGGTGGCTGGGGGTTGGGGGTGGTGGTAGACATGAGTGGGGGGCTGGTGGAGGCTGCCCCTGCACTGCTGGGGGGTGGGGGTGGTGGGAGACATGAGTGGGGGCCTGTTGGAGGCTGCCCCTGGTGGCTGGAGGGTGGGGGTGGTGGTAGACATGAGTGGGGGCCTGGTGGAGGCTGCACCTGCACTGCTGGGAGGTGGGGGTGGTGGGAGACATGGGTGGGGGCCTTTTGGAGGCTGCCCCTGGTGGCTGGGGGGTGGGGGTGGTGGGAGACATGAGTGGGGGGCTGGTGGAGGCTGCCCCTGCACTGCTGGGGGGTGGGGTGGTGGGAGACATGAGTGGGGGCCTGGTGGAGGCTGCCCCTGGTGGCTGGGGGGTGAGGGTGGTGGGAGAAATGAGTTGGACATGAGTGGGGGCCTGGTGGAGGGTGCCCCTGGTGGCTGGGGGTTGGGGGTGGTGGTAGACATGGGTGGGGGCCTGGTGGAGGCTGCCCCTGCACTGCTGGGGGGTGGGGTGGTGGGAGACATGAGTGGGGGCCTGGTGGAGGCTGCCCCTGCACTGCTGGGGGGTGGGGGTGGTGGGAGACATGAGTGGGGGCCTGGTGGAGGCTGCACCTGCACTGCTGGGGGGTGGGGGTGGTGGTAGACATGAGTGGGGGCCTGGTGGAGGCTGCCCCTGCACTGCTGGGGGGTGGGGGTGGTGGGAGACATGAGTGGGGGCCTGGTGGAGGCTGCCCCTGCACTGCTGGGGGGTGGGGGTAATAGGGGACATGAGTGGGGGCCTGGTGGAGGCTGCCCCTGGTGGCTGGGGGGGGGGGTGGGGGTGGTGGGAGACATGAGTGGGGGCTTGGTGGAGGCTGCCCCTGGTGGCTGGGGGTGGGGGTGGTGGTAGACATGAGTGGGGGCTTGGTGGAGGCTGCCCCTGGTGGCTGGGGGTGAGGGTGGTGGGAGACATGAGTTGGACATGAGTGGGGGCCTGGTGGAGAGTGCCCCGGGTGGCTGGGGGGTGGGGGTGGTGGTAGACATGGGTGGGGGCCTGGTGGAGGCTGCCCCTGCACTGCTGGGGGGTGGGGGTATTGGGAGACATGTGTGGGGGCCTGGTGGAGGCTGCCCCTGCACTGCGGGGGTGTGGGGGTAATAGGGGACATGAGTGGGGGCCTGGTGGAGGCTGCCCCTGGGGGGTGGGGGGTGGGGGTGGTGGTAGACATGAGTGGGGGCCTGGTGGAGGCTGCCCCTGCACTGCTGGGGGGTGGGGGTGGTGGGAGACATGAGTGGGGGCCTGGTGGAGGCTGCCACTGGTGGCTGGGGGTGGGGGTGGTGGTAGACATGAGTGGGGGCCTGGTGGAGGCTGCACCTGCACTGCTGGGGGGTGGGGGTGGTGGGAGACATGAGTGGGGGCCTGGTGGAGGCTGCCCCTGCACTGCTGGGGGGTGGGGGTGGTGGGAGACATGAGTGGGAGCCTGGTGGAGGCTGCCCCTGGTGGCTGGGGGGTGAGGGTGGTGGGAGAAATGAGTTGGACATGAGTGGGGGCCTGGTGGAGGGTGCCCCTGGTGGCTGGGGGTTGGGGGTGGTGGTAGACATGGGTGGGGGCCTGGTGGAGGCTGCCCCTGCACTGCTGGGGGGTGGGGTGGTGGGAGACATGAGTGGGGGCCTGGTGGAGGCTGCCCCTGCACTGCTGGGGGGTGGGGGTGGTGGGAGACATGAGTGGGGGCCTGGTGGAGGCTGCACCTGCACTGCTGGGGGGTGGGGGTGGTGGGAGACATGAGTGGGTTCCTGGTGGAGGCTGCCCCTGGTTGCTGGGGGGTGGGGGTGGTGGTAGACATGAGTGGGGGCCTGGTGGAGGCTGCCCCTGCACTGCTGGGGGGTGGGGGTGGTGGGAGACATGAGTGGGGGCCTGGTGGAGGCTGCCCCTGCACTGCTGGGGGGTGGGGGTAATAGGGGACATGAGTGGGGGCCTGGTGGAGGCTGCCCCTGGTGGCTGGGGGGGGGTGGGGGGGGTGGGAGACATGAGTGGGGGCTTGGTGGAGGCTGCCCCTGGTGGCTGGGGGTGGTGGTAGACATGAGTGGGTGCTTGGTGGAGGCTGCCCCTGGTGGCTGGGGGTGAGGGTGGTGGGAGACATGAGTTGGACATGAGTGGGGGCCTGGTGGAGGGTGCCCCGGGTGGCTGGGGGGTGGGGGTGGTGGTAGACATGGGTGGGGGCCCGGTGGAGGCTGCCCCTGCACTGCTGGGGGGTGGGGGTATTTGGAGACATGTGTGGGGGCCTGGTGGAGGCTGCCCCTGCACTGCGGGGGTGTGGGGGTTATAGGGGACATGAGTGGGGGCCTGGTGGAGGCTGCCCCTGGTGGCTGGGGGGTGGGGGTGGTGGTAGACATGAGTGGGGGCCTGGTGGAGGCTGCCCCTGCACTGCTGGGGGGTGGGGGTGGTGGGAGACATGAGTGGGGGCCTGGTGGAGGCTGCCACTGGTGGCTGGGGGTGGGGGTGGTGGTAGACATGAGTGGGGGCCTGGTGGAGGCTGCCCCTGCACTGCTGGGGGGTGGGGGTGGTGGGAGACATGAGTGGGGGCCTGGTGGAGGCTGCCCCTGCACTGCTGGGGGGTGGGGGTGGTGGGAGACATGAGTGGGGGCCTGGTGGAGGCTGCCCCTGGTGGCTGGAGGGTGGGGGTGGTGGGAGACATGAGTGGGGGGCTGGTGGAGGCTGCCCCTGCACTGCTGGGGGGTGGGGTGGTGGGAGACATGATTGGGGGCCTGGTGGAGGCTGCCCCTGGTGGCTGTGGGATGGGGGTGGGGAGACATGAGTGGGAGCCTGGTGGAGGCTGCCCCTGCACTGCTGGGGGGTGGGGGTAATAGGGGACATGAGTGGGGGCCTGGTGGAGGCTGCCCCTGGTGGCTGGGGGGTGGGGGTGGTGGGAGACATGTGTTGGTGATCAGTAGTGCAAGGTGACATGTGGGTTGGCTGGTGGGCATGGCCATGGTGGATGGGTTGCCTGTGGGACATGAGCAGGGGTGCAGGGTAGTACCCTGTGGTGTGGGCTGCCTGCAGGGGCCGTGGAGGGTGTAGAGGGAACACCTGGGGGACCCACATGGCCAAATCACGTGTAGCATTCCCCGGCACCACCGAAATACACGTACCCTGCAGAAATCGCGTGTGAATCTTCCGCGCACATCGGAATACACATACCCAGGCCAATCGCGTGTGGAACTTCCCGCGCACCCCCACCTAGCCAGGCCAATCGCGTGTGGAACTTCCCGCGCACCCCGTAGTACACGTACCCAGGCCAATTGCGTGTGGAACTTCCCACGCACCCCCACCTACCCAGGCCAATCGCGTGTGGAACTTCCCGCGCACCCCGAAGTACACGTACCCAGGCTAATCGCGTGTGGAACTTCCCGCGCACCCAGAAACACGCGCACACGCTATTCTTGACACAGCGGGTGTCCGTGTTTGTCGGTGCCCCTTTGCACCTCATTTGTCCTAGAGGGCCACTGTATGGGCCATTCATCATGGCTGTATATGGGTGCTTTTTGTTAGCGCACATTTTGGCGCACATTTTTTTCAGTCGCAGGGGCGCTACCTCCTGCTTTCTTGTGGCGTACTTGTTTGGCCCTGTGCGCGTCTTTGACCGTGCGCTGGTTTGCCCTATTCGATTCCATGAATACGGGTTGTAGGCGAGCGTGTGGGCGTTCCGCGCACTTGCCTCCTGTACTTCCCCCGTGACGCCCATATTTTCACACGTTGTTCCCCATTCCGAGTGTTACGCCCCGTGTTCCGCCTACTTTTGTGATGTGCGCCGCGCTATGTGCGATTTCGCAGTGGCGGTGGCGCAGGCTGTTAGATGACCTGTGCGCCGGCGTGCGCGGCGCACATTTTTAGCGCACATCCAATGTTTTTCTCGCTCACGGACTTCCATGAATCGCTGTGCGCTTGTTTTCCTGCGATTTTCGCACTTGCACTGCGATTTTCGCACTTTTCCTGCGATTCGCACGTTTTGGCAACTCTGCGCAGGAATTTTCGGCGCACATTAATTCCATGAATCGACCCCTTAATTGTGAGCCTGCTCCAGCTGTACCCAGGAATGTATCCAGGATCCCCTCCGTAGGTGTCCAAACCAGCTTACAGTGCTGAGGGGTTGCGTACAGGCATCCCACCACACTGTTCCCTTGAATAGCGGCAATCATCTTCCCTTGCAGAATGCCTCAGTAAAGAAAAATAACACAAGTTCAGAGTAGGTAACACATCCATGTGTGGTAACTAAAGCGGCACCTCCCCAAGTGTCACTTTGGCCTCATCTTCGGCCTGCAGCAATTAGGGAAATTAGACACAGACTGATGACTAAACCAAGTTTCTTGTATTAGATTGAAAATACACAGCATACAGAGTTGTCAGCTGATAAGCAGGAAAATACAGCAGGACAAGTGTCCAGGCAGTGGTCACATGGAGCTCTGCTGGGACCTCCCTTAGAGCGCATGTTATAAAGAACATTAAAAGCCATCACTAACATATTCTAGCATTTTCACAATGGTGGGAGGTACGTGGCATGAAATTACAGACATTTTGCAATAGCTGTCTACATCTCACTTGTGATGCTGTGACAAA
The DNA here is from genome assembly GCF_040938575.1 of Ambystoma mexicanum. Taxonomy (NCBI): domain Eukaryota; kingdom Metazoa; phylum Chordata; class Amphibia; order Caudata; family Ambystomatidae; genus Ambystoma; species Ambystoma mexicanum. The sequence goes on from NC_090930.1 coordinate 1,093,253,558, forward strand.
GCCTTGCTTGGAAATGGGCTGGGTACATCGTGTTGTAATATGGATAAGCAGTTGTAGGGAAGGAGCCAGATGCCTCTACCGGAAGGCCCACCCCCATCTTCCTATATGTTGGAAACCGGAAATTGCGACATGCACAACACCGATAATGGTCCCTATACTGCGAAGAATCCTCGAGACAAGGTATCCATTGAGAGAATTCTATATGATGTACCCGTGGAGAAATTACGGTCTCTTGAAGGAGGTTCCGGAAGAAGTGCGAAAAATGAATGAAAGAGAAGACTGGTGACATCATATGAAGCAGAAATGACACACCCAGAGGAGACGCTGAAGAAGAAAGTATATAGACCTTATAGAATCTGACGACGAAGTAAAGAGTCGAGTAACATTTCATGTGTGGGAATGAAGATTGCACGTGCGAAGAGCACTGAAGAAAATGCAAGTGGTTTTCTAATTGTACAGATGCTGTAACACAAGTAGTCTCAGTAATCATAAGGCTGGCTATATGTAGTGAATAGACTGCAGGCAGTGCCACCATTATATATGTGTATAGAATCTGGATGTTCCACGACGTGTTTTAGCAAACTAGCACCCCATGAACAGAAGGGCTGAAAGTTTGGCACAGTAGAAGAAAACAGCTGACGAGGAGGGAAGATTTGAAAAAGGTTGTCTGGCCCAGTGTCAAGGGTTGGGGCAGCCAAAAAACTGGTTATCTATTTGAGAAGATACAATGAACGTGAGAAGTGAGGCGAGCTCCTGTTGAGGTGTAATGGAAAAACACTCGAAGGGCCAAGTTTGTTCATTTAATAGTGTCAAATACAATAGAAAGAGCTCAAACACAGTCTCCTGTCACATGGTCAAGGTGAAAATACACTTAGGGCAAACTACACGGAGACTTGAAGATAAGACCATGCTCACACTCCTTTCTATTCTCAGGCGCAGTGATACTTTGCAGTGATACTTTGCAAGGGAGGATGGTTCAGACCCATCGACCAGTAGGTTTCTAGTGTTTCTATGGAGAGCGGCCGATATAGAAAACCTGCAAGGAGATCGATACAGGTGGGACGGGTCCATCTTTGACAAAATCCCTCCTGGTTTCCACAGGCGCTGAGCGGACTGAAGGCAACAGTGGTCGATTAGAGGAGGGGGCAATTTCAAACGTCTTGGAGGTGAAAAGCGAATGGGGAGTAGATTGAGGGGACTGGCAAAATAAGGGAATGGATTGTGGTAATGAAGAAATGTGATGGGGGTTTGTTTAGCATATAACGAAGAGCGTGTAAATGAGGAGAGTTTGATAGAGCCTGGTTTCCTACCTGAAGGCAGGTCTAGAAGGAGTCATTTCAAAACCCCAAGGTGGTAAATAGTCAGCACATAAACAGGTTTATGATAGGGAATGACTCAAACTCCAATAGGGGTATTTTAGGGACTAGGCGAAAAGGAGTACCATGGTGAATATGTGAAAAGTCGACCATCCTGTCTGTTTGTGTATTTTGTAATTGAAAAGAGGTGTCAAAGAGCGACAAGAGTGAACTGTGAGGTTAAAGAAGAGATAAAAAGTTATCTATTTTTTAGTCATTGTCGGCGCGGACTGAAAAGATAGATTGAGATAATTGAGAAGTAGAGGCTTTGAGCTGTGAAGGTTGGAGCACACTCATATTTGTTGTTTTTCTGAAATTTATGTGTAACTAACGGTAAGTATTGACAGTCAAGTGAAACTTGTCACAATGGGGGATGTTACTCAACTGATGCATCTGTGCAAGACGCTGCCAAAACACGTGCCGAAACTTAAACAGTATAGTGCAGTGTGGGTAAAGGGAACAGCAGACAAGATGTTCATGCCATAACCACAAGGGGATGCTGTCAAAGGCGATTTTGCAACACATGACCACATACTTGCACGCTGCGCAGACAGGGAAGAAATTGGAGAAGAGGCTAGCTATTTTAGAGCTCTGGAAAATGTACCAGGGGGAGCAGGAGAATCTGCCTCCTGCGGATCGGATGCTTAATCAGTGTAGGGAGGAAGGTGTTGAGCCTTCGGATCCCCTTACCTCACCCGAAGTAAATGGCGATAGTACAGAAGATGTAGGATTGCATCCGTTAAAGGAAGTAAAAGCGGCAACAGGATATAGTAATCCAATATATGAACCACCTGCCTACAGCAGTGATGATAGTCCAGAAGAGACTAAAAGAAAGGAGGAGATCTTTAAGATCTTACAGGACAAGGAGGAGAAAAGTAAACGACTGAATATATCAACTGAAATAGAACGAGAGATTAAGAGATGGAAAGGGGAAAAGGATAAAGCTGACGAGGTAATGCTCGTACAGATTTAATAGATGGGTGGACAGATATTGCTCAAGTTCAATGGAAAAAGTATCAAGGAAGTTAGGCAAAGGGAAGATCAAGACGAACAGGATAGAAAAGACAGGGAATGAGAGAAAACATTGAGAGAAGATGAGCACAAGAGAAAGAATAGGCAGAAACAAGAACAGTTGTATCAGGAAGAACAGCAAAGAAAGGAAGAAAGGGCAGAGGAGCAACAGAAGTATGACAACAGGCAGAGAGCAATTGAAGAACGAGATAGGCAAGAAAAGAAGAGAGAAGAGGAAGAAGTGCAGAAATTACAGGATAAAAGAATACAAAGATGAAGGGAAGAATACGAGCATAGAGCAAATGAAAGAAGGCAAGAGAAAAGACAAGAAGATGAAAGGGTTGGACGGGAAGCAAGAAATCGAAGGGAATTAGATGAAGAAACAGAGCAAAGAAGAAGACAAAGGGAACGTGACATTGATTGCATCCAGAAAGAGTTAATGGAACCGAGTCCAGTAATATCATGGGGCAATATAGAGGAGTTCCTCCTGTCACAGAGAGCAATGTCAGGACCATCTAAAATAACCCTAGAGGATAATTTTGACATAGGGAGCATCGGAGATAGGATTGATAAAGTCTATCTTGAATTAAGGGAAAGCAGCAAACTGGGAAACCGAAGGAAGGGAGAACAATCCCTGGTTCTCCAATCACGAAGCGAGGCAAGAGACCCGTTTAGTCTGGAGCACAGAGCCTTGTCCTTAGACAGGCTGACTTTAAATAAGGGTGATGGAGACGAAGGCCATACTAGCTGGGGGCTATATATGTCAGATGAAGAGAAAGAAACCTTCGGTGGGGAGGAGGGAGGAAGTGCATGCGGTCCCGAGGGATGTCTGCAGACCAACAAGGAAGTAAGATGGTCTGATATAGAGCAGCCTAAAGATAGGATGGCAGATCCCATGGCATATCCTGAGCGACCTAAAGGGCAATCGGATAGCGTGAAGGGATAGTCACCACCATATGTGAGCAGGCTGAGGTCATTGCCAGGCTTCTGCCATTGTTCCCACTATGGATAGGCAGACGATAGGAGCCCATTGTGGATTTGGGTTCATGCAGTTCATTGGAGAAAGGAGGGGCCAGATCGCAGTATATTGCTTGGCCTCAAATGGATAAGGATATTTTAAGATGTAAACTTCCCAGTTTAATGACAGGTGCGGGGAAATGGATTTATGAGCTAAAAAAGATGACAGGAGGAAATACTCTAGCAATAGGGGACATTAAGGGTCCCTTAGCAGCCATTCTTGGGGAAAGGGCTGATGACATTTGGACGAGAGCAGGTTACTCAAGTGTCACGGCGCAGAACACAGCGCACAATGGAGCGCCATTTAATAATTGTAGAGCAGATGTCTGCAGAGCACTCAGATTACAGTATCCTGATACGTCAGATATGGGTGCAATTATGGCACGTAAGATGAAAGATGACGAAGATTTGCTTGCTTATATTCAAAGTATTAAGGAACTGTAGACTCTTGAAATGAGGGAGCCATGAGGGAAATCAGTGGCAGTATTTTACCACATTCTATGTCGGGGATTACCAGAACAGGTACAGAGACAGCTTAAGAAATTAGTGGGAATGGAAGCGAAACCATGGGCAGAGATAAGTTGACTATAGTTCATCACTGCCGGCTGTTACAAGACAAAAATAAGAAGGAAGATGCTAGAAAACTTGAGGAAGCCAAGTTAGTTCCGAAGAAATTGTCAAAGTATGCCATAGAAGAGGTGGTACTGACAAGCAGAGAAGGACTTAGAATGCAGCAAGCAGTGAGTGCATCGCAGGCGTGTAATCAATGCCAAATGGATCAAGGAGGGAATGGGTTTATGTCACGAGGCAGAGGAATGGGCTACAGAGGAAGGGGTGGTTTTCAGAATAACCAAGGCGGTTTTCAGAATATGCAGAATGATAATCAGAATGTGCATGGAGGATTCAATAAAGGGGGCTAGTCAGAAGAGCTCCTCCTTTATGTTGGACATGTGGGAGGACAGGGCACATCGGCCGCCCATGTGGAAGCCAAGGGTATGTACAGAATGGGCAATTCTGAAGAGGGGGTACAGCTTATCCAACAATACAACAATACAACAAGCATTGCAGCCAAAGCATCACCATTCAATCTGTTGCAAGGACAGTCACAGCACGAACCCAAGCAGATACAGCAGAATGCAATCACAGGACAGTTATTGACACCTAGAGTAGGGGGTGTCACTGTGGTGGGGGAAGTCCTTTTACAGGTACAGTGATAAGCATGTACCCACAAATGGGCAGCTCACAGGGCGACTTGATGTGTTGAGTACTATCGGTGACACCAGCCCTTCAAGAGGAACCAAGGGTTGATGTGACGATAGGAGGCACATTCTTTTCTTTTTTAGAAGACACTCAGGCTACTCGTTCATGTATACGAGAGGGAAAATATCCAATGTCGGGAAATGCCATCAATGTGCAAGGTTTCTCTGGAGCTACAAGCAGAATTCCATTAACTGATGAATTACCAGTCTCCATAGGAGAGTGTGACATGCCTGTTCCGTTATTGTATTCAAGGCAGATACCGGTTAACACTCTAGGACAAGATTTAATGACAAAGCTTAAAATGATGATTTTTTTTACCGATGAAGGCATAGTATGTTCTACTCCAGGGATACATTATATGAATATAAGCAAATTTATATTGGCGTTTACAGGGCAAGTGGCTCTGTGAGGGCTGTTATTAGAGCCAGAAGTCTTTCTTTATGGAGTACGCATTCTGTTGACATGGCTACCCGGCTTAGTGGGAAAGATTATGAGAATACCTGATGAGTTTTTGTTCAGGCCACAGATACCTATGGATGAAGAGGGGGGACAGACTAATGCCCTAAAGTTGAATGCAGCTATAGTGTGAGGGGAATTGGCCATGCTTGAAGGAACAGACGACAAGGGCAGGCCATGGAGAGCAGTGATTGCCATTGGGGAAGGGTGTATATTGACTGACTTCACTGACAAGGATACGTTTAGAGATGATCCATCAGATGATGAAGTAATATTCAGGATGAGTATTACATATTGGATCAGAATAGAGAAAAGAGAAATCCCTCAGTGAATGGTGATAGTGTGGGAGCGCCCAGCATTTTTTGATGAAAATGTGGAAAAGGTGCCAAATTCTTTGTGGACTACAGGCCCCAATGACATAGGCCTATGGAAGGGGAGAGGGGAGGTTAAGATTAAGCTGAAGCCAGGAGCAATTTTACCTTGGGCAAGGCAGTACTTAATGTCTCGAGAGGCGGATGAGTGTATTGTTAATTCTATATCAGCCAAGATCGAACAAGATATTTTAGTGACGTCCGAGTCACCATGAAAAACTGCGGCTTATCTGATTAACAAAATCAAAGGGATGGTCGTGGAGATTTATTCAAGATATGAGACCGATTAACTAGATTGTAGAGGCAGAGTTTCCTTTAATTCCAAATCTGACGACAATATTGTGTAGTATCCCAGCAGAAGCACAATATTTTACAATGATTGACTTGAAAAATGCATTTTTCTCAATCCTGTTGCATAAGGACTCCCAGGATCTTACGTCATTTATGTTCAAACTAAACTGAAGAGCACTTGTTTGCCTCAAGGGTACTGTGAGTCTCCATCGATCATTAATAAGGTCCTGCAGATGGACCTATGCAACATTGATTTGCAAAGTGGTGTGCTGCAGTACATAGACGATATTTTGGTTTGTAGCATGACAGAAGATGAGTGCAGACAAGATTCGATTCAGTTAATGACTATTTTAGCAGACAAGGTATATAAAGTGAATAAGGTGAAGTTGCAATATTGTCAAAAAGAGGTGTTGGATAGAGGTCAGTTAATCTTACATGAGGGGAAGAGAGTCACACCTGAAAGAGCTGAGGCAATGATGAAAACATCCAAACCGCACAAGGTAAAACAAATGCAGCAGTTTTGGGGATTATGCAACTATGTTAGAGCATGGGTATTTGATTATAGTTCATACACAAGGCCCCTTTTGCAGGCTCAGAAGACAGCATGAGTGAACAAGGAAAGAATAGAATGAACTGAGGAAATGGAGGGAGAGTTTGAAGAAATAAAGAAAGCAATTTGTACAGCTCCAGTTTTAGGAAGTCCCAACTATGATGAGGAATTCTTTTTGTTTTCCATACAAATGGGACAGTTATGACAGCAGTGCTGACACAGAGGAGTACATTGGGGTACAAACCGCTGGCATATTACAGTGGGATATTAGATCCAGTTATGAGAGCGCACTTTCCTTGTGAACAATCGCTGGCACCAGCCGCATTCACAATAGAGAAGTCTACTGTATTGTGATGGGGTTTTCTATGACATTGTTTGTTGAGCATGCTTTGTTTGCCATTTGGGAGAAACCTATGGGTACATTGACATCTCAGAGGGTTTCCTCATATGAGGTAGTTATATATCGAATCCAGCAATCAAAATAGCCAGGTGTAAAATAGTGAACCCTGCCACGTTAGTAGCCGAACCTTTGGTAGAGGGTGAACATGTGCATGATTGTGCTAACTATGAGGAGTTCTATGATGACATCCTGCACCTAAAGGAAAATGTGTTAGCAGGGGGAGATTCTCTTTGTTGCTCGGTCTTCATAAATTGATCAAACTGATGGGGAAAGGCATTCCGGTTCAGCTGTGGCAAGACACAGAGCCAATGATGAATTTGGGGTTGTAGCAAGTAGTGCAAGACTACCGTCTCACTTTTCAGCAAAAGCAGCACAATTGGGGCGCTTATTGTTGCACTCAAAAAACATGCAGAGCAGGAAGTAACGGTGTGCAGTGACTCCACCTACGTGACGTCAACCTTGCATGCAGGCTAGCATGTTGGAAAAGGAGGGGCTACCTCCAAGTGGACAGCACTCCAGTGCGACACGCAGCATTATTGGATAGGTTTATTATGGCACTACAACTCCCAGTAGCCATTGCAATAGTTAAATGTGCAGCACATACTAAGCAAACTGACTTTATCTCTTGCGGGAATGAAGTCGCAGACGAAGAGAACAAAAGGGTTGCATATTCACGAGATATTTAAAGTTTTTATACTCCAGGGGTGAAAGAAAAAGTAGTCACCATTATGATTGTACATGAAGGGTTTAATCATTTATCAAGAACACAGTTGATGGAGGTTCAAGGCAGTGCACCACAGGAAGAGCAAGAATTGTGGAAACAAAGGGGGTGTTCTTTATCACCCCTCTGAAGCATTGTGGTGACAGGACAGCACTGGAAAGCCGGTGATGCCTGTAGCCCTGTTAAGGGTAGTGCTTGAACAGCTGCACTACCCTGCGCATGTAACTCGAGAAAGCCTCACAGCAGCTATTGCAGAGGATTGGTTCATACCGAACCTGTTAGAACATGTTGCATTTTATGTAGTAAATTTCATCGTATGTCAAAAGTTTACCACTGGGCATACACTGCGAACGATCAGAGGAGTGATTTTTCGACCGAACTGTCCTTTTCAGTATTTACATATTGATTATGTTGAAATGCTGCAAGTATGTAGTGGATACAGGTATATGATAGTGGTGGTGTGTCCCTTTTCTAGGTGGATCGAAGCAGGTCCTTGTACACACCCCGATGCCACTTGCACAGCAAAGTTTTTAGTCCGAGAAGTCTTTCCCAGATGGGGAGTATGTGAGGTGCTGAGATCCGACAATGGGATCCATTTTGTTAATGAAGTATTTGAACAGATTAGCCTATTGCTTAGTATAAAACACAAGTTTTCTTCTGCTTATCACCCGCATGCGAATGGGATATGTGAGAGGCTCAACAGTCTCCTTAAAGAGAGAATTGCAAAATTAAAGTTAACATTGAAGAAGGGATGGCTGTATTGCCTGCCCCTTGTATTATATGCATTAAGGAATCAGCCTGGGTCAGACCACCACCTCACACCTCACGAGCTATTGACAGGGAGGCAAATGAGAACGCCTTTGTCTCCTCCATCGAGGAGCAGAAGTGATGCCCAGAAGACTGCAGAAATGTTAGGAAATGAGTTGCATGTTTATTTGACATGTATGGCCGCTAGTATCGCTGTAATTTCAGATCAACTCAAGCGCAAGGGAGGTCGGTCTCAGGACACAGATGACACATTCAGCAACCAGACTTCAAAAACTACTTCCTGTACCTAGATTATTTGTGGGAGAGTCAGTCCTAGTGCGTAACTTCACAAGGAAGTGGCACGAGCCCCATTTTAGAAGTCCCTATATTGTTCAGAACATTACTCCCTCAGCAGTAAAAGTCCAAGAGAGACACGCATTGATCCACTTAAGTAATGTAAAGCCTTACGCTGGTGAGACCGACGCACTCCCAACTGTTGATTTGGAAGCAGGCAAGAAGAAGAAGTACAGCACGTGCAGACTCGATCGATGATGAGAAGGACGCCAAGGTTGCCGATTAAATAAATGGAAGTATGCATTTGGGCTGTGACTTGCCCTGGACACTCTTTATAGAAATGATAGCAGGAGTGCAAAAGCTAAGTTCTGAGTCACGGGAATCTTTTGAATTGGACTTTAGAAAATATTGAAGTATTACAGATATGCCAAACCTAGAGTTCGAAGGTGATGACTGGAAACGTTAGCAGTTTCCAGATTCATTCTTCACTGAGTTTATTTTTGTTTGATCAAATGGTCCTATCTGATGTTGATGCCCATAGGATCCTTCTCACTATTTTTGTTTACATACTTTGAGCTAATCCTGCTCATGATGGGCATAGTACTAATATACATGTTTTTCTGCAAGATCCTAAAAATGGCCCTGCAATTAGGAGGTTACTTGTGGCGATAGTTGAACAGATCCTGCAGTTACCTGACCATTTAACAGAGTTGCCTGATTGAAAAGGTTTTTTCGTTCCTTAAAGCAGTATACAGGCACAATGAGGACTGTCGAGAATGGTACAGTTTCAGAAAGTGAACAAACTCAATGACATGTGGAGAATCGTAAATGGTGGGGACTAATGTACTGGTGCATAATTTATGCATGCTCAACATTTATCCTTGTTTTTCTGATTTTGATAATTCATACTGTCTATTTCATTGACCTAAGCAAGGTAGAAGTCCCTTCGATTCTTCCCACTCCAGTGATGTATGCAGATGTATCTATTATCGAAAGGCCAAGACCAATTGTGATTATCCCTACACCAGTGACACATGTAAGGTCACCCAATTCTCTGACAAGTGTTCCTATGATTCCCCCGGTAGGAAGGACCCTTATTGATGTACTTCATGAGCATTATGCATGCACCCGTCTTGCAAGAGGGAGACACAGGAGAATCACAAGGGAAGATGATTATGAGTTAAATAATGATCTAGTCAGTCCAGCACATTTCAGAATAACATGTGGTATCAGCACATGAAAAAGGTAGGAGAAAGACCTGTAAGGAGAGTTGCTATGTCTGTGCTCTCATACCTTATGGGAAATTCTAAGATATTCATAGATATAGAGGTAGAAGTCCAGAAAGCTCACTGCCTGACGCACCTTGCACTCTGCCATACAAGAGGTCAGTTCCAGGGTCAAACAGCCTCCTTGGTATGGGTGATTGAGTAGACAGCTCCAGAAGAAGATGATTATGTGCAAGATTTAAAGACAAGAGTAAGAGCACACACCACAGATCATGTGATAAGATATGAACAGCCTGGAATGAATGAGGCAGGAATCAGATGGGAGATAAACATAAAGCTCAATTGTCAAGGACAGGATCCTCAAGAAATACAAAGATGTAAGGAAAAAGGCCAGCTACAAATCAAGGGAACAGTGCTTTCTCCAGATGGAAGGGTCTGATTGTGTGTAAGGCGCCAGCACTTACAGGATACTATGAGCAAGTTATAAATACTGAGGAGAATGAATGAAAACAACATTGGCCAAACATTGCAAAATTGCTGACATGGGTTGATGATATAGGAGGCCCGTTGCAGATAGTGCCTCTAGCAAATATAGAATTGTGCTTCAGAAACAATGGCACAAGAAAGGTTGGAATAGTTCAGCAGTGCAGTCGAATTTTTGATGTACCAGGAATGAAGGATGGAACAGTGGTGATAATGGACCACTACTGGGCCTGTGGAGCCAGAGCATATATGAAGTTGCCCAAGGACTGGGGAGGGCTGTGCTCTATAGTGATTGTGCATGTTCCAGCATTGGTGATTCCAAAGAGTGACCTGAACTCTTGAAGAGTTTCCAAAAGCAGATGCTCATCTAAGAAATAGAAGATCAGTTGAATTTCTCAATTGAACAAAGAGGAAGAACTACTTTTCAGCTAAATCAATAGAAGCCTGTGATTATATTCCGTATGAACACAGGTTGTTTAGTCATACTTGGCAGGAGTTGCAATAATCTTCATGCCAGGGATCCAGATGATGGCAAATGCCAAATGGTTACAGATTACCAGATGGGAGCTCCTGCAGACGATCAACACTACCATAAAGGGATTCAATGCTATCAAAGAAGAATTGAGAGCCATAAGACTAATGACCCTGCAGAACAGATATGTCTTGGACATGATTATAACCATGGATGGAGGTGTTTGTGCCAAAATCGGAGAATCATGTTGCACATTCATACCTTCTCACGGGGATGAGAATGGGACCTTGACAGAGGCCATAACAATGCTGACAAACTTGCACATCAAGATGGAAGACGAAGTAAAAGATATTGCAGATGACAGCTGGCTTGCATCGATCTTCTCATGGTTTACACAATGGATGGCGAATATCTTCAAGTTCCTCTGAGTATTGTTGGTGATGATCATGTTTGGATTATGTGTCATTAGAATAATAATCACACAGTGTAAGAAGACAGCAAAGAAAGCAGTAGGAATGAAGATCATGATCGATGTTGAGTCAGGGTTTGGACCCAAAGAGCTGACAGATGAAGAAATCAGAAAGTATATAGAAGCAAGTATTGTAGCACCTGAGGGAACGAAGTTCTTGTATCCAAGAAACCACAAGAAGTATGTGGGAAGATGGATCTATTGCAGCCCGATTGGACAATGTAGTCATATGACCTGGAGTGTTGATGAACATGTAAAATCAGCAGGATCTTTGAAAGTCGTAATGAAGATATGGACTCCGAAGAAGCACTTTTTCAGAAGAGGATGTCTAGTCATAAAAACTGATGAGAGAGTGGTTGATGAATCAACCAGAGGTGGGAGTGTAGAGGAGCCGCCAAATGCCTCTACCGGAAGTCCGGCCCCCATTCTTCCTATATGTTGGAAACCAGAAATTGCGACATGCACGACGCTGATAATGGTCCATATACCGCGAAGAATCCTCGAGACAAGGTATCCATTGAGAAAACCCTATATGATGTAGCCACGGAGAAATGACTGTCTCTTGAAGGAGGTTCCGGAAGAAGTGTGAAAATTAATGAAAGAGAAGACTGGTGATGTCACATGAAGCAGAAATGATGCACCCAGAGGAGATGCTGAAGAAGAAAGTATATAAACCTTATAGAATCTGATGACAAAGTAAAGAGTCGAGTAACATTTCATGTGCGGAAATGAAGATTGCACGTGCGGAGAGCACTGAAGAAAATGCAAGCCGTTTTATAATTGTACAGATGCTGTAAGCAAGTAGACTAAGTAATCATAAGGCTGACTATACATAGTGAATAGACTGCGGCGGTGCTGCTATTATATATATGTGCATAGTACCTGGATGTTCCATAACATGTTTTAGCAAGCTAGGACCCCATGAACAGAAGGGCTGAAAGTGTGGTGCAGTAGAAGAAAACAGCTGACGATGAGGGAAGATTTGAGAAAGGTTGTTGGCCCAGTGTCAAGGGTTGGGGCAGCCAAGAAACTGGTTATCTATTCGAAAAGATACAATGTTCGTGAGAAGTGAGGCAAACTTCTGTTTCGGTGTTATGGAAAAACACTAGAAGTGCCAGGTTTTATCAATTTTATAGTGTTAAATACAAAGGAAAGAGCTCAAACACGGTCTCCTGTCGCATGGCCAAGATGGAAATAGACTTTGGGCAAGCTACACTGAGACTTGAAGATAAGACCATGATCACACTCCCTTCTATTCTCAGGCGCAGTGATACTTTGCAAGGCCGACTTCAAAGACAATTCGAATGGCAGACAGCAGGAGTGATGATGAATGATGGGCTAATTGGGTGGGGAATTATGGTCAAGTCCAACCCACAAGCACCTGGGGTACCAGCTTGCGTGCTGCTAGTGAGTGGAATATTCCAGAAGGGTACAAGAGTGCCAACCAATCATAGAGAGCCACATAGTGAAGAACCCTATAGTTTGAAAGCCAATGAAAGTTTGTGTATTTTATGACAGCGATGATCACTTGCACTAGGGGTGGGCATAGCTGTACACCTGACCTTAGCGAACCACTCACAATACTGTCCCCCATAGAAAGTAAGTAAAAAATTAGGGCGCCTGGCGGGGTCCTGATATACCCAGGTGGGCACATGTATAAATATCAACAAATAATCAGTATGAGAGATCCTATCAGCGGGTGTGTGGTTCTGAACATATACATTTATTTTAAAAAACACAAAAGATTTTGTCACCACCACCTCACGCAGAGGACCCCACGGTGACGTCTGCACCAGCTGTTTTCACGATCTGGGACCCATATTGGCCCACATCTGGCGCACAGGACCCTAAGAGGACTTCGGCATCTAGGAACCCACAGCCCACCGAAAGTGCATAACGCACCTGCAGTCCAGTAACCATTTTAGGACGGCAGACAGCACCCCACTGCTATTTCAGCAGCAGATACTACGGACAACACCGCAACTGGTGTCCTATCCTGACGAAGGCCAATACACAGACAGGCTGCAATCAAGCCCTAACTGGCCGAAACACACCTGTGTCGATCCCATGTGACACAACTGTCTAACCCCCTTCCGTGTATGTTATGTAGAAAATGTTGTGTACACCCTGTGTTAACCACGCCCTGGACTACTCTCCGTCCCGTGTGCACCTTGTTCAACCATAGGCTATTTCTACCATCAATTGTGCTTGTGCTCTTATATACAGTGTTTGTGCCTCATTACCACAGAGGTGGATACTTACCTGGTATTTTCACTGAAGAGAATCACTCTTGTCCGTGGTCTATAACTCTCGTGCTTATCGAGAGCATTGTAAAATAATTGTAAAATAATTGCAAAGTCACCAAGAAAAATTCTTTTGTGTTTTTTAAAATAAATTTATATGTTCAGAACCACACACCCGCTGATAGAATCTCTCATCCTGATTATTTGTTCCCCCATAGAAAGTATACCTAGATGTTCCCCTTAAGCCTATCACAACCTCAAGTAGGTTTCCTTATTTTGCCACGTATTATGACGTCAGTGATGACGAATTTTCACTATATAAATGTCATTTTTTATTAAATGCTTTGAGAGTTCTCGAGAGAGACTTGAGCGAACGTCCGTTGATGTCCGTTGTACTCCCTGTTAGAAGACAATTGCAATTAAAACAGTTATGTTTTTGCCAACATCCTGAGTCAGCCTTATTATTAGTGTAAGAGTAAAATCTGCATCCCCACCCATCCCATATAGCACTACCTCGCTTAAAGGGCCTACGGGTTGACAGTATTTGCAGAAACCCTATTGTTATCTACCATATATGGTGTTAATGCTATACATGTAGAGAGCAAATGTAAGAGAAGGTCTCCCATGTCCCTCTGCCTTGTTACGGGGTCTTGGTCCAATCTGCACCAGGCGAGGTTTTGGCATATTAGAGGAGCTGAGTGCAGAGGGAGGGAGAAGGAGGCCTCAGGCAAAGGCAAAATGGATGATCTGAGGCCTCCATGTATGAGAGAGCACAATGTAGCTTACCATAGCATAACATAGCATAGCATAACGTAGCATAGCATAACTATCCTGCCACATCACATGCACCCAATGACACCCCACCCTGTGTCCTCTGAGTGCAATGCAACAACTGCAAGCAATGACTCACCAGCCACCCATCACCATTTCTCCTCTGCACTCATGCAGCCGGATCTGCTCTCGTCAGGACAATGTCATGAAAAACAGTCCACACAGTGACACATCCCTCCCTCCAATGTCACTGTACCCTGGCCCCCGAGTACCATGCAACACCTGCAAGAAATGACTTGCCAGCCTCCCATCACCATGTCTCTCCCGCACCAATGCAGCCTGACATGCTCACCTCAGGCCAATGCCATTAAAAACACTCCTCACAGTAAAACCATTCCCCCCACAACACCTGCACTGCCTGCCCCCCTGAGTGTCATGCTGTGTCATGCTGGTTCCACTTACCCCTTGTTCCGGTGAAGGGTCATTGTGATCCTTCAGGTCCGGCTGTAGTTAGAATGACACTGAGACAACTCCCGATTAGAGATCACTGAGAGTTTGGAAACCCAGGATCCCCTTGGGAAGCCCTCCCAATGCCATGATTTGGCTTCCCCTGATTAACATGGCATCAGGACAGTGTAGGTTACACTGGCAGGGGAGCCGATGATGGAATGTCCAAGATGATGGGAGGTGAACTTCTCAGCAATTGCAGTGAAGACAGGCTCGTCAGAAGGCAGCTGGACAAACAGGCAGCAGATATCGAGGAAGGCAGGGCACAGAGGCAACAGATAGAAAAGATACAAGCAGACAAGAGAAAGGAATGAGAAATGAAGGACAAGGATAATGGCATACAAAAGGGAGCAGGAAACAGGCAAGAAGAAGGGAAGGCAGATTTCAGAGGGGCTGGACTTAACTGGGACCAATGAGCTAGGAACTGAAGGGAGTGTTGAGATGCACTGAGAATCCGTCAAGGGGTGTGTAAATAGATGCTGGGGTACCGTGTATGGTAGATGTCACTGTGACAAACATCAACACCAGGCATATGGCGTGTGCCTGGTGTCCAGGGGCATGACCTCCACCCTGTTGCGGTCGGACAAACATGGCAGCCCCAATATAGCCTGCTATGTTGTGCTGAGTATGGAGTTGTCTGGGGAGTGCACCCAGACAGAGCCGAAGCACCAGGAGTGCACTGCCAGCGTGGGTAGACAAGCCATGAAAAGGTGAATGAACGGGATGCCCCCCGGCAGGCTTGACAGATGCAAGCAATTCAAGCAATGACTTTTCAGCCTCCCATCACCATGTGTCCCTGCACCCATGCAGCAGGACCTGCTCACCCCAGGGCAATGCAATAAAAACCACCCCAAACAGTGACAGCCTCCCTGGACACATCACATGGGTTAGTCTGCCATGGGATGCGGGAACAAGCTGGCTCATTGATTGCAGGCATACAAGTTATGCACACCCACCGTTAGGTGTCATGTGTGCCTTTGGGTCACCCTGGGATGCAGGGGTGAGAAAGGGACACCAAGTGAGGAGGCAAAGGTCCAGGCAGTGGATGTACAGGTGTGGAAGCTAATGTGAAGGGTGAAAGAGGGCAAGAGGGAGAGAGGAGATGGAGCAGTGAATGGGCAGCTGCGTAGCACAAAGAGAGGGGGGAGAGAGAGTTGGTAATTGGATAGCAAGGGTGGGTCTGGCTGGTGGGGAGATGAGGATAGTGGTGGGCCTGCAACAGTGGGTGAGGATAGGGAGAAGGGGGTGAAAATAGGAAGACAGAGACAGAAGGACAGGAAAAGAAGTGAGCAGGGACAGAGAGCCTTGAAGGCACATTGATTGAAAAATAACACAGGTGGTGGGTGAAGAAGGAGAATAGGGGGTGAGGGCGATGGGAAGACTGGGAAACAAAGGCCACCTGTGAAAGGGGTATCCTCAGCTTCTCATCACAAAAACAACATGGACAACACACCATGGCATGTAAACCAGAAAGAAACCTCTGTGTTCGCAATATCCACGCAAATAAGGATGTGCCACCCCACTCCAGATGCCACACCAACCACCCCTGGTGGACACCACAGTTCATGGACAGGTCATCACTCCCCAATTGTTGCTTCCCCGTCAAACAGATCACACACTGGATGAGCTGTACCCAAATAGGGGGCGGGATTCATAGGGTGCACAGATGCTGTTGGGAGGGGTGCTGTTGGGAGGGGATGATGTTCCACATGCATGTGCCCACAATGCACATACACATATCATGCAGTCACTCACTGTGCTGGATTAGAACAAGTCATGGAAACAAAAAGCCTGCAATACATTCATCAGGAGGAGACAACATAAAGAAAACCAATAAACAACAATTGACGTGTATGGGGAACACAGGTAAAGGCTGCCAGGGGTTTACATATGAAAACCAGTACAAACCTAGATGCTCCAAGTATGCGAAACCAGTCCTGTGGAGTGCATGGAGACATACGGGCAGATGTGCATTTCCAGAGGCAAGTTCAGGAATGGGATCAGCTGAGGTCTTGGTGGTCCGTGAATGGATGTGTGTAAGACGTGTAGTTGTAGCAGGGCAGGTCAATTGAGCTGATAAGGATGTTGGGTGTGATCTGGCACAGGTTAAGGAGTAAGGAGTAGGGTGGACAGGGAGTACACCTGCAGGACCCCTTAGGACACATGGGGTGTGGCAGGAGAAGAGTGGAAGGAAGAAGACTTCAGAACGGTCAGAGAAGCAAGAGGTGAACAATCATAATACAGAGTCCAGATGTCCAGAGATTGGAATCTGGGGATGAGGATGTTGTCATAGAATGTATTTAAGACTGCCAATGGCTCAAGTGGGATTAGTACTGCACAGTCTCCTGAGTCTGCTGTCCTTTGTGGAAGTGCAACCAGAAAACCAATGCACATGCATGGATGTTCAAGGGGACATACACACACAAACATGTGTACAAACACACATCTTCACTGACGGTCACCATCACAGAATCATATGACCTGTGAAAAGCCAATGTGTGCTACTGCATGCCAAAATTGTGGTGCATATAAAAAGTAATTGGGCCTCATAACGATTTGGCGGTAACCCTGCTGGTGCTACCGGCGGGTTGCTGCCAGACCCGTAAATATTTACTGCCACCTGACTTCCACGAGATTACAACTTTGGCAGCCGGAAAGTCAGGCGCTGGTAAAATGTCCCATAGGACTCTATGGGAATGAGGACCGGTACCGGTGCTTCCGTGACCGGTCTACCTACCATGCCTGCTGTGCCCAGCAGGGTCATACCTGTCAGGCACAGCGGCTCTGGCAGGCAGACCTGTAATATGCCGGTCCGGAAATAACAGTGCCGGTAAACTTAACAGCAGCCTTGTTCCTGGACCGGCAAGGTCGTAATGAGACCCATTGACATGATTGACAGTGCACAACCTTACCTACCGGCAGAGCTACCCTGATGTGATTGCCCCATCACCTCCACCGAACACTGTTCCTCTGCATTTGTGCATGGAGACCAGTGCCCTGAAGAGGGCATAAGGACTAGGGAGGTTAAAGGGTGCTGGGTGTACCTATCATGGAGTGTAGTCAATGGATGACTCAGGATCCCTGCAACAATATGGGACATTACATTTCACCAGCTAGAGGAGTAAATCATGCAGACTGCCTATATGTAGCACAGTGCTTTTGACTGATTGTCACCTGTACGTGTGATCCTATTGCAGTCAAGTGAACCATGTGAACCATGGCAGTTGACAACACTGCCCATGGCTGCATGTCCAGTCCTTCACTCATAAATCCCTTGAGAGGGCAACAACACATCTCTCAAGTTTGAAAAGCAAAAAAGATAGGGGGTTATAAAAACAAAAATGCACCCAACCTGGACAGGGGTACAAAAAATGAAGTTGCTGTGTCCAGTCTGAACAGGGGTGTAAAAAAAAAGAAAAAAGAAAAAAAAATAAGGCCTTCCTGGAGAGGTACAAGAAAAACTGTCCATCTTGGACTGAGGGAAAATAATGTCAACCCTGGAGGAGAGGAGAGAGGGGGAGGCAGAGGTGTGTGCCCATGTCCTACACCCAAAACATTTTATTTCATACATTCCCTCCATAAGCTCATGGACATCAGGGCACAGGTGGTTGAGGTGGCGTGGGTGTACTGGGACTGCCATGCAGCGGTGGATCATCAGTTGATGGCTGGGGTAGCGGTGCATCCTGTCCACAAATTGCCAAAGCCTGGTCTTCATTGGCTAGGGCCACCCGTGATGCAGATGTGTGCACCAGCATGCCAATGGCTGAGAGGTCATGATGAACTTCTCCCCGAGCGGCCACAGAGTCGGCATGTGCGCTCACTCGTGGCACATCAATTTGCTGGGACAGCATCTGCCTCATGGTGTCCATCTCTTTGTGGAGCTGGGTCCTTGTGGCTGAAGCCCTCAAGCTCTCCATCTCACGGCGATTAAGGTTCCTAGATGCCAGCATCTCTTGCTTCAGAGCTTCTCTATGTGCTGCTGCATCTGTATGCAGGGAGTCTTGCAGACACTTCAGATCAGCCTGTCAGTCGTTGATGTTGGCCTCCACACCCAGTTTGTGGGAGAGCCTTGAGGACCACATCTAAGCATGCAGATTCTTCTCAGGCTGGGCAAGTGTTGCTGTTGATGTCCCAGAGAGTCCAGATGTGGTGCTTCTCGGGCAGCTGGTGTGGACATGTTCTCGGCAAGGCTATGCATGCCCCCGGAAATATCATGCAACATATTGCTATGCCGGATGACTGCACGCAACATCTGCTGCTCCCACACTGACTCTCTGGTAAAAACACATGTGCAGGGCCGATGGTGGTGTGATGCCAGGGTCCAGGCCAGTCGCAGTGCGACCCGGCGACCCATGTCCTTGGCTGCAGGTCTGCAACTCTCCATTGGACATCATTCCCAGAATCTGATCCCAACTCAGGTCAGGGCAATCTTGCAACCGTAACTACCACACACATGGGGCTTACCACAGACTGGACCTGTGAAGCCTGGCTCACCTCCACAGACTCAACGGCCCCATCCGGCCTGCCAGTCGGGGCACTCTCCATGCCCCTCAATCCAGACCTGGTTCTGCATCCAAACTTGCAGAGTCATAAGAGTCAGAAGCACGACTGAGGATTGTCTGTAGCACCTGTGGATGTTCATGGCGCACGACACCACAGCCTCCACTAGTGGACTATCGAACAACCTCCTCCTCTTCCTCCTCCTCCTCTGCAGCCTCTGCATAATCACCTGAACATGGACACATAACAACATTTTGAGTCATGGGTACCTTGGCAAACATGCATATGTGCAATACAATGCATACCGACACAAAATGGCTGGACACACATACATCACACATCGTGACTTGGCAGACTGCAAGCTGTACATCACAGATGAATGGCATTCACTAACATGCATGCCATGGCCGACATATCAGGCAGTGCAACATGGCATGGTCTACATATGCGAGGCTACATACATACACCTGGACATGAGTGACAAAGAAACCCATCAGTGGAAGGATGGCTCTCTGTGCATCATCTCTGATCTCATGCACAACCCAGACATTTCAATGTGGCAACATGTGGAAGTGCGACCTGCACATCTGAAGCCACTAATTGCATGCAAGCATATGTGTTGCCATGAGATCCCCAATCACAAATGCAACATTGAACCCCAAAGCTACATGGCTGGTCACACTCACATGGCTTGCATACATGTGTGAGGAGACAGCAACATTGAAATGACGAAGGCACGCTTGCACTGCCACTGCACCATTCCCACCCTGTATGTGTAATGAACTACACAGAGACAACTATTGGCTATCCACATGCTGTCCTATGGGCAAGAGGCCCTCATGCGTCTATGCACAGACCTTGTTGCTAATTCATGTTCACCGGCTGCCAGGGAAAGGGGCAAGGGAAGGGAAGACTGTGCACATCATTATATGACACTACTTGATTCATGATTATTTCACCCAGTGGAAAATAGGCATGCACGGCACTGTGAATGTGTACAGTCACACATGTGTTGCATGCCATTGCCACATGTACAAGCTATACCATTTCATGGTCCATGCAGAGGTTGCAACTTCCTGGGGAGCAGACCTCAAGGCACACATGGGTGGACCCAGGAAGGTTCAGACCCAGACATCTGACTCTGCGTACACCGGTGGTAAGAAAACAAGCATACTCATGTGTCCAATAAAGGAGTGCACATTGAGAACACAGTCAATGAGAGGCTCTTGACACACACAGCCTCTGGCCTGCCCCCCACACCCTCCTGTTTCAACCTCATCCCCTTAGTGCAGACAGAGGCTGTACAATTGTGGGATACTCATGACCGATGGCCCATGCAAAAAGCATTTGATTTAAACACCCAGGTATAAGTACTGCACATGGGGCATTGTAATTCTGAAGGCCAGCATAAAGCATCAGTTAGGTGATCAAATCTTCACATTCTTTCGAGATACAAAACATGACACACATAAAAAGATACAATGCACTTCATTTCCATATCTTGTCAATTCATACATGGAGACTGTTCATTAATATCACTTCATTGCTACATATGGCGCATGCCAGAGAAAGTTCACTGTGGTATCCTTGTCAAAGTACTCTTCTGGATGCATTAGGAGATGGTGCCCGTGCATCCCCTCGCCATCAGTATACTCTCCATCCCCTCAACATGCCAACCACTGCCACATGTCTCCTCAATGTGACTTTGCACCTTGATTAGGACAGAATGGTCCATTGTGTCACCATGCAGACCATAGTACATGTAAAATCAAGGACGTGACATGTGTGCAGCAATGATCAGTGTGCTGGTCAAATGCCCGCCCTTTCAGTCAAAGCCTCCATGTGCTGCCCCAAAATGAAATGACACATAAGACTGTTACTGTCTGATGTGTCGACCCCAGGTCTACCAGCACCATTAATGGTCAGGCTAATGTTCGTAAGTTAAACAATCATTCCATATATTCATACCTCCTGTCTGGGTGATTCTTGTTGGACATCTGTTCCTGTCTATGAACATTATCCACTGAAGATGTGTCTGTATTGGTGAGCGGGCGTGCTCAGACTGAGACCCAGAACATACTCATCTGCAATTCTCCAGAGACAAGGAGCAACAGAGTCCCATCTGAGTGGGTGATTTTGCTGCCATGTCATACCATATCCCAATTAATGTATATGTCAGTACAAGTATGTATGTCTCATGGTTACAGACATACAGGCAATGTTAGGGTGAGTGTTGAGAACAGTGATGCGAGCACCAAGCCCAGTGTTTTTCATGTATTCACCTATCCCTCACATACAAGTTTTTCATCACAGATTGGGGATTTGAATGTAGAGCGCTATGATCATCGTTACAATTACAACATGCATATTAATTGCATGCAAAGCAGACAGTTACACTCATTGGTGTTTTTCATCCCCTTACCCTTTCTCATGGGTTATCTTCAGACAGTACAATAGGAGAATACCAGACTGTCCAACTTAGAATTATGACCCCTCTATCAGCTAATTTAACCTATGTTTGGTCTAGTGTCGCCCCTTGCAATATACAAGTGATGTTGTTTCAACATAACGCCTGCAACACAGGATAGTGGTCAGTGGGCACTCAGACACCGGCAGGCTGGTCACACCACAGAGTGTCTCTACAGGAAGCTTGGAAATGCAATATGACAAGGGGCCTCATTACAAGCCTGCCGGTCCGGAAACAATGGTGGCGGTAAACCTACTGCCACTGCTGTTTTCTGGACTGGCAGATTACGAGTTCTGCAGGCGGGAGGTGTCACTCCCGCCAGGTCTGACCTGGTGGGAGTAACGCCACCCACCGGCAGACGGAAATGGAAACACCGGCTCCGTCATAGACGGAACCAGTGTTTCCATGGTCCCCATCTCCATTGACTCCTATCAGACTCCATGGGAATGGGGATTAACAGAATTCCACCTCCGGAATTACCGGGTCACTGGGGTTGTGATGCACTGGTGATTCCGGCAATCACAGAGGCAGTAATTCACTACAAGTCCGGCGGCAGCCTGCCGGTTTTTCCGGCACGGCTCCCGCCGGACTTGTAATCAGGCCCAAGGTGTTCCGTAAGAGCAGGTGACAGAACAGCCATGCACCCCAGCAGCAACTGCTGTGTTTCAACATCATATATCATATGTACTTGATGTACAATGCAAAAAGACAGGCTCTATCAGTTTAGCAATGGTTCATTGATTTGGACGATTTCGTTTGGCATGACACAGAGGTGTGACATGGGGGTGATGCCTGCCTGTCAAGGGGGCCCATGATAGGGTCTTGCACTGAGCACAACTTTGGATTGAAACAACCCTGCATACAAGTACTGGCGCAGCTATGATGGCCAGCAGGCATTGATGTGGACTGTGACACAAACATGTGCCACGCATGTAAACCACACAGCCACCTCCCAGAATGCAGACCAAGTGACAGAATGCATTGACCATGGATGGCTGACAACTGCAGCCAACTCTACTACAACACATTTGTAGGTAGGTCAACCATTATTGTCCACACATATGATAAACACAAATGCCACTCACCACATGTGTCCAGATAGGTCACCATGCCTCCCACACCTCGCACAAGCTTACTGCTAATGAGCTAACTTGCAACCTCTTCAAATGGAGTCAGCTGCGCCTCCTCTGCTGGCCCCCCCCTCCAGTGGCCTGTGCAGAGGCCAGTTGTCACTCAGCTTCTTTGTATGAGGCCCTTTGTGTGAGGTCATTCAACTGCTTCTGGACCTGTTCAGCAGTGTGCCTTGGTGAGGTCCATGACATGCTGTCACTGCGCCATTCAGTGGGTGGGAGTATGGGTGCTGCCTGCCGAGGGGGACATTTCGGAATGGTGATCCGTCACATAGTCTATGAGGATCTGAAGCTCATCATCAGTGAAGCGCTTCTTCCTCAGCTGACCCTGCCTGGTCTTTGGGTGGAGCATCTTTCTGCTCTGTAGAGCATCCCCTCTTGGACCTAGTGGCCCCTGGTGGTGCTGGTCCACCTCTCTGCCTCCAACCATGTCCACGTACAGGTTCCAGGTCAACTGTGGGCTGAGGCACACCACGTCCTCCCAAAAATATGATAGGGAACAGTCTATCTTATGGACTATGTAGATGCTTAGTCCAGCAAGGCTCCAAGGCACCTCAAAACCAAAGAAAAGCATTACGCAATATGCAGTGGCACCCTAAAAGCCAATAAATACATACGTGATACTCTGAAAAGCTTCAGAAAAGAAAAGAAAAGAAAAGAAAAGAAATACGCAGTGGCACCCCAAAAGACAGAAAATGCATATATACGATACCCGGAAAGCTTACAAAAACAGAAATAACGCAGTACGCAATACGCAGTGGCAACCCAAAAGACAGAAAATTCATACGCGATATACCGAAAGCCTCACAATGAACAAAAATACATGCACGTATGCGCAGAGGCAACTCCCAAAAAGACAAATTTGGTACGCGTTACTTGAAAGAAACAGCTTGCATAGCACCCCAAATGCATATCAGTGTAACACAATCGTCCGTCTTTGTACCTTCTCGCACAAAACCAGAGATGCGCGTTGCACCTCTCAAATATCACATTCCGTGCTGGGTGCCACGTAAGCTGAGGAAGGATGCTGTGTGCAGTGCGTAGCATGCAACATACGCGCTAAGGGCCTTTACTCTGTTATCTGCTGCCTCAGACACGCACCAAAATTCATCCTGTCTCGGTACCATTGATTTTGCCTCTTCCTATCCTGCATTGCCTCCAATACTCAACATCGGCTGCTGCCTGATTGAAAGTCAAGGCCTGCTGCCAACCAACACTGTCTTGAAGTGCCAGCTGCTCTGCCATTGTCTGCTCTCCTGTGTCAGGCTTGTGACCACCTCATCTAGAAATGTGGGACTTCCACCTCTCCCTAGCACCTCATCCACTGCTCCACAGAAAATATCCAGGACCCAGAGAAGCCACACCTGCCTTGGGTGTTGCCATGTTGGCACCATCTACTTCATCTGGAGAGAGCACCACCCCTATGTCAGCAAGGCAGAGGGCTGCCAAATTCACCAGCACTGAAGTTGGCATCCTGGTGGATTGGATCCTGGGTAGTTGTGATGCTCTCTTCCACCCTGCAATGCAACTAGGGAACGACATTTGTGTACAGATCTGGGAAGAGATCATGGCTGCAATCAATGCGGAGAGGGTGACAGACCATACAGTGAACACTGTGAGGAGGCAATGGGAGGAAGGCCATACTAGCTGGGGGCTATATATGTCAGATGAAGAGAAAGAAACCTTCGGTGGGGAGGAGGGAGGAAGTGCATGCGGTCCCGAGGGATGTCTGCAGACCGACAAGGAAGTAAGATGGTCTGATATAGAGCAGCCTAAAGATAGGATGGCAGATCCCATGGCATATCCTGAGCGACCTAAAGGACAATCGGATAGCGTGAAGGGATAGTCACCACCATATGTGAGCAGGCTGAGGTCTTTGCCAGGCTTCTGCCATTGTTCCCACTATGGATAGGCAGACGATAGGAGCCCATTGTGGATTTGGGTTTATGCAGTTTATTGGAGAAAGGAGGGGCCAGATCGCAGTATATTCCTTGGCCTCAAATGGATAAGGATAATTTAAGATGTAAACTTCCCAGTTTAATGACAGGTGCGGGGAAATGGATTTATGAGCTAAACAAGATGACAGGAGGAAATACTCTAGCAATAGGGGACATTAAGGGTCCCTTAGCAGCCATTCTTGGGGAAAGGGCTGATGACATTTGGACGAGAGCAGGTTACTCAAGTGTCACGGCGCAGAACACAGCGCACAATGGAGCGCCATTTAATAATTGTAGAGCAGATGTCTGCAGAGCACTCAGGTTACAGTATCCTGATACGTCAGATATGGGTGCAATTATGGCACGTAAGATGAAAGATGACGAAGATCTGCTTGCTTATATTCAAAGTATTAAGGAACTGTAGACTCTTGAAATGAGGGAGCCATGAGGGAAATCAGTGGCAGTATTTTACCACATTCTATGTCGGGGATTACCAGAACAGGTACAGAGACAGCTTAAGAAATTAGTGGGAATGGAAGCGAAACCATGGGCAGAGATAAGTTGACTATAGTTCATCACTGCCGGCTGTTACAAGACAAAAATAAGAAGGAAGATGCTAGAAAACTTGAGGAAGCCAAGTTAGTTCCGAAGAAATTGTCAAAGTATGCCATAGAAGAGGTGGTACTGACAAGCAGAGAAGGACTTAGAATGCAGCAAGCAGTGGGTGCATCGCAGGCGTGTAATCAATGCCAAATGGATCAAGGAGGGAATGGGTTTATGTCACGAGGCAGAGGAATGGGCAACAGAGGAAGGGGTGGTTTTCAGAATAACCAAGGCGGTTTTCAGAATATGCAGAATGATAATCAGAATGTGCATGGAGGATTCAATAAAGGGGGCTAGTCAGAAGAGCTCCTCCTTTATGTTGGACATGTGGGAGGACAGGGCACATCGGCCGCCCATGTGGAAGCCAAGGGTATGTACAGAATGGGCAATTCTGAAGAGGGGGTACAGCTTATCCAACAATACAACAATACAACAAGCATTGCAGCCAAAGCATCACCATTCAATCTGTTGCAAGGACAGTCACAGCACGAACCCAAGCAGATACAGCAGAATGCAATCACAGGACAGTTATTGACACCTAGAGTAGGGGGTGTCACTGTGGTGGGGGAAGTCCTTTTACAGGTACAGTGATAAGCATGTACCCACAAATGGGCAGCTCACAGGGCGACTTGATGTGTTGAGTACTATCGGTGACACCAGCCCTTCAAGAGGAACCAAGGGTTGATGTGACGATAGGAGGCACATTCTTTTCTTTTTTAGAAGACACTCAGGCTACTCGTTCATGTATACGAGAGGGAAAATATCCAATGTCGGGAAATGCCATCAATGTGCAAGGTTTCTCTGGAGCTACAAGCAGAATTCCATTAACTGATGAATTACCAGTCTCCATAGGAGAGTGTGACATGCCTGTTCCGTTATTGTATTCAAGGCAGATACCGGTTAACACTCTAGGACAAGATTTAATGACAAAGCTTAAAATGATGATTTTTTTTACCGATGAAGGCATAGTATGTTCTACTCCAGGGATACATTATATGAATGTAAGCAAATTTATATTGGCGTTTACAGGGCAAGTGGCTCTGTGAGGGCTGCTATTAGAGCCAGAAGTCTTTCTTTATGGAGTACGCATTCTGTTGACATGGCTACCCGGCTTAGTGGGAAAGATTATGAGAATACCTGATGAGTTTTTGTTCAGGCCACAGATACCTATGGATGAAGAGGGGGGACAGACTAATGCCCTAAAGTTGAATGCAGCTATAGTGTGAGGGGAATTGGCCATGCTTGAAGGAACAGACGACAAGGGCAGGCCATGGAGAGCAGTGATTGCCATTGGGGAAGGGTGTATATTGACTGACTTCACTGACAAGGATACGTTTAGAGATGATCCATCAGATGATGAAGTAATATTCAGGATGCGTATTACATATTGGATCAGAATAGAGAAAAGAGAAATCCCTCAGTGAATGGTGATAGTGTGGGAGCGCCCAGCATTTTTTGATGAAAATTTGGAAAAGGTGCCAAATTCTTTGTGGACTACAGGCCCCTATGACATAGGCCTATTGAAGGGGAGAGGGGAGGTTAAGATTAAGCTGAAGCCAGGAGCAATTTTACCTCGGGCAAGGCAGTACTCAATGTCTCGAGAGGCGGATGAGGGTATTTTTAAGTCTATATCAGCCAAGATCGAACAAGATATTTTAGTGACGTCCGAGTCACCATGAAAAACTGCGGCTTATCTGATTAACAAAATCAAAGGGATGGTCGTGGAGATTTATTCAAGATATGAGACCGATTAACTAGATTGTAGAGGCAGAGTTTCCTTTAATTCCAAATCTGACGACAATATTGTGTAGTATCCCAGCAGAAGCACAATATTTTACAATGATTGACTTGAAAAATGCATTTTTCTCAATCCTGTTGCATAAGGACTCCCAGGATCTTACGTCATTTACGTTCAAACTAAACTGAAGAGCACTTGTTTGCCTCAAGGGTACTGTGAGTCTCCATCGATCATTAATAAGGTCCTGCAGATGGACCTATGCAACATTGATTTGCAAAGTGGTGTGCTGCAGTACATAGACGATATTTTGGTTTGTAGCATGACAGAAGATGAGTGCAGACAAGATTCGATTCAGTTAATGACTATTTTAGCAGACAAGGTATATAAAGTGAATAAGGTG
Organism: Ambystoma mexicanum; assembly: GCF_040938575.1. NCBI lineage: Eukaryota > Metazoa > Chordata > Amphibia > Caudata > Ambystomatidae > Ambystoma > Ambystoma mexicanum. The sequence goes on from NC_090930.1 coordinate 1,093,280,977, forward strand.
AAGTTGCAATATTGTCAAAAAGAGGTGTTGGATAGAGGTCAGTTAATCTTACATGAGGGGAAGAGAGTCACACCTGAAAGAGCTGAGGCAATGATGAAAACATCCAAACCGCACAAGGTAAAACAAATGCAGCAGTTTTGGGGATTATGCAACTATGTTAGAGCATGGGTATTTGATTATAGTTCATACACAAGGCCCCTTTTGCAGGCTCAGAAGACAGCATGAGTGAACAAGGAAAGAATAGAATGAACTGAGGAAATGGAGGGAGAGTTTGAAGAAATAAAGAAAGCAATTTGTACAGCTCCAGTTTTAGGAAGTCCCAACTATGATGAGGAATTCTTTTTGTTTTCCATACAAATGGGACAGTTATGACAGCAGTGCTGACACAGAGGAGTACATTGGGGTACAAACCGCTGGCATATTACAGTGGGATATTAGATCCAGTTATGAGAGCGCACTTTCCTTGTGAACAATCGCTGGCACCAGCCGCATTCACAATAGAGAAGTCTACTGTATTGTGATGGGGTGTTCTATGACATTGTTTGTTGAGCATGCTTTGTTTGCCATTTTGGAGAAACCTATGGGTACATTGACGTCTCAGAGGGTTTCCTCATATGAGGTAGTTATATATTGAATCCAGCAATCAAAATAGCCAGGTGTAAAATAGTGAACCCTGCCACGTTAGTAGCCGAACCTTTGGTAGAGGGTGAACATGTGCATGATTGTGCTAACTATGAGGAGTTCTATGATGACATCCTGCACCTAAAGGAAAATGTGTTAGCAGGGGGAGATTCTCTTTGTTGCTCGGTCTTCATAAATTGATCAAACTGATGGGGAAAGGCATTCCGGTTCAGCTGTGGCAAGACACAGAGCCAATGGTGAATTTGGGGTTGTAGCAAGTAGTGCAAGACTACCGTCTCACTTTTCAGCGAAAGCAGCAGAATTGGGGCGCTTATTGTTGCACTCAAAAAACATGCAGGGCAGGAAGTAACGGTGTGCAGTGACTCCACCTACGTGACGTCAACCGTGCATGCAGGCTAGCATGTTGGAAAAGAAGGGGCTACCTCCAAGTGGACAGCACTCCAGTGCGACACGCAGCATTATTGGATAGGTTTATTATGGCACTACAACTCCCAGTAGCCATTGCAATAGTTAAATGTGCAGCACATACTAAGCAAACTGACTTTATCTCTTGCGGGAACGAAGTCGTAGATGAAGAGAACAAAAGGGTTGCATATTCACCAGATATTTAAAGTTTTTATACTCCAGGGGTGAAAGAAAAAGTAGTCACCATTATGATTGTACATGAAGGGTTTAATCATTTATCAAGAACACAGTTGATGGAGGTTCAAGGCAGTGCACCACAGGAAGAGCAAGAATTGTGGAAACAAAGGGGGTGTTCTTTATCACCCCTCTGAAGCATTGTGGTGACAGGACAGCACTGGAAAGCCGGTGATGCCTGTAGCCCTGTTAAGGGTAGTGCTTGAACAGCTGCACTACCCTGTGCATGTAACTCGGGAAAGCCTCACAGCAGCTATTGCAGAGGACTGGTTCATACCGAACCTGTTAGAACATGTTGCATTTTATGTAGTAAATTGCATCGTATGTCAAAAGTTTACCACTGGGCATACACTGCGAACGATCAGAGGAGTGATTTTTCGACCGAACTGTCCTTTTCAGTATTTACATATTGATTATGTTGAAATGCTGCAAGTATGTAGTGGATACAGGTATATGATAGTGGTGGTGTGTCCCTTTTCTAGGTGGATCGAAGCAGGTCCTTGTACACACCCCGATGCCACTTGCACAGCAAAGTTTTTAGTCCGAGAAGTCTTTCCCAGATGGGGAGTATGTGAGGTGCTGAGATCCGACAATGGGACCCATTTTGTTAATGAAGTATTTGAACAGATTAGCCTATTGCTTAGTATAAAACACAAGTTTTCTTCTGCTTATCACCCGCATGCGAATGGGATATGTGAGAGGCTCAACAGTCTCCTTAAAGAGAGAATTGCAAAATTAAAGTTAACATTGAAGAAGGGATGGCTGTATTGCCTGCCTCTTGTATTTTATGCATTAAGGAATCAGCCTGGGTCAGACCACCACCTCACACCTCACGAGCTATTGACAGGGAGGCAAATGAGAACGCCTTTGTCTCCTCCATCGAGGAGCAGAAGTGATGCCCAGAAGACTGCAGAAATGTTAGGAAATGAGTTGCATGTTTATTTGACATGTATGGCCGCTAGTATCGCTGTAATTTCAGATCAACTCAAGCGCAAGGGAGGTCGGTCTCAGGACACAGATGACACATTCAGCAACCAGACTTCAAAAACTACTTCCTGTACCTAGATTATTTGTGGGAGAGTCAGTCCTAGTGCGTAACTTCACAAGGAAGTGGCACGAGCCCCATTTTAGAGGTCCCTATATTGTTCAGAACATTACTCTCTCAGCAGTAAAAGTCCAAGAGAGACACGCATTGATCCACTTAAGTGATGTAAAGCCTTACGCTGGTGAGACCGACACACTCCCAACTGTTGATTTGGAAGCAGGCAAGAAGAAGAAGTACAGCACGTGCAGACTCGATCGATGATGAGAAGGACGCCAAGGTTGCCGATTAAATAAATGGAAGTATGCATTTGGGCTGTGACTTGCCCTGGACACTCTTTATAGAAATGATAGCAGGAGTGCAAAAGCTAAGTTCTGAGTCACGGGAATCTTTTGAATTGGACTTTAGAAAATATTGAAGTATTACAGATATGCCAAACCTAGAGTTCGAAGGTGATGACTGGAAACGTTAGCAGTTTTCAGATTCATTCTTCACTGAGTTTATTTTTGTTTGATCAAATGGTCCTATCTGATGTTGATGCCCATAGGATCCTTCTCACTATTTTTGTTTACATACTTTGAGCTAATCCTGCTCATGATGGGCATAGTACTAATATACATGTTTTTCTGCAAGATCCTAAAAATGGCCCTGCAATTAGGAGGTTACTTGTGGCGATAGTGGAACAGATCCTGCAGTTACCTGACCATTTAACAGAGTTGCCTTATTGAAAAGGTTTTTTCGTTCCTTAAAGCAGTATACAGGCACAATGAGGACTGTCAAGAATGGTACAGTTTCAGAAAGTGAACAAACTCAACGACATGTGGAAAATTGTAAATGGTGGGGACTAATGTACTGGTGCATAATGTATGCATGCTCAACATTTATCCTTGTGTTTCTGATTTTGCTAATTCATACTGTCTATTTCATTGACCTAAGCAAGGTAGAAGTCCCTTCGATTCTTCCCACTCCAGTGATGTATGCAGATGTATCTATTATCGAAAGGCCAAGACCAATTGTGATTATCCCTACACCAGTGACACATGTAAGGTCACCCAATTCTCAGACAAGTGTTCCTATGATTCCCCCGGTAGGAAGGACCCTTATTGATGTACTTCATGAGCATTATGCATGCACCCGTCTTGCAAGAGGGAGACACAGGAGAATCACAAGGGAAGATGATTATGAGTTAAATAATGATCTAGTCAGTCCAGCACATTTCTGAATAACATGTGGTATCAGCACATGAAAAAGGTAGGAGAAAGACCTGTAAGGAGAGTTGCTATGTCTGTGCTCTCATACCTTATGGGAAATTCTAAGATATTCATAGATATAGAAGTAGAAGTCCAGAAAGCTCACTGCCTGACGCGCCTTGCACTCTGCCATACGAGAGGTCAGTTCCAGGGTCAAACAGCCTCCTTGGTATGGGTGATTGAGTAGACAGCTCCAGAAGAAGATGATTATGTGCAAGATTTAAAGACAAGAGTAAGAGCACACACCACAGATCATGTGAACAGCCTGGAATGAATGAGGCAGGAATCAGATGGGAGATAAACATAAAGCTCAGTTGTCAAGGACAGGATCCTCAAGAAATACAAAGATGTAAGGAAAAAGGCCAGCTACAAATCAAGGGAACAGTGCTTTCTCCAGATGGAAGGGTCTGATTGTGTGTAAGGCGCCAGCACTTACAGGATACTATGAGCAAGTTATAAATACTGAGGAGAATGAATGAAAACAACATTGGCCAAACATTGCAAAATTGCTGACATGGGTTGATGATATAGGAGGCCCGTTGCAGATAGTGCCTCTAGCAAATATAGAATTGTGCTTCAGAAACAATGGCACAAGAAAGGTTGGAATAGTTCAGCAGTGCAGTCGAATTTTCGATGTACCAGGAATGAAGGATGGAACAGTGGTGATAATGGACCACTACTGGGCCTGTGGAGCCAGAGCATATATGAAGTTGCCCAAGGACTGGGGAGGGATGTGCTCTATAGTGATTGTGCATGTTCCAGCATTGGTGATTGTAAAGAGTGACCTGAACTCTTGAAGAGTTTCCAAAAGCAGATGCTCAACTAAGAAATAGAAGATCAGTTGAATTTCTCAATTGAACAAAGAGGAAGAACTACTTTTCAGCTAAATCAATAGAAGCCTGTGATTATATTACGTATGAACACAGGTTGTTTAGTCATACTTGGCAGGAGTTGCAATAATCTTCATGCCAGGGATCCAGAGATGGCAAATGCCAAATGGTTACAGATTACCAGATGGGAGCTCCTGCAGACGATCAACACTACCATAAAGGGATTCAATGCTATCAAAGAAGAATTGAGAGCCATAAGACTAATGACCCTGCAGAACAGATATGTCTTGGACATGATTATAACCATGGATGGAGGTGTTTGTGCCAAAATCGGAGAATCATGTTGCACATTCATACCTTCTCACAGGGATGAGAATGGGACCTTGACAGAGGCCATAACAATGCTGACAAACTTGCACATCAAGGTGGAAGACGAAGTAAAAGATATTGCAGATGACAGCTGGCTTGCATCGATCTTCTCATGGTTTACACAATGGATGGCGAATATCTTCAAGTTCCTCTGAGTATTGTTGGTGATGATCATGTTTGGATTATGTGTCATTAGAATAATAATCACACAGTGTAAGAAGACAGCAAAGAAAGCAGTAGGAATGAAGATCATGATCGATGTTGAGTCAGGGCTTGGACCCAAAGAGCTGACAGATGAAGAAATCAGAAAGTATATAGAAGCAAGTATTGTAGCACCTGAGGGAACGAAGTTCTTGTATCCAAGAAACCACAAGAAGTATGTGGGGAGATGGATCTATTGCAGCCCGAATGGACAATGTAGTCATATGACCTGGAGTGTTGATGAACATGTAAAATCAGCAGGATCTTTGAAAGTCGTAATGAAGATATGGACTCCGAAGAAGCACTTTTTCAGAAGAGGATGTCTAGACATAAAAACTGATGAGAGAGTGGTTGATGAATCAACCAGAGGTGGGAGTGTAGAGGAGCCGCCAAATGCCTCTACCGGAAGTCCGGCCCCCATTCTTCCTATATGTTGGAAACCAGAAATTGCGACATGCACGACGCTGATAATGGTCCATATACCACGAAGAATCCTTGAGACAAGGTATCTATTGAGAAAACCCTATATGATGTAGCCACAGAGAAATGACTGTCTCTTGAAGGAGGTTCCGGAAGAAGTGTGAAAATTAATGAAAGAGAAGACGGGTGATGTCACATGAAGCAGAAATGATGCACCCAGAGGAGATGCTGAAGAAGAAAGTATATAAACCTTATAGAATCTGATGACAAAGTAAAGAGTCGAGTAACATTTCATGGCGGAAATGAAGATTGCACGTGCGGAGAGCACTGAAGAAAATGCAAGCCGTTTTATAATTGTACAGATGCTGTAAGCAAGTAGACTAAGTAATCATAAGGCTGACTATACATAGTGAATAGACTGCGGCGGTGCTGCTATTATATATATGTGCATAGTACCTGGATGTTCCATAACATGTTTTAGCAAGCTAGGACCCCATGAACAGAAGGTCTGAAAGTGTGGTGCAGTAGAAGAAAACAGCTGACGATGAGGGAAGATTTGAGAAAGGTTGTTGGCCCAGTGTCAAGGGTTGGGGCAGCCATGAAACTGGTTATCTATTCGAAAAGATACAATGTTCGTGAGAAGTGAGGCAAACTCCTGTTTCGGTGTAATGGAAAAACACTAGAAGTGCCAGGTTTTATCAATTTAATAGTGTTAAATACAAAGGAAAGAGCTCAAACACGGTCTCCTGTCGCATGGCCAAGATGGAAATAGACTTTGGGCAAGCTACACTGAGACTTGAAGATAAGACCATGATCACACTCCCTTCTATTCTCAGGCGCAGTGATACTTTGCAAGGCCGACTTCAAAGACAATTCGAATGGCAGACAGCAGGAGTGATGATGAATGATGGGCTAATTGGGTGGGGAATTATGGTCAAGTCCAACCCACAAGCACCTGGGGTACCAGCTTGCGTGCTGCTAGTGAGTGGAATATTCCAGAAGGGTACAAGAGTGCCAACCAATCATAGAGGGCCACATAGTGAAGAACCCTATAGTTTGAAAGCCAATGAAAGTTTGTGTATTTTATGACAGCGATGATCACTTGCACTAGGGGTGGGCATAGCTGTACACCTGACCTTAGCGAACCACTCACAATACTGTCCCCCATAGAAAGTAAGTAAAAAATTAGGGCGCCTGGCGGGGTCCTGATATACCCAGGTGGGCACATGTATAAATATCAACAAATAATCAGTATGAGAGATCCTATCAGCGGGTGTGTGGTTCTGAACATATACATTTATTTTAAAAAACACAAAAGAATTTGTCACCACTACCTCACGCAGAGGACCCCACGGTGACGTCTGCACCAGCTGTTTTCACAATCTGGGACCCATATTGGCCCACATCTGGCGCACGGGACCCTAAGAGGACGTCGGCATCTAGGAACCCACAGCCCACCGAAAGTGCATAACGCACCTGCAGTCCAGTAACCATTTTAGGACGGCAGACAGCACCCCACTGCTATTTCAGCAGCAGATACTACGGACAACACCGCAACTGGTGTCCTATCCTGACGAAGGCCAACACACAGACAGGCTGCAATCAAGCCCTATCTGGCCGAAACACACCTGTGTCGATCCCATGTGACACAACTGTCTAACCCCCTTCCGTGTATGTTATGTAGAAAATGTTGTGTACACCCTGTGTTAACCACGCCCTGGACTACTCTCCGTCCCGTGTGCACCTTGTTCAACCATAGGCTATTTCTACCATCAATTGTGCTTGTGCTCTTATATACAGTGTTTGTGCCTCATTACCACAGAGGTGGATACTTACCTGGTATTTTCACTGAAGAGAATCACTCTTGTCCGTGGTCTATAACTCTCGTGCTTATCGAGAGCATTGTAAAATAATTGTTAAATAATTGCAGTCACCAAGAAAAATTCTTTTGTGTTTTTTAAAATAAATTTATATGTTCAAAACCACACACCCGCTGATAAAATCTCTCATCCTGATTATTTGTTCCCCCATAAAAAGTATACCTAGATGTTCCCCTTAAGCCTATCACAACCTCAAGTAGGCTTCCTTATTTTGCCACGTATTATGACGTCAGTGATGACGAATTTTCACTATATAAATGTAATTTTTTATTAAATGCTTTGAGAGTTCTCGAGAGAGACTTGAGCGAACGTCCGTTGATGTCCGTTGTACTCCCTGTTAGAAGACAATTGCAATTAAAACAGTTATGTTTTTGCCAACATCCTGAGTCAGCCTTATTATTAGTGTAAGAGTAAAATCTGCATCCCCATCCATCCCATATAGCACTACCTCGCTTAAAGGGCCTACGGGTTGACAGTATTTGCAGAAACCCTATTTTTATCTACCATATATGGTGTTAATGCTATAAATGTAGAGAGCAAATGTAAGAGAAGGTCTCCCATGTCCCTCTGCTTTGTTACGGGGTCTTGGTCCAATCTGCACCAGGCGAGGTTTTGGCATATTAGAGGAGCTGAGTGCAGAGGGAGGGAGAAGGAGGCCTCAGGCAAAGGCAAAATGGATGATCTGAGGCCTCCATGTATGAGAGAGCACAATGTATCTTACCATAGCATAACATAGCATAGCATAACGTAGCATAGCATAACTATCCTGCCACATCACATGCACCCAATGACACCCCACCCTGTGTCCTCTGAGTGCAATGCAACAACTGCAAGCAATGACTCACCAGCCACCCATCACCATTTCTCCTCTGCACTCATGCAGCCGGATCTGCTCTCGTCAGGACAATGTCATGAAAAACAGTCCACACAGTGACACATCCCTCCCTCCAATGTCACTGTACCCTGGCCCCCCGAGTACCATGCAACACCTGCAAGAAATGACTTGCCAGCCTCCCATCACCATGTCTCTCCCGCACCCATGCAGCCTGACATGCTCACCTCAGGCCAATGCCATTAAAAACACCCCTCACAGTAAAACCATTCCCACCCACAACACCTGCACTGCCTGCCCCCCTGAGTGTCATGCTGTATCATGCTGGTTCCACTTACCCCTTGTTCCGGTGAAGGGTCATTGTGATCCTTCAGGTCCGGCTGTAGTTAGAATGACACTGAGACAACTCCCGATTAGAAATCACTGAGAGTTTGGAAACCCAGGATCCCGTTGGGAAGCCCTCCCAATGCCATGATTAGGCTTCCCCTGATTAACATGGCATCAGGACAGTGTAGGATACACTGGCAGGGGAGCCGATGATGGAATGTCCAAGATGATGGGAGGTGAACTTCTCAGCAATTGCAGTGAAGACAGGTTCCGTCAGAAGGCAGCTGGACAAACAGGCAGCAGACATCAAGGAAGGCAGGGCACAGAGGCAACAGATAGAAAAGATACAAGCAGACAAGAGAAAGGAATGAGAAATGAAGGACAATGATAATGGCACACAAAAGGGAGCAGGAAACAGGCAAGAAGAAGGGAAGGCAGATTTTAGAGGGGCTGGACTTAACGGGGACCAATGAGCTAGGAACTGAAGGGAGTGTTGAGATGCACTGAGAATCCGTCAAGGGGTGTGTAAATAGATGCTGGGGTACCGTGTATGGTAGATGTCACTGTGACAAACATCAACACCAGGCATATGGCGTGTGCCTGGTGTCCAGGGGCATGACCTCCGCTCTGTTGCGGTCGGACAAACATGGCAGCCCCAATATAGCCTGCTATGTTGTGCTGAGTATGGAGTTCTCTGGGAGTGCACCCAGACAGAGCCGAAGCACCAGGAGTGCACTGCCAGCGTGGGTAGACAAGCCATGAAAAGGTGAATGAACGGGATGCCACCCGGCAGGCTTGACAGATGCAAGCAATTCAAGCAATTACTTTTCAGCCTCCCATCACCATGTGTCCCTGTACCCATGCAGCAGGACCTGCTCACCCCAGGGCAATGCAATAAAAACCACCCCAAACAGTGACAGCCTCCCTGGACACATCACATGGGTTAGTCTGCCATGGGATGCGGGAACAAGCTGGCTCATTGATTGCAGGCATACAAGTTATGCACACCCACCGTTAGGTGTCATGTGTGCCTTTGGGTCACCCTGGGATGCAGGGGTGAGAAAGGGACACCAAGTGAGGAGGCAAAGGTCCAGCCAGTGGATGTACAGGTGTGGAAGCTGATGTGAAGGATGAAAGAGGGCAAGAGGGAGAGAGGAGATGGAGCAGTGAATGGGCAGCTGCGTAGCACAAAGAGAGGGGGGGAGAGAGAGTTGGTAATTGGGTAGCAAGGATGGGTCTGGCTGGTGGGGAGATGAGGATAGTGATGGGCCTGCAACAGTGGGTGAGGATAGTGAGAAGGGGGTGAAAATAGGAAGACAGAGACAGAAGGACAGGAAAAGAAGTGAGCAGGGACAGAGAGCCTTGAAGGCACATTGATTGAAAAATAACACAGGTGGTGGGTGAAAAGGGAGAATAGGGGGTGAGGGCGATGGGAAGACTGGGAAACAAAGGCCACCTGTGAAAGGGGTATCCTCAGCTTCTCATCACAAAAACAACATGGACAACACACCATGGCATGTAAACCAGAAAGAAACCTCTGTGTTCGCAATATCCACGCAAATAAGGATGTGCCACCCCACTCCAGATGCCACACCAACCACCCCTGGTGGACACCACAGTTCATGGACAGGTCATCACTCCCCAATTGTTGCTTCCCCGTCAAACAGATCACACACTGGATGAGCTGTACCCAAATAGGGGGCGGGATCCATAGGGTGCACTGCAAGCGCTTAAGGATGACAAATGCTGTTGGGAGGGGTGCTGTTGGGAGGGGATGATGTTCCACATGCATGTGCCCACAATGCACATACACATATCATGCAGTCACTCACTGTGCTGGATTAGAACAAGTCATGGAAACAAAAAGCCTGCAATACATTCATCAGGAGGAGACAACATAAAGAAAACCAATAAACAACAATTGACGTGTATGGGGAACACAGGTAAAGGCTGCCAGGGGTTTACATATGAAAACCAGTACAAACCTAGATGCTCCAAGTATGCGAAACCAGTCCTGTGGAGTGCATGGAGACATACGGGCAGATGTGCATTTCCAGAGGCAAGTTCAGGAATGGGATCAGCTGAGGTCTTGGTGGTCCGTGAATGGATGTGTGTAAGACGTGTAGTTGTAGCAGGGCAGGTCAATTGAGCTGATAAGGATGTTGGGTGTGATCTGGCACAGGTTAAGGAGTAAGGAGTAGGGTAGACAGGGAGTACACCTGCAGGACCCCTTAGGACACATGGGGTGTGGCAGGAGAAGAGTGGAAGGAAGAAGACTTCAGAACGGTCAGAGAAGCAAGAGGTGAACAATCATAATACAGAGTCCAGATGTCCAGAGATTGGAATCTGGGGATGAGGATGTTGTCATAGAATGTATTTAAGACTGCCAATGGCTCAAGTGGGATTAGTACTGCACAGTCTCCTGAGTCTGCTGTCCTTTGTGGAAGTGCAACCAGAAAACCAATGCACATGCATGGATGTTCAAGGGGACATACACACACAAACATGTGTACAAACACACATCTTCACTGACGGTCACCATCACAGAATCATATGACCTGTGAAAAGCCAATGTGTGCTACTGCATGCCAAAATTGTGGTGCATATAAAAAGTAATTGGGCCTCATAACGATTCCGGCGGTAACCCTGCTGGTGCTACCGGCGGGTTGCTGCCAGACCCGTAAATATTTACTGCCACCTGACTTCCACGAGATTACAACTTTGGCAGCGGGAAAGTCAGGCGCTGGTAAAATGTCCCATAGGACTCTATGGGAATGAGGACTGGTGCCGGTGCTTCCGTGACCGGTCTACCTACCATGCCTGCTGTGCCCAGCAGGGTCATACCTGTCAGGCACAGCGGCTCTGGCAGGCAGACCTGTAATATGCCGGTCCGGAAATAACAGTGCCGGTAAGCTTACCAGCAGCCTTGTTCCTGGACCGGCAAGGTCGTAAGGAGACCCATTGACATGATTGACAGTGCACAACCTTACCTACCGGCAGAGCTACCCTGATGTGATTGCCCCATCACCTCCACCGAACACTGTTCCTCTGCATTTGTGCATGGAGACCAGTGCCCTGAAGAGGGCATAAGGACTAGGGAGGTTAAAGGGTGCTGGGTGTACCTATCATGGAGTGTAGTCAATGGATGACTCAGGATCCCTGCAACAATATGGGACATTACATTTCACCAGCTAGAGGAGTAAATCATGCAGACTGCCTATATGTAGCACAGTGCTTTTGACTGATTGTCACCTGTACGTGTGATCCTATTGCAGTCAAGTGAACCATGTGAACCATGGCAGTTGACAACACTGCCCATGGCTGCATGTCCAGTCCTTCACTCATAAATCCCTTGAGAGGGCAACAACACATCTCTCAAGTTTGAAAAGCAAAAAAGATAGGGGGTTATAAAAACAAAAATGCACCCAACCTGGACAGGGGTACAAAAAATGAAGTTGCTGTGTCCAGTCTGAACAGGGGTGTAAAAAAAAAGAAAAAAGAAAAAAAAATAAGGCCTTCCTGGAGAGGTACAAGAAAAACTGTCCATCTTGGACTGAGGGAAAATAATGTCAACCCTGGAGGAGAGGAGAGAGGGGGAGGCAGAGGTGTGTGCCCATGTCCTACACCCAAAACATTTTATTTCATACATTCCCTCCATAAGCTCATGGACATCAGGGCACAGGTGGTTGAGGTGGCGTGGGTGTACTGGGACTGCCATGCAGCGGTGGATCATCAGTTGATGGCTGGGGTAGCGGTGCATCCTGTCCACAAATTGCCAAAGCCTGGTCTTCATTGGCTAGGGCCACCCGTGATGCAGATGTGTGCACCAGCATGCCAATGGCTGAGAGGTCATGATGAACTTCTCCCCGAGCGGCCACAGAGTCGGCATGTGCGCTCACTCGTGGCACATCAATTTGCTGGGACAGCATCTGCCTCATGGTGTCCATCTCTTTGTGGAGCTGGGTCCTTGTGGCTGAAGCCCTCAAGCTCTCCATCTCACGGCGATTAAGGTTCCTAGATGCCAGCATCTCTTGCTTCAGAGCTTCTCTATGTGCTGCTGCATCTGTATGCAGGGAGTCTTGCAGACACTTCAGATCAGCCTGTCAGTCGTTGATGTTGGCCTCCACACCCAGTTTGTGGGAGAGCCTTGAGGACCACATCTAAGCATGCAGATTCTTCTCAGGCTGGGCAAGTGTTGCTGTTGATGTCCCAGAGAGTCCAGATGTGGTGCTTCTCGGGCAGCTGGTGTGGACATGTTCTCGGCAAGGCTATGCATGCCCCCGGAAATATCATGCAACATATTGCTATGCCGGATGACTGCACGCAACATCTGCTGCTCCCACACTGTCTCTCTGGTAAAAACACATGTGCAGGGCCGATGGTGGTGTGATGCCAGGGTCCAGGCCAGTCGCAGTGCGACCCGGCGACCCATGTCCTTGGCTGCAGGTCTGCAACTCTCCATTGGACATCATTCCCAGAATCTGATCCCAACTCAGGTCAGGGCAATCTTGCAACCGTAACTACCACACACATGGGGCTTACCACAGACTGGACCTGTGAAGCCTGGCTCACCTCCACAGACTCAACGGCCCCATCCGGCCTGCCAGTCGGGGCACTCTCCATGCCCCTCAATCCAGACCTGGTTCTGCATCCAAACTTGCAGAGTCAGAAGAGTCAGAAGCACGACTGAGGATTGTCTGTAGCACCTGTGGATGTTCATGGCGCACGACACCACAGCCTCCACTAGTGGACTATCGAACAACCTCCTCCTCTTCCTCCTCCTCCTCTGCAGCCTCTGCATAATCACCTGAACATGGACACATAACAACATTTTGAGTCATGGGTACCTTGGCAAACATGCATATGTGCAATACAATGCATACCGACACAAAATGGCTGGACACACATACATCACACATCGTGACTTGGCAGACTGCAAGCTGTACATCACAGATGAATGGCATTCACTAACATGCATGCCATGGCCGACATATCAGGCAGTGCAACATGGCATGGTCTACATATGCGAGGCTACATACATACACCTGGACATGAGTGACAAAGAAACCCATCAGTGGAAGGATGGCTCTCTGTGCATCATCTCTGATCTCATGCACAACCCAGACATTTCAATGTGGCAACATGTGGAAGTGCGACCTGCACATCTGAAGCCACTAATTGCATGCAAGCATATGTGTTGCCATGAGATCCCGAATCACAAATGCAACATTTACCCCCAAAGCTGCATGGCTGGTCACACTCACATGGCTTGCATACATGTGTGAGGAGACAGCAACATTGAAATGACGAAGGCACGCTTGCACTGCCACTGCACCATTCCCACCCTGTATGTGTAATGAACTACACAGAGACAACTATTGGCTATCCACATGCTGTCCTATGGGCAAGAGGCCCTCATGCGTCTATGCACAGACCTTGTTGCTAATTCATGTTCACTGGCTGCCAGGGCAAGGGGCAAGGGAAGGGAAGACTGTGCACATCATTATATGACACTACTTGATTCATGATTATTTCACCCAGTGGAAAATAGGCATGCACAGCACTGTGAATGTGTACAGTCACACATGTGTTGCATGCCATTGCCACATGTACAAGCTATACCATTTTATGGTCCATGCAGAGGTTGCAACTTCCTGGGGAGCAGTCTTCAAGGCACACATGGGTGGACCCAGGAAGGTTCAGACCCAGACATCTGACTCTGCGTACACCGGTGGTAAGAAAACAAGCATACTCATGTGTCCAATAAAGGAGTGCACATTGAGAACACAGTCAATGAGAGGCTCTTGACACACACAGCCTCTGGCCTGCCCCCCACACCCTCCTGTTTCAACCTCATCCCCTTAGTGCAGACAGAGGCTGTACAATTGTGGGCTACTCATGACCGATGGCCCATGCAAAAAGCATTTGATTTAAACACCCAGGTATAAGTACTGCACATGGGGCATTGTAATTCTGAAGGCCAGCACAAAGCATCAGTTAGGTGATCAAATCTTCACATTCTTTCGAGATACAAAACATGACACACATAAAAAGATACAATGCACTTCATTTCCATATCTTGTCAATTCATACATGGAGACTGTTCATTAATATCACTTCATTGCTACATATGGTGCATGCCAGAGAAGGTTCACTGTGGTATCCTTGTCAAAGTACTCTTCTGGATGCATTAGGAGATGGTGCCCGTGCATCCCCTCGCCATCAGTATACTCTCCATCCCCTCAACATGCCAACCACTGCCACATGTCTCCTCAATGTGACTTTGCACCTTGATTAGGACAGAATGGTCCATTGTGTCACCATGCAGACCATAGTACATGTAAAATCAAGGACGTGACATGTGTGCAGCAATGATCAGTGTGCTGGTCAAATGCCCGCCCTTTCAGTCAAAGCCTCCATGTGCTGCCCCAAAATGGAATGACACATAAGACTGTTACTGTCTGATGTGTCGACCCCAGGTCTACCAGCACCATTAATGGTCAGGCTAATGTTCGTAAGTTAAACAATCATTCCATATATTCATACCTCCTGTCTGGGTGATTCTTGTTGGACATCTGTTCCTGTCTATGAACATTATCCACTGAAGATGTGTCTGTATTGGTGAGCGGGCGTGCTCAGACTGAGACCCAGAACATACTCATCTGCAATTCTCCAGAGACAAGGAGCAAGTCCCATCTGAGTGGGTGATTTTGCTGCCATGTCATACCATATCCCAATTAATGTATATGTCAGTACAAGTATGTATGTCTCATGGTTACAGACATACAGGCAATGTTAGGGTGAGTGTTGAGAACAGTGATGCGAGCACCAAGCCCAGTATTTTTCATGTATTCACCTATCCCTCACATACAAGTTTTTCATCACAGATTGGGGATTTGAATGTAGAGCGCTATGATCATCGTTACAATTACAACATGCATATTAATTGCATGCAAAGCAGACAGTTACACTCATTGGTGTTTTTCATCCCCTTACCCTTTCTCATGGGTTATCTTCAGACAGTACAATAGGAGAATACCAGACTGTCCAACTTAGAATTATGACCCCTCAGCTAATTTAACCTATGTTTGGTCTAGTGTCGCCCCTTGCAATATACAAGTGATGTTGTTTCAACATAACGCCTGCAACACAGGATAGTGGTCAGTGGGCACTCAGACACCGGCAGGCTGGTCACACCACAGAGTGTCTCTACAGGAAGCTTGGAAATGCAATATGACAAGGGGCCTCATTACAAGCCTGCCGGTCCGGAAACAATGGTGGCGGTAAACCTACTGCCACTGCTGTTTTCTGGACTGGCAGATTACGAGTTCTGCAGGCGGGAGGTGTCACTCCCGCCAGGTCTGACCTGGTGGGAGTAACGCCACCCACCTGCAGACGGAAATGGAAACACCGGCTCCGTCATAGACGGAACCAGTGTTTCCATGGTCCCCATCTCCATTGACTCCTATCAGACTCCATGGGAATGGGGATTAACAGAATTCCACCTCCGGAATTACCGGGTCACTGGGGTTGTGATGCACTGGTGATTCCGGCAATCACAGAGGCAGTAATTCACTACGAGTCCGGTGGCAGCCTGCCGGTTTTTCCGGCACGGCTCCCGCCGGACTTGTAATCAGGCCCAAGGTGTTCCGTAAGAGCAGGTGACAGAACAGCCATGCACCCCAGCAGCAACTGCTGTGTTTCAACATCATATATCATATGTACTTGATGTACAATGCAAAAAGACAGGCTCTATCAGTTTAGCAATGGTTCATTGATTTGGACGATTTCGTTTGGCATGGCACAGAGGTGTGACATGGGGGTGATGCCTGCCTGTCAAGGGGGCCCATGATAGGGTCTTGCACTGAGCACAACTTTGGATTGAAACAACCCTGCATACAAGTACTGGCGCAGCTGTGATGGCCAGCAGGCATTGATGTGGACTGTGACACAAACATGTGCCACGCATGTAAACCACACAGCCACCTCCCAGAATGCAGACCAAGTGACAGAATGCATTGCCCATGGATGGCTGACAACTGCAGCCAACTGTACTACAACACATTTGTAGGTAGGTCAACCATTATTGTCCACACATATGATAAACACAAATGCCACTCACCACATGTGTCCAGATAGGTCACCATGCCTCCCACACCTCGCACAAGCTTACTGCTAATGAGCTAACTTGCAACCTCTTCAAATGGAGTCAGCTGCTCCTCCTCTGCTGGCCCCCCCTCCAGTGGCCTGTGCAGAGGCCAGTTGTCACTCAGCTTCTTTGTATGAGGCCCTTTGTGTGAGGTCATTCAACTGCTTCTGGACCTGTTCAGCAGTGTGCCTTGGTGAGGTCCATGACATGCTGTCACTGCGCCATTCAGTGGGTGGGAGTATGGGTGCTGCCTGCCGAGGGGGACATTTCGGAATGGTGATCCGTCACATAGTCTATGAGGATCTGAAGCTCATCATCAGTGAAGCGCTTCTTCCTCAGCTGACCCTGCCTGGTCTTTGGGTGGAGCATCTTCCTGCTCTGCAGAGCATCCCCTCTTGGACCTAGTGGCCCCTGGTGGTGCTGGTCCACCTCTCTGCCTCCAACCATGTCCACGTACAGGTTCCAGGTCAACTGTGGGCTGAGGCACACCACGTCCTCCTGGGTCTGGGGCACATGTGTCCTAATCACTTTCCCGGCTTCTCCCTTTCCATTTTGGGGCCTTCCCACTCATGATTCAGGCAAAATGTATGAATAAAAAGCACCCCAAATATGTCTCACCCAAAAATATGATAGGGAACAGTCTACCTTATGGACTATGTAGATGCTTAGTCCAGCAAGGCTCCAAGGCACCTCAAAACCAAAGAAAAGCATTACGCAATATGCAGTGGCACCCTAAACGCCAATAAATACATACGTGATACTCTGAAAAGCTTCAGAAAAGAAAAGAAAAGAAACGAAATACGCAGTGGCATCCCAAAAGACAGAAAATGCATATATACGATACCCGGAAAGCTTACAAAAACAGAAATAACGCAGTACGCAATACGCAGTGGCAACCCAAAAGACAGAAAATTCATACGCGATATACCGAAAGCCTCACAATGAACAAAAATACATGCACGTATGCGCAGAGGCAACTCCCAAAAAGACAAATGTGGTACGCGTTACTTGAAAGAAACAGCTTGCATAGCACCCCAAATGCATATCAGTGTAACACAATCGTCCGTCTTTGTACCTTCTCGCACAAAACCAGAGATGCGCGTTGCACCACTCAAATATCACATTCCGTGCCGGGTGCCACGTAAGCTGCATAAGGATGCTGCGTGCAGTGCGTAGCATGCAACATACGCGCTAAGGGCCTTTACTCTGTTATCTGCTGCCTCAGACACGCACCAAAATTCATCCTGTCTCGGTACCATTGATTTTGCCTCTTCCTATCCTGCATTGCCTCCAATACTCAACATCGGCTGCTGCCTGATTGAAAGTCAAGGCCTGCTGCCAACCAACACTGTCTTGAAGTGCCAGCTGCTCTGCCATTGTCTGCTCTCCTGTGTCAGGCTTGTGACTACCTCATCTAGAAATGTGGGACTTCCACCTCTCCCTAGCACCTCATCCACTGCTCCACAGAAAACATCCAGGACCCAGAGAAGCCACACCTGCCTTGGGTGTTGCCATGTTGGCACCATCAACTTCATCTGGAGAGAGCACCACCCCTATGTCAGCAAGGCAGAGGGCTGCCAAATTCACCAGCACTGAAGTTGGCATCCTGGTGGATTTAATCCTGGGTAGTTGTGTTGCTCTCTTCCACCCTGCAATGCAACTAGGGAACGACATTTGTGTACAGATCTGGGAAGAGATCATGGCTGCCATCAATGCGGAGAGGGTGGCAGACCATACAGTGAACACTGTGAGGAGGCAATGGGAGGGCCTCAAGACCCAGAGCCATACAAAGGTGGTGGCAGCCCTCGCAAATGGAGCCCACCGTAGAGATGCACCATGCAGGCTACAAGTTGTCACTGAACCAGCTGCAGGTCCTTGAGAGGTTCTACCCTGAATGTCACTCCAAGATCTGTGAGTGGAAACAGCATCTGGAAGCAGCTGGTGAGTACCCATTTGGTGCACTGCTTTAAAGTGTATGTGTGTCGTGCATGGGCATGCATGATTGCAGGTGCCCCCTTCCGCATAAAGCATGTGTGTTGCAGTGAGCCACAGAGGCATGCAGCCTCCTGTTAATGATGGGCATATGTGGTGGCAGACATATGTTTATGGTGCATGCCTTGGTATATGCACTGTTTGTCCTTGGTGACTTGTTGCACTCATGTGCATGCTATATGAGATCGTGAGAGCAAGTGCTGAGACAGTACAGATGCCATCTTATGATGTTGTGGCCATGTGAGGAACATGTATGGAGGGCACCTCTATGTGTTGCACATCTGCAAGTGTGTGTCATCCCACTGCATGTGAAGCCTGAGTTGACATGTGATCATGCCATACTTATGTGAATGGCCAAACAGCATGAGCACTTGTTCCTCAGAAATGCATGCCGGCACATGTTTACAGGTCATGCTGTCAGGTAAGCATGTTGCTAACTGTAATTGGGTGGACATGTGCCCAGATGCACTTCCCATGGCCCTGGCTGCATGTCAAACTTGTGTCACTTTGGCAATGGTATAGTGGTGTTGCATGTTTTTGGAAATGTGTCTGTGGCCACACGACAATGTACTGGGTTGACATGTACATGTCTCATGACTGTGAGTCGTCATTGTCCCTACACGTGTTGAATGAATGTGACTGTTCACTTTGTGTATGCCACACATCCATTGACACTCATGACTGATGTCAATGTTCTTTGTGTCCCATTTTCCACAATTGCTGCAGCTTGTGAAGAGGGCCGAGGCATTGCAGTGGACCCCAGCCAGCCCCCATTAACACCACCTCTCTTGAGGGGGAATTGGGTGGGGGAGTTCCAGTACCATCAGGCGTGGCTGCTGAGGGAAAGTCCCATGGGGAGTTTGTGGCAGGGGACACCTCTGTGAATGTGGGATAGGGTGGAGACAGAGGGGTCATCAAGGGTGGAAGACTAACTGGAGTCATCAAGGATGATGGTGGAGGAAGTAGAGGAGGGGTCCATTGAAGTCTAGCCCACGGGGTTTGGTGGGGGCATCCAGAAGAGTGTTCTAGGTGCACTCCTGGCCCAGAGACATGAGGATGTGCAGTCCACCCTTGATGTTTCTGCACATCCTCCTGTTCTTGGGTATCTGCTGCAGAAGTGACCACATTCATAGACACCTCCACCCAGACCAAAGCCCTCTTTGAAACCGAGGGGGCCATCCAAGTTGTGGTGCGGGCACTGCTGGTTGGTCTTGTCAGGCAGACCTCATTGATTTGTGATTCTGTGTCTTCTACTTGTGAGGAGCTGGCTCAGCATCACGAGTTGATGCGCCAATACCTGGGCCATTGCACTCGGGGTCTCTGTGCGCTGGCACATACAATTGCCCTCTCCTCCACTTCCTCCTCTGTGCCCCAGTCATCCTCCAGGGAGCCTTCCATGCCACATACCACCACAGCCCACTGTGCACCTGTCCGACACCCTACGCCCAGTCTGGATGTGCCTATTTCCCTGCATTCGGTGGACGTCCCAAGTACGCCATTTGAGATGGTCACTGTGGAGGGACAGCTGTCAGTTCAGGTCAGTGCAGGTGCAGTCCCCCCATAACAAGTGTCATCCAGTTGGAGGGGGTACCAACAAAGTATACACTCTGCCAGGCAGCAGCGGATGAGGAGTATGAGGATGCAGTCGATGCAGGGCAATTCCACCCCAAGGAGGCAAATCAGGCAGGACATTTGTCAGATCTGGCAGGAGGAAAGGAGGCAGCTCCGGCAGTTGGTGTGCATCAAGACACATCATCAGAAGCGGCTGATGGCAGAGAGTCAGCGGGCTAGGAAGGCAACATTTGCCAGGCCAGAGGTGGAAGAGAGGCTGACAATGGGGCAGGCAGCGATCCTGGAGGATGCTTGCAGGGATGCAGAGGATGAGATGTGGATGATTGAGGCCCTGCAGGCACTCCAGGCAAGAATGAAGGCCCTCCTCCAGGCGGATGAAGAGGAGTGTGACTCTCCCCTGGAGGATGCATGAAATGACATTGAAGCCTGCTGCCTGTATAAATAGTTCTGAAGTATTAGGTTTCAATTTAGACTTTTATTTTGTTTTCATCCCTGGACATTTTGCCCTTCCCCATATTTCAGCATTGTTGTGTATATAGGTTGAATAGAAGTTTCTGAATCTTGATATCACACTTATTGCAGTCTCTTTGTCCATGTGCATAATAACTTTTCAATGTTACACAAATGCCTTTAATCTGTGACTGTCACATGGGTTGGGGCATCACTGTGTATGTGTGGGCTAGGCACATCACTTGTGCACTCGATATTCGGTAGATGTAATCCTCACAACGCATGGCCACCCACACGCACACATCTACAATCACCCACTACCTACTCTCATATGATGATGCACATCTGCCACTCAAATGCTGCATATTCACATGGTTGTTTAGTCTGGCTGTACTCATTATCTGTCACCTTGACTCACATGCTCTCTGACAGCCTTTACATCAGCCAACCATAAGCCTGTTCTATTGGTGTCACTTGCAGGGACTTTTCCACCCCCTGCTTACCTTCCTGTCTACCTTCAATCCTTCCTTTGTACAGGCTACATTGCACACACGCATTACTAAAGACTCACACCACTCTCTGTTGTGTCAGACTCAGGTGCTCCAAGGGCATTCACCTACAGTGCTTTAAGGCCATTGCAATGGCACATGGCCACAATCATACGTGACATTGAATTCCATTGCATTACTATGTCACAAGTACATGGTGTGATCAAAGTGTGGCTGGTGCTATGTTATGCCGCCCTGTTGATGTGCAACTAAGTGTGATGCACCAGGGTGTCCTGTAAGGAGCTACAGACATGGATTCTGCCGCAGTGCTACCAGTTGTTCAAGTTGGGGGAGGATATGAGGCCGGTGTACTTCATGTTGGAGGCAGGCCAGAGGAGTTGAGGTACGTTTTTTAATGTTGGACTGCTAGGGGTGTAATCTAGCAGGGCCTGCCTGAGGGAGAAGGTGGAGGTGAGTGGGGGTGGTGGGAGAAGGGTAGACTGGCAGTGGGCTGCCTGGTGTTTATGGCAGAGGTCAGGGGAGTGAAGGGGGGTAAGGACTTGAGGGGGCTGCCTGGGGGTTGTGGCGGAGGTCAGGGGGTGACGGGTGGTGCCAGGACTTGAGGGGGCTGCCTGGGTGTTATGGCAGAGGTCAGGTGGGTGGGGGGTGGTATTAGGACTTGAGGGGGCTGCCTGGAGGTTGTAGGGGAGAAGAATGGGGCTGGTGGGAGCAGGGTAGACTGGCAGGGGCTGCTTGGGGGTTGTTGCGGAGGTGACTGGAGACTGTGGGAGGAGGGTAGATTGGCAGGTGGCTGCCTAGGGATGGTGGTGGCGGTCAGGGGTGTGAGGGGTGGTGTTGGTACTTGAGGGGGCTGCTTGGGGGTTGTGGCAGAGGTCAGGGGGTTGAGGGGCGGTGTCATGACGTGAGGGGCTGCCTGGGGTTTGTGGTGGGGTGAGCGGGGGTGGTTGGAGAAGGGTAGACTGGCAGGGAGCAGCTTGGGGTTTGTGGTGGAAATCATAGGGTGGGGGTGGTGTCAGGAATTGAGAGGCTGCCAGGGGTTTGTGGTAGAGGAGAGTGGGGGTGAGGGGGGGTGTCAGGACTTCAGGGGGCTGCCTGGGTGTTGTGACAGAGGTCAGGTGGGTGAGGGGTGGTATCGGGACTTGAGGGGGCTGCCTGGGGTTTGTGGCAGAGATGAGTGGGGTGGTGGGAGGAGGGAAGACTGGCAGCGGGCTGGCTGGGGGTTGTGGCAGAGGTCAGGGGGTGAGGGGTGTTGTCAGGAATTGAGGGGGCAGTCTGGACATTGTGGCGGAGGTCAGGGGCCTGAGGGGTGGTGATGGGACTTGAGGGGGCGGCCTGCGGTTTGTAGTGGGGGTTCGTGGGGTGGTGGGAGGAAGGTGAGCGGCCTGGTGTTTATGGCAGAGGTCAGGGGAGTGAAGGGGGTAAGGACTTGAGGGGGCTGCCTGGGGGTTGTGGCGGAGGTCAGGGGGTGACGGGTGGTGCCAGGACTTGAGGGGGCTGCCTGGGTGTTGTGGCAGAGGTCAGGTGGGTGAGGGGTGGTATAAGGACTTGAGGGGGCTGCCTGGCGGTTGTAGGGGAGAAGCATGGGGCTGGTGGGGGCAGGGTAGACTGGCAGGGGCTGCTTGGGGGTTGTTGCGGAGGTGACTGGAGACTGTGGGAGGAGGGTAGATTGGCAGGTGGCTGCCTAGGGATGGTGGTGGAGGTCAGGGGTGTGAGGGGTGGTGTTGGTACTTGAGGGGGCTGCTTGGGGGTTGTGGCAGAGGTCAGGGGGTAGAGGGGCGGTGTCAGGACGTGAGGGGCTGTCTGGGGTTTGTGGTGGGGGTGAGCGGGGGTGGTTGGAGAAAGGTAGACTGGCAGGGAGCAGCTTGGGGTTTGTGGTGGAAATCATAGGGTGGGGGTGGTGTCAGGAATTGAGGGGGCTGCCAGGGGTTTGTGGTAGAGGAGAGTGGGTGTGAGGGGTGGTGCCAGGACTTGAGGGGGCTCCCTGGGTGTTGTGACAGAGGTCAGGTGGGTGAGAGGTGGTATCGGGACTTGAGGGGGCTGCCTGGGGTTTGTGGCAGAGGTGAGTGGGGTGGTGGGAGGAGGGAAGACTGGCAGCGGGCTGGCTGGGGGTTGTGGCAGAGGTCAGGGGGTGAGGGGTGTTGTCAGGAATTGAGGGGGCAGTCTGGACAATGTGGTGGAGGTCAGGGGCATGAGGGATGGTGATGGGACTTGAGGGGGTGGCCTGCGGTTTGTAGTGGGGTTTCGTGGGGGTGGTGGGAGGAAGGTAGACTGGCAGTGAGCGGCCTGGGGTTTTTGGTGGAGATCAGGGGGTGGGGGTGGTGTCATGAATTGAGGGGGCTGCCTAGGGGTTGTGGCGGAGGTGAGGGGGTGATGGGTGGTGTAAGGACCTGAGGGGGATGCCTGGGGTTGTGGCAGAGGTCAGGGGGGTGAGGGCAAGTGTCAGGACTTTAGAGGGCTGCTATGACTTAGGGGTGTAGGCCAGCAGTTTAGGTGCCTTGAAACTAGGGATGGCAGTCGCAGTTTCACCGTGGTGCTGCATTCACTTACCGGAGACAGTACGCAGTATTGCCAGGGTGCTGCTTGGACTTGGTGGTGACGGTCGCAGTATCACCGGGTTGCTGCTTTCAGTTATGGGGGACGGTCTGCAGTGTTGCCGGGGTGCTGCCTTGAGTTACGGGGGACAGTACCCAGTATCTCCGGGGTGCTGCCTGGAGTTAGGGATGAGAGATGCAGTTTCGCGGGTGTGCTGATTTCAGTTACAGGGGACAGTCTGCAGTATCGATGGGGGGCTGCCTTGAGTTACCAGAGACAGTACGCAGTATCGCTGGGGTGTCGCTTGAAGGGGTGACGGTCCACAGGTTTGCCAGGGTTCCGGATGGTGAGACAAAGCTAGGCGCGAAGGTTGGCACAAAGGTTGTTTTTTGGCAATGGTTTTTGATTGCATAGGGGTGTCTTGTGGGCGTTCCAGGCGCAACTCGATTTTCTTTGCGCCTCGGGTTACTTTGCGCTTTGGATTCCACAAATGCGTGGAACGTGCACAAAAAGTTTGCTCACAAATAGGTACAAAGTTGTTTTAGGCGCTTTGTACTTTGCAGGGACTTTGTACGCTTTTTATGAATCAGCCGCATAGTCTCTTGTCAACTGCACCCAAACAAGCAGTGTCTGCAATGTTTTCCTATTGAAGGATGGACTAGAAGTTTTTTGGGATAAGTGGCGCTGGTTTCAAAAGAAAATATTTTCTTTTTGGAATTTGTTGATCTTTAAGGTCAGTGCTTTATTTTAGTTTTTAACCTTGCAATATAGGTATCTCTCTGACTCTTTTACATTTTCTTACTTTTGAAAATATTTTTATCTGTTGTTCAATAGATTTTTGAAGGACATTGCAATATCTTGCTTCGGAAACGCGTTCAGACTTCTGAATAGCAAAATATCAGTATGGGACATCTATGATAGAGGTATTCTCATAGTTTTTTAATATGACTTATCAACTATGTATCACTAGTGAATATTGCAAAGACATTTCGAGAAATTAAACCGATAAGAGAAATCAATGGATCTAAAATCAATGGCTTTAACTGACATGATGTAAATCTCATCATGTGTTTTTGTACAGTGAAAGTTATTATTGTGTTTAATGATATGCTTTATGAAATATATCAAATTACTCTGCTTTGTGTGTTTTTGCAATGATTATTAATTTGGTTAAAGAGTTTCTTTGAATACTTAATAATAATATTTACTAAATGTGATTATGTGAAATGATTGAATGACTTTCTTTCCTTGGGTAGATCCCTATGCGAGTGCTGTATTGTTTACAATCGATTTCAGTATAACAGTAGTTGTTGTTTGTGACTAAGGTTTGCCTGAAAACCTATTAATACTAGCACTGATATGTTGCATGAGACACGTCTTTAAACCTTTTGAAGTTGCAAACTGCTAACATTGCGGGTGTGGTCTATTATCATATTGGATAGACCATGCTGTACCATGCCAGCTCTCAAGATATTACAGATAGGTTTGCATGGGGCTGTACATGCTCACTCAATCGTACATCTGGTGTCTCCTCATTTATATTGGGCCAGGGTATTGCATATTGTATCTTCATAGTCCGATAATAGGTTAGGCTATCCGGGATGGGATATCCGTGATATTTTCGGGAAAAATAAAACGAATTGAGAAATAACCTAACGAAAATTTCTTTTTGCTTTTGGAACTTTTTTTATTTTTTTTTAAATGCAGGGGAGTCCCCCACAACCATTCTCACACCCCCCTCTCCTAACTTATACCCTTAGCTCACCTATTATTTCCCATACATATACTAAAATACCTACTATTTTCGGTCCAATAAATTAGGTCATTTCTTATTCTTTTTTTTTATTAGGTTATTTATACGGTTTCGTCCGGGATGGACAGTCCTCATTTGCATAGTGGGCTGAGCAACTTGTCAAAATGTATCTGAACTTGCTTGTCATTTTAGATTAGTTTCCCCATCATAGGACTGTGTGACATGACTGCGTCTTGTAGAAGAATATGTGGTATGCTAGCTAAAAGGTAGAGTAGTTTGGACCGGACCACCATCTTCGCCAATACGCCCCGAAGCCCTACTCACCATCAAGATTTCAAACAGAACCTGCACACTTTTTCATTATAATTGTGTTGTGGTCTGACAATGGACTGAGTAGAATCTCACTTCTTATTTCCTTCTATTTGACCAACTTAAATGCCATGAACCAAGCACATCTTCCTGTTATTTAGGTTAGTCCTGGTCGCACTGGCAGTGATTAAATAATGTAGTTTGAGTTTTCTATAAAAGACCCCAGGATTATGAGATGTGGGTGATGAGGTGAGGATGTCAGGAGGAAAGGTGACTGGGAGTGGGATAGTGGGTTTGTAATTAGATGCCAGTGGGGAGTGACTTCAGTCTTCAAGAGTTTAGCACCAGACAACTCAGAGACAGCAAATTGTGGAGACGGAGAGAATGTTGGTGATGCTCTTACAGAGGAAGGTGAGAAAGGAGAAGAAGATCTGGGTACCATCCGCAAGGAGGTGGTGTGAGGAGAAACTGAAGGGTGAGTTGTGGTTGCCAAGAGAGGGTGTGTACAGAGTGAAGAGGAGTGGAGGGGAGTTAGGGGGTAGGTGTCAGAGTCGCAGACGATGAGGAAGAAGCGGTCATGGAGCAATGAGCCCACCCCGTTGAGTACAGTGCACATAAAGCCAAGGGAGGAAAGAGATTGGAGGATGGAGGGATGGTCCACAGTATCAAAGGCAGTTGATCGATCAAGTAGAATCTGGGTATAGGGCTGTGGTGATATTCATGAGCAGAAGTGAGAGGTGAGCAAGAGCTGCCTAAGTGGAGTGTCTTCTGAAGAACCCAGACTGGAGGGGGTCACACAGCATTTTAGAGGTGATGAGATAGACTGGAGACAGCTTGGTAGAAAGAGGGACTGTGAGGTTTGCAAGTAGTTTTCTTCAAGGTGGATTTGCCCGAGGTCACCTTGTGGCAGGCTGGGAAGACGACAGCCAATTGAGAAAGGTTGATATGGTGAGAGCGCTGAGACCAGGTACCTGATGCAAGCACATTGAGATGCTAAAAGGTCAATGGGGGGAACACAGGATGAGTTGACTGAGGGGTGGAGGAGTGGATGCCAGTTCAGTAGGACAGCTAAGAGAGATGCTTGAAAGTAAAGAGAGAGTGGTGGGGAATGGTAGAGAAACGGAGGGAGGAAAGATCCGGTAGAGGGGTCAACAGTGTGAACCATATTTTTGTGATTGTAGGGGAGAAATAGGAGGCAGAGCTAGAGGAGGATACGGTTATACGTTTGAGGGGGCAAGCGTAGTCGGGAGGGTCAGGGACAGGGACGTGGTACGGGCTGCCATCCCCATTTTTATTGCCTGATTCAGCGTGGAAAGGTCGAAAAACAGGATATCTGGCATGTAAAACGCACAAGGCAAATAAGTCATTCGTTTTCCCACGAGCATAATTTATATGTAAATTCAAAGACATTCGCCTCATTTTTCACACACAAAGTGGGCTTTGATGTACATCAACATGGCATCTGGATCACAAGGATTACTTTTTAAAATGTGGATTCAAATGAACACATTCATCACTGTGAAATGATACACAAATGAGACAGCATATGTGTGGATTCAACACACTGAAGTAGTTAAAAGTGCACACTCGAATGCATAGATGGATCCGCGGGAAGCCGTAAACACGTTAAGAGCTATATGCATGCTGGCCGCATCATAGCCCGGCAAATTGAATTACAAGCAGTGAAGTAATTAGTTGAAGAGATGTCACATTTTTCATGACTTCTTCCAAGTGCATATTGTTACCTCTGGAAGATATTCCCCTGCAACACATGGTTTAACCCATGCGCCACTACACAGCGATGATATCTTACTATATGGATATATTTGGTACGGGGACGACTGCGTAAAAAGAACTGCTGTCTCAAAACCCGCCAAGGTCAACCAGACCTTCCATCCTTTCAGACTCAATGCATTGGGTACTGCTGAGATTATATTAAGATAGCAAGACCTGTTAGTGCAAAGCATACAGACTCAATGATGTTCAGTGCTATAGAATCACAATATTATTACTCCAGCCGAGTCTGTAACTCACATTTATAATGGTGAGTGCCTGCAGGTATGGGCACATTAAAGCCTGGGAATTGTACGATGATGGTATTGTTGCGAGAGGCAAACCCTCAGACTGACCAGAGGGAACCTGGGATGGGTGGAGGAACAAGTATGTGGTGAATAGTTGTGGAGGTGCAGGTTATGCAAGTGGAGGGGGGGGGAGCGGGCAAGAAGGGAAGAAGGGACGGAGTGGAATGAAGGCACAGTAACGCTCAGCCAATCCAATGGCCCCGTCATCAAATCCCCACATGCGAAACCACTGCCCTCGTTAAATTGCAACACACCACCCCTTCAGGATGATACAAGTGTTCAACTGTAGCAGGATAGTATGGGTGTTTCGAGAAAGGGTTTATTTGGAGAAAGCTGGAGAAGAGAGCAGGAGTTGGAGGGGAGGAGGGTGGAAGGAGATGAGGAACATCAAGTGTTGGAGAGAGGAGGAGGATGGTGAAAAGAGGAGAGAGGATGAGAGGGGGAGTATGAAAGAGGAGCAGCACTCTGAGAACAGAATAGTGGGAATAACATGACACAGATAGAAGATGAGCAGGAGGTTCGTGAGAGGGGAACGGAGAACGGAACGGTGCACCCTAGAAAAGTCAAGGTCGTAGTGCCGAGAGAGGCAAATCAATCGAGGATTAAATATGTGGTGAATCGTTGTAGTGTTGCAGGTGAATTAAAATCAAGTCAATAGAGAGGAGGACAAGAAGGGACTGAGGGACGGCCACATGGGTACGAGCACATGGCAGGATGTTGAGGAGCATAGTAAGAGTAGGCTGTTGGGCTGCAAAACCAGGACCCTGAGAAGTGGCAATGGCAAGTGACCTAGTAAAAAGCAAGTGGGCATTCTAGGGTGGCCTCCCGCTTTTCTACCACTCTGGGCTCTGGTGAGAGACCCGCTCAGACACAGCAGGCGTTTCTAATCCAGTGTACAATCACCACTGTGGGCCAAAGACCCGGCAGAACATCTCATCACCATCCTCAAGCCACCTAAGAAAAGACCAAGAAAGTAGGAATTTCAGAATAGATACTTCCCCCGCACACTGGGGGAGTGATGGGGAGACGCCTTTGAATCCCAGAGGAAAATCAAGAGCGACCATGAGTTCTTTGAGTTTCATTGTCGGCCAACCTATGCTTATTTCCCAACGTCTCGTTAGATGTGTCAAGATGCCAGGAAAAAACAAAAACCCAGGCTTGGCAAGTACTAGAAGACTTTTCACTTTTGACCTTTTGGTCCTCAGCAAGAGACACTGGCACACTAGGTCCCTGAAGCTGACCCTGGTGATTGTACTGATTTAAGATTTCCTTTATTGTTGTACATAGTCTTGAATCCCAGAGTTCGGTCCGGTGAATCCCTCTGAGAAAATAAATAAAAAATAACAGAATTGTTGGGAAAGATCTTTTGTCTGTGATTTTCTTTACGCAATATTCACTCCATGACAAGTGCTAGATCATGGTCCAGTGTGGCCAGGGCAAGCAAGTTGCGCTTCACACGGCATGCGCTCATATGCACAGTGACGGACAAATCACTTCTGATGCAGAAGTGTCCTATGAATGGGCAGCTCATGTACTCACCTCCAGATGTCGATGGACCTACCAGACTACCAATGGCTAGCATTCTTGGCATCTTTTTCTCTGATGGACTCATGACAAGAACTTGCACCTGTGCACGCGGAATATCAGTGATGTCCAACCACCACCCCCATCACATGCATCCTGATGTCGCTCCATCTTTTCTTCACCTCATAAAGTCTGTTGCCATGGATGGAAGCCACGTTGATCTGGTCAAAGATTCTCTACTATAGCGGATTAGACTTCCCAGGAGCATTTTTTTGTCACAAGGTGTTCAAACAGTTTTGGTTCTTCCTTGACCACAAAGACGTCTTTATGGGAGGGCAAACGGGGCACGTGCCCCGGGCCCGCACTCTGGGAGGGGGCCCCCATATGTCAACAAATCTGGGGAGGGTCGTAGGGGGTCCAAATACTTGACATAACTAATTGCAAAATGTAGTTGTCATTTGTTTGCCCAGTATCTTTAACAGAACAGCAGACTTCCTCTTTGATTATGAGGCTGCAAGCAGCAGAGGTTAACCTGAGAGTCGCATTCACTGGTTTATGGGCCTAACTTCTGCAAGCATTAGCATGGCCTGCATTGCAGCTTGTAAAAAAGCACAGACCGTAGATCTCCATGACTAGCTTCTTTTTCTTTTGTGGGGCCTGAGTTCAGATTGGCTGGTTGTCTTGCAAAGAGCAGGACACGGGAGACCCATACTTTGCAGAATCATTTTTTGAGATGACATTTTGAAGCAGGTAAAAAAAAAAATACAAAATCAAATAGTATTATGGGTAATTAGATCACCAAGGATATCTAGATGTTGTTGGAAGCGGAGTCCCCCAAACCATGGCAATACATGCCTGTGTGATTTATTAACTCTGAAACCTATTTATTGATAAGATAGCTCAGCCGGTTGAGCACTTCCTACTGCTATCTGTGTTTGATCTGAACGTCGCAGGTACAAATCCTGGCACAGCCAACTCTGTATTTATCCTTACGGGGTCGATAAATGAGTACCAACTTCATTTGGGTGACAGTGTGTAAATGTGTTCTATGTGAAGCGCTTTGGTGAAAGCGCTATATAAGTAAAACTTCATTATCCTTTGATTTTGTGCAAAGATGTATATTCTCTGTGATAACCCATACAGATAAAAGTTCTCAAGAGTGATGTGTCTGCTGTGTAAGGACAGTTTGCCTGGTAGTCAGTCTCTGACTTTCATCTGTTTTAGGCTGTTAGACTGAGCTGAGCTAATTTGTTGAAGTCGACATTCGTAGATAATGATGTTAGTGCCTGTTGTCTACTGCATGCAGCTGTATTTCTCTGCACCTTATGGACCTTTTGGATGTCTAAGAAGCATTTCAGTAAATCATGATGTGTAGCGTGGGTTTGCCTTCCACATGGGTCACATGTACTCCCTAAACTGGAAGGAGTGTCCTATTTGCCGTGTTATTCAATTGCAGAACAGAACACTGACATCTTATAAATATTTCAGTGAGGCTTGTACGCTCCTTTATGTTTTTTCGCTTAAATGTGCATACTTGGGCTTTCCTCACTGACACAACAGAAATCCTTTCTAACAAAGCGACACCTTTGACAACCCCAATTCCACCTTAATTTCAGACCTCATAATCTCTCACCCACCTATCTGAAACCTTTCTCACAAACATACCCACTGTCTCTACTCTTTCACACTCCTAATGCACCTTCCAGATCTTTCAGCCTTCCACCTGCCTCCTCTGTGTTTCTCTCCTACTATGTTACTTCTCTCTTAGAAGCCCTGCACTTCTTTCTAGCTCCCCTTCTCTCCCCCCTCCCTGGTCACCTTTCTTGTCCAGTTTACCTCTTTACTAGTCCTCTAGACTGTCACTCCTACATATCCCTCATTGGGCTAACCTTTTGATTCTCTCTCTACCCACTGTCTCACTAGGTCTATCCTCTCGCTGCTCCCCTGCACCTCGTTTGTCGCTCACTCATGCCATCCTCTCTCTCACTTGTTTATCCCTTCATTGTACAGTCTTTCCTCTACATAAGCTTATTTGTCACCCCTCCCTTGTTTCTTCCTCCATTGTCTCGCCATGTGTCGTCTCTCTTCCTGCTCCCCATCCCCTTCTCAGTTCTGTCCCTCCCCTCATTCACCTTCCTTACCTCTCCATTATTGACTCACCATCATTTTTCTCGCTTCCCTTCCTTTTCTTTCCCATATGTTCTGTCTCTCCTCTCTATCTCCTTCCCCTTGCAATCTGTGCACTCTCTGTTGTCTGCCGCCTTTGACTGCCACTTCTGTTGTATGCACCCTCTCTTGTCGTTGCCTTGTTTTCACTGTTCCTTATTTTTCCTCACCCCATGTTTCCCTCGCTCCTCCCGTGCACCTTCCTTGTCTCTCTATTCTGATCCCCTGATTCACCTTCATTATCTTTAACTTTTGTCTCCACTTTGAGTCGCCCCTCTCTCTCTCACGCTCCCCGTCGCTTGTTGACTCTGCCTGTCTCTCTCACGCTTTTGCTCACTCACACTCACTCCCTCTCTTTCTCTCACCCTTCCTCTCACACTCACTCTCTACCTTGCTCTTTCCCTTCCTGCTTGCTCCCTCCTGCTCTTATGATGTCTTAACCTCCCTGCCTATCCTCCCAATCTCTGATTATCTTTCCATCTCGCTGCCATTGATCCTCCCTTTCTGCTTCGCTGATTGCCACCAGTGGTATGCCAGGGCACTAGCAGAATGGCTGAAATTGGGTCAATCAGTTGCTCTTTGATTTCCATTCCTGCCCTCATGACAGTATTTTCTGCTCAAAGATCAACTAGCACGGTATTGACGGGGAAGGGAAAGCATGTGCTGACAGTCAATGCCTTGGTGACATTGACTTCTGAGGGAAAGATTGTTGAATAAGGTTGAATAAGGTGATGCATCTGAAGCACATTATACATAAAAAGAAGCTGCATTCCGGTGCCAGTTAATAACTACAATGATTTGTTTTTAATACACTTCTTGGGTCCGCCCAACTTGTTCATTATGTATGTTGAACAATGAGTGTGGCTTTTTTGCGAAAAGCATACAGTGTAAACTGAATCACTTCTAAGGGCTCACAATTTTTGCAGGTATGGCCGGGCAATAGAAAATAATTTGCCCAAGGTCACACACTTTAGTTAAGTAACAATGCTCGGATTTGAGCCTAATCTGCAATTTAGGCACTTGACCATATATCTTCTCAGCATCAGTCTAATTAAAAAATATATATAATACATCAACCGGACAAATATATAAATCCTTATAGAAATATGTTTAAAATAAGATTCTGCAGATTCTGAAGAAAATGCGAAGTTCCTAAAGAGCAATCAGACATCACATAAATGCACTTGACAGTTTAGAAAAGGGGGCGAGAGATGTATTTGCCTTGAGGTAAGATACAGATTTCAGTCGCCATTTGGAGCTATGTGAGTTTTTGCTGCATGTTACCACTTGGCTAAAGAGCTACCTACTCCATTAAACAAGGAGGATGAACATACTAAAACGCGTATTTGAAAGCTATAATCCAAATGCAGTGGCAGACACACTACTACCCACTTTTCCCATCAAGTACAGCTACTTCATACACTCTTGTTTCTTACAAACATGCTGAAATAGAGGTTCAAAATATGTTCATGAGCATTTTTAGCACATCATTTGGAATTTCTGTTCACCTTAAAAATACAGGATTACAAGTACCAGAATGTAATGTGGTGTGCATCTGAAAGCCAGGTCTGGTTTATGCCTCGACTGACATGAAATAATTTGCAATCTCTACAAACTGTTATATGTATTGTAAAACTTTCAGGACTGATTTCAAGACCTAGTTCTAGGTACTTGAGTAAAGTAACCATCACTTTATTCCAGGTCCTTTTGGAATGCAGCCACTATATTATTTCCAGGTGAACTTAGAATGTATAAGTGTAGAAGGTAGAGCACTGGAAAAGGAAGATCACTGCACTAATCATGGTAGTTAGGGAGTGGATCTTGTTGCCGGTTGATGGGTTCTCAGGAGAGGGTGCTCTTCCGTCTCGGTTAATGTTAGGAAAAAGGTTTGTGGGAACCGAGTGCACCAGGGTGCTGGATATTTAATATTGTAGGTTATTGGATGAATTTGAGTATATAGAGCAAAAAATGAGAAGTCTTGTCAGTTTGGTTTTTAGTGCTCGTTGATTGACACACTAAAGCCGACACGTGTTTTGACCCTGGGGTTCAATAAATGGGGGATGGATGAGCTCCTGCGTGGTGGCTGTGCTGAGTAGCAAGAGGTCAGGCCTTCGCTCATCTTGTTACAGAGGCCTTGCTGGCCTGATCGCTTGCTACTCGGTAGAGTCACCATGCACAAGCTCATCATCCAATCCACATTTATTGAACCCCAAACACACGCCCTGATAAAGACCGCTATCGGGTCAAAACACGTGTCGGCTTTAGTGTGTCAACAAACCAGCACTAAAAATCAAACAAAAAAAGTGACAAGACTTCTCATTTCTTTGTTCTATTTACTCAACTTAATCCAATGTTCTACATTATTAAATATCCAATGCACTGGTGCACGCAGTTCTCACAAACCTTTCTCCAAACTTAAGCCTTTGCACTGAATTTAGGTGACCGTAGAATAGTCTTTATGGAATCTAAGCTAATTGAAGATTCTAGCACTGATTCTAATTTAAATGAAGAATGTTAGTCAAGGTTTGAATCGTAAAAAGAACGTAGAGTACACCCAGCTGTGGAATCTAGAATAATGTTGATGTAACCTCGTACTGAACCTAGGAGCATGTAGAATTTAACCTCTAAACTATGCTTAGCCAACACATGTATTCTGGGTCACTGTTTACAATGTGTTGTGCGTTGAGAGTCGTGAAGATATAGGAGACCTCCGTCCCCAAGTGCCGCACAGGGAGA
This sequence comes from Ambystoma mexicanum, assembly GCF_040938575.1. NCBI lineage: Eukaryota > Metazoa > Chordata > Amphibia > Caudata > Ambystomatidae > Ambystoma > Ambystoma mexicanum. Next base: position 1,093,315,182 of record NC_090930.1, read on the forward strand.
ATCACTTATCACTCCCTGTGCAACCCTTGAGGCCACAGGTGGAGAAGATCCGAAGCCGGAACTGAAGTACCAGGAACCCCCAGGTAGCTGTAAGGGAAGGCAATGATTACAATCCAAGCAAGCAGGGCACAACGAGTAATCAAACAGAGAACAATCAGGGTCTTACCGGGGACTTGATAGGAAGGACGTTGAACCTGAAAGGGAGGATGGTTCCAGGACTCACTCAGGCAAGGGACCGGATAGGACCAGATGTAATTCGTCAGTCTCCACCTGAAGAATTTTGTACCGGAATAAAGGGTCCCAACAGTCTGATTACAACCACCACTTGGGAGGCGTGACCCACCGTGCAGCGAGGGGATCTGGAAGATCCAAGAGAAGTCCGTTGAGCAGAAAGATGGGTCTGAAGCCAGGAAGAGCCGTCCGTGGAATAACCAAGAGCAAGATCCAGAGGGAGTCCGTGATTCAGTCCGAGGTCAAGAGCCGTGCTGAACAGAGGAGCCGGTGTCGCCGTAGCCAAACGTGATCCGCAGGAAGTCCAAATAACAAGAGCAAGGTTTCAGGAAGCCGGGTAAGTAATACGAGTAAGTTCGCCGCCAGTCAGGGTCTCCAAGGAAATCAGCTGTGAAGCGTGGAGTACAGGTACTGCCCGGTTTAAATACGTTCACCTCCTGGTCACGTGACGAGGATTGGAGTCACGTGACCGTGAACCCGGGGCACATGACCGTATGGACGAGTCACGTGACCGGGTCAACACGGTACGAGGGCTCGAGCGGCTGCCTAATCTCCATGGCAACTGCCAATGGAAAAACGGCCGCAGGCGCGACTGAATAGCGTGCGGCGATTGTTTCGCCAGCGCGCGAGCCACACCGGGTTGCCTGTTTGAGCCCTGGGGGACAGGTGGAGGAGAGTGAGTGCTGGATGACGGGACATGGCCGGAGGTACGTACCGAAGACATGACACAATGTAGAAAATAGATCTAACCTCTCATGCATAGGGAAACTAGCCCAAGGCACAGCCGCATACCCACACGCATCAGCCATTATACACCACTTGAAGACACTTCGCACAACACCTCTGCCATAAGAATGCAGCTAACGTTTGCGAGAAAAATTCAATAAGTAGCTGCACACATTGGGCCTCATCAGGAGTTGGGTAGAGTGGTAAAAATGCAGCAGTAACGCTATTACCACTCCACCCAATCCAGAGTTTGGGCAGAAAGTTGAGCTTTGAGCTGGAGGTAAATCTGCAGACTTTCTGCCCATTTTTGGCGCATTTACAGTGGCACAATTTGCACCGTGGTAAATAATTTGAAAATGACCCATAGAGTCCTATGGACTCTGAATAAAATGGGGATTTACAGCCTTTCTGCAACTCGGGATACAGCGCTCACAGCAACTGACCGAGCAGCGGTAACGCTATTTGCGTTGGGTAGTATCCCGGCGGATTTACCGCTGGGATATCGCCCAACCTGTGATGAACCCCATAATCTCTCTCCCGCTCTCACATATCTAGACCACTTATCACCACCAATACATATGCCATCTCGACATGGGTGACTTGCATGGACTTGGCCACCTCTCATATCATTGCACTGGCCAATATGCACACACACACACATGCTAGCACCTCTTGGAATTTCTTCCCATACCTGGACTCCGGTCCCCTTAACCCCCTCTCCTCTCCGAGGGCATTCAACCTACAGCGCATAGTGAACATTCTAATGGTGAAAGGCGCTATACAAATTACATTACACATGCAAATTAATGGTCATTGTCTCTTTACAAATACTGAGTTCACTCCCTGTGATGTAATTTTCTGTATTTTCACTTACAGTGAAGTCTATACATATGCAAATAACTGTAAACATAACTGAAACATAACCTATTTCAGCATTTTGTTTACTCACAGTTCTTTGCATAGCTCAGATCGGTTTCCCATTGTCCAACCCATACATGTCTTTCATATCTGTTCCTTGTAAGCCTTAATTCTGCCTTAGTTCGTTATCATAAGATAATCTTTCAGGTAGCATACTTTTGTCATCTTGCAGCGTTCCGATGGAACAAAATCCCTCACATGAAAACGATAATGGATTTAATGTAGTTAATCACCACCTCATGAATGATATCCTCATTTCTGGCAGAACATTACTGCAGGCTTCAATCTGTTCCCTCTATAGCCTTTCTATTCATCACCATTCACTGGTAGTTACATTGTCTGCACACCATAAGGAAGTAGGTTATGTTGCTTTCATGTTACAAGACTAAAGGGAGAGAAGAGGGGCATGCATCTATTGCCTTTCTCCCTGGACTATTATTAGTTTCAGTAAATTAAACCTAGTTTTAGGAAAGAGTTGGCTGTGTTACTTCTGTTGAATTTGACTTGAGATACGTAATCTCCATTCTGTTTGTTGTTTGGGTTGGGGGCAGGTGTTAAATAGGCTATGGGACGAGGCCTCCCACCTCTATCTTTGCCCCAGGCCCCAAAAACTGTTAAGATGGCCCTGTATCTAGCATGGGATGGCATGTGTGACTGATCTTGGCATTTAAAGGGACGTGTGAGACTGCACCTTACACATGGTGACCATACCAGGCATTTGAGACACTAGCTCACATCAGATGATATTGCTGAGGAATTTGAGGCTTTACTTGGCATATGATGGCAATATCTATATATGACTATACCTTACATTTTATAACTATTCATGGGTCATGGAATGTGAGGCTATGGCAGGTATAGGATGTAGTATCTTTTTATAAATCCGGGCTCCTGGTGAGGACGCTATTCTGCCCAGGAAGGCTACTTATGGAACAAGGATACACTTCAATAGGTCGGGGAATTCACCCATACACTCTCCTTTTTCCCTAGGGTGTAGTATCTACATATAGGTAGGAAGCAACACTGGACACAATAATTCATTCATTATTGAGCTTTTATAATGACCTGAATCACAGACAGAGTAGTCTCAATGATATGTATATGAAACTACTATGGGGTGATTTGTGTTGTTATGAAAGCTCAATAATTAATGAATTAATGTGGCACAGGGCAGTTTTAAAGGTCACATGTGCACTCCTGGCAGCTGCTGAAACTCCAAATTCCTGCAGGCAGAGGTTTCTTTTTAATCTTCTGCACATATGTTTCCAAACTTAATAATTGCATTCCTCAACCAGTCTGGTGGCACATATATCTTTGAATTCATACCCTGCCTTGTTGATAAAATGACTACTAATAGCACACAACTATACAGTCACAGCAATTTCATAGCACACTAGTGTCATTTCTGTGAGCAGGGCCCGTCTATTACAGGACTGGTGTGTATTGGTGCCTGGTCTGACTGTTTCCATAGCTGACATGTGGAAGAATAGCATGGATGCTGGCTTTTCATCCTCCTGGAGGAAGGGCATCAGCTTCCTCTCAGGGCACAGAGCCCCTCACCAGGAGATCATCTGGGATTGAGTACACAAAAGGAACCACTGACATAACAAAATCAAATTCACACCCGGGTGCTGACCACTGGAGTACCTTTAAAGTCAGCAGACATGGGAGGAGGGCAGTTAGATTAACAAAAATGGTGATGTGGTCTGAAAAAGGGGATCCGCCATCTTGGCTTCTGTTAGGGCTCTCTACCACTTCCTGCCCTCCGCCACCTTTCCCTGCAGGACAAGGCGCTCTGGGTATGATGGCAAGGGACACTTCTTACAGCCACAGGATAACATTGTCCCCCAACCATACCCAAGGAACATGCTGTGGACCAAGGCCTCTCTTCCAGCTGCAAGTGAACCGGGATCTTGTTTTCTGGAGTTGAAGGATCCCCTATAGGTGCCAGCCAAGCTCCCTGGAGTGGGAGTGCAGAACAGAAGGACTCAACTTGTTCTGTAGCTCCTGGATTGGGACTACCTGAAAACCTGCCGTCTAGAAGCAGATGCCATCCTTTTTCGTCGCATTGAGATATCTGCAAACTGGCTCGTCTGTGCTTGATGCAGAGACACAACAGGACCGGAGGTGCAGCTTTTGGCATTCTATGCAAACTTCCAACTGCTCACTGCATTTCAAGTCATCATCTGGATGGCTCAACCCACTGTGATGGATCGCCTGACTCGAAGGCTGACTCGGCTGATGGAAGCCATTGAACCTATATCGCATGCGACTTGACTCTGCAGGACCATCTTCTTGCTGCCGACTCAACCGCCTCCCCTTACCATTAGAAGCCATCATTTCACCATCCTAAACATAGACTTAACCCATCGGGAGCCTGCACCTTTGAACTAACTCGACACCTACTGGCAGTGGAATTGCATCGCCTCGACCACGGCTAAAATGCCCTGAAGCCCAGCACGATGCTGTCAAGCACCAGAAATAAGAATAAAGATACTGTGACTAGGCTTTGTCCCACTGGTCCACTTTCAGGATCCAATTGCCTTTAAAGACCCCCTTGTCTACCTTTTCCTTTAAAGACATATCCTTGAACTGTGCATTGGTGCTGAGCTATTGCTTGAACACCCCTGCTCATATACTCAGAGTCACATTTCACAAAAGTCTGTTCTCTCTGTGTTTCTTTTACAAGGGTGGGTTTTCTGGTGTTTTCTAATTAGTTGATTACATTTTATTGTTTGATTAAAAGTCTATATTTTTATAGAAACATGACTGGACCTTCTTTTATTTTGGCTCCACTGTAATTACTTTCTTTGGATTGTTACTCTTATCAGCTTAGATCTCTCCTGAAGATATAGCCTCCCTTCAGCCTGTGCTGCCAAAATGGGTGAAGGTCAATCTTTCGGGCTGCGCCTGTTTCACATTTATGATTGGATCACTGCTGGTTTAGTGGTAGGGTGGGCCTGAGTAGGTGGTTAAGACACTACTCATCTGCTTAGTCACTACACTACTGAAGATCAGTAGTCATTTTGTCAAAGATGCATTGGAGTGAAGTGGGGCTTTAATAGGGAAAAGGATAGGGTAGGAGTCTGTGTTTGTTGTGCTATACCTTGTGGGTCATCTGACAGGATCTGGGAATTGTGTAGAAGCTGAAAAGTGTATCAGTGAGTAATTAGTGAAGGAGGAAAAGGGGGAGGCAAGGTGAGTTATCAGTGATTTCCTATGGTGCATGCATAGCAAGTGTGCTTTGTTTCAGGAGAAAGTGTGCGCATGTGGAAAGTAGAAAGGAGGTGGTGGGCATCTGAGCAAAGCAACCATGGATGGGATTGGGTTTCTTTAATCTAGTGGTACAGCAGACGTGCCTCCTTTGTCAAGAGTTGGTTTGTTTGATCATCCAAGCGCCCATATGCTTTCTGAATCAGAGTAGTCTGGGTTCATTCTTGTAGATTTAATATACTAGATTGAAGAGTCATGTTTTCAGTTGTTTCCTTAATGTCCGGTGGTTCGCTTCTATGTGGGGATGTTTGGCTGGGGAGTTTCAAAACCTGGTAGCCAATATGAAGATAGAGGATCCTACTTGTCTTTGACTTTTGAAGTCAGTAACAATGACTAAAGCAGCGTTTCTCCACCTTAGGGTCCTGAAGGGTGTGTATTGCTGGAAAAACCTTGTCAAGCATACTGGGCTCTTTCCACAGTAGGTGTAGTGGGCAATACAGAGGATGTTGAAGTGTATTATTTTTTTGACGAGGTGCTAGTGCTGCATGCAAAGTGATGGGGTGATGTGTTCAATCCTTGTGTTCCTGAGGAGTAGTCTGAAAGCTGTGTATTGTGCTCTTTGTAGCTTACCCATGAGGTATGCAGGGAGTCTGGCGTAAAGGCTGTTTGCTAAGCCAGTCTTTTTAGAACTAGTAATATTCCAACCATGGTCCTGTGGCTGAATGAAAGGCATGCTAAAGTGCGTCATATGGTGTGGAGTTGGGAAAAATAGATTCTAGGAATAGATCTTACTTGTGGTTCAAGGTGAGGCTCCTGTCCATTGTAGTTCCAACATTCCTTAAGAGGGTGATAGTTCAGGGCATGGGCCCAACTCATCAGGCCATGGAACTGTGGAGAAGTGTGATTTGGTTGCACTTCAAAGTTTGAGTTTTGTTTGGGAAGGGTTGAGCATTTTAGTCTGTTTGTTGTCCTCCATGTGTGCGAGACATCCTTTGATTCCTGGCGATTTTGAAGAAGTGGTGTTTACTAGTTTGTAGGGAAAAATATGCAAAAGAAAAGGATGTAAAGCAATTCTTTACAGATAAAAGTCCAAATCTGAGCTGCAGCCTGCACACAGCATCTGAAAAAGACATGTTCGAGGAAACATACAATGTTAGCAACCCATCTACAAGAGAATTTGGGCCTGCATTCTAATGTTTATTTCCTTACAGGATTAAGAATCAGCATCAATGTTGACAGGGTTTGTTTGAAGAGAACTGTTATAACGCTGTCCTGCTTTGTGGAAATGTAAAAGCAATGGGGGAAAGAAAATGACTGTAAAAGCTGCATTTGTGAATGAAACCAGCTCTGGGCCAGGAAAACCAAGTGGCATTTTGGTGACACCCCCAAACCCCCAACAGCTACTGAGCAGGATGTTTACTCCAAGGAGACAAACACTGACAAGATGTGTAGCTGTCCATAAAACATTGACACTTTCTGGAATTCCGCAAAGGACCAAATGTTTTGTTTTGGTTCTCAAAATTGGCTTGTGATACATACACAAAATTCAGGCTGAGCAGTCGTCTGCTCTCCAAATAATCTGATCTTGTAAATAGCCAGGCCATTCCAGAAGGAAACTTCACACATTTGAAGACCTGCAATCTGGTTAAAGTGAGAGAAAGTGGCTGTAATCATTTGGGGTGGGGTTTGGGAGAGGGTGCTATATGAAAAGGTAGCTGTGAGAAACTAAACCTCATAAAGCTTTTTGCCAGGACAACCAGCCTTCTCAGCAGTCATATATACCCCAGCTCTAAGCTCAAAAGGACTGATACCAGATGTTCTGTTACCAGGCAGAGGAACTGGAGATGCCATTTAATATTCTCTTAAAGTTGGGAAAAAACTGCCTTTTGAATTTTACATATGGAGTCACCTTTTTTGTATAACGTTATAAGGAAATGTCATAAGAGGATTTTTTAAAACAAAAACTGTTCAGAGTGAAAAGCTCTTTTAGCTGAATGTAAAATTATATTTTTTGATAATCATTTAATTGTGCAAATTAATCGAATGTGGATATTTTTGCACAAAAACAGCTTGCACCAGGGATTCATATACCTTAGTATCCATGCCGGGGAAGTTGTTATTCTGAGATGGAAACAGCATTTTTGTGTAAAAGCATCAACGTGTAAAATGTAGAAATCTGTAATTCACACATCACATGTCATACCAAAATGAAAATTGCATTATTTGATTTGCATTCCAGGAACATGATATTTCAGAAAATGTGAATTGTTTAATGTAGAATTCTCCAAGATGACATCACATCAAATGGGAGGTAAACTGGGTTTAGAAGTCCCTCTGATTAGACTTTCCTTTTCATTAATAGCCCATTGAGTAAAAAGGGGATGGTTTAATGTGGGTTCACACCTGGGACAGTGTTCAGCCACATGCACCTACCAATTAGATTAGTCAAATTATACACACCTCTAAAGTGAGTAGGTTCTTATCTATACAAGTCCAAACCCATAGATTCTGGGGACTCACTTGCTCAATCACTAACTGGGATGGACTGATTGATAGACTGACATAAGAAGAGAAGGGAGAATAAGAAGAGAAAGGAAAATTGCAACAACAGAAAGGAGAAGTTAATAGATTGCTTTTCTTTTGGACAGATTCTGGACTACTAACAGTACTCTGTAAGGGAGGCCTACCTCCAGTTAAAGCCCAGGCCTTCTTCAGTGGAGAAGATAACAGACATGCCCAATACAGAAAGAGGGAAACCAGGCTGTTGGGGAAAACTGATCCCATCTTGGTGACTGATGCCCACCTGTTACCAGAGGTGTGAAATTGAACTAGTCCTTAAGAGGGTCTGTGAGACAGCTAAAACGAAATTCCTAATTATAATATCAATTGGGAAATAATACCGAGGGAAGCAATAATCTAAAGGGGAACATATTAAATCCCAGTCCTTTTTATTTGTGAAAGTACTGGGGGGCAGTGGTATATAAATTGACTGTACATTGAGAAAGTGATACATATGTCAGAAGTGTGTGTGCTTCTGAAATTAAAGATTTAACAGAATAGGTCTGTGTGTATAATGTGTATATTAAGAGATCCCCTGCCTCCTTCTCTGTGTAATGATCAACCAGAGAAGAATTATTCGGGGAGCCGAAAGGATATCTCACTGTGTACATACCTATATAAATGAGGTAATTGAAGCAATTTCCTGGTTACATCACCGAGCGGAGTTCTGTTACAGGTGCTGTACCATTCAAGACAAAGGGGAAAGTGCGATGAACCACTACCCATTTTCCCGCCTTTAAGTTGTGCATTGAAAATGAGAAATGTACACTTTTACACGGTAATGCAATGGAAGCACAATTGAAGGGAATCTTGTGAACAGACATGTTAAACAGACATTTTTTTCTTTAACCCCTTAAGTGCCAAGGACAAGTATGCTCGTCTTTTTTGCATAGACTAACATAATAGCCTGGAACTTTAAGCGATTTACATGTGGGAGTGTTAAGTAGCCTGTCTTTTAAATAGAGTTTCTGGAATGCTGTTTGAAATGATCACCTTTCTATTGGGTAAAGGGGAGTTGTTTATGTTTATTCCAAATAAGTAGAGAGATTTAGGTAGGCAGGGATGTTATGATTTAATTTAGTTTTGATTAAAAGAAAGCTTTATCTTGAACTCTCAGTAATTTTTCCCATGGTGGACGTGCGCTCAGAGTAAATCAAATGCGCATATGGTGATGTGTGTGTTTCAAAAGTCTCCATTCCTGTAAATGTAGCATTCAAAATTGAGAAGATGATCCAGCATAGGACTGTTCCTTTGAGGCTAATATCTTCAAGTCCCTTTAGAGGTTTAGACGAATGTGGTGGCTAGTGATATGGCTAGTAATATCAAATACTGTCTAGATGTCTAGGAGGATTAGAGCACTCTCAGAGTTGTCCTTCACGTTGTTCTTTAGTTTGTCCCATATTGAGCACAAGTTTGATTCTATGCCCCCCTCTCCCCTTGGTCTAAAACCATGCTGTGCCCCTTGAAGCAGGTTATGCGTTTCAGTGAATTCCTGAAGTTGCGTGCATTTGAATGATTTCATTATTTTCTCTGTGAATTGAGTGTTTGAGATTAGGTGATAGGTTGCAGGATAATTTGGGCCCACTGCCCGATATTTATTTAGCAGTGGCCTGATGTAGGCTGAGTTTAGCAGTAGAGGGATGCTCCCTGTGTCGATTGTGTTATTGTGGAATGATAGAGCTCAGTCATCAGTTCCATATGTTTCATTGTAATTTAAATGCATTGGGGACAGGGATATCCTGGAGGTCTTGCAGAATGGCGAGACCCAATTGTAGTAAGATGGTCCTACACGGATATGGTGGCTAGCAGCAGAGAGGTTGATTCCACAGGTGATGTTTCTTTGATGGGGTAGGTAGGTGTTGTTCTTTATTATCTGGGTATTCTTGGATCATATCTTTTTTGGTGAAGTGTGTTGTGATTTGATCACATAATTCTTCAGTTGGCCTAGATATTCTATTGCAGGCATCAGTGGTGTGCTTTCTTGGCTTTAATTATTTGGCCCTGTAGATGTGGAGCTGATAATTGTAGTCAAGTCTGTCTAGTTAGATGCTGTGTTTCCTCCACATTTTCTCAAATGTTTTGTTTTCTTTCTTAATGTGGTGTAGAATCAGTGTGTAACATTTAGCAAAATTCTTCGATCTCATTGAAAGTCAAGTAAATCCAGTTATGAATGTTGTAGAGTTGTTTCTGTTGGTGGGTTAGACGATGGTCAATGGAGCTAAGGACAGTTCTGCATGTGCAGAAGCCTCTTTGAAGATTGTGAATGGAATGGATTACTCGTCTCTCAACAGGAGGTGAGCTGGGGGGCAGACTGGAAAGGTGTTCTTATTAAATAAAATTCCATCCAGCACGACTATGTGGCTAGCACCCTTCACCAATTGTAAAAGACGAAGTGCGGTGAGATTATCTCAAAGGGATTTTGTGATGCGATTGTCATCTTTCTCGAGCCAGACATTGAAATGGCCGGGTATTGTCATTTGCTGATGTTCCACTGATAGGTTGGTGGCTGCATCTGTGGGTTTGCCTTCAAAGGTTGGACTGTGGGAATGTGGTCTGTATATGAAAAGAAATCTTAGCAACATGGTGCGAGAGAATGAGCGACAAGTGTCAGTGATTCACAATCCATGATGTTGATCTCTTTTGTTAGGGTGATTAGCACATGTGACCTTGTATCCTGCTGGAATGTTTTCATGGAATACTGGTGATTCATCAGCAGAGACACAGGTTTCCCTGATTAAAAGTAGAGCAATTTGCTCTTCGCCGAAGAGGTTGAATATATCGGACAAGTGTTTGCTTATTGAGTGTGTGTTGATAAGAGTATATCTTAGTGCCCATCATATTATGATGGCCGTTGGGCGTGGAGATAAGAATCGGTGGTAGGGCTGTTCATGTTTTCATTTGCGTCCCAGGATTCTTGGATGAGTCAAAAAAGGCTGGGTAGGTTTTTGCCGGGGTCAGGATCCTCATCCTGAATCCTTGTCTGATGGTTGTCCTCATTAAAGATTGTCTTGTGATGAAAGGTGTGTTGGGCGAAACTTCTTACAATTGTGGTTTTATAGATTGTTGGAAGCTTAATCAATTGGATAACCATGGGGTTGATGAGTTACAGATATGCCTTTACCTCCTATAAAAATGTCTGTCTGTGGACCGGTGAGTTCCTCATGGACACTGTGTTCAGGTGGGTGTTTCAGGATGTATCAGGATGTGAAGGTAGTTAAAAGTCTTCTGAGGTGTGGGATTGGAAGGTCTCTATAATCTCTTGTAGACAGCTCTACAGTTGTTGGTAAAGAAGATTCTGTCACTTTCCTTTTCCTTTCGGATTTTTCTGTCTGTGCGGCTTCTTGGCATCTTGTTGCCTTTATTACTGCGACTGCAGGCTAGTTGGTATATGTGGGAGGGACGGGGCAACCTTCGTTTTGGGGTGGGTAATACTTACATTGTGGATTAGTGTTGGGGGGGGCTATAGCCATGATATGGTTTAGCTCATCTACCCGCTTCCAGGTTTTTAGCAAGATGGTGCACCTAGCACTTAGGTTAGTAAGAAAAAAGTCTGAAACTGTACAATGCATTAAAACTGGCCTTACACTGCTGTTGATCTCAACGCGTAAAGAGGCCCTTAGGCTTTTACTAGGTAACTTTACTATGTAGTTATCATGTTGCTGTTTATTTATTAGGGATGTGATGCTTTTATGGATATTTGTATTTCATCCGAGTAAAGCTGTGCTGATGCGGAATACTGGTATGCAATCAGCTGTTATTACAGGGCAGAGGGTGTGGCTTTTGTATGGTTTCAACTGGTATGTGATTGATCCGGCTTTGCTCTGGGCTCAAAGTTCATTTAACTATGCTATAGATTCATCGGGTAAGTAGCAAAACAACAGTTGATGCAGCTAGGCTATTGGTCCTACTAGTGTCTCTGTGTAATTGATGCAGCTATGCAATGGATTCAAATATTATCACAGTGCAATTGATGGAGCTAGGCTATGATATGCCATGGTATGGGTTCATCAGGTAACACAAGAATAATTCATGCAGCAATGCTATGAGGTCTATTAGCATCACAGTGTAGTTGATGCATATATGTTATGCATTCAACAAATAATAAAACAACAGTTAAGGCAGCTATGCTATGGGCTCTACTCGTGTCACAGTGTAATTGATGCAGCTATGCTATGGATTCAACAGGTAAGCACCAAAGCAACTAATGCTAAAAATGTGTGCATTACCTGGCGCTACGCTCTACTAGATCAAAGGTAGTGCCATGGATTCAAGTGGTGCACAATGTAGATGTAGGTAGTTATGTTATGGTTCAGCTGGGTACTAGGTGGGAGGAAAGAGGTTGCAATACAGTAGTTGCTGACTTATCTCACTGTTCAGCAGTCTGCTAGAGAAGAGCTGCCAGGGCTTTGTTGCCAGGTCAGAAGGAGGCACTATCTTTCCCAGGTTCCCGGGCATGGCTGTTCGGGGAGGCTGGGTAAAATCTGTTTTGCAGGTCATTTTCAAGCAGAAGCCAATTGGAGGGCAAGCCGAGGAAGGGCCAGAGGCGGAATGGAGGAGGGAAGGGGATAGAAATTACGAGAGCGGTTTGTTAAACACAACACAAAGGTCTGCAGGCCACCACCTGGCCGTTCAGAAGAGCGCACTGCTGTCCCAGGTCACATGACCCTAGCAGCACAAATCGAGGTTCAGGAAAGCGGGAATAGAGGGAGGGAAGAGGCTGGCAATGAGGGCGAGAAAAGAAGAGAAAGTACGAGTGTGGATTGCACCAAAAGTAATAGGAAAGAGAAATGTAAGGACTCTGGAAATGTGCAGGGATGTCATAAAAAAAACGTTTTCTTTAGTTTTTTTTAATGTAAGCTTCTGGGCTGTGGCCAGCACCATGTGGCTCTTTGTTTCTGGAGTGGCTAGCTTTCTTGTTCAGGCCTCTTAAAAAATGTTTTTAAAAAACAGGGTTGCACAAGTGTAACACTTTGAGCAGTCACCCTAAATAAGAAAGAATAGGAATAACAAATAATGTGTCTTTCTGGAATTGTATACAATAATTGCTAGACTCATTAAAGGTTTATTTCAGGCACACTTCAGAGGGTGAGTCACTGATTTAGTGTGTTCTTAAACACCTCAACTCAGCTTTTCATCCTTCTGAGATTGACAAATGAGTACCCACACAGGGTGGGTGATATTGTGTGTTTATTTGATCTATATAAAGCGCTTAAGCGTAACTGCTTTACAAAAACAGATCATTATCATTTGGCCTTGGACGTCTGCATGCATTCACAGTAAAATGGGCCTATACACATTGATGTTAACGATACATATGGTGATCCATTCTTGTATGAAATGTGTATCACATTTTTGTGATATCATAACCATATTTTTCCTAGTGTTTTTAGGAACAATGCATTGTGATGCCCCTTCCTGTTTTGTCAAGGGGTGAAAGGTCGTGTTCCATCGCTTCCTTCGGGGTTGGGTCAAATGACATCACTTCCTGTGATGTCATCACAGCTCAAGGGTCGTTTGATGTCACTTCCACTAGCCCTGGCATTTTGGTGAAAGGACGTCCCTGGAAATGTATTAACACGTGAATGGATAGAATGTTAATAATGACACGTGGATGTATTGTATACTGATGCAAAAGGGGCTTGAGGGGTGATTGTGCTATCCTAAGCATGATGAAAGGCATAACAGCAGCACCTGGGAAAGCGGATCTGTATTTGGCATAGAAGGACTATACCAGACAAGTGAGGCTACAACTGGCCTGAGATGACAGCAACTTCTAATATGTCACTGCACAACAAACCTATGAAGCCACTGTCTGTGGCCTACTTGGGCTCTGATGGGTATAACTGCGTCATATGATGACCCCGCCCGTGGTATATACAGCCAGCACCCTGGCTTAGAACATAACTAAAAGTGTCTTTTTTGTCTGCTTTAATAACTGTTGGTTGGTATATCAATCTAAACTTATTTCGTTTTTTTTTACTGTGCAACGTCACTTTCCTTTGGTGTTATTAATGTCAAAGGCCATCGCACCCTAAATGCTGTGATGTCATCAGGGTGAAAATGTATGTGACATCACTTCGGCACGTAATGACACTTCCGGCTAGCCCTGTATTTTGGTGAATTGAAATCCCTCGTAGTACACACGAATAGCTAGTTACTAAAACCAGCAAAAGCTGAAGGCAAACTCTCTTCCAAGAGGCGGCCAGTGCGCAGGTTCGACAAATCACGGTCGTTTCAAAGCAGCCCTAATGGCCGGCACTAATGGGTATCCAAGGGCAACCCAGGGGTAGTTATAACTGCCCCTAACTATGACCTAGGGTGCTCCTATACACCCAGCAGCAAAACAAGCCCTGCCCGGATATGCACTTACACACATATTGGGCCAGCCCCCTTAACCTCGCCATCAGAGGGCAAGCCGCCTTCGAGGGGCAATGCCAACCTGGGGTTCAATGCTCTCCCCCTTATTTCCCTCAAACCCCAAGAAACACTGCCCTGCACAAAATGAAAGAACATCATATTAGTATTAAGAATTTGCAGCTTCAGTAGTGAGATTTTGAAAGAAAATGTTCCCTTATTCCTCGTCATGTAAATGTTCCTGAGACGGTGACCATATAATAAGGCTGGTATTTAAATACAAAACACTGTATATTTAAATATAAAGCAGCAGAACGAATATGGAAACTATGGCAGTCTACAAATGTTTGTTTTAAAGTTCTATTGGAAGGTATTGTCGAAGGAATTCCGCAGTGTAGCCGATTCCAAAAAATGGGCTACTTTCTGAGGCACATAAATGTTTAAGTCCAAGGGTCGAGAGGTGGGGTACATGTGTTGACATGTGGAGAAATGCTGCGGGGGCCATTAAATCTCCTCACACTCATTTTCACAATCATTCGCATGTGTGCCTCACGCTACACTCCACAACGCTGGCGTCAGCTCATTTCGAAGGGTTTAAGGCAGGAGACAGGCATCTTGAGCACAAAATACAAAATAAAATGACCCCCTCCCCCCAATAGACGTAAATGGATGGACACAGAGCTCCATGTGACAATGCTGTGTTTGTTGTCAGGGCACAAGGCATCTTGATGTACCCAGCTGTTGGATATTCCGGTCAGATAGCTCAGTAAGTTGAATGTCTGCTGCTTAAGTTGCCATTATTTTTTAAGCTATTACTCACTTTGAACCTGTCCTTTGTCTTTTTCCAGATTTTGGATTCTTTAACTTATTGTAAAGAAGAGGGACCGTTTTCTCTTATGGTCTCATGGTCGCTCACCGACTCTCCAGGCATGTTGTCCAACTGCACAGTCAACTTGTTTTTTTAGTAACCCTTTTCATGCTGTGAATGCGGTATTCAATGAGCTTCAAGGCCCAGGGTGCCCCAAACAAAGAGACCCCAATCCAAAGTGCTGCGACAGGTGACCGTGCCAGTGTGGCCGTATTGTTTGTTCTCCTCGTTACTGACACAATGTACAGCGACTGAGTGGCAGTTCCAGAGAGCTAGGGCTGAGCTGTGGAAGATTTGCTAGGTGAGCAGAGAGGGCTAGTGCCTCGAAGCACTCTGGAGAGCCCAAGCAAGGCAGATACCTGCGGAGGGGCTACCCGGGTCCCAGAGGTTTGTTGGTTAAATCCATCTTTGAAAGTGATTATTCGTCTGTTTCTTTGTGCTTCCAATTGCTTCTATGTGGTAGATAAGGGGATTGGGAGATCAACTGGTTTCACTGGCAACAGACAATTTGGTTAATTGGGGGTCCTCTTGAATAGGACTCAGGCCACTTGGATTGCACATGGAGCCACTTAGCCCCCAGGCCACATCGCCTCCTGGTACAATAAAGTTGATTTCATTAAGGATAAACACACCACATTGGGCCTCATTACACGGATGGCGGAGAACCATGGCGCTGTTAGCGCCATGTTTCATGCCGGTAAAATACCGGCACCGCCTTCGTGGAAAGGGGAATTACCGCCCTATTCCAAGGTTGGCGGGCCGGTAATTCCCCCTTCCACCATTGCCCTCCCTCATTCCCATTTTTGCCCCATAGGGCATAATGGGAATGGGGAAGGCGCTAATTACGGTACCGCAAATTGCGGTACCGTAATTAGCACCAAAGTCCCTTTGCGGGTTGGTTTTTAACGCCTGCAAAAAGCAGGCCTTAAATTCCCCAACCCCCAAAGGGACCTCGTAGTAAGGCAGTAAGGATTTACCGGTACCGGTATTTTACCGGTACCGGTAAATCCTTACCGCCATCCGTGTAATGAGGCCACTAGTGAGAGTGGTAATGGCGGGACAGTACAACAGAAATGTATTCACGAGCCGAGAAGTCTTTCTATTCAAGGTGGCAGGGCGTCCAGATGATGGAGTAAGGACTCACACACTTCGGGATGTTTTGTACATGCTCTCCACCCACTAGATGCGACCATCTTGTTAACTTTGCAGGTTCTCCTCCACGGCACGAGGCTCACCGGCCCTTCCAAGGCAAGGCAACATCAACATGGCTGCAGCCTCGCCTCGCTTTGGAACGGATGGAAGGGATCAAGCCGATCCTAAACTTTCAAAGGGAGGTCCCAGAGGCTTGGCATGGTGGCACCCATCAGCATAGAAGCCCAGTACAAACGTCACCAGGGCTGCCTCCTTAAGGTGAGAGGTACACTACTTCATATGTGCCACTGACCTGTTGTAAACCATAATTGAGATAACAAAATATCTTTCTGAAAGCTCTCCAGCACCTACGAGGAACTTATCACGGTATATACTCAATGTCTACGCACCACGAGTGCAACTTGCAAACACATTGTAGATCTCGGCAAACACCGTTTTCCACTCATTCGAGGAGGGAGTTCATTTACGATTCCAACTCTATTGGGAGCAAGTGCTTGATGGTGGCAGCGGTTATTTCTGTTCATGTCGTCTATATTATATACTTTTGAAAGCAAGTGCCTGTCAGATTGTTGCTGTAAATATTCAGGTCCAGAATGGGGTAAGGAGAGTGACACGGGAACAAATCAGGGCAAAAGAGGCAGTTCTAGAGTTAATGGGCGTACTTGCAAATCAGGGGGCAATGACAATGACTGCTGGAAAACGTGGGTTAATTGGGCAAGTTCGGGTGGCAATGAAAGTGACATGGGACAACAAATCAAAGGTGGCAAGACTTGGCATCAGCAGTTCGGGGCAAAAAGGGGATGGCATGGGCTGAAAAGGGTGCAATAAGAATGACTTTGAGGTCCAGAAGCATTAGGTGTGATCGGGGAAAATCGAGGGGGCACAGGGGTAGCTCTTGGGCAATAGCAGCAACATGGGATAAATCAGCAGTCAATGTGAAGTGCATGGGGCAAATCAGAGGGCAATGCAGAAGTCCTGTGCTAATGCTAGTGACATGGGGCACACGAAGAGACAGTGAAAAGGCAGGCAGTGGGACATTTCTTGGGGCATTGAGAGCGGCGTGAGGCAAATCAGGGTTAGTAATGGCAACATGGGGTAAATATGGGGCTTCAAGGATAAAAATGACATGGGACAAATCAGAGTACAATGACAAGTAGAATGGGGAGTTCCAAGGGCGATGAGCATGGCATGGGTCACATCAAAGGGCAATGGCAGTGACTTGGGAGCACATCAATAGGTAATGGGCAGTCACAAGGAGGCCTGCTTACAGTTAGTCCCGAGGGTTAGAAGGGTGTGGTTAGCCCTGGCAGCTCCACAGAAGGTTGATTTCCTGACAAGACCGCGCGCGCACACACACACACACACACACACACACACAGACACACACACACAGCCATTCCTTCTATTGTATCATTAGTGCATGCAACCCAGAAGGAATCTACCCAGCAAGGCCAAGGAAGGCCCGAATGAATCTTCACGTGTTTTGACCCCACAGGAGTCTTTGTAAAGGCAAGTTAATGTTTCTAGGTGGTCTGATTGTTGAGGCTTGATGCCAACGGATGTTCCTTGTATGACTGGACTGATTAGTATTCTTACGTCTGATGATCACCACCCACGGGAGCCATATACAGCCGAGGCACTGGGCCTCGCAAGAACACTAATCAGTGCAGTCATAAAAGGAACATCCGTTGGCATCAAGCCTCAACAATCAGACCACTTAGAAACATTAATTTGCCTTGACAAAGATCCTTGTGGGGTCGAAACACGTGTCGCCACCTTTAGCAACAATAAAGACCCATTGGTAAAATTCTAGAGCAAGAGTGCCCTTTATTTATTGATTGTGACACAGTATTGCTTGTAACATAAGAGATTCTCACAAATCTTATACGAAATGCTGGTATTGCGAGATTTCCACAATTGTTTGCTCCCAAACGAATACTAACACTGCAGTACCAGAGGATAATAAACCACAGAAAGATTTAGAAGAGGCTTTAGAGGCGGCACAGGCATAATTAGCACAGCTGAGGCCCCTCAGGGAAGAAGAGGGCAAATCAGGGTGTGGACTAGACTAATGGAGGGCCAGAGATATCTTGCTCAGATTAGACAGCACCGTGATTAAGGATGTTCATACTGAGAAGGGGGTAAAGTGGTGAACGAGGAGCAGGGAGTGTAGACTATGGGACAGTCAGATCGGATGGCGGTACAAACAGAGTTGCAGGAGGATGAATGGGACTCCATGGATGAATTGGAAGATGAAGAGGAGGCACCAGCAGTTACCCCATGGGTAGAGAGCTTGTGGGGTCTGCAGTTGAGGAACAGATTTGGGCGGGCAGCAGTGGCAGGGAAAAAGGCAAGTGACGGCAAGAAGGGGAGTGAGCACGCAGTTGCCATTATTGCATAAAGACCCCGGGAGGGCACAGTATGTCCACTGGGCCCAGATGGACAAACATAATTAGATTGAAATGCTTCCACCCCTCACTACCAGGACTGACAAATGTATATACGCTTTTGAGAAGCAAACAGCTGGGATCAGGTAGGGGGTGTCTGGGTTAAGGCTGGATACCCAGAAGTGAAAATAGATGATGATACACATGATGGGCCACACTTTAACGACATCAGAGCGCAGGTGTGGGCTGCACACCGGCGGGAATACCCAGATACACCAGATTTGCAGTCCGTAATGCAGTACACAATGGGGGATGATGAAGACCCCGCTCAATACATTCTGAAAGTACAGGAGATGTGGAGGACAGAGTCAGGGGAAGGGTGGGACCGATCAGTTCCACTTTTCTATTTTGTTATCAAAATGGGATTGGATTGCCCAAGGAGGCACAGAAATCTCTCGATAAGATCGTGGGCATAGAAGCAAAAGGGTGGGCCGAAACACAGACTATAATTATGCATCACTGTAAGTGGATCAAAGAAAGAGATAAGGAAACAGCACAAAGGTTGCAGGCTGAGGAAGCAAAACTGGTACAGAAATATTTGAAAAAATAACAGTTAAAGGGGCGGTAGCAGCAGTCACCCAAACAGATTAGGCAGAGCAGGCAGCAGTGTGAACAGACACAAAAATAGCAGCAATTTGGCCAGGTGCAGGCAGAGGAATGGTGGATCACAACCACAGTACCCAGAGTGGTACCAAGGAGGTAAGCAGCATGGAAGAGGAGGTTTTCAAGTGGGAAGGGGGGCAGAGGTCGATTCGGAGGGATGGAGCCAAGAGGTGGAGCAGGACCAGTTCAATGTTGGGGATGTGGGAAAATTGGTCATTTGCGAGGGAGTGCAGGAGCAGGATGGGAGCAGGGTACAATCAATACACTCCCACAGGCCCAATACAGCAGCAGCACTTCCCTGCACCCCTGATGCCCACATCTATACCATATGAAATACATCAAGCTTACACACAGCTAACCGGCACAAACGCCCCTCAGGCACAGTTGCCTGCCCCGCCCGGCACCCCAACACCAGCTGCACTGCCAAGTCAATCAAACGGTGCCCCAATACCCAGAAGCAATGCCGTTCCAAATGGGACATTATCAGGGAGTGAGAGTTCTGGGGGGCAACCCTTTCACGTTCCCAGGTAGCAGTACATATCCTGAAAAGGACAGCCCACAGAGGGCTCTTGCATGTCCCATCCTATCTGTGACTACCCACCCTGATGAGGAACCCTTGGTGGGTGCTGAGATAGGAAATACACAATTCATCTTTATGGTTGACATGGGTGCCACTAAATCATGCATTAATGAAGGAAACTTCCCGTTATCAGGTGAAACTCTCGACACACAAGGCTTCTCTGAGGCTGTGGCAACGGTTCCATTTACTGAAGATGTAGCGATCAAAATAGGAGGCAAAGTGGTGTTGTGCACCTCTAATGTATTCAGAAACCTCACCAGTAAATGTGTTAGGGCGTGACCTCCTAAGCACGTTAAACATGACCATCTCTTTTACAGACCAGGGTATAATATGCGCTACCCAAGGAATGTGTGCCATGAGAGCAATGGTGATTATACATGCTAGGGGAGGGGAGGTGGTGGATCGCGGCCTTCCTGTTGATCCTGATATGTTTGTATATGGGATTACAGTGTTACTTAATGCAGTGCCCCAGATTGGGAACATTCAACCGGCAGTTCGCCAACCGCGACTGTCACCTGCAGGTTATGTTTACAGTGTGGAGATATGTGTTATATGTCTATAACAATGTGATCCCCATATGTGTAGCAGTGGCATATCCTATTTGTTGTAGATCCTACAATTCTGAAGTAGCCAAAGTCACTCGGTAACGGGGGGAGGGAGTCATTTATGACTTAGTAACATTTATTTGTTATGAAAAAGGAGGAGTGTGGTGTGTGACCCTTCTACATTTCTTGCCCCTTTAGGGGGATGTGAACCGCCCTGTGTATTGCCCTTTTAATGTGGGTCATGACTGTGTCATGGTCCAAGCTAATAAAAGGAGCCCCTGCAGGCACGTGCATTGGAAAGGCTGCAGACTCCCAAAGAGGAATGGCTGGTCCGTCTCTCATTTAGGCCTACAGGCCCACACCATGTGAGCACGGGCCTGCAGGCCATGGTGCTGTGGGACCCTTGTGCCAGTACGGTGGCATAGATCCGCATGGTCATGGGTATGGCTCGCCCTGCCCCTACTCGAGACCCTCTAGGTTTCTGATGCCCCATAGCACCCTGGGGCCTGCAAGATGCCCATAGCAGGCCCAGCCCCCAGTGGCACTGGGCCTCTCAGGTGCTGATGCCCCATAGCACCCTGGGGCCTGCTGGATGTCCATAGCAGGCCCCCTACACAACATTTAGGGACATCACGCGTGGTCCTTGTTCATCAACAGCATTCAGTAGAGTGAGAACATATTGAGGCTCCTCACCGAGGTCACCAGCAAGCAAATGCAGAAATTGCTGCATTACAGAAGCGTCCGGCCTACAGGGCGACTAACACAACTACTTGAGGGTACGTCTGCTTTGCAGGTTGCCTTTCCACAATCACCCTTTCCCCCCAAAAAGCTCTGCCCAATCATAACGGCGAAGGGGTTCAATGCTCACTAAAAAATCTGTCGTCAGACAGACAAAATCAAATGAAGGGGGCGGAGCAAACTGGGTATATATAGCCTGCACTCTAGGTGGGGGCGGAGCTACATAAAGGGAAACTGTTTTTTTCTTTAAGCTTGTTAAACAAGGGTTTGTCTGAGGCTGACACTCTCATAATGTATAGACCAGGCCAAGGAAGATGGGAATAGGGTGTAATGTTCCTGTATATGCCGTTGGTGTCCTGCCATCTAACGTATTGCAGTATTTGAAATGTTCTCACGCACAGCTGCCAGTAAGTCCTACCACTCTTTATTTGTAATTTCACCTGTAAAGTGAGTGGAAAAGTCCACAGTTTCCACACATTTTTAAAAACATTATTGGGGAGATCTCGCCAAGCCTGCCTACCTGGGTTTGTGATCTCTTCCAATGCTCAACAATTCCGTGAAAAAAATGTTATACTGCCACACTTTAAATACTGACCAGCCGCCACTTATGGTCACATCAATGCATTACCTCCACATCCCTATTCTTCATCCCAGTACTTACGTCTGAGGACCGTCCGTACGGTGACGAGGAAGATCAGGACCATGAGTAATGGCGATTATCGGTAAGTAATCAGAGTAATACTTTGCAAATGAAACTGTTTTTTTTCTTCCTGTTTGAGGCTTTTTCTCACTGAGATGATTGGTTCGTAAGGACATGTGCAGTGGAAACCTTCGGCACACTTTAATCAGGTAAAGTCTGAATGAAAGGTCACAGCACTCCAAAATGGATTTTTAATTTTAATGAGCCACAAACCAACTTACTGCACTGTGCAAATAATAAAGGAGGCCCTCAAACAGACACTGTGCATGTTTGCACAAAATACTAAAAGAGCATGCCAGCAACGTGTTTGTAGTACAGGCTCTTATTTTCAATGCTTTTCTTTTTGCTGCCAGAGTTGATGTGTTTACGTCTGATTTAAGTGTCAGATAGGTAGATAGGCTGGAGTCTGCCCTCGAGTGGTAGCGGTGTGTGGTATAAATCAACATAAAATAACATAGGTGGCCATAATTCAGGCATAGCGGCTAGGTTTTGGTCTTGATGGCGAGACACGCGCATGGTGTTGGGCTCTTTGACGTTTCAACTGCATAGCACAGGATAGAGCCCATTGAACTGATCTACTTTGGATATGGCTGCCGAAAGAAGGTGCACGTTTTCGTGGAGGAGTCGCCATGGAAGGCAGACCGCTTCGAGCAAGTGAAACTTGTAGAATCTATTCTACACCATTGTGTCTACATTGGATGTAAAATTAAGGGTCCTAGCTTGCCAAAAACCACGTTTGATTTTGGCAGGACTAGAGGGCATGGATCCCAGCTTGATTTGGCGGGTGGTGTGTTGCTAAGTCTGGAAAAGATCCGGGGCTCGGCTAATGTCTGGATTGTCGGGACTCGGGGCTAGCTAGCCCTTTGGTTGTAGCCCCTGAGGTTTTATCCGGGGCTATAGCCTCCTCAGACCCCCCTAACTCCACAGCAATGCTTCAGGCGGGTGCAATTCTAGAGTCAAGACTCAAAGCAGAGATGGTTATAGGTCTAATGCCGCAGGTGGAATGAGATGACCCACCAATACTCTGCCCGGGGTGTTGGTTCTACTTGTTATACCTCCATTGACAACATCTCTACATTTTAGCAAATATATAAATTGCCAGGAGAACATGCCAGGACACAGGGTCCCATAGATGGGTAGCTAGCAATTACTTTAATGTAGTGTA
This sequence comes from Ambystoma mexicanum, assembly GCF_040938575.1. Taxonomy (NCBI): domain Eukaryota; kingdom Metazoa; phylum Chordata; class Amphibia; order Caudata; family Ambystomatidae; genus Ambystoma; species Ambystoma mexicanum. The sequence continues at coordinate 1,093,337,981 of NC_090930.1, forward strand.
TTGGCCTAGTAGAAACTATTTGCCGCTTCTGCATGCTGTGTCCTCCTGCTGCAATGTCATGGCAGAGAATTATGGATTTCATAATCAACAGCTGCGGAATTGTTCTCTGCTGGGTACTTTAAAAGGGACCCATGGTGGGACAGGTAAAAGCATACATTTATAGAAAGATAGCCTTTAACGACAGTGTGTACTGTGTCTCTGAGTGCTGAGAGTGACAGCACAGACAACTCAAACGTCACTCTCGCTGTCTGTCCAATGTCACTCGGCTGACTACATCCCTGTAGATGATCGTTACCCATCTATAGTTCTACATCTAAGCCAGGAAGGGGTTCTGAGTGACACATCACAGACAAAGAGGGTCAACACCAAGTTGTCTGCGATTTCATTAAGAACCTTGAGGTGGAATATAGACTGGCTATTTGAAAGCTACCCATCTGTAATTTTATGTTGTGTCTCAGCTCCCACCCTGTGGCCCTCTTCCATCCCCTGCACTGTCCCCTATCGCCACGTGTGGCAGTAGGGGTAGAGTGGAGTCATGAGGGGCCACATGCCGAGTAAAAAGTACCCTCTCTCCTCAGCAATCCAAAAAGGAAACAACAATACCTGGCAGAGAAAATGCTGCACCCCTCTGTAATAGAAGTCGATTATGAATTCCACAAACCTCTGCCATGACGTCACGGCAGAAGGTTACAGCATTCAAAAAGAGAAATATTTGCTAAAGGCATCCTATAAAAGCAATGCCTAACATATCTATATGTGCTGGTGATCGTCCCAAGAGAAATTAGGAGATGACACAACTTTTAAAGAAGAGAAAGCGATTGTTGCCAAATTGCACGCAATATTGGGCCCATAGAGATCACAATAATATGCAAATTCAGCGATTACAAACGATCAAAAATGTATGAGGCAAGGGCGAGTCTTCAGAAGGTTGTGCATTCAGTTTTGGCCTTCCTATACATATTAAGGAGGTAAGGCCCAGTGACCTGCACCAAATGTATGCATTTGCACATGATGCACACATGAAAACAGCCAACTGCTCTATAGAAGCAACAGGTTGGACAATGTCTTTCCTAAAAAACAGATCTCACGGGTACACTGGGGAGACAAATTCTCCACAGAAAAGGAAATCCTCTGTGGTGTCCCACAAGGGCCCACCATGTCTCCATTACTATTCCACCTGTATCTGAGATTTCTCTGTCACATACTAGACCACCTAAATATCTTTTTGACCAACTTTGCTGATGATACTCAGCTGGTAATAGAACTCAGTGGAGACCATAGAACCGACAACGAGCATCTGCTTAAAGTCTATTCCATCATAGAACAGTGGATGGATACAAATTGGATGTGCTTAAATGGCAAGAAGACCAACTTAATGGTATTCGGTTCCCATCAAGCCAGAGCCATCCTTCCCCCCGAATACCGCGATTTCCAGATAGAAAACACCCAAATTCTGGTACTGGAAAAAGTCAAAACCTTAGGCTTGATGCTTGAGGCTTCCCTGGGTACTGAGACACAGGCCCAATACATAATGAAAACCTGCACATACTATCTCAGACTTCTTAAAGCCATTAGGTCCGATCTCTCGGAGGGCAACTGTGCTGCGGTGGCCAGAGCAACCATACTTTCACACATAGACTATGATAATGTTTTGATGTTAGGTTCCAATAAAAAATGCCTTCAAGCATATCAGATCATACAAAACAACGGTGTAAGGATCATGAAGAACAAAACCAAATTCAAACACATCAATGACTCAAGGAAAGATCTTCACTGGCTTAAAATTGAAAATAGAATTCAGTTTAAGGCACTGACCGTGGTAAACGGAAAAGCACCTGAATACTTAAAAGCTAGAATACACCCATATATACCTAATCGCAGGCTGAGATCATCTGACCAAGGTATGATCTCTGTAGCTGCTCACAAGCGTAAATTGGGCATGTGGAAGTTGTTCCAATTATCTGTGTTTCCACAAACTGGTGAAGACTCACATCTTCAACTAATCTCCTTCCAAAGGATCCTTTCAGCTTTCATATTGTTTGTTCATGTACCGTCTTCTATATGTTTTATTCTGTGCACTTGTTTCTGTGCCCCGTAACTTGCGAGTCATCGGCGCAATAGAAATAAATAAATAAAATTAAAATAAATAAAATTCAGATCTTTTTTCTAACCTGCAATGTTTGCTCCCTCTTCCTCGCTCCCGTTTTCGGCAATGAACTGAACTCTTTTTAAAAGCAGAAACATTTGGGCCGTGCCCAGGAGCGTCATTGGAGCAGAGGGCTTCCTGAGAGCCTACAGTGCTGCAAGGGTGAAACATGTGGCAAAACCCCTCTCCTGTTTGCTCCTAACGCAATGTAAGGCCAGATAGATATTGCTGAACGCGCAGGGTTCCCTTGGCGTTTTGTTATCTCCTGGTGCTCCCGGACACCGAAGTTCTGAGGTCTGGGGAAATGCGGCCGAGGTCTCCCAAGATGGTAACGTTTGCCACAAGCCACGAGAGCTAATCCATGCTGATGCTGCCCGCACACCGCAGCGAGTCGAAGGCAAGATGCTGTGCTGTGCAATAAGCATCCCAACTAGGATGTCATGATTATGTTTATCTGACCTCTGCCTTTTTATGCATTTGTTCACTATCTCCGGGTCACTTATACTATTGTACATTATCTCTTACTGTATTGTACATTATCTCCTGCTGTCTGACCCATCTGTAATGAGGGTCCCACTCGTATCTCCACACTTGATTGTAATGTTCTTTTCTTCACCATGTATGTAACCACTAAGTTTCTCAGTTGCCCAGTTCCCTCAGGGTTTGGTGCGCAATTTAAATAATAAACAAATAGAAATACAAATGCGACCTCCCACCCACTGAAAACCCGGTCTGTGTCCCCGGCAGGGGCAGTTTAGCGCAGAGGGGATCCCCCAGTGCAGTTTCCTGGAATGTGACGCCAGGCATGGAAGGAAGGAGACCTATATGAACTGCCTGACTATCGCCTGCGTATTGACAGTGGTCCTCCTGGGCTCTGGCTATCTCGATACGTACACCATGTGTGGCGCGAGAAGGGCCGTTCTACAGCCTAGCTCATCCAAGATTGTGTCAGAAGCAACAGAGAGTCCGGCCACATTTGACAGTGGATGCTCCAGCCAGGCCGAGCACAGTACAGTACTGCCGGTAAACGACACGATGCGCCGCAAGGAAGATTAGCAGATTCAACTGGTGAGCGTCTACATTTGAAATTGTCGCACATGGTACTATCCCTCTCATCTGGTAAGCCATTTTCAGTGGGCTGGTGAGTCCTGGAGGGGTGTTCCTGTGAGTGGTCCCCACTGGCAGACATTGTCTGAATGCCAGAGAACATGGCGAAAACTCCCAAATCTGCCAAGCAGGGAGATATCTCCATGATGTTGCAGCCAGGTAACAAGACCAAGCGTAGCAAAGTGGTTGTAGCCCAAATGCATGACCCATTTCCGATCTTACCTTCTCAAGTGATCACTGAGACAGATCTGCAGGAATTGCTCACTGAAATTAGAAAGGAAATCTAGAAAAGCACAGAAGAACTGTCTCACAAATGTGTGTGCTTGATAAGAGAGTGTCTAAAACGAAAAAGTTTCGGGGTGGAAGACACCCTCTGTGAACAGTCGTAGGAGGTGGGCGCATGCTCTAATAAAATAGAAGCCCTAGAATTGCGATGTGAGGTTTTAGAGGACATGCAGGAAGATGCAGAAAATCGTTCCAAGAGGAATAATATTTGCATTCGTGGAATCCCTGTGACAGTGTGGGATGATGATCTCTCTGATTTTGTGGCAAGCCTCTTTTGATCTATTTTGGACCCGCCAACTGAGTTGGCCATTGAATTGGACAGGACACATCGGGCAATATCTCAGAGCTCAGCACCTCTGGATAAACCCCCAGATGTTTAATCTCGTGTACACTTCTTTAACACGAAAGAATGCATTACGGCTGCAGCTGGAACTTCGACAATCACCTTCTTTTATATGTTGCTTTCGCTGTATCAGGATTTGGCGTCCTCTACCCTGACAAACGGAAAGCACTAAGGCCATTGACCGAATGGCTGAGAGACAAAGCAATGAGCTATAGATGGGGGTTACCCACGGCACTCCACTTCTAACATCAGGGATAGCAATGGCTCATTACATCCTTGAAGGAAGGGGAGAGCCTACTGAGAGGGGAAACGAAGGGGGAGGGGTGGAACCGAGGTTCTGAGCCCTACACTGAGCACAACAGGTTCGAAAAGATGGTTGAAAGTAGAGAGAGCTAGGAAGGGAACAGGGCGGCATCAGCACTGAAATTGCCTTATTCTACTGTATTCCAAGTGGTGCACTTCTAGGGCCAAGAGACTTGCTAAACTGCAGCATTATGAGAATTGTAGGGGTCATGTTGGGGTTTGCAGGGAGGGGGGATTCTCAAGGGAGAGATAAGGTTCCCTCCACGTCGGATTTCCCATAAATGTAGTCTTATGGCTAGGCTTATATGGTTGTTTTGCAAATGTTCATTGCTTGTTTTCTTTTGAAGGGTTGGGGGTGGGTTGCTTTAGTTAATATCCAAAATGTAACTGTGGGGCAGGGTATGTGCACATCCAACGGGTGCATGGGAGAACTGGACAGGAATTTCCTGAATTGCCAAGCTAATCTGATTTTGAGTCATGCCTTTGGGTGACCTGGACATAATGACGGAAGAGCATATTAAATTGGGAAAGTGGAATGTTCATGGCCTGAACTCCCCAGTGAAGAGGAAGTTGGTTATCAGAAATGTGTATTTGTCCATTGTCTTCTTGCAGGAAATCCACCTGCTCCAGCAGGATGGAAAGTAGTTGCAGGTTCTGGATTTCCTGAGGCAGTTCTTCGGTTCCGGTGGGGGCGGGGGGGTTGGGGATTGGGAGCAAAAATGGAGGGTAACTATAATGTTAGGGGAAAATGTCCCACTGAACAAAATTGAGATTTTGAGGGATCCCAAAGGGAGATATCTTTGCGTCAAAGGCTTCTTATGGGATTGCCTACTCACTCTGATATCCCTGTATGCTCCATATATGGTAAGATTGCTTTCTTGAGGGTGTTATCTCTCAAGCAATGGCTTTTACTGAGGGCCAAATTCTGATTGGGGGAGACTTCAATTTGGTGCCTTATCTGCTGCTTGATAACTCCTTTCCAGCGTCCAGGTTGGGTTACAAAGATGCAATCTCCTTCTCTACATTGCTTTGAGAATTGGGATTGGTGCCAGCATGGAGACTGTTTCATGAGGAGGATTGCGATGTCTCATTTCACTCGCATGTTCACAGTGGTTTCTCAAGACTTGATTTAATATTAATCTTAAGTGCATTGTACCCATGTGTTCAGGGAGTAGACATTGGCACATGGACGATTTCAGATCATGCGCCTTTGTTACTCACCCTAGGGATCGAAGGCAGCCCTGCACCGACTCAGCACCCCTGGAAATTATATGACCCAGTTTTAAGAGATTATGTGTTATGTCGGGAAATAGCTGAGGTTATCACAAATTACTTTTGAGAAAATAGCAATTTAGGCCTTACAACGGAGCAGGTAGTTACCATGCTGCCAGTTCCCGCCCCCCTTACCGCTGTCATATTGGAACATTCGGAGAAGAGCCATAGATGGGACCACCTGCATTGCTCCTATACTGCATTGAGTGTTTGAGAGATGAAATGCACTCAGACAGCTATACAGAATTTACCCTTGCACTGAAAGTATGGAAGGGTATCGCATGGAAAAAAGTTGCATGGAAGGATATCGTCTGCCAAGATGTCAGAATGCATCACTGAATATTGTGGATGGACGTTAAATGAAATCTGGCAAGGACAACGTGATGTCATGAAGAAAATATATGAACCTATGTTGAAACAATATGAAAATACTAAATGAAAAAGTAACTGAAGTGCTAAGAGTAACATGAACCTGAAGCTAAAGTAATAATGGATCTAAAAAAGGATGAAGTAATTTACTGACCAATTACTCTAAATACGCACTAACGCAAGGTAGAAAGACAACATATAGAAGCTTGATATAGAGGAATATATAGTGTGGCAAGGACGCCCATATTAGGAAAATGGATGACGGTTCATGTTGAATGTAACCAAGCTAGCTCAGAACCAGGCTGAAGCTGTAAGAATCAGGAGATGCGGAAAAACAGCCCTGTGAGCAGACCTGACGATGAGTCAAGGTTGGCCCAGAGCAAAGATGCTATTTTAAGGTATAAGTGCAGAGCACAAAGGGAGTTATGTGGATAAGCTCTGAATGTGAGACATTGTTCCTAGATGAAGGAAGAAGAAAACATCTGTGAGTGCCAAGCTGCTGGTCAATTGAAAGCATACATAGTTCATATGAGATAGAGTGAGCAGGTCTCTAGAGGCCAAAAGGAGCAACAGCACCCTGCATAATTAAATCAAATAGCAGTAAATGGAAGGCTGAAATGGACAAAGTTGTGGTCCACCCACACGTGACTCAGAAGTCGAAAACAAAGACTATTCATTAGAGCCTCAAGTTGAGGTACTCGGTGCAACAAGGTCAAACTACAAACGAGAGACTTTGGCTTGTGGCCGACCGATGAGAGATGATGGACTAATTGGGAAAATGGGGAGTAGTCTGATGGGATTCAACACCTAAGTTTCGTTTCACGTACATGCTGCTAAGGAGCTGAAAGCAAAGTTTGGGATAGTATGCCAACTAATCAGTGCGGTTGATGGACAACCTAACACACAATGTTGTAGGAGCCTTTCCACTGAGGTTGTGTCCGCTATAATCCGTACGGTATACATTTAAAGGTAGTTTAAGGCGTGTCCTATACACAAGGGGTAGCCAAAGAATCACTAACCCTTATATGTTCTATAGGTAGACATGTTCCCTTAACCAATCCCTCACCTCGATAGGTTTTGTATTTTGCCACGTAGTAGGATGTCATAGATGGTGCACATTGGGTATAAGACCTCTGTGCAATCAAACCTAGGTGTGAGCGTACATTCATCAGTCCAATGTTTGTCAGGTCTCCCTGCTTTATTAAACGGAGAATAAAGTAGTACTTTGCCATATTAGATACATACAAATGAGCAGGGTCCCAAAACCCGAAACATACACTTCAGTCTCTTAACATATCGAAGACTAGTTAGTTGTTTGTACATTCGTCCCCATGTTCCCCTTCAAGGGTTGAAGGGTTTGTATATGTTTTGTATTGTTGGCTGAGGCATTTACCTTGGATAAAGTACCTATGTATTATTTGTAGATACCTTATGTGAATTAACGAGTATCCTGAAAGTATGGTGCAAGACAAGCTGAATGTCATTGGCCCTCATTCCGAGTTGGGACTACACCATGGAGTAAATAGCTCCATGGTTGGCAACCATGGAGCTATTTACTCCATGGAATACCGGCTTGGTGAATGGAGTAATTTCCGGTCCATTCCAAGGTTGGATGGACCGGTAATTCCCCATTCACCATAGCCCTTCCCCATCCCCATTTCTGCCCCCATAGGGCTCAATGGGAATGGGGAAGGAGGTAATTACGGCACCGTAAATTATGGTGCCGTAATTTACTCCAAGGTCACTTTGCGGGTCCCGTAATTTACTCCTGCTAAAAGCAGGAGGTAAAGAGGGACCCGCAAAGGGAACTCGGAATACGGAGGTAAGGGATTACCGCCATCGGTGCCCTTACAGGCGCCGGTAATCCCTTACCTCCAACCTCGGAATGACCCCCATTGTCTATTAAATTCATTTGAAGGAGTTCAACTAACTAGTCTTCGATATGTTAAGAGACTGGACAGTATGTTTCTGGTTTCGGGACCCTGCTCACTTGTATGTATCTAATGTTAACCTTCCTGGGTAGAGCAGGGCCATAACCAGGAGCCCCCTTTTTTCTAATAGTACTTTGCCAAAGTCCTTGAGTCTGTCTGGTTATTTGGTTTCTGACCATTACTGTAATTCCATCTAGCACAAAATACGCTTCAAGGTACTACAGCACAGGCCCATCTCTAGAAATCATTTTGGATGCGATGAAACCAATGGTGCGGGAGGAACTGATTAACAAGACAGCAGTCTACACTGGGGAGTGAAAATTGGTTTGGTTAAGGCTGGTGGTGGAGGTAAAGACAGCTGAATCAGAACATAAGAGGGGGTCCCGAGCATTGCTGCGAAAGCTGAATGTAGTACGCAAGAAATTGGAAGAGCATTTAGCGGACAGATCTGCACAGGCATTGTTAAAAACGAAGCAACATTATTATGTTAATAGTAATAAGGCCAACTGCCTCCTATTAGCTATGTTGAAAAACCTCAAAGCACGCATTAACATATTAGCCTTACACAATGACCCGGGGGTACTGTGTTGGGGTGGCATGGACAAACTGGAGATACCATTTGAAGGCAGTTTTTTCGGGGGACTCTCAGATGACAGGCAGTCTGCATATTTGAGGGAAACTAAGGTGCCTCAACTGTCAAGGCAGATGAGCGCATCCCTGGAGGGTCCCATATTACCTAGTGAAGTTGAATGGGCTATCAAAACCTTGAAGAACAAGGCCCGGGTCCCGATGGGTTCACAGCTCCCTTCTATTAAAAATGTTGCTCTCTCCTGGTTCCACATCTAACAGCCTTATTTAATTTGTTGCTGGGGTCTAGTAGGACCACTCCCACTGTGGTAACTTCCACCACTATTCTAAATCCCAAACCGGGGAAAGACCTGACTTATTGTGATTCGTTCCTCCCAATTACCCTCACCAACAACGATTCTAAATTATTTTCTAAGATCGTTGCGCGCTTTATGATGGAGGTTCTTGTGGATGGAGACCAGACTGGATTTATAAAAGAGCGCAGCGCCAATGATAATGTACGGAGATTTCTGAATCTGTTTGAGGATGGACATGTGGAAGAGTGGGGGAAATGTAGGAGTGGTGGCACTAGACGGTCATTAAGCGTTTGGCTGGTCGGACTGGGGGTATGTTCAGCACACACTTCAAGCCTTTGGGTTTGGCCCCAATTTTACCGCGTTAGTCCCGGCCAAATATCAGGAACAATCAACCTCGCTAAGAGTCAATGGACGTTACTATCCTAATCTAGCCATAACCAGAGGCACCAGACAGGACTGCCCTCTGTCCCCATTAGTCTTCACTTTAACTACGGAGCCACATGCCTGTCGTTTCAGAAAAAAATAGATAATTAGATGGGTGAAGGTTGGAAGGATAGAATATAAGCTATCATTATATGCAGATGATATCCTGCTGACTCTTCAGAACCCTTGCACCTCTTTGGAGGCTCTGCTTCAGGAATTAACTGACTTCCAGTGGGTCTCAGGCGTTAAAATTGATAACGACAAATCAGATGGAATCATGGCAATAAAGAGATGAGCAGTGTTTATTCCTATGGGAAAGGCCAATGGTGAAATTGAAAGCATTCACACAGGTGGTGAAGTCAGCTGCATGTCAGCCAGAATGACATGCCTCCACACGAAAGCCCTTCTAGAAGAAATTCATGTTGGCAAATCACTCTTGTTCCCATGTGGAGCAGCCTGCCTCGGGGGGTTATGGAGTGTTAGGATTCCGTCTGTATGGAGCATAGTGCGAGAATCATCTAGTGTTGGTACATGTAATAGGAGCAGAGGCGCATAGGCGCACTTAGATGTTTGGGAATTATTAGACTTCCCAGCAGGCAGGGGCTTCTTCTAGGTCAATAGAGATAGGAAAGATCAGTTACATGCCAGGGTGTTCACAGCGTCACCATCAATTTGCCAGTCATATTGCCCTCTTGGTAGGGCGTGCTTTCTAGAAATCTCTCCATTAGCCTGCAGGCAGCGCTGCCTCAATGTGAAAGGTGTGAGAGGAGAGAGCTCATGTCTGTGTGGATTGAGAGGGATAGCGAGCCCTGTATTTGCTGGTGTGATCTGATGGAGGGGTGAAGAGTGAGAGCCATAGAAACCGCCAATGGGTGCTGCATCCTCTAGTGGGTAGGAAAGGAAGAGCCCAATGGGACGTGGACAGGCACATGGTGTAATTGGTAGACTTGCTAACAGGTATGTCCCTTTTCAGGGCTCAGTGGGTTTTGCAGATGCAGTCAAATGTTGGCCTTTGCAATGCGTGACTGACCCTGTTGCAACGCTATCAGTCTCTCTCTGGGGAATCTTCCTGTTCAGAGGTATCTCTCGCCATAGGCCTGTGAGCCCTAGGTGTGGGAAATACAGGTTGAGAGTGCCCTGTCTTTGATTTTAGGGGTTTATATCACACAAAACAGCGAACCCTTAGCCATTCAATATAGATAGTATCACACACTCTGTTTTTTACAATCATATCCAATGCTCAAGAGGTTAGAGATGGCAAAATCAAGACTATCAAGAGAGAGAGTACACAAATCTAACTGTCGCTGATAGACCCGCCTTCTGCACCTAGGACTAGGTGGTGTACCGGCTATCTACAAAAGGATAGAACAAGAGAGAAGTCTACTCATTTGCTCTTCTTATCAGTGCGGTCTGCCACTCAACCCTGTCGTAACTCACTCGTACCCAATTTTTATAAAATGTGTTTGTATTATAAATCACAAGTATCACACCTACCGAAAGACTAAAAGGAGCAAACATGGTCTACAAGAGTCTACTTTTCTTCTTCCAGGGCCTATCGTGTCTCAATCTAAAACCGATTAATTAAACGAGAACTGCGAAGACATGGATTAGATCTTTATGGCAGTGCTTTCACCGTCTGTACTCCCAGAAGCGTGCTATATTTGTGGCACTGCTCTCGGTTTCACAAATATCAGGACAGGCTCTGGTTATGGCCCTATCCCTGGTACTGAAATGGTCGACCGGTTTCAGTAGCCTTCAAAGGTTCTGGCCAGCTTCATCAGGACCGCCTCTGATCACATTCGCCCATGTATTAACCAACTCATTACTTTTCATTAGGCAAAAACATGGACACATGGATGAATACTTGCTAGTCGCAGTCTGGTCCACACGTGACCCTGGGACATTGATTGAAGGGGCCAGGTGTATAGACCGGCTCGATGGCAGTGGCAATGGCATGATCAGGCAGGTCCTTTGCCCTGCTGAGGATCTAATTAGCCTATGTAGGGCAAAGGGCTATGAGCATTGAGGAGGCGCAGAGTAATATTGCTGAGGCAGCTTTTGCAGGTGCACTACTTCGCACGTGGCAGGGAAGGCAGGGTCAAGGCCTGCAGACTATAGCAAGCCTCCTACCCTGCATTCGTATTCACAATGCGACTTAAGACCCCAGTACCTTCGTCTGACATGGGTCACAATGCAGAAAAAGTGCTGCATTGTGAAGTGAACTTCGGGGTGCAGCCAACTATCTTGGGGGATTGCTGGATGCACACCTGGTGGCAGATGCTGTTCTGCAGACAGTATGAACTTTCCTGCATGAAGTGCTTTCACTTGGCAACGGATTACTATTACTTGCAGGAATATCTCCCTGGGATCTGGGATGATTGCAAGGGGTAAAGTTCTAGCATTCCTAGCAGAATGCTAGAGCGCCTGGAGAAGGGCTGTGTGCAGTTGAAAGAGTGTGGGAAGAGTCAGGGGTCCCCGGGCGTCCATTTACCCTGTGCATGGAACTATAATTGCTGAAGCAAGAAACGGTACCTCCTGGCTACCGTGTCACCGTTTACTGTGATACTCGCCAGAAGCTTGCCATTCCATGCCTTGAGAGCATTTGAGCAGCCAGTACCATTTCCGAGAAGTTTCAGTGTGTGCGATCCGCAATGGCACTTGCACATCGCAATGTCCTATATGTCCATTGCTTCCTGGCACTTTGAATTCGTGAGGCCTGCCACTTGGAGCAGCACTGACTTTGCATATGCAACATGTTTTGGTATATTTGGTCATTGGGGCTCCTTCTGAGCCTGCCGGTCTGGAAAACAATGGTGCCGGTAAGCTTACCGGCACCGTTCTTTCCGGATCGGCATATTACAGGTCTGTGGGTGGGTGCCGTCCCGCCCGGCAGGTCAGACCTGCCATGCGAAACAGCACCCGCCCACAGAGTTTTCACAGAAGCACTGGCACGGTTACCGCCGGACCCGTAATGAGGCCCATTGTGTTTTATTAATCTGTTCCTTTCTTTTCATGCTAATAAGGATGACATATTGATGAAAATGAGGTGAAATAAAAGGAACCTGGAAATATATTCGAATAGTCCTTTATTTTATTTATTTTTTCATTTGTTTTTTTTTCTTGCTAGGAATATTATTTATTAGATAAAATAACTATGCAGCTTATTATTCGGTTTCGGCCCTGTAATTGACAAACTATTTAGTATTCGGCTGAATATTACATATGGTGTTCGATACACCCCCAATCAACCACCCTGCCTTTGTTCAAGATTAATTTCCCATCGCGATCCCAAGTAAGGGGTCGGGAGGCTCGCACATTGAGCCCTCACGGCACTTCCACGGCATGAACCACCCACGACGGTGGCGGAACCTAATTAGAGCATGCGTCCCATTACAGGAAAGCCGGCTGGATGCCCGATAAATGACCAAGGAGACCTGCTTAACCAGGTCTGCTGCTCGCCCGTGTTGAATGCTACCTGATGACTTCCTTACCGAAGCTGCTGGAGACCGGATAAATTACTCGCTGCTCCTCAGAACTGCACGGCTTGTTAGCAATAGGCAACGGGCGCTATTCGCCAACTCCAAATTCAAGATAAACGCAATCATGCATCGCGTGAGTGGATCATTTGGAGGCGCAAGCGGCATCTTTAGATGTCAACTTTAAGCAAGAGGATTCTTGATTTTTCAGAGTCAACCAACCTTCATATAAGATGTAATAATTGTGCACGCTCTCCCACGTGTCCTTTCCTAAGGCCAGCGGCCTTTCTACTAGCAAAGCGCATTTTACAGCGCAGCTACCAACAGCCGTGGAAAGAAGAATGAATCGGTACAACGAGGGAGTGGGTATACATTTTATTTCAAATCCTGATTGCCTATTTCATTAAGAATCTTTGTGTAACGGGGTCAAATATGAGGTCCTTTAAGAGTTAATCCAAAGTCTTCTTAAAACGCAGAACAGGGTGTCTTCAGATGCGGTCTATCATGGAGCAAAGCTTGCCCAGGTCTCTATCCATAACTTAAGGCCTTCTTTTGATGTCAGTCTCCGAGGTTCCGTGTGCATCTGTTTCCCATCCAGCTGTTTTACTGGTACATCCCAGTCCCACCATGCTTCTCATTGTACTGCTGCCATTGAAGATGGTGGAGCCCAACAATAAATGTGGGCAGGAATATTCTTCCTTTTTTGGCAGATTTCCGTACATGTCACTGAAAAATCTGGATATTGGCAGCATATTTGGTTAAATCGCCACATTTAGTGAGAATTATGTCTTATTCCTTCAAAGTTAGTATTTCCCCTAAAAAAGGATGTTTGCCCGAATTAACATCTATTCCGTGATCTTGAAGATGGAAGGAATGTCTTCTCTTGCAACCCTCCAGGTGTCCTCACAAATTGGATCCTATCAATGAACCTTTAAATTAATGCTAAATATTTAGGGTCCCGATTCATGGAAAAGTGCGCAGAAATCCTGCATCCCGTAAGCCCCGAGAATGTCACTACACGAGCCTGAGTGCAGACGTTTTTCTGCGTGCTCCACATATTCATGGAATAGTTCGTGCAAAGTAACTGTATACGCAGGTCGCGGCGGGAACGCAACCGACACGCCCCCACGCAAATGAAAAACAGCCAGAAGCAGCCACCTTTGCATGCTCCCTGGGTGCGAATACATACACCATCAAAACAGTGCGTGGGGTCCTCCGCAAGCAGACCTACATCTCGGGGACCCTGTGCGGGGTCCCCTTTAACTGTTACCCGCACCCCGACAACATGCATACAATTTATCATAACTTGGGTAAAACTCTGTGTGCAAATCATGTAAAACATTCCTACATCCCGCTACACTGCGTACAAGCACCCCTAAGTTAGATCGGAATCCCGGCTCTGTGCACGCACCCCTGAATCCAACACCCAATTTTACCTCCTCTGCGCTGTGATTATGCGCAGGTGTCTGTACGCCAGCCTTCGGGTGGCATGGTGGGTGCTGTGACCTCAGCAGATACTTCAGCACCTGTATCCACTCGTCTGACTGGCCTCCCACTTCAATCATTCAGAGGAGTACAAGGCGACCAGACCACGCAGAGGTCTCCCAGACCATATCCCAGAACAGCTTGTGGCACGTCCCGCGCAAGAAATGTGCAGCACCATCAGAACAGAGATACAGCTTGATCGGCTCATACATGTCCATCTCTGGGAGTGTGGATGAAGTGGAGGTTGGCAGAACACTGCCAGGTGCCAGAAACAGCCAGCAAGACACAGAGTAAGGCGGGATGAACCAGTCATTCAAGGGATCCACTGGCCATCCACTTCACGCCTGCCAGATGGCTGCAGTTCATTGGCCCAGAGCCTCTAGTAAGCTGCTCTTCCTGTGTGTGTGCATTTAAAGGAGCTCATCCCCCCCACACTAAAATATTAATGTGCTAGCAGCGTTTATAGCTGGGAACTGGTGCATGCAGCCTCTTCTATCACTTAACAGTGCTTGTTGATGCTGTTGACTTTAGAGCTTGTCACAAACATGAGTAGGGTCAATTTAAGGCAGGCATCGAAGTCAGGCTTTTAAAATCTATACGTTTATTATGGACCATTACACTAATACTCCAACTATGAAAACTTAAATCAACAACAGTATGTCTTCACCTTGGATTCAAACAAATAATTCTCTGAGTTTCCTGATCCACAAAGCGAGGCACCCTTCCCAGGAAATAATCTCACATCTCAGTCACTCACCATCTTGGGAATTTGGAGTATGCTCAAATTTCTTTCTTGGCTATTCGTTCTGTGGATTCGGGTCCTCTTCTTCTTGTTCTCAACTCCTCAGGACCCCCTGATTGGGGTCTCGGGCCATGTGTGCGGATGCATGCTAGGCCAGGAAAAGTAGGCACGGGGAACAAAGGGTGGTGGAAGAACCCTCAGCACAGCCACCAAGAGCCAGGCAATGTTTGTCTTTTCACAGTCTTGAGGGATAGATTCTTGCCATCTCCCCGTATCAGAGGCCTGGCTCTAGTTGCCACACCCTGTGCTCATCTACCCCCTAGGTGAGTTGCAATGATCTCATACCTAAGAGGATGTCTCCTATTCCTTTCTTCATCTCCTCTGTACTGTATTCCTCCTATGGCTCCTCCTGAACCTCCTTGATGCTCTGCAATGTGTTGTGCCTCCACCCGTTCTCAACAGCCTTCTTTGTCGTCTTGTAGCATTCCTCCTGCTTCTTCTCAACTCTTCCAGGCTCCTCTCTGCTATTCCTCCTCTCTTCCGACTTCTGTCGACTTTCCTCTTCTCCACCCTACTCCTAATTATCCCTCTTCACCTTCCTCCTGGTGTCTCCTTCAACTACTCCCCAACTCCTTCCTCTGTATGTTTCTTCCAAATCCCTACTTACTGCTCTCCGCCTTTTCTCTATTGGTGTTGCCTCGAGCCTCTTCTTTGCTCCTTCCTCGTGCCCTCCTTTAGCTCACTCTCCAGCTCTCCAAATAGTTACATAGAGTCAAGGGTTTTATCATTGAAAATCCAGAGGTGCCGCCCACATCGGGTACTCACAGGGTCTAGGAGGATCCTTTTGTATCTGATCCTCCTCTGGTTCTTTAGACTTCCTCATCAGACCTTTGGGTTTGCAAATTGTCTTTCGTGTGAGAAGGCGTGTTCCACAGACATCTAGTCTCTGCGAGATTCTTCTCCTTGATTCCCACTTCGGGACGCCTCTCAGATCAGGGTCTTCTGATCACGCTTTGGTTTTCTGGGATCCTCGGGGGACCTTTCTGTGAGTTGCTCTCGAGGTCTCTCCCGTGGGGGTGTGCGTGTTCTCGGCTTTTCCAGTCCCTCACAGACCTGTTTCAGCTATTCACAGGTGGGTCTGTCTTCAGACCTTTGGGTTTTCAGGGTCTCTCATAGATTGGGCGTGTTACTCTATGGTAAGTCTTTTCCTCAGAACTTCTGTTTCTCTGGCACCTCTGGTGTTACTCTGATACCTGGTTTGTGGGTCCACTGTGGGTCTGTTGCTCAGACTTGGGTTTCTACTTTACTGTAGGTAGGAGGTCCTGAGTAAGGCCCTATGAGAGGAGCCATTGATCTGTGGCTCTGCTGATGTTTTCGGGTATGACTCCCATGTCTTGCCATTGACTATGCTTGCTAAGACTGATGGGAGTTGTAGTCCAAAACATCTGGAGCATCAAAGGTTGCAGACCGAGGCCGTACAGTAACACCTTTTATTTAGAGCAATAAGAAAAAGCTAATCCTCTGTGTCAAGAGATAGGTAGGAAAAAAAGTAAGCAGTACAAGGCCAAGTGGGATCGGTCCTCAGTCCAGTGCTTGGAAGCTGGAGCAGTCTGGCATCAAGCACGATAGAAATGACCCTAAAAAGAATTACCCAGTTTGTGATAAAATATTAATTATAAAGCGTTCATTAAAATTCTGATTAGAAGTGTTGAGGTTTCAATGATTTGCATACACATAACTGAATGGATACTCTGCCTAGCCATTATTTCAGACTGTGTTTAGTTGCCAGCACTATATTTTGGAAGTGGACATGTTACACAGTTATCGCCATGACTACTGTTTTTGTCAGAGATGTAAATCAGCAGGCCCTCGGTCGGCAAGATGCGGCATAAGGAGCATGCAGAGACGGCCGCGCCAGCAGCTTGACTATGGCGTGCGTGGCAAGCACTCTGACTGTGGACTCAGCTTTTCAGCAAGGCATCCATCACCGGCCATTGTCGTTCCTGGCGCGGGCCGCGGCCATCTGCCCCTGCTGAAGGAGAGGGGCATGTCAGCTGCCATTTAAGCTGTTGCGCCTGGGCTGCTCCATTCGCTAAAACAACAGTTTATTCAAAACTGAAACAATGACTCCATGAAACCGGCTTGAATGCGGCTCGCCGGCCCATTCACTGGGAGCTGTCGCTGGTTCACCTGCCAGGGACGGTCTGGCGAAGGCCGCGCGCCCGCCAAACTCCACTCTTTTCTTGCAGGCGACGAGGGAGCGGATTGGCCTGTTGGATCCGGAAAACAACCGCGTAGCCCACTTTCGCTGCCCTGTAGCTGGGTATTTACTCGGCGCAGAAACGAAGGACAAAGAAACAAGTCACATTGATTTGTGCTTCCATTTTGTTTCCACTGCAGCTCACTGGATGGATTTGAAGGGAATGAGGAATTCCAATTATATTGTTCGAAACACCCTCACCGACGGGTACTCAGATTTAGTAGAATCGCAATAACACAACTAACTTGTATTTTATGTGATAATAAGCAACATATGTGATATGATTTGTTATTTATAATGTGCTTAATACCCAGAGGTTTTCTAAGCACAGACCCAGGGATCGAACCTGTGTTGCTCTGCTCATCTTGCTTGCAAGGCAAGTAAATTGCCCCTGAGCTATGATGTGGTAACTGCATCGCAGTCCTGCAAATTTACCACAAGGTTATAAGAGGGATAAAAATAGTTGGTGCACATTTTTAAAGGCAATTACTCTCCATGCGTTTCATGTCAGATTTACTGCGGGCAGCAAATTCCTACAGTAAAACCACAGACTTTTGGAGGTAAAGTGAAGGGTTAAAGCTTGCGCTAAACCCTCCACTCACCTTAATGCGTGTCCCTTTCATCTATATACCTGATGTTGCCCCTCATACCACGAGGCAGGCTTTACCAGATTATACTCTCAATAACCACCTGTTTGTTGTAACCCCCGGATGCGTGGTCTTGCACATTGTGGAATGTCACTTTGAACTTGCTGTAACTGGCGCCTAGAGGCCTGAGGGTTTTGTTTGCTGCTAATGTAAACATAAATAAATACCTCTGAGCAAAGAGTTTGCTGGTGCAGTAACAGAATGACTACCACTTTACTGCTGATTTCACCCGCACTGTTGCCCCCGTAACGGACCCCTTTCTGCAGCCTGCTTGTGCTGCCCGTTGACCAAATCAATAGGCCTCAGTTTATAAACCTCAGAAGGAGAGGCTTAAGTGCACATTGTCCAAACCTGTGGGCTGCTACTTACACACTGATAACTGTAATAGATGCATTAACCCACTGAGGTGTCTTACCAGCCTACATGGAGAAGCAGTCATGGCCCTCCTTGAGTGTTTGGTCAAGGTCACCAACTCGATGCCCAGCAACTGACTATCCGTTCAGATAAGATGGAAGTGATGCTGGCCGGAAGAAGAAGGTCGCCTGGAGAACTTAGGTCTTATTCTGCTGCGCACCACATTTCTGGTTGGATGCCAGGAAGCCTAAGCAAGATGCAGGTGCTGCAGGCCATATAGGTTCATGTCTATCACTTACTTCTGGAGAGGCTGCCATCTTCATCTCATGCCAACCATGGCAGAAGTTATGGCTGTGCTTATCTCACAGAACCTATGCTGGAATGAGGCTCCAACTTTCTCCTAGCAAATGAGAACGTGAACCTTAAGCAGCACTTGGAATGTACTCTCCTAAATCCAGTATCACACCCCTTTCAGGAGTCTGCGTTACCTGCAAGAATAACAGGAGCCGACTGACCTGCCCCTCGTCACCTGCACAAGTAGAGCCCGGGTCCTAAATAACTACACGGAAAGAGGTGATTGCCTACTTGCGCAGTCCCCATGTAGAACATTTCTTTCCTGTGCCTGCACTTGGGATATTTTGGTAGGAGGAAGCGGGTAAATCCCATTAAACCAAAACAAGAAAGCACTACTGAAAGTTACAATGCCCAGTCCAGACCTGATTACTACGCCAACTGTCAACTGACAACTTTCCTTAAACCATAGGTTGCATGTTCACACAAATATGCACTTCCCCGGACTGCTAAGTAGGAAGCTCTGCAGCCATATTGTGGAAATGGTTCTTCCTCATCCAGCCACCCTCATCACTATGGTTCATATTCCGGGGATGACGAAATGCGCTCAATACAAGAGACACACGCACCACTCACCCACATTTGAGGTGTTGCGACTCTTGGGCCTGAGGGTCCTTACAAGCCCTCCCTACATAAGCCATATTGCCCTCTGGGATGTCCATATCCCTAAACGTGTGGGGTGGGACTCTATCATTCCCACTGTCTCTCTCACCAGTGGCATCTGTGGTGTGGCTAACTTTACCATTGTGTGAAACCTATTTTCCTAAATTTAGAAACTAGATAACTCCACCTATGCAAAACTCCATTCCGACTCCTTGCTGAAGGGGATAGCTGCTTACCCGCTCCTAGGGCACTACAAAAGACTAAATGCCCCTTGTCCTCCTGCACCATAGGTTCATGTAGGCTCTCAATCCATGCCCACATACAATTCTCACCATGTCCCGCAATGCAGCTTGTCTAATGTCCCATCGCATCATCTCCAACTGGCCATGTGTGCCTCACCAGGGCCCTTCTCATCCTCTCTGGGGCTCTCTTCCTATGTCTCAGCACCTTGAAAGCAAACCATGTTAAGGTCAGTGCCACCTTGGGGAAGAAGGAGATGGCAGTGACCTGTGGTCCACCTCTTTGGCATCCATTAACAGGCCTAGTTTTTGCCTGCGGAGCGAGTTTAGGGATCCCTGGCACTGACAACTTTACATTTGAGATTCCCTTCTATTCACTCTCAGAACCAACCCTTGCACCTCCAAAAAACGAACCGAAAGCCCATTGACAAAACAGATGCTTTCCCCATCGTTGAAGTCTCATTCACTTGATCTCTGCTGTCATAACGCTTACCCTCAGCCCTACCTCTGAAGGACTCCACCAAACAAAGCTCCACCCATCGTAACTGTCTCTCAATCTTAAGTGTAATCCCCTCCCGGCCACACATGGCTTCCCCGTGCTCACACTCGGATGAAGGCAGGCAGGAAGTCTCTGTCATGACCTTAGCATCCATCTGACCTCAGCTTCCAGACCTTCACTCGGCATTCAAAATGGTGACCATCAAGAATTAGAGGACATTTTCTTATTATGTGATTCTCCAGAGGTTTTGGACTTCAACTACCAACATCTCCAGCCAACATATGCAGTGGTGTAGAACCATGGGACTCGTAATGCAAAACGTGGATATCAACAACAAGAGTAACCATGGCTTTGAGGAACAGGCCCACGTTTCTAAACAAATGTGCACACTCCCTCAGAAGTACAGAGACCAATTAGCCACACAGATTTCTCCAAATATCCTCCATAGGTCCCTACCACTATAGCAGAGACCGTCTATTATCTGAAGGAGGCAATTCTGCCCTCCCTTTATTTTGTCACTCTCTGCTTTGGGGCCATGCCGCTCAAGAAGCACCGCAACCCCCCAGTGTTTGGCACTCATACTCGTCCTAAAGCCTGGTTACTAGTAGACTTATCTGTGGCGGGGAAACACTTATACTGGGGTCTGGACTCTTTTGCTGATCCTTGCTCTACTGGGACTCTTTTCAGTATGATTGCTACCGAAAGGGTACACGTGACTGGTGCGCTCTGTTGAGTGTGGTGTGATCCGGGGTTCGGCTGGTCATCAATGACCTCTCAAGAGCCAGTTTAGCGGATGTGTGCTCCTGAGCACTTCTTCTTCTTCTTGCTGACAGATGT
Organism: Ambystoma mexicanum; assembly: GCF_040938575.1. Lineage (NCBI taxonomy): Eukaryota > Metazoa > Chordata > Amphibia > Caudata > Ambystomatidae > Ambystoma > Ambystoma mexicanum. Next base: position 1,093,358,537 of record NC_090930.1, read on the forward strand.
TCTATCCATCAGCTGTGATATTTGGATACCAAGGCTTAAGCCTCATTACTCCATCTTCTCGGGTTGAGTATGTAGTCGTGGGCTTGGATTCTTCTTGGTCTGTGTGGACTTGTAACAGTAGGGCTGGTTTCACAGGGTCTTCGCCATGATGGGCCTTGCTCTCCCTTTTGATATGCACGGTTCTCCGGGGCAGTGAATAGGGCGCCTGCTGTCAATGGTGCTGAAGAACCTCCTACCTGTTGCTGGGCTTGTGGATGAGGCAATCATTTGAACAAATGGCAAATTGTGTCTGGGGTGCAAGGGGCACTATAAAAATGTAATCAATCAATCATGTGTCATAGAGTTGTGTAGGGCGAGACTCAACTGCTTTCACGTGTACCTCAATATCTCTAAGCACACCAGCTGTGCAACCAGAAGCGCTTTGGATTAAGGCACTATATAAATAACACATCATTATCATTATCATCAATATTGATGTCCAGCAGTAATGCCATGTACATAATCAAGAGAAAGGTAATATCACAACAGGACACATTTCCATATGCCACGCATAAGAAAGCATAGCTCCAATCTAGACCCATGTTGTACGACTGTTCCTCATGAGGTGCTATTTTCTCTTTGCATTCTGGGACTTGCAGTCCTAGGTTTATAATGGAAAAAGAAAAAAAAAATACCTCCACCAAAATGCATCGGATTACAACTGGACTAGGCTTTTAATGTGTCTTGTGTAGTGTTTTTAAGAATTGTCAGGACTTCACTTTTAATACTCCTTTTAGCCAGATATTTCTATCAGGGAATCAATTGTTGGGGTGTGGGGCTCAAACCCGCATTGAAATTGTATGTAATTAAAGTGCAAACAAAGCGGAACAGAGCATACTTTGCACTTTCATTGGGATCTGCTTAGGACTTGGCAACTCCATTACCCAGGTTCCTCCACGGCGCACACCAGGATGACGGCATCGGGTGGCGCCATAGGCATTAACTGGCCCACGTCAGTGCAAAGCGCTAATGCGAAGCCTGTTTAGGCATGTTTGCGGCCTGGGTCGGCAGTTGGCAGGAAACGCTGATTGTCTTGGGCGTTCCACAAAATTCCATTTTAACAGGTATGTGCCCCTTTGGCTTTGAGGCTGTGGATGCTGCTTAAAGTGAGAATGGTGGGTTATCATTATGATGGGCCTACCCTGAAAATGCCTGACAATCACAAGGGCAATTTGGCACTCAGAACACTAAACACGATTTGAAATTTGGGGATATTTAAATCCACATCTAATGTTCAGAGGATATGCTCTGTAGAAAAGAACTCAATCTCAGCAGCATTGATCAATGCCGGTTCTGCTATTGCTCACGCGCTAGAAGTGGTTGAGTTTATTGACTTGTATCATTTAGATATGCTCTTGATAACTGAAACATGGTTCACTGAGGGTTCACAGGTGTCATTTCACTACCTGGTGCCAGGGGATTACTGTATACAATTTATCAACCGAGTAGGTAAAAGGGGTTGTGGGGGGTTATAGCATCGATTTACAGGTCCTCACTGAAGGTTTCTCATTTTGAGGCCCTAAAGTGGACAGATAAGTCTCAGGTGGGGCAGGAATCTATTGGGTTATCACCCACTTTATCAGTTAAGGTCATTCTGGGACCAGCCAGCAGTTTTTAGGAGCATTTCGGACACCTTTCTAACTACTTCAGGGAGCAGATATAAGGAGTTACTATGCCTGGGGGATTGGAACATTTGGCTGGACAATGCTAACTGTCCAGACTCAAATGAATTGTATGAAATCATAGGGAATCATGGGCTTTTGCCACTGACTACTGCCCCAACACATGTAAAGGGTCCTGTTCTGGATGTGTTACTGGCCAGGGGCAACCATGTATTAATTGAAGGTGATAACCGCTATTCAGAGGTCCAGCTCATTATGCCCAACTCAAATACTTGATACTCTTGATGGGGGTTGGGGGGAGTTATAAAAGATCGACCACCTATATTGACCTAGAAAAGTAGAGCTCTGACCAGGAGAGGAAGTGAAAGAAAATGTAGCCATTGTCGATGCTTCACTCCCTAGTGAATAATTGTTCTATACATGTAAAACAACTCTGGATATTATATGCTCCAAATATGCCCCTCCTAAACTTAAGAGTAAAAAGATTTCTAAATCATGGTTTACTCAAACCTAGCCCCTCTTCGTGAACAGGCTTGTCTTACAGATAAGAAATGGAGGCAAAATAGATCTCCTGAGGACGCTAAGAGGGCTAAATTAGCATTGAAAATCTACAAACAAGCCATTTTTAAGGCCAAGAAGTATTACCTATACAATGGCATTTGTACTGCAAGCAATCAACCAAGAGAATTATTCTCAGTGGTAACCAGACTTTGTCAGCCAAGTTGCACTGTGTCGTTACTTGAACCTTCACTTATTCAGGCCAATATTTTTAATATATTTTTTACAGATAAAATGAAATTGATTCAAGTGAGCATTGTGGCTTAGGTTCAAGAGGGACCTGTGTGTCCCTCCAACCCAGGTGGTTTGGGGTTGATTTCTCTACCAGGTGTTCTGAAAGCTGAGATTAAAAAGGACTGTGCTCGATTCAATTAGATTTCCAACTGAAACATTTTTGTCAAAGTAGAAACAGTGGTAATCTGAAAGATTGCCCCGTTTTATAAAACTGCAATAGAAAATCCTGTGTCTGAAGAATCAGCGCCAGGAAGTGTCTTGGTTTGCCTGTGACAGTAAGGCAGCTACCTTCAAAGAGCGGAGTGGCAGATGGAAGCATACGAGCAAGGTGCACTGCTTTTACACTTCCATATTCTTCTCCAGCTCATTTTCTTGCCTGTCCAACTTGCAGGGGTGCAGCAGATCGGAGTTTGAATCTCTGCTTTGCTTTCCTCATCCGTCTTGGAAGAGCACCCAGTTTTACGCATGCATGACATTTTTACGTAGGCATACAGCCAAGGGTGCCCATGGAACACATCCTGCATTTACACCTGGTGCATAGAAGGCGGATTCACAGGAATCCATTATGAAGCACGACCTGCAAAACGTCATTTGCAGGTGGCATTTTATTTCTCATAGAGCGCAGAGTAAACGTGAAGAGTAAAGATGATTTCGCCTTCAGTTCCTCTTCACAATTACACTCCACTTTGCGAGTGTTGCAAATGGCATGCAGGAGCCCAGCAACAAGTACGTTCAAGTGTTGGTGGTCCCTTGCATGCTATTAGCACAGAATTAGACCCTAAACGTCATAATTCCTATGCAAGAAATTAAAATAAAATTCATGTCTGCGTCAATCTATTGCACTGCCTGGCCGATGTGTATCTAGGTATTGCTTGAACATCCACGGTGCTGACATTAACGTTAGGCACTTGTTAGAATCCCCAGGCGGGCCAATACAATCAGCGTGATGAAGAGTGTGACAGGGTGATTCAGCTAACACAAGGCTGGCCATCAATTCGTCAGGATGCTGCCATCTACATCACAATGCTAGGGCTCATGCCAGGACGCTGCATATGCTGGGGGTCATTCCCACGTTATAATAACACAATAGGGTAGATACAGAGTATCGAAGTTGTACCATGCCAGGAGTGAGTAGCCCACCCAGTTCAAGAGGCATTCTTTGCATTTTGGCAATTGCAATCTTGTTTTTCGTGTTAGGATTGGAGGAGAACAAGTCACAAAATGCAAAGAAAAGGATCAGTTGCTCATGCCAGTCATCAGACAAAATAGGGGTATCAGGTAATATTATCCCCATATATATGGTCGCCGTAAATAATATCGCCGGGAAAAGGTTGCGGCGATATTATATGGGTGACTATATATATGGGGACAGGGGCAAAAAATAAATAAATAAATAAATAAATAAAAAGTTTGGGGCGATATTTTTGCATGGCGAGATTTTTGAGGCGACATTATTACATGGAACCAAATGAGGGTGTTTATTAATTTGAAGAAGGCCTGGAGAATACTTCAGGATATAGTCCCAGTGTCAGTGCGTTTTCAATTTTTACAATACCTGATGTAGAGAAGTTATATGTGATAATGTGAAATATCCAGAGTTTGTTTGGCTTCAATGATCCAGTTTATTCTCAAAAGGGGACAATGATAATGCAGGATTCAGCTAAGGATCATTCATTCAAGGGCCGGAGAAGACGCAGGGGACTAGATATTAATTCTTCCCTAAAATCAGCCTGTTTATGCTCACCCATGGGTGAGGACCAGGGACCAGGGTATGGGATGGAGGGGGGCACAGTTTTGAGACTGCATGCTTTTTATGTCCCCCACAGAGACTGCCTGCTTTCCTTTTCTCCCGCTGTGACACTTCATTCTGAGCAAAGTGTAAAACACATTTCTGGACGCAGTGCACACTGTACTTGAATGTCTGCCTCCCTGGAATCTGTGACATTTTTGGGGACACTGGTCTGGTGGGGACAAGATCCTCAAGATCCTCAAATCTATAACTTTCCCCAAAGGTTGCAGACAAATGTTGACCTTACATGATTTCAAGCTTCCTTCTAGGGAAGGCTCGTCCATAATGGCTAAGGGGGAACAGGTACGCCAGAACAGTCCCCTATCAAGAAGGAGTTGGGCCAGCCCAGGAACGCTCCCTCAGCAGCACAAAGCAGCTGAGAGAGCGCTCCTGGGTGGGCTTGAACTGGCAACGGGAAATGCGGTTTCCATTTCACAATTCGCTGCCCAGCCGTACATATCCAGCCGGTCATGCAAGGCCAGGGTCGTTTTGGTTTCCCAGCCTTGCTTGACCCAAGGCTGGGGTATTGCACGTTTGGATATGTGATGGGGTGCTCCTGTGCCTCCCTGCACATAAAAATTAACTGGGGCTGCGTGTCAGAAGTGCTCCGCTTCCTGCATGCATATTCTCTTTGCTTCCTGCCTCCTATTCGAGCTTCGTAGTAGCTGGTGGGCTTCTGGTGGTGAAGGTAAGATTTAGTTTTCTGTATTATATGTATGTGAATCGGTGTGTGTGTGTGTGTGTGTGTGTGTGTGTGTGTGTGTGTGTGTGTGTGTGTGTGTGTGTGTGTGTGAATGGAGTGAGAGAGTGAATATGTTGTGTGAATGTTGGTGTGCATGTATGGTTGTGCTGGGTTGGGGAGTGGGCCAGGGTGGGGGCAGGGTGAAGGTGCTCTAACACTTTTTTTTACTGTAACTCTGCCATAGAGGCCCAGTACAACAATCCTTATTCTTTCTTTTACCAACCGGCTATTGATAAAAGAAAGAATGATGTGTTACTACATGGCTAGACTGGCATTTTGGGGCAGCCAGTCTAGTAATTTCTTACTGTGGCATGATAGACTCTTTACTGGATATCTATGACAAAGCAAGAATATTAAATGTTGCTACTTGCCTAAACTGGCATTTTGGGTCAACAAGTCTAGCCATTTTCTACTGTGGCATGACATTTTTTACTGGGTATATATGATAAAGCAAGCATGTTAAGAGTTAATTCTTGGCATTATTTTGGGGCAGCCAGTATAGCCCTTTCTTACTGTGGTATGAAGGTGTTTACTGGGCATCTATGATAAACCAAACATGTTATGTGTTATTATATGGCTAGACTGGCATTTTGTGGTAGTCAGTCTAGCCCTTTCTTACTGTGGCATGACATTTGTTTTACTCGGTGTCTATGGCAAACCAAGCATGGTAAGTGTTATTACTTAGCTAGACTACCATTTTGGGGTAGCCAGTGTAGTCCTTTCCTACTGTGGAATGATGTTTTACTTGTCATCTATGGCAAACCCTGCATGGTATGTGTTATTACTTGGCCTTATAACATGGCAAGACTGGCATATTGGTGCAGCCATTGTAGCTATTTCTTAGTGTGGCATGCCAGTTTTTACTGGGCAACAAGGATAAAGCAAACATGATGAGCGTTATTATGTGTCTAGACTGGACTACATTGTGCAGCTAGTTTGAAGATGTTTTCATTACTGTGCCATGGCATTTGAAAAGGCAAAGCCAACAGAAGTATGTTCTTATATGGGGATCCTGCCACATATTGGCAGAGCCAGTCTGGACATGCTTTCTTATGGTATGATTACTGGCAGTATGTTCAAATCAAACATGAGTATGTTCTTACACATGAATTCTGCCATATATTGGTGCAGCCAGCAAGGACATGTATGTGCACAGCTAATGTGAAAATGTGTTTACACTGTTTGTTTGTTTTGTTTGTTTATTGATTTGTATTGCGCACCAACCCCAGGGGTATCTGGGCGCATTTGCAAGAGGGATAAAGATTATCTGGCATAGATTGTGGGGGAAGGCATCATGAACAGTGTTGGGAAATGCTCCTGTGCACTGTTGGTGAATAGCATCATTTGCATTGTTAGTTTGTAATTACCCTACAAAACTATTTGCAAACATTCTGGCATTTTACCCAGTTTTTCACAGCAACTATGTGCTGTATAATGCACCATTTTAACCCAATATTAAAAAAATATTCTCTGGGGTAATATCCCCTGGCACCACCCTTTGTTGGTTCATGCCGGCACCCCTTCACATTTGCTCGGTACCCGGGACCCATGTTTGCCTGTGGTGTCCTCCAGACTGTTTCTCCTTCTCTGCCAACCCACACAGACCCCACCTTTATGAGCCCAGAAGCTTGTATGCCCCTGGCATCTACATCCCAAGGGAATCCACGCGTGGGATCTTTCGACCTCTGTTCTTCTGCCCCCCTGTTATCTCTTTCTGGGGTTTCTTTCTAGGAAAGGTAAATAAGGGAGCTGGACGACATTTACCTGCCGCAGGGTTGCTGCTCTTGGTTTGCACAGAGCCTGGTGCCAAAAGCTGAGTTCCAGCACCTTGTTGGATGGTGGGGGCTGCCCAGGGCCCCCACCGGCACTCACACACACGCCAGCACATGCACACCAGGGACCACGCAGGACGCGTGTGTTCTGCTCAGGTCCCCGGCTCGAACTGCCGGAGGACCGTCTTTATTGACACTGCGCATGCGCGAGCCTCTGTCCCGCTCGCGCATGCTTGTTAACGGCGTAATCACTACGCAACATCCCTCCTTTTTCCCCAAACAAGAAACCATGACAACTTATACAATTAACAACGGTAATTCAAACTTTAACTAACAGTCTTTCACCGGTTACGAGGCAGAGTCCATAATAAAGTCTTGGAACCTCCGCGGCGGCTTGCGCCCCGCCAGGCTCGGGTACCTGCGTGCCTCTGCTGTGGGCACCTCTGGTGTCCCTGGAGTCTCTGGCGGTCCATCGTCCCTCGGTGACGATCCTGCATCCTGTTCGGGCCCCTGCATGACTCTCTCCTGCGGGTCTGGCGCCGCCTCTATGCGCTTGCAAAATGAAGCATTCCTAGTGACAGTTCCCTGTGCACTGGCCGTGGTGATCATGGACCCTTTGACATGGATCACCCACAGCGGCTGCGCCTCATGGGGCAATGACAGTTTTCCTTCCGGCCTCAAATTTCGCACCAGCACGGTGTCCCCCACTGCAATCGCCTTCTCCGGTAATCTTTGCCGAGCAGTCTCACTCTCGTTCCAGGCAGCCCTTTCTGCTCGCACCCGGTTGTTGTCGATCTCACCCGGACACCGACCTTCCACTTCGGGCAACAGTCCTCGGGGTGCCCGTTTAAAGAGGGCCTCCGCCGGCGCGACCCCAGTAGATTGATGCAGGGTCGTGCGATACCCACGCAGAAAGTCAAACAGGTTGCGCCGGAGGTCTTCCCCTCCATTCTGCGATATGCGGAAGATTTTCTTAAGCGTCCGCATGACGCGTTCCACCTCCCCATTGGCCCTGAGCCAGAGTGGGGTGACTTTCCGTCCGGTGCTTTATCCCCCTTTCCTCACAGTAGCAAGCAGACTGCTGCCCTTGGAACTGCGATCCATTATCCGAACAGATCTCCAGGTGGAAACCATGGGTGGCAAACATTTTCTCCATCGCCAGGATGGTGTGGTCACTGGCCGTGGACTCAATCAGCTCCACCTCGGGATAGCGGGACCACTGGTCCGTCACTGCCAGAAAGTACATTCCTGGGCCCGTGGACCCGAAGTCTGCATGCACAGTCCCCCACGGGCGTTCACTCCTCTCCATGGCTTGAATGGGTGTCTCTCTCTCCACCGGACTCGCCGCTTGGCATGAAATGCAAGCCCTCACAAATTCATCCACCCTGCTCTCTAGGTCGGGGAACCACACTTTCAAACGGAGACGTGCCTTTGTCTTTGCCGTCCCCTGGTGTCCCTTGTGGGCCAACTGCAGCACTTTGCCCACCAGAGCGCGTGGGATAACTATCTGGTGCCCCCTCAGCAGTAGACCGTCCTCGGCCACTGACAGCTCATGGCGTGCCCTCCAGAGCGCCCTCAAGTCATTTTGTGCCTCGTCGCCCCTTCTGGCATTGTTCATCAACACTTTGCGCCATTCCCCACTTGACACGGCCTCCTTGATCCTCAAGAACACCTTGTCTGCGTTCGATTCATCTGCAATCTCTTGGAGCGCTAGGGCGACGGGCAGCGCCGACTCCACCACCAGGTGCACCGCCTCTACACAGTCGGCCACCTCTGCCGAGACCCTGAGCTGCCCAGCGCCCGGGTGTCGGGACAAATAATCAGCTGGATTGTGCGTGCCAGGACGATACGTCAGCTTGACTCCGTACTCCATCAGCGAGAGCATCCATCTCTCGATGCGCAGTGGTGGTTTGGACGATGCCCCGCACATGATCGGAATCAGCGGCTTATGATCCGTTATGACCACTACGGGCTTCCCCAGAATGTAAATACGAAAGTGTTTGCAGCCCCGTGTCCAGGATTTGCTGCAGGGTCAGACCAGGCACTCTCAGTACTTGCCTTCTTAGCTTCCCTGAACTGCACCCTTGGAACAGCTGGTTACGGACCATCTCCTCCTCATTCACCCACCTGCAGAAGGTTGCCAGGTGTCTCAGCCGCGCACAGAACTGGTCTACCGATTCCTCTTCTTGCTGCCTTTCTGCGCACATGACAAATCTGTCAAAGTCCACGTTGGCCATGTGCAGAAAATGATCTCGTAGGGCTTGCTTCACAGCGTCATACGTGACCACCGGGATCTTGAGAGAGTCATAAATTCTGTGCACCTCCGTGCCTGCAGAATACACCATGATGGCAATTTTGGCGTCGTCATCCTCTTCCCCAGAGGCCCTGAAAAACATTTCCAGTTTCTTGACCCACAGGAGCCATTTCGGCCCCAGCTTGGAAGGTGGGCCCGTGGTGTCGAATTCGGGCATCAGGGCTTGTGTGCTGTGCATCTGGCGTGGGATGGGCGCAAGGGCACCCTCAGCCTCTCCTTCCCCCCATGCTGGCGATCAGGCAGAGTACTCACAATGGTACTTGATGGTGAAGGCGTGATCCAGGCACCAGAGGGGATGATGGTGCTCCAAACACCAGTGAATGTTGCTGCAAGGCCTGCAGATGCCCAGCCTGTAAAGTCTTTGCGCCCTTGTAGAACTTCCAATCCCCTGCAAGGGAAAGATTCTACTTTCTTTTCTTTTTTTTTTTTTTGAATCCACAGCCCTGCAGTGAGCTAGGGCTGTGGGAGGGTCCAAAAATTTTCTTGATGCACTGGGGATCGCAGCCGGCGCACGAGCACCCTCCCGGGCCACAACCGCTGTGATCCTTAATGACACAAAAAGGCTGCCGGCCGTACGCGCAAGTTCGAAGTGACACGGAGCATCAATTCCTACTCTGATGCTGTCGGAGCGGGTAGAGGATGCTCCTGAGCCTCCTCGTCACCAGTGTTGGATGGTGGGGGCTGCCCAGGGCCCCCACCAGCACTCACACGCACGCCAGCACACGCACACCAGGAACCACGCATAAGCTGTGAGGCTATAAGCGGCATAATACGGCAGAGGCTGCACTTGCATATGTAGGCAGTGCTCCTGATCTATCATGAGTATTGCACATCTTGCATATCAAGGCAGTATCCTAGTTAGTGTATGGTTGGTAACCGAAATATGTTGTCTACTTCAGAAATAATTATATTAATGTATACATAGTGTAGGTGTTTGGGGTCAGTGAGGCGGGACCACCGCCTATGATATCGATGTCAAAGGTCACATCACAGCCCTTCCTCTGATGCAACTGAGATCACAGATCACGTGATGCGTCTTCACTCATCTGATATTGTTGTATGAGTTGTTATTTGGAAAGCGCTCCCATGAGCTAGTGGCGTGCTCTATGAATTCTAGTATAAATAAATTCAATGACCCCGCAGCTGTGCATCATACGCATTGACAGGCAACATTGAATAATGTTTCTGAAGCTTCAGGTCTCTTATAAAAAGCAGTAGTTTTAAAAGAGGCCAGATATTCTATTAAAAAAAGCATTACATTCTAAACTTACGGAAGAGAAGCCTAAACATGTCTAGCCACAAACATACTGCTGCTGCTTTCTCCAGGTATAAAACTACAGGTGCCTGGAAACTAAGCCAAAACACTCTGCAGGAGCAGATCATTCTAATCCCTGCAGCTAACAATGCAACATTCGCTCAATTAACAAACCCGTCACATGTTATAGAGATACGAAGAGCTAAAACATAACGCATCAGAACATTTGCATAGATGTATTGATGTTTCTATTTTATTTAGTGCCGCCATGCTGCCCTGAGGCTGCTGGAGCCCTTCGAGACACTGTGAACACACAGAAGAACAATAAACAATAGGGAAACCCCCGGCAGCATCATAAGCCATACGCATTAATTTATTTATTTATTTATTTATTCACATTTGCATAGCGCACTTGCAGCCCATGGACATCGAGGCGCTGTTACAAGTAAATGTTGGATTCTTAATTCAGCGGTTATGCAGGTGACCAGAGGTCTTATGGATACACAATTACAGGCATAGTTGCAGGTGAGGCATGATATTCATAGTACAGTTACAGAATGCTGTCAGGTACGTTTCATACAAAGAGCTTGGTTTTAATAGCTTTGCGGAAGGCTTGGTGGGATTCAATCATTCTTATGTGCGGTGGCAGTGCGTTCCAGTGGGTGGCGGCCCGTGTGGGAAAGCTGGCGCCACCAGTGCGCACCTTGCGTGTTTTGGGCGTGACAATCGTGTTGGAGTAGCACATTCTTAATGGTCTGGTGGCAGAATGCTTGGTGATTCTTTGGGTCAAGTAGGGTGGAGCAAGTTCATGGAGGCATTTGTGGGCGAGGGCGAGTGTTTTGAAAATAATCCTCTCTTTCACCGGGCCGGGAGCCAGTGTGTCTGTCTTCTGACTTCGGAGATGTGGTCTTTTCTCGCGATACCTGTGGCCGCCCTCAGTGCATTATTTTGAACTAGCTGAAGTTTGGCCAGGTTTTTATTGGAGGTCCCAACGAGCAGGGCATTACAGTAGTCTAGCCTGGATCCAATTATTGCCCTGGCAATGGTGAAGCAATTCTGGCGTGACAGGAAAGGTCTAGCAGCGTTGAGGACTTTAGAGTAGTTGGCTGAGGAGGAGGCGATGGCATTGACCTGTCTATCCATTGACAGGTCGGAGTCTAGGTAGACTCCGAGTGTCTTCACGTGATTGGAGACCTTGATGGGAATGTTGTCAATAGTGAAGGAAGCGTACTGTTCACCGAGGGTGGAGGGTGCCCCTATGAGAAGGAGTTTGCTTTTTTCACTATTGAGGCATAGCCAGTTATCTGCCATCCATGATTGGATAGTGGAGTAGATGGTGGTTAGTGTTTTAGTATCCGCCAGGTAGTCGCCCGTGAGTGGGATGAGAACCTGTGTGTCATCCGCATAGTTTGCATACGAGATGCCCAGGGAATCAAGGATGCTGAACAGGGGCCTTGTGAAGAGGTTGTATAGCGTGGGCGCGATACACGAGCCCTGAGGCACACCGCAAGTGATGTGGCTAGGGGTGGCACAAGCTGAGTCAGAGAAGACTTTCATGGCCCTTTCTTGGAGGAAGGAGGTAATCCATTCACAGGCTTTGGGGGAGAAGTTAGCTTGGGTGGCTAGATGGTGGCACAGGGTGTTGTGTTCCACCAAGTCAAAGGCGGCGGATAGATCCAGGAGCAGAAGGAGAGCAGGTTTCCCTGCATCTCTTAGATCGTCCATTTGGTTCTTTAAGTCCAGGAGAGCCGTTTCGGTACCGTGTCATGGGCGGAAGCCAGATTGCCGCAGGCCGAGGAGACGGTTCTCTTCAAGGAACTTTTGGACTTGCAGGTAAGCTGCTTTGTCCAAAATTTTCAGCAGGAAGGGTACAGTGGTGATGGGTCTATAGTTCCCCGGGATCGTTGGGTCCAGCGAGGGTTTTTTGAGGAGTGGGGGTACCCAGGCCTCCTTAAATCCAGTTGGAACGTGGCCAGACTGGAAGGATGAATTAATGAATGCTGTAAGGAATGGTGCTAGGATCTGTGCTGAGTCTTTAATGAGAATAGCTGGACAGGCATCTCCCTTACAGTTGGAGGGTTTGATGGACTTGAGGAGGGCGATAACCTCGTGCTCAGTGATATCTTTGACGTCAAATGCTGAAGAGGGATTGGTGATGGAGGGTGTGGTAGTTTGGCTATGCAGGTTAGCTATGAGGCGGGAGAGGGCTTTTTAATGGCCACAAATTTTAGTTTGAAGAGTGTAAAGCTTGTCTAGCATTGCGGATTGAATACTATTGCACCAGTTATCATCTTTGATGAGAGAGGGAGGAGGAGAGGATGGTTTTTCCAATTTCCTAAATATGGTGAAGATTTCCTTTGACCCCGATTTGGCGTCATAAATCCTGGCGTTGAAGGAGGCAGCTTTGGCTAGGGTGATGTTGGTTTTGTAGGATTTTGAAATGGCTTTGAATGCATTTTTGGTGGTTTCAGATGGGTTGGCTTTCCATGTGGAGAGGGCAGTCCTCTTCTGCGTGTGTAGTTCAAGGAGTTCTTTGGAAAACCATGAATTAGCGTGTTTGGCTTTCTTGGCTTTTTTGAGGGTCAGTGGCACAACGGCGTCAACTGCTTGGGTGATGACTTCTTTGAATGTGTTAGCTAGGATTTCTGGGTTGTTGGAGAATGGGGCCTGCAAAGCCGGGTTGCGGAGGTAGGGTGCTAAATTCTCAACTGTGAGCTATCGGGAGCTCCTTGCGAAAGTAGCTGGGCACGGGGTGGGAGGTGAGATGCTCTCTTTTTTGGTGCGAAAGTTGAATTGGATGTAATGGTGGTCAGACCATGGGATTGGAGTGTTGTCAGTGACAAGTAAGGAGCAGTTATGGTGACTGATCCAGTCGAGGGTGCGCCCTTTGATGTGGGTGGAGTCAGAAATGGATTGTGCGAAGCCCAAGGTGGATAGGGCATTCTTGAGGGTTTTGGCATGGGAGTCCTTAGGGTCGTTGAGCCCTAGGTTGAGGTCGCCCAGGAGTATGAGCTGAGAAGTCTTTTTGATGTTATTGGATAGTGCGAAGATGAGGGTGTCATGGAAGTCAGTGCAGGGACCCGGAGGTCTGTAGACAATGTGCACGGTTATGGTGCAATTAGGGGAAACATTAATTTTGAGTGGGAGGTAGTCACTATTGTGGTCAAGTTACCCTGCCACTTCTCTGATGGCAAAGGTTTCCCTAGCGATGAGGGCCACGCCACCACCTCTCTGAGAGGTGCGGTCTTTCCTGAATATGGAGTACCCAGAAAGCAGTGTTCGCAGATGCAGTCACATGCAAAAATTCACCAAAGTGAAAGCAGAAATAGACCACAAGGCAGAAATAATTGTCCAAGTCCCTCAGGCAGCCCAGAGGGACCCTCGCTAGTCTACAGCTTTACCATGGCTTGCCTGCACTTCTCACAGGCCGGATCGAGTTGCAGGCTCTTTGAATAATGGTGTCTTTGCTGCACTCATGTTTGCACATACTGTGTACCCACTCATTCTACCACTGTTTATTATTATTGGATGTCCCTTGCTGCCAATGCGAAAAGGAGGCCCCTTCCGGCCAAGGTTTCTCGAGGTGTTGACAAAGAACTTACGAAACACGAACACAGCAGGTCCTACACCAATGCAGTCTTTACATCTCAAAATAAGCCATTCAATGACCATTGACCAGGCCTAGACCCGGAAAGAAGGTCAACATCAGAATCAGTACTGCTTCGTCTTCTTCCCCGTGCGCCATCGATACTGATGGACTGGGCCACTCACTACGTCAGGCCCTGGCACACAAATTCGAACTGATCACCACTACAAAAAACTCTCCCTGCACCCCCAGATCCACGCATCATCATTGGTGGTGACATGGCCCGATTGGCCACCCACGTTGTGTGATCTGGCTGAGACCAGAAAACCTTGGGGTAAGAGCTGCCTTTTTCTTCTCCCCCCTCACCATCCATGCTGATGGATTGGGCTACTTGCCTTCACTGGCCCTATCACAGATATCCAGAGACACCACCAATGCCCAATTCACTCCTGGCACCCTTAGCACCGAAATACCATTAGAGGCAGTGATGCAACCTGATTTTTTTCACCGCATCATCCCCTGACAATTCATGCATTTCTCCTTTGTGCGTCCAGCCCGCTAGGCAGCCAGGCTCCACTGAGTTGTGACATCAAGCCAATAAGCACACTCCTTGGGTCACTATGAGCCTATTTATTGCATTTGTACTCACTAATAGCCTATGTATTATATTTTTAGTTGCTACAGGCCTATTATTTTAACTTTTTTGTTATAGTGAGATATTTGTTGAATTTCTGGTCACCAATGACCTATTTATTAAATTTCCAGTCGCCACCAGTGTATTTACTCTATTTTTAGTTATTGTAGATTTTGTGTGTATTTTTGGTCTTGCTGAGCCTATTTTAGTACTTATAGTCACTCTCAGCCTGTTTACTGTATTTTGTGATCATTACCAGTCTAGTTTCTCCATTTGCGGCCACAATTGGCCATTATACTATATTTCCGGTCACTATTGGTATTCTGAGTATACTTATGTTAATTACTGATCTATTTATTGTATTTGTGGTCATTACCGGCACCTATTTATTATTTGTACCACTACCAGCCATTTGTTGTATTTTGTGGATGCTACCTGCCCCTATCAAGTTTGTAAACTCATCATCTTCCTAACAACCCATTTACTATCCCCCAACTCGTGACTCCATGCGCACTCCTCAATGGATTCCACACTCCTCATGTCTACTTTCTACTCCTACTCCATCTCTCTCCTCTCACGTCTCCTAAACATCACTTTGACCAACCCACCCACATCCACTAAAACCTTGTTTAGTCCCCACAGCACTCTATCTGTGGCTCCTTTCTTCACCCCTGCAAGAAACCAAACTAAACTCACCCTAGGACAGTGCAATGCCCAATCTCACTCCAAACATAGACTCTGCCACATGACACTGCCACTCTTGCTGTTTGTCACACACGCTCAGCCACTTTCTCTCACTCTCTTCATGAACAAAGGTGAGGGATTTGGCCGCATTATTAGTAAGGGCAGCCCATCTTCTCTCTGCCACCAAGTTCATCCCCTCTTCCTTCAAGAAAATTGCTGTTTAGCTTTTTGCTTCAATGCTCCTACTATTATCCTCATCTATTGTCAGCCTTGCACACCAAACCTCTTCCACGATCCTGACCTTCTAACTAAATGTCTTCCCATTGTAGTCTGAGGAATACTCATGGGCCATTTCAAGTGCCCAGACATGACAAAAGCCCATGTATTGCAGCTCGTATCCTTCCTCTGACCACTCTCCTCTATAGTCTTCCGATCCTCCCTCAACTCTTCTCCATCCTCTATGGATCCCTCTCCTACTGACTATTCGCTCCTTCACTTCACTTTGTGCTGCCCCTCTGTGATATATTCAATACTCTTATCCGTATTCGAGTAATCATCTAACATTTCCTGAGTCTTTATGTAGTTATCTTCATACGGGAAAGTAGTTTTGGACAGCAGAGTGATAAATGCATGAGACAATGTGCTCTTACCAATTGAATTTCCTTTACCACAAACGTTCTGGATGCACTCATGTCATAGGTGATGAGAGAGCAGATGTAACAGCTCTCTTTTGTCATTTCCTTCCCCACTTTGGCCATGTAGCTATACCACATGTTATTTGATATATGGGCCAAATCAGTTATGTAGTAATTTACGTGGCTAAAATCTACTTCTACACTGTGCCTAACTCTCTTTACTTCCTTAGCAGATCTTATCGTCTGCCCAGATATGGCTTCTGTAACAGCATAGATTGGGGTTACGTTAGCATGGGTCAAATCTTGTGCCTGAGTAAACAACAATCTTCATAGAACAAGGAGTGTAAAGATGTAGAGACAGCAGAAAGCACAGAACATTATCACAGCATTTTGAATTACATTTCCCATGTTGTCATTCTTGAGGGTTTCCTTGCGTTGCGTCAAAGGTCTATAAAACCCACCTGCAAAAGCCTCAAAAAGGCATTATTATTGGGTTAGTGTGTGTTAAATTAAGCTCTACGCCTAAAGTTTTGGGTGAGAGCTGCATAGAACAATCGTTCCCTATAGGGATTCTCAAATCACCAATGATAGATGGGTTTCCACGGCTCAACCATGGATAGGTCTGGGCTACAGGGAAGCATGAGAAAACAGTCATGGAGGAATCATTTGCTC
The DNA here is from genome assembly GCF_040938575.1 of Ambystoma mexicanum. Lineage (NCBI taxonomy): Eukaryota > Metazoa > Chordata > Amphibia > Caudata > Ambystomatidae > Ambystoma > Ambystoma mexicanum. The sequence goes on from NC_090930.1 coordinate 1,093,375,073, forward strand.
TGTTTCTGTCCATATCACAAATCGAATTAAACATTCTTGAAAGGGATTATGTCTATTGAAGACCATGTAGCTCGGACAGGCTCTACTTTCTCGACGTATACCTATTGTAAGGAAAAGATAGTGTGCCTAATTTAGGTATGCGTATTGTTGTTCCCTAACTCTTTGGTTCTGGATCATGTTAGCCACAGTTGTTGTTCTTCTTCTTTGTCTTTTTCTTCTTCTTGCATCAAATCGTCTTCTTTTAGGCAGGAAGAGGTCTCACCTCGGCAGGGCTCAACATGTCCAATGGAATTCCACACTTTTTTCCCACTCAATTTAACCGCACAATCTGTGGCTTTTCCTAAAACATAAAGCCCCCTGAATCTGGGCTTCAACTAGGGCCTAACAAGGTTCTGCAGTAAGACAGTGTGCCCGGGATACACTACTAGTTGTTTCAGAAGTCCTTCATGTCTGGCATGTTATCTTCCTCGCTGTTCTTCGACGTCTCCCCCGTGCCTGCAGTTAGCGAGAAATAAAAGACGCACTAGCCATCAAAGAAGCCACATACTCATACATTTCATTTCCAAAAACACCAGAGGTTGCATGTGTGTCTGTCATTGCCCTAATGGGAGAAGCCAGGGGAACTCGCATGCACCGTCCTGTTACCAACTCATGGGGCGTTAAGTGGTGGTCGGATCCGGGATGATTGCGCAATGTAAACAGTGCTACGGGCAAACAGTGAAGCCATCCCTTTTTTAAAGTGGCTTTTTTGATTTTTGCAATCTTTTCTTTGAGCAGACCGTTAAGGCTCTCACAGATCCTAAGGTTCGCTTGTGGGTGATAGGCACATGAGAATTTGTGCTGTATCCCCAGTAGGGTTGTGATATGCTCAAAAGTCTCATTTACGAAATGAGGTTCATTGTCAGACCACAGTACCTCACACACAACCTATCATGGGAACACCTCTCTAACAAGGAACCTTGCAGCCCTGAGAGCATCGGGTGTGAACAGGGACCAGCTTCGATCCATCAGGAAAATGGGCACACAACCACTATCATGTAGTGGTAGCCTTGGCACACCTGAATCATCTTGATATAGTTGATGTGGAGATGTTGGAAAGGCCCGAGTGGGCGGGTGTGGCTCCTCTCACTACACGTAAGGTATGCCCTGCTGTAAACTTTTACAGGATACACAGTTTTCCATAAATGCGGCTATGTGCTCCACCATGTTTGGAAAGAACCACTCTTCCCCAGTGTGCGCAGCAAGTTCACCTTTACCCATATGAGTATGATAGTAAAGTTGTGTGAGTGAAAGCTGCAGTAATGCTGTTGGAATTACTAGCTTACCTGTGCTCTCTTGTCGCCACAAAGCATCTGTGGGGAATATTAAACATCCCCTTCTCACCCAAAAATCTTTCTCTTCTACCGGAGCCCTTCCCTGAAACTCCATTATCTTCGTGGCTGGTAATATATTACAGTCTTCCTTTAGAATCATATTGCGTGTGCTTGATGGGGTATCAAAGTCTGTTATTCCAAAAAAATATGCTGCACGTTTCGCTTCCGCATCTGCTGCTTCTTTGCCCCAGGAGACTACATCCCCCCCTCGTTTGAGCCTGACACTTCACAACCGCTTTTGCTGCTGGGAGTTGAAGCGCATCTAAGAGTCTGCCCAATAGGGTTGTGTGCTGCACTAGTGTGCCATCAGCACGTCAGAAGCACCTCCTCTACCTTTGTGACAGCCCAGAGTGTACTGTAGAAATCACATAGGCCAAATTGGAATACACTGTGACTTCCTGGTCCTGCACACTTCTAATGCCATTATGAGAGCCATTAATTCTGCTGCTTGCACTGAAAAATGTGAAGGCAATCTCACGCTTGCTATTACTTCTGCTGCATCGTCGGCTTTTAGTTTCACCACTGCGTCCCTGTTTGTCTGGTGTATTGTCGATGACCCTTCAATATAAAGCACTTCTCCCCTGTCAAGTGGCTTCCCCCCACTTCAGGAAGGTTGTCATACTGTACCATGTACATAGTACATTGTGTAAATAGTCTCTCTCCTCCACTGTGTAAGGAAGGCATGGTATCAACAGTAAGACAGACACAAGTGACCACAGTTCAAGGGTTTTTATTGAACTTCAAAAAGGGTTGAAAACGCCTATCTAATCCTAATTTACAGATGAGAGCAAGCTACGGCCATCAAATAATAACTCAGTCCTAGCAGTGTCTTGTCAAAATAAAAGGGCCTATACTTATAAACGTATTGCCAATCCTTACCTCTAAATACAAATAGTTCGCGGAAACAGTTTTATGAAAAAAGAAAGAAGTGTTACAAAATGATATGTCAGGATGTTCAGGCCGTTGGCCTCCCTTACCTACATTTTCAGCACTGGACAAAGCAGGGCACTCGAGCTTAGCAAAGTCTCTGGCTTTTCTAACACGAGGATATAGTTCAATCATTAGCATCAGGGCCTTCTGTGCCCAAGTCTCTCTGCTTTTCAAAGTCTCTTCATTCAGATGGCCTGATGCAACAAACAAACAACAAGTGCTTTCCTCTTTCAGATTATCACAAGTACTAAATTCCTTCGGCAATTCGCTATTCTCCTCGGATCCACCTTGGATCCTTTCAACACAATGTTCGTACTTTATTTATGCATCTAATTTCTTGTAAAGTATTCCTTCTCAGATGACTCACGGTTCACCCCAGATCCCCTCAGTCGAGCTCAGATCTCGGATGCCCCCCGATATGGGCTCAAATCTCGGATCTCCCTTGGTCGTGCTCAGAGTCCTTTTAACTTAATGTTCATAACTTTACACAAACTTGCTTTAACCAAAGACTTACAGCTGATCTCCATCTGCCGGGCTCAGACAAACTTCCTATGCGATTTCATCAACTATCTAAGACTTTTTTACCGTGCACAGGGTTTTTGCTTGACCCGTTGCAGGATCAATTTGATTTCACAATTCTTTATCACTCTTCACATTTGCCACCATTTCAGCTCGATACCTAACAAAGACTTTCGAATGAGCACCCAAGTGGTGTCGGACCACTCTGTCTACGATATGGCATCTTGGCTTCAAAGTTCACTCACTCATCTGCAGGTTTAATTGTGTTCACGTCACTTGTCACATATGCTCCATACACAGTTCTCTTCAGTTTTCATTATGCAGTGTTGCCACTAGCAACCTTAGCACAAACAAATGTATATACCTCCAAGTATATACCACCTATCATGGCATTTACCGAATACTCTAACATTACTTTAATTGTGTTTACGTCACTTGTCACATATGTTCCATACACAGTTCTCTTCAGTTTTCATTATGCTGCATTGCCACTTGCAACCTTAACACAAACAAATGTATATACCTCCAAGTATATACCACCTATCATGGCATTTACCGAATACTCTAACATTACAATCTACTACACATAATAACAAGTCCCAATTGTTATCTCAGCATAAATTATTTTACAATTGTATTCATACATAGGAAAACAAAGTGAATATATAAAAACCATTCATAAAAAAATCAAATCAATGGCTCCACAATTACTAGGAAGTGAGCACACACACACATATGTAACCTCAGCACCAATAACTGAAACCAACCAACAATCGTTCACATACTGTTTCATTAATACTGTATTAATGAAAAACAATTTGTATTAAAAAGAATAGGTCAAAGAAATCAGCCTAAAGTGCAAAGTGCTATAGTTACCATGAATGCACTATTATTTGGTATTAAGCTCCCCAACTCACTGGCTGTGCCGACTTCACTGGCGCTGCTTTGTTGTAAGAGTCAAGGACAGTAACACAGCGGCAAACGATTCTCCCCGCCTTGACTATATTCTTCAGCCTTGATTCCTGGTCTTACGTTTCCTAATCTCGAAGGTTCCTGAAAGTAACAGCCTTTCGTTGAAAAGGTCAAGGGCACTTCACTCCTTGCAATCCTCTTCGGTTTTGCCATATTTCGCCTTGTATTAAACTGCCATCTTGGAACTGCTGCTTCCTTGTGTGCTTTGCCTTGCTCAGAGTGTGCTTTCGTGCTCCACCTTTTATCAGTGTGGGGAAGTGTGATGGAAGCCAGGTGTGTGTAATGGTCACTGATTGCCTGGCCCTACCTGACCATTGTATTGGGACATGTCAGGTATATGGCTCAGGTGTTAGTCCGTTTTCTCTCACAGTGAGCTGTCTGTGAGAAAGTGTTTGTGCTGGAAAGGGTGGGAGTTGAGTTCCTAAGTATCCTACCTGGTAGGGTGGGGATAGGTGTTACAGGGAAGGGGTTACCGCAGCTCGCTGTCCAGTGTCCCACTTCCACTCCCCTAGGATCCCTCACCCAGGTGATCCCCCCGGACTGGTCCACCCCAAGGAACTGAATACAAAACCGATGGCCGTGTCCTGGCCACCTGAATGACAGATCCCAGGGGACTAGCGGGTTAGACACCTTCAGGTTTCTCACAACTGGTTCAGCTAGAAATGTCACCAGGTTTGCAGTCCTGCAACTTACTACCTTGATTGCTGGATTTGAGAAAATTACCTCTTATCCAGAAGCTTTCTGTGTAATTAACATACTCTTGGGTCTTTCGAGAAATGCAAAGAGGGCGTGTGCCACATAAAGTGTGGTGCTACACCCCATAGTAATACTTGGTGACTTCTCTACCGTGAATGCCGTAGCAGCCAGAGATTATTCACATGGGTAATATCCTCTCATTACCGGGTCTAAACATCCACTATAATAGGCCAAAGGCTTGTGCCCTAGGGTAGTCTTCTGTGTGAGTACTGCAGTCAACACTACTCCATTGGAGTGTGAGAACAAATAGAATTTGTCATGGTAGTCTGGGATCCCCAACAATGGAGCTATGCATATTGCTTCTTTCAGCTCTTTGAATGCTTCAGTCATTTCATGCGTCCATAGCAACTTGCCATTCCCTCTCTGTGCTTTCTGGGCCCGCTCAACAAGGGTCTTGTATATGTATTATAGTCGAACAACCAGGCTCTGCAATAATTGCAAGAGCCCAAGAACTGCTGCATTTCTCTGACTGTCTTTGGCATTGACATTCTGTGGACCACCTCCGCACTTTCGAGGGTCACGTTCTGCCCTTCTTGCGATATTAGCTGCCCTATATATAGCATTTTCTTTTGGAAATATTTTAATTTTGCCTTGCCACCTTGTAACCCTTTTCTGCCAAGACTGTCATCAAGTATACCGAGTCATTTTGGCACTGTTCCTCTGTCCTGCTACAAATGAAAATGTCATCCACATACTGTATGACTGTGCTCTACATTTGTATGTTTGCAAGATCTATCTGGAGGACCCTGTTACAGATAGAAGGTGACTCACAGTATCCTTGTGGTAATCTTGTGTGTTTCCACTTCCGGTTTCTATATGGAAACAAAGTTAAGTTCTGTGACTCTTCATGGAGTTTTATAGAAAAGAAGGTGTTCTTCAAGTCTATTAATCTTGACTATATTCTTCAGCCTCGATTCCTCGTCTTACATTTCCTAATCTCGAAGGTTCCTGAAAGTAACAGCCTTTCGTTGAAAAGGTCAAGGGCACTTCACTCCTTGCAATCCTCTTCAGTTTTGCCGTATTTCGCCTTGTATCAAAACTGCCATCTTGGAACTGCTGCTTCCTCGTGTGCTTTGCCTTGCTCACAGTGTGCTTTTGCGCTTCGCCTTTTATCAGTGTGGGGAAGTGTGATGGAAGCCAGGTGTGTGTAATGGTCAGTGATTGCCTGGCCCTACCTGACCATTGTATTGGGACATGTCAGGTATATGGCTCGGGTGTTAGTCCATTTTCTCTCACAGTGAGCTGTCCGTGAGAAAGTGTTTGTGCTGGAAAGGTTGGGGGTTGAGTTCCTAAGTATCCTACCTGGTAGGATGGGAAAAGGTGTTACATGGAAAAGGATACCGCAGCTCGCTGTCCAGTGTCCCACTTCCACTCCCCTAGGATCCCTCACGCAGGTGATCCCCCCGGACTGGTCTACCCCAAGGAACTGGATACAAAACCGATGGCCGTGTCCTGGCCACCTGAATGACAGATCCCAGGGGATAGCAGGTTAGACACCTTCAGGTTTCTCACAACTGGTTCAGCTAGAAATGTCACCAGGTTTACAGTCCTGCAACTTACTACCTTGATTGCTGGATTTGAGATAATTACCTCTTATCCAGAAGCTCTCTGTGTAGTTTACATACTCTTGGGTCTTTCGAGAAATGCAAAGAGGGCGTGCTCCACGTAAAGTGTGGTGCTACACCCCATAGTAATACTTGGTGACTTCTCTACCGTGAATGCGGCAGCAGCCAGAGCTTATTTACATGAGTAATCTCCTCTCATTACTGGGTCTAAACGTCCACTATAATAAGCCAAAGGCTTGTGCCCTAGGGCAGTCTTCTGTGTGAGTACTGCAGTCATCACTACTCCATTGGAGTGTGAGAACAAACAGAATTTGTCATGGTAGTCTGGGATCCCCAACACTGGAGCTGTGCATATTGCTTCTTTCAACTCTTTGAATGCTTCAGTCATTTCATGCGTCCATAGCAACTTGCCATTCCCTCTCTGTGCTTCCTGGGCCCGCTCAACAAGGGTCTTGTATATGTATTATAGTCGAACAACCAGGCTCTGCAATAATTGCAAGGGCCCAAGAACTGCTGCATTTCTCTGTCTTTGGCATTGGCATTCTGTGGACCACCTCTGCCCTTTCTGGGGTCACGTTCTGCCCTTCTTGCGATATTAGCTGCCCTATATACAGCATTTTCTTTTGGCAATATTTTAATTTTGCCTTGCCACCTTGTAACCCTTTTCTGCCAAGACTGTCAGCAAGTATACAGAGTCATTTTGGCACTGTTCCTCTGTCCTGCTACAAATCAAAATGTCATCCACATACTGTATGACTGTGCTCTACATTTGTATGTTTGCAAGATCCATCTGGAGGACCCTGTTACAGATAGAAGGTGTCTCACAGTATCCTTGTGGTAATCTTGTGTGTTTCCACTTACGGTTTCTATATAGAAACGAAGTTAAGGTCTGTGACTCTTCGTGGCCCAAGAACTGCTGCATTTCTCTGACTGTCTTTGAAGAAGGTCTTCTTCAAGTCTATTACCATGAAGTGGGTAGCTTCCGTCGAGATGTTACACAGGATTGGCGCTTGTTTGGAAAGATTTCCATTATATGTGTACTTTCCACTCCAGTTGTGTACCCCCAACGTTTTGTTTAGTTTAAACACCATAGTCTGACTTTACCAGAGGAGCACAGTCTTCCGCTGCACTCCTCTGGGCTTTTCGCTCACTTTGTTATGGGGAAACTGACATGCCCTTAAAGACAGTCAGTACTGAGAGACTTTGTTTCCCTTAGTCCTCGCAAGTGTGGCAACTTTTCTGCAACATGTTACAAGTGCACAATGTACCTTACAATACAGTGCGCTTGGGTCCTATAGTCATTTCCAAGGGCCATAGACACTCTCAAAGGGATTTATTCGGAGAAGTGCAGATGTGCCTCGGACAGAGCTGATGGCAGCTTATCTTTTCATGTATTTTTAATCGTTTCTTGCCATGCAAACCGCATTAACCCCGTTTGGCACGAATAGGTGGCCTGGCTCCAAAAGGGCCATGCCACAAGGTTCTTTGTCCTGTCCTTTGGCCATCTTGCTCCTTCCCCTTCCCCAGGTCGAGTCGACCCGGGTCAGTCCTTATTTGGGCATCCAGTTTCCCGTGAGGCACTTAGCTTTCGCAGGCTTCTGCATGTCTTGGGTGCCAGAGAGTCTGGTGTGTTCTAAATGCCTGGGACCACCGTGGTCCGTGATTGGTCCATGTATGGTGAGCGGTATGTGAGCAGATCTTCCATTGGGTCCTCTTCATTTTGGCGCGAAAGAGATTCTGGATAAGAGAAAGCCCCAAACAGCCATACCATGTCGATCTCTGGAGTTCTCACTGAACGAAGGATAGGATCCAAGTATCCTGAAACCAAGAAGCCGAGTCGAGGAACCACTGGTGACCCGCTGGAAGATTTGGCACCCTGAACCCGCTGTGGTCCCGCTGGACCCCTCTGCATCTGAATAGTGGGACCAACTATTCTCGGCACCTTCATCAAACACAGCCTTCTCTGAAGTGTCCCTGGGCCAACTACTGGGCTGACGAGCTTGCGCAGGACCTTTGCTCTGTCTCTGCTGCCGTTTCGAGGAGGCCCTCAAAACTTGGTTTCCCGTAAACGCTGTGTTCACAGCACTCTCACGTCTAATTTCGTACACTTGGCAATCCGAGGTCTGGAGTAAAGAGAGAGAGCCCGAACCGGAGTACACACAGTTACCGTGTCGCCCAGCCGTGATGACGAACTTTGCGGGTGCGCTGCTATTGTGCCCCTCCTGCCCCCGACGCCTGCTGCAGTGAAACTGGGCTGATCCATCCACCAGGAGCAGAGAAATCACCACTGTCCCATTTGGGAATCAATGCTGCAGCTTCGCCTCTGAAAGCCGCAGAGACGCAGAAATTGCTGCATTCGAACCTGCAACCGAAGTGGACTCAACTGCCGAAGTTTGGTCCAGAGTGCGCCTAGGGGTGGTGAGTACTAATGACCCTTACCGGTGGTCCCTAGCGCATCCATCCATTTTTACGCATGAGTGGCCCCTGAGGGCCCGTTCCACTGCTAGTGCAAACTAGCAAACTATTCCCAACTCTTGGAACCTTTTCTGCCCTCAAGGGGAGACCCTCCACGAATAGTGGGAACTTATTCTTCATCGCCTCACCAACCTCCCTGAGCTGCTACAGCCCCCTGAAGGCACCCCGTTTCACCCATCTGCACTACAACGTGCACCAGCATTGCAAGTACATTTGAGCAATAGGTTCCCCTCATCTTAGGGACTGGACTGCCTTTCAGTTAGGACTGTGATTGATGTCAAATTGCCTAAAGACTCTTTGCACTACCTGCTTCCTACCCTTTTTAGGTTGTGGACCCATTTCGTGCATTTAACCCTTTAGGCCCCTTGGTCTTGTATATATGTATTTTGATAAGAATGTGTTGGTTTATTAGTATTACTGTGATTATTATTATGTGTTGATGTTCAAAGGCCTTAAATAAATGTGCTTGTATTTTTAATATAACTACACCTGACTGCCTTTCAGTGAGGACTGTGATTGATGTCAAATTGCCTAAAGACTCTTTTCACTACCTGCTTCCTTCTCTTTTTAGGTTGTGGACCCATTTCATGCATTTAACCCTTTAGGCCCCTTGGTCTTGTATATATGTATTTTGATAGGATTGGGTTGGTTTATTAGTATTACTGTGATTAGCATTATTGTCGATGTGCAAAGGCCTTGAATAATGGTGCTTGTATTTGTAATATAACTACACCTGACTAGGAGTGATTTGTAAGTGTCGTTTACTCTGTGTGCTCATTGAGGTCTTTCAGTCACCCTCAACCCTCCTGAGACCTAGTCTTGGCCGCCGCCAAGCTACCTTGATTGGTCTGGCTTGTCGATAAGGTTACTCTGTTCCAAGAAACTAGGCTGGCCTACTGAACTTCTGCGCACCAGGTCAGAGTTCAGAAATCCGTCTTAACAGCGCTGGACTTGGAACTAATGGGAATTCTGCTTCTACTATTTGGTTTAAAGGATACAAATCCTGAATGAAATGCCACGATCCCCCGGTCACCTTTTTCACGGGATACACCGTAGTGTTATACTCCGATTCTGATGGTACCAAAATGCGTCGCTTCACTATTGCGGCAATCGTCTCAAAAATGCCCTCCTCTGCTTCCTTTGATAGGGAAGACTGGGCCTCATTATGAATCCGGCGGTAACCTGTCGGTCACACTGGTGGGTTAACGTCAGAGTCGTAACACTTTTCCAGAGCCTGATATCCTTGTGCGACCGGGACACTACAGTCCCATGGCCCTGGGATGTCAGGCACTGGAAAATGTTGTTCCCCATTCTCGAGGAGTCGGTGACATATAACTCGGTGGGAGTGGGGAAAGGGAAGCACCGGCACCGTTGCTAACGGTGATGGTGCTTCAGTGAAAACACTGCGGGCGGGTGCTGTTGCGCCCAGCAGGTCAGACTTGTTGGGCACAGCGGCACCGGCCCACAGAGTTGTAGTGTGGTGGTCCAGAAAGGGTGCCAGTAGGGTGTGACCGGAAACCCTTATTTCCAGACTGCCACACTTGTAATGAGGCACACTGTCTTGCCCTTGGTAAAATAGCTCTTGGTTTAAGCTTTATATTGGCTGCCCTTATCCCTTTTAGCAGACCCACGTCATAGGGATTGTTGGTCCATAAGGCACTGGGTACTTGCCCCAAAACTTGGTGGGGGTGTCTTTCGCAACAAGGCCATTCTCTATGGCACTTCCCTGTAATGGATTTCCACCCAATATGTAATGCTTATGTCAAACATCACCTCAGGGTCTGATCGATCTTCTTGGAACAATTCCTTGGGCCTCATTACGACCCTGGCGGTACAGAGTGAATGGTGCCGTAAAAGGTGCCTGCGCCGTTCACCCCGTACCGTCGCATTACGAGTTCCCCTCGCGGGCCACGGTAAGCACACCTGGGAAAACCAGGCGTGCTTACCGGGTTCCGCGAGGTGCAGAGGGAGCAAACAACAGGCCATCTCGTAATGGCCCGTTGTTTGCTCCATCTTCCATTCCCTTTCAGCTCTATGGGGGCTGAAATGGGAATGTGGAAGGACCATGTCCGGGTCTTTGGAGGGAGGAATTACCGGGCCTTCCGAACTCGGAATGGCCCGGTAAGTCCTCATTCCGAGGACCCGGACCCCGACGCGATTTCGGCGGCAACCATGCCGCCAATAGCGGCATGGTTACCGCCAAACTCATAATGAGGGCCCTTGTCTTTTTACGTCAGTCAACCTGTATCCCTCCCCCTCTGCAATTACTGTCTTCCATGATCATCCTGTGTCGTCAGTCTCATGCAATACTATTCTCTCGTCTCTGACTATAGCTGCTTCTAGTTCTATTGGGATCAGCTTTCCTTCCTTTTCATCTAAGGCAATCTCTGGTCTAAATGAGAACACATTGGGTATGTGTAACAGTCTACCCTGTATCCTGTGAACCATGCTATCAATACTTCCACCCCATACTGAAAGAGCTCAATGTCTACTGGCACCCCCCACTGTACCGTCTGCCCACAATAAGCTTGGATGAGTTCCCTCACATTCATGTAATAAATCCCTGGTGTTGAGAACACTATCCCTTGATCTGTGGATGAAATGGTCATTTTAAGTTGGCTCATCATGTCTCTACCCAATATATTCACTGGTGTCTGTTGGGAATATAACAGTGGCATGGTCAAGTCATGTTCTCCCACAGAAACTTTTAATTTGTTGGTAAAAGGAACCAAATCCGTAGCCCCAGAAAATCCCTGCCCATTCATGGCAATGTTTGACATTGGATATCTCCCCTCCCTAATACAGGACCTAGTCGGCCCTGTATCCGTGAGAAAGGAAAACGTCTTGTCACTTTTATATGTGGTTCCTCAGCCGGATTAGGTGTAACGGATATGATCGAACACATCAGGTCTGTCCGTGGGCTGTCCTATTATGGATATAATGAAATTGTCATCGCTGTGAATGGATTGTCCCCCCCTCAGTTTTCCCATTGGGAGTCAGCATTGTGCAGTCTGCATGTGTTATAGTTATGATGTTCTGTTGGACCGGTGCCTGCTGTGCTGGTTGTGATGGCTGTATATTTCCTTGCATCTGTAATGCATGCGTCATGAGCTGATATTGCTGCATTTGCATGTCTTGGGTATGCGTCTGTTGTGGCACGTACATCTAAGCTTGTGTGTGATCTTGAGCATAATAGCCTGCTCTGTCTGGTGTGTGGGCTGTTGCTGCATTCCCCCCATTTTGATGCATCACGCCCCTGTCTCTGCACACTAGTGATATGTGACCTGGTCTACCACACACCCAACATAGTACTGGACCCCCCATCGGTCTCTGCTGTCCCTCATGAAACCCTCCTTCATTCTGCTGCATTGGGTGTCCCAACCCTCTTCCCCGAGGCATCGCTCCTCATCCCCTTGTCCACTGATTCATTTCCCCTCAACCTGCAGAACCTCACCCTGCCATCTGTGATTTGTTCTGCGCATGCTGAGTAACTACCCCCTCTCTGTTCGTAAACATCACCCCTTCCATTGTATACTTAGATCATTTCTTCTGCACTAACTTCGCTTCTTCTTGTTTCCTCTCCTCACGCTTCTTTCTCGCATTCTCTTGAATTAGCCTGCAATAGTGCACTATGGTTAGCTGAATTTCTGACCACAGCTTAGCCTCCATTCGCACTAGCTTCTTAAGCTGATTTCGCACCTGCTCTGGCAGCCCCAGACAAAATATGTGATAAAATAACCTCACTGTTTTGTCCCATGGCTCTCATGTCTCAAGACACCCTCTTTCTTGAATGTGTTGAATATATTGAAGTGGGTCTTCATCCTCATGCTTTTTACATGCCATGATCAAGCTTAAATCCGAGGTGCCTGGGTATTGCACCCTTAGAGCTTGCCATATGGCCGCTCGCAATAATTGACCATTGCACCATTGTGTGCCATGTTTTGTGCAGTCACTCCGGGATACCCTGCTCCTTTCCATATATCGTCTGCTACCTCCCCAAGAATGGCTGAAAGTAAACTTTTCATGTCACCCATCGCTAATGTTTATCCTTCTGTCAGCCTTTCGTGCTCATAAATCTACTTCCCAAATCCAGCAGTCAACAGAGGCAGCTTGCAGCTTAAATTGTCTCTATCCATTTGCTGCCATGGAATATACTGAGGTTGCCCACCACCCTTCTCCAATAATGGGAACTGTGTCAGCCTCGTCCCTCTGCCCTGTCTCCCCATGCCTTTTGTGGCAGTGAACACCCTTTCTATCTCTGTCCTTTTCTGTCCTGGCAAGGCCCTGAGCACCTGCGCATATGGATTGATATCGTCCAAGCCCCGCGACCCACATTTAGGACGCAGCAGTTGCCCTTCAATGTCCTCCTCTTCTCTGCCCATGCCTTCCTTGACTCCCCATATTGTGTCTCTATCTGAGCTTGCTTCCCTGGAGCAGAGATAGTGTCTTCCATCCTCGTCATCTTCACTCCACTGTTCATCCTCGTCTGACCCCATGGTCCCAATACTACTGTCACTGTCCCCTTCTCTATCATCCTCAAAGATAAGTTTTCTTAATGTTGTGTCTTCCCGCTGCTTTCCCTTTGTTTGGCCTGTACCTATGCGTTCCCCCCCCCCTCACCCTGGGTTCCCAGCACTCCTGTCTATCCATGGGGCAGCTGTGCTGTTTCCCCTACTGTTTCTCCTACTACTATAGAGTTCCCCTATACTTCTTTGTACCCCATCCCAATCTTCATCATCTAAACGTGCCAAGTCATCTTAATCTCTACCGCTTCCGAAGAGCGCCTATTTCTGCTCTCGTCTCTATCCCGCTTGCATCAGTGCTCCTCTCTTTCCCTGTGTCGGAATTCTTTAACAAGCTGCTCGACTTCTAACCTCCTTTTCTCTTTCCATATTTGCAATTGCTTTTCCCACTCTTTTTCTGCTTTCCTCCTTGCTATGACTTCTAGCTCTCTCTGTTTTCTTTTCTCCTTTTCTTCTCTTTCTCGTGCTTCTGCTCTCCCTTGCTTTATGCAACACTTCACTTTTCTCCTCTTCACTTTCCCTTCTATGCACTTCCTCTATTATTTTTGCTCATTCTTTCTCTTCCTCCTTCGCATTTTTACTAGTCAATAATTCCTTCTCCATGTGCTCTGTCCGTCCAGTTTGAGTAATATCTGTCCGCCTATCCATTCATTCGATACTATCAATTCTTGGCCCTTACCAAGCCATGTCTTTCCCGAGTCATTCTCCTGTAGCTTCGCTTGCATCTCGCTGCGCTCCTTACATTCGCTGCTAATGTCTAGCGTTACTTTACTCATTTGCTTTGCGCCAGCAAGTGCATCTCTTCCACTATATGCTGGAGGTGCGAAAGTGGAATTGGTGTATCCTGCCTGTGCTTTTAACACCTTTATGTGGTAAAATTCCTTGCTTTCTGTTGCTGTATCTATGTCCGCTGTTTGAGGAGGAGGAGGGGGACCAAGGGCTGTTTGACCTCCATGTCCCTTTGCTTAGCATCCAATGCCGCTGAACCGAGTCCCTTTCCTCTTCCTGAAACATTTTCCATAACTCTAATATGGCCAATCGCCTGCTTAGTTTACTCCCATTATAGGCTGCATGTAAATAAGTGGTCTTTTGTTGCTGCACACATTTGGAAAAGCTTCCATCTTTGGACCATGGCTTTTCCAACTTGCCCTCTGTGTCACGAGTCCATTCCGCGCTATACTTGCGTATTTTGTCTTGATACCGCGGGAGGGACTTGCATAAGTGTGGGAGAGGTGTATCCCTCATTTTGTCACCTTATATAACACTTTACCAATACTTACTTGACCTCAAATCGGGATTTCTACACATCCAATTTTACCTTGCACTTTCATAATTCATAAATTGAATACTTTTACATACACACAGCCCTCTTCCTGCCTGCCTAACAGGGTAAAACATTAAATCATGTGGTCCCTCTTCTATAGCGTCACCTTATAGGAATACATCTTAGAGAGATAAATCAGGAAACCACTTTCCGCGATGTAAGGTAGCTTCTTCCGCTAACACCTACACCCAGGTAAACCATTACATACTCATCCATCACCCAAGCTAAATTGCCTTACTCACAGGGGAACCATTATTTATGTTTTCTCCTCTTAACTTCAGGGGTTTTTTTTCATCCGCAAGCTAAGCTGACCAGCTAAACTGACCGCCCAAACTGACCGCCTAACAAACAAGTATCCTTACATCAAACAAAAGCTTCTACATAAAACACCAAGCGGACATTCCCTCTGAAAATTGGCATATAGAGAGTGTATACTTACACTCTGTGGACCGCTGAAGCCTCTGGGACACAGACTCTCCCACAACCTGCCACTCTGCCACCAGGTCTGATAGGCATTCCATGGGAAGCGGGCAGGAATTCCCCTCAAAGGCAGCTCCTGTCAACCTCTTTTTCTTCTCCACGCGTGGCATTAGGCATCGATTTCCGTGGGTCGCCACACAGCCCCTTGGGCATGGAACGGGACAATGCAGTTTCTTGCTGAAAGATCCTAGCAATGTCCTCTGCTAACACTTTGTATAGGAGTGGTCGGGGCTCTCTAGCAGTCACTCCAGTTATCAGCAGAGAATACTTGGGCCCATCAAAGACTCCCCGCCACAAAAACAGAAGACTCAGCCATAGGGAAAAGTTACTGCAAACAAAAATGACAGGGATCACACCAGAAAACCAAGTATTCTCCAGAGCTCTCATATTCTGAGCGTGTGTCACCCGGTTTTATGCCTGTGTGACGTCACAAGTTCAGGTTCCATCCCAGAAACCTATCAGACATGCACATTGGTCAGTTTGGGTGAGCTACATATAGGAGCTATAGGGGTAAATTCTACCATTGGATAGCCATATCTAGTGCCTCCTCCTGGGACCACCTCCATGAGTGTCAATCTACAATGTTGCAGGGTCGCAGAGAGACCATTGGCCCTTGCAACAAATTATCTCCCGATATGAAAGGTGACTGTAAATTGGGCAGAATGTGTCCTCCCAGCCCTGGGACCCTGCATGTTTACCGGAATGAGTAGGTGTGATGTGTTCCCTAATTTTGCCATCTCTAATCATCTAAGCCTGAGAGAGTGCATTCAGCTGGCAGTCCATGGCCAACACTTGTAACTTTTCCCCTCTGGTTCGATGGGAACAGTCCTCTCCATCTACCTTGGTTGAATGGGCATTTTCCCGTTCGGCTGGGTCACATGTGTTGAGACTATGAAATGAAGCTCTCCTGCCTGTAATTATGAGGATTTTAGTCTGATTTTCTGCAGGTGGCTCACTGCCTTGGTAACTGGAACTGACCCGTCTCCACTTGTCCTTGGCTGGGTGCCTTATTTCTGCTTGCTTCTGGATGCGGCCACCATGTAAGCCTTTCCATGTACCCAAAGCCTGTCTCTCCTTCCTCACTTCAGAGGCCTATAGCTTCCATTTTGTTCCTTATGGCTTCTCCATGTTAGTGGCAGTCAAGCATGTGCAAGCTAGATATATGAATACTATGCATCTTGCAGTTTCAGCTTTGGCAAAAGATATGAATATGTAGGAAAATGTATGTGTGTCTGTCCTCTACCTGCGTGAGTCATAAGCATGTGTTTCATGTCTATATGCAATAAACTAGTGCATGTTTGTGTAACTTTTTGAATGGATGACTATGTACTTCATTTATAAGTGTGGCTGCATTGTGATGTCAGTGATGACATTCTTTGATTTCTGGTTTTGCGGTCAGTCAACTCTCTCAATCGATGTAATTTCCATATCATCCAAATCATCGACTGGGTATGGTTTGAATGGCTCTCTGAGAGAGCAACGTTTCTCACACCTGCGATAAATCGATGATTGCAGGGATGGGCCTAAGAGTGAGACACATCTGTTGTGTCTCTGCATTCGTGTTGATAGTCGTGTGGGGCTAATGAGGGTCATATTTGGCTCCCCGTTTACAAGAGAAAAAGGCAGAAGGCATTAGAGGTAGAGAGATGTGGAGGCGGGGCAGATCAGAGCGGAGGAGGAAGGGGGCAGAGGGGTTGAAAGCATACAACCAGGATTGGCTAAACCAACACAGCCAAATGCTAGAGGAAGTACAATGAGTGAGACGGTGAGAACAGTGAGGCCTGAGCTGGGATTGGCCAGATTACTACCTATATTGAAGTGGAGAGTCTTGTAGACCTGCAAACCTTGTGGTTCCCTTAAGAACTGTGTATAACTTTGTGCGAACCACACCAGAACTCAGAATGACATTGTGTGGAGCATCCAAGGCTAAACAACCCTGATTCGGAATTTTTGTAGACTAGATAACTTGGACTCAGAACTGCACTCATGCCTTAGACTAGGATTTAAATATCCTTCTGAAGGAACTGTGGTTCCCTTACTCCTAAAAAGGAATCGCTCCTCTTCATTCTCTCCCCTCTGCCCGAGACTCTGCCATATCCCTCTAATGCACTGACCACACCTCCTCCCTATCCTTGTATGCTTTACGTAACTCTTTAATCCAGGATGACTCCCCTTGACTCCACTCTCATTCCTACTCCCATTCTGCTGATGGCTTTGCCAGATACTTTCCTCCAAGTTCTCCAAGACACTTCACAGATGCACTGTTCTCTCCCTCCCTAAACCACCCTAAACCACCCCTTTTCCCTCAAACAACCCCAACCCGCACCCTTTCAACTCACTATCATACATTGCTCCCATGCTGTGACTCCTTGTACAGTCTGCTAACCTATCCTGTGCCACCACTGACCCCTTTGCACTGCACACAGTCAAGGCACTGTCACCCTGGATCTGCTCCTACCTTACTCGTCTATTCACCTTGCTACTTTGCTCAAGAAAATTCCCAGCATACTTCATGAAGGATACTGTGATACTCATCTCAAAGAAACCCACCTTTCACCCCAAGAGCTCTGCAATCTATTCATCAATCTTCTTCCCACTTATTGAAATGTCCACCAATGTGTGGTTTTCAGGCGCATCACAGCATACCTGCAAGGGGACTGAGCAACCCTTTCGAATCTGGATTCTGCAGCAGAGATTGCATGAAAATGGGGCTGACCCATGCCTCCAACTTTTTTCATCGCAGACAGCAACGGTCACATCTCCTCCAACTCATCCAGCCCGATCCCTCTGCTGCCTTCTATAATACAAACTGCGACTCTTCCTCCAAAAGCACTCCTGCATTGGCTTCAGGGCACTGCACTTGCTTGGAATGCCTCAGACTTGACCGATGTACCTTCTCCATCCCCTTGAAATCTGGTACTTTTTTCTACTATCTCACGCCCGATAAGATGATTATAAGGACCGGTCCTCTATCCCACCAACTGACTTTCAGCCATTGGGCATTGGGGGTGTGATTGCGCCTGATAATCAACTCTCTGAAAACTAAAATGTTCTGTCCAGCGGCTCCTAATGCCAGCGCCTGCCCCCTCCTATATCCTTCCTACCTGACCGCAGAACCGCACCCACAGCCACGGGCGCCAGGCTAAATCTGCTGAACACCTTGAAATCCATTATCTCTATGATCTTGAAAAATGTACTGTAACATACATTGCTTCTGTTTCTATGTATTCATAATAATAAGAAGAGGTTTTGAAACAAATAGAACTTTGGAATGTGGCAGTTCCATTTCAGACAGAGGGCAATAATTAATGTTATGCGTCTTCTGTTGCAACATTCCAATATTTCTCCTATATCTTTATTTGTTTTAAACCTAACCTTCTACCCTCACTGGGTGGAATGCTCAAATAGCAATAATGCCCCCTTGCTGGGGTCATTACCAGTTGGTAATATTTATTGGCCCTTTTTAAAGGCCCTTGCTTTGCTCTGACCTATTATCCTTGGAATGAAGCATGATTGCTTACTTAGCTAGTAGTCACAGTACTAAATCCTATGAACGTGTTCACTGCCACTCCATTTTAGACATGTCTCTCCCATGATGCACAATATTTCGCGTGAAATCATTTAAGGCTTTTCATGTTTCTGCTAACAGTTAAACATTTGCGGCCTGATTCACAAAAGGAAAGCAGTACTTTAGACATGTAATTTAGTCATGAGTAAACTGACCAAGATTCACAAAGAAGACCAGATTACTGGGCAGTCCAAAGATTTTGAGTAATTTGCACATCTATTCCCTTTGAGAATCGGGTACATTTTACACTTGTGGAAATTACACGTTTAAAATAGCTGTCATTGCTTCCTTCCTTTTCTGAACGGGCCACATAATTGGCCCACTTCCACTTGCTTGCCTTACCTGGCTGGCAGTGCGCGCCGCGCGACTGATCTGTCGCAAGCGGCCACACCTCTGAACGATATTTGTCAGCAAACAGCTCCTGCTCTGGGATCCGACTAGTGCTTCCAAGGGTATGCTCTCGGCTCTCCCCATAAACTGGCACCTCAACAAGGATTGTGCGTGCCACCTGCGCCTGAGCCGCGGCTATAACCCCAGAGGGCTGAAGAGCCCCGTTCAGATCTGCGGCCATATCTGCGGATCTCTGGAATCCTGGCCCGGATCCTGAACCAGATGTTAATGAAAAAGGCTTTCACTTATCCAGATTGCGAGGAGTATCTGTGAAGCTTTGCCAAGCCGGTGAAAGTTTGATGGGTCTCCCCGGGCTTCCTGGAGATGTGGTAGGCTTCTCAAAATCTCACAAGGAAATGATAAATTAGCAGCGAACCTCTTGCCAGGGTGCGCATGTGTGGGCGCCGCGCAGGCGAGACCGGATATGGAGGACGAGAGAGAGTGAGAGTGTAATGGAGAGAAACCAGCGTGTAACGAGTACATTTCTTTTTTTTTAAAATAAGTATGTTAGCAAGGAAATAATTAAAAGCCTTAAAATGTCAATATTATTTTTAGGTTTTTTTGAAAAAGAAAAATGCCCAAAGCGCGTGCCCGATATGAGCGCATTGCAGATTGTGTTTTACTGCCTGTCTTGAAAGGAGGAGGGAACTGGGGGGTGCGGCGAGCCGTCACTCTGGTATTGAAGGTCTCCCTCCACACTCTAAACCCGTGTGTTACTCAATCCATAGTACTCTACCCGTGTTGGCACAGATAGTAATAATAACCCATGCGTATATGGTGGTTCGTGCAAGAGTTCTACTATTTTAAAGGCTGCGATGCTAGGTCTTATTATCCAATTTACCTACGTCAGAGGGATGAAGTGCGGAGTTACCCCAACCAAAACTGGGCCCCGTGGCTTCTGTTTGTAAACAGATAGCATGATGTAATGGGCTCGATTTGCGAGTGGCAGTTTCGTGCAAATCAATCATGCATACACGCATTATGCATGCTTTGTCCGCAGAGCACGAGGTGGGCCACCCTTACTATATGCGTGTTTATTCTACACACGGAATATGCTAAAAAAAAGACCTCCCGTGGACAGTAGTGTAGTTGCTGGTAGGACACATGCGTTTTTGCCACCTGTAAGAGGGCAAGTTCTCAAAACGTAGTATCCGTGTGGGAAAGACCCCTCGGCATGAGGATCGCCTAATAGTCACGTTTTTAAACACACACAGGTTCACATAACATCAGTACCTGCTCAAAGCAGGTGCCACCTGGGGTGCAGCCGTCGCACAAGAAGGCACATATCGGTCCAACAAGCCAAACCAGCCCCTGCAGCAGCCCACACGTTACCAACTAACAATCAGTGGGTGGGGGCAATGTTGTAATGTGCTTTTCCCCTGTGGTCTGTGCTGTGAGCATGGGGGCTGTGGAATGCCTGTGAAATGCTTGCGCGTAGAACGCTGTGTGCGCGTTTACCTTTGAGTGTTCTGTGAATGTCAGTTGGAAGTGAGCTGCTTGAGAGGGCGAGGGGACCGGTGGATGTCTCTGTGTCCCTTTGACCTAATGTACTTACCTTTAGCTGTGAACCTGGAGTAAAGAAGTTGTCTATTAACCCTGAGGCTACAGTGTCATCTGCAAGGTTCTGGAGGAGCATGGCAGCAGGGACAGTGGCCTTTGGGGACGGCCAAGTCGGTCCTGCACGGGGCAGGCGCTCAGTTTCTGCAAGAGGCCCGTGGAGGAGGAGTACATTGCGGTAGGCCACTGCTGGAGCAAGCCAACAAGGGCCAGTGGTGGTGCTGGCTAAGGAGCCAGTGACACGGTGCATGCCCTACCAAGGGCTGGGGAATGGTCTGCGGGGGGGGCGGTAGACGTGCCAGCGCCCGAGGGGCCACCTGGTGTGGACTAAGACACCATCCGTTGGAAGGTCTGGCAGTGGTGTGGTGGGAGAGGGCTTCGTGGCAGGAGGAGTGGCGAGTTCTGTGGGCTCTGAGCTGCTGGTCTTCCAATGTGAGCAGCAATTTTCATTGGGATGTAGTAGAGCTGGTAGCAGAGAGCCATAAAATGAGCCGTTTGGGAGACCTGTCCTCTGTGGTGCCTAGTGGCGAAGTGGTGATGTCACAGGCCCGTGGCAACAGGCAGTCCTGTCTGCGCTTGGTGTAGGTCCTTTCCTCTGAGCATGGTGGAGATGTTTCCCGCAACAGGAAGAGAACCTGGGGAGGGTCGATGGCCATGGAAGGGTGGTGTATGGCAGACGTTGCAGGTAATGAGTGGCCAGCTGCAAGAGAGGCATCCATTGGACTGGTCGCGGGGTCTGGGACTTGTGTAAAGGCGTTGTTGTGGCTCAAGAGAGCAAGATGCAGTGAGGCGGATGATGTATGCAGTCCTCAGCCAAAGGCAGTTACAAGTGGAGGTGGCGGTCAGCCATGCACCATAAGTAGTCGGGGTCTAGCTCCAAAGGAGGAGGCCTCAAGTACTGTATGCTGTGCTGTTAATTTGCTTAAGAACGCCAGGCATTTTTGAGTGAGGCTGAAGATCCGTATTAGAGTCTATGCCTGCTTTGTAGGGCCGTGTTGAATACCCCAAGCTGTGCCGTTTTGGATACCTTACAGGAGCTGGACGCAGACTTGTTTGCATTCTTTAAGGATATAACAACTGGGTCCAGAAATTCTAATATTTTGGGAAGCTGTTGAGTGTTTGGATTTTACTCTGAGTGGTGTATGAATGACGTGGCCCCTTAACGAGGAGTTAAGTTAATGAAAATGTTATGTTGCATGTTTAACTTTTTTCCTCAACTCTAACCAACAGCATTTGTGGACTTAAAGCTGGGGCATGGACTTGTTAAGTACAGGGTTTCCTTCATTTACGGTGTTCCTTTGTTTGCTTAATTTATTGCGTGCTGTGTGGTGAGGATGCATGTTGTTTGTCTTGTGCTGTAATCTTATATGGTGGCCTAGCAAACCACCAGGTAGGTCGAGACGGCCAGTGTTAATTGTGTTGTTGGAGACTAGTGCAACTGTTTGGGGCTCTGGCCTCCTCCATGCCCCCTTAAGGGGTGTTGGAAACCCAGCATGTAGTGAGGCTGGTGAATCCGTGCCATTTGAGCTCTGTGAGTGTTGGACACTCATGTGGGAGGCAGGCGTTGGATGCCTAGTTGTTGCTGGTCTGGTGATTTGAACATCCAGTCTGTTGCTGGGGTGTTTGGACGACCGGCACAATGTTTTGTTGCAGTGTTGATCACCCGTACCATTTGGTGTTTTGTGTTTGGGGGATGTTTACACCCACCATACGTTTGTATGCTAGTAAGTTGTTTATGACAGGGGAGTAGTTGTGGTTGGAGTGGTGTTGGACGCCTAGTGTGGGATTTTGTGCACCCTTGTGTGGTTTAGAAGGGTCATTGTAAGGTGATTGAGCTGGTTGTAAGTGGGTAGTCAGTAGCAGTTTAGAGTGTTTAGGGCTGGTCCCCTCGTGTGTGTGTCCTTCTATTAGACCAACATGCGAGCACTGTGGAGTGGTGTAAGTGTGGAGTTGTCCTTTGATTTTCACGTACAAGGACTGTGAGGGGTTATGTTAGAGTGGCAGTTTTTCTCCTTTCTGTGGTGTCGGAATGGAGTTAACTTTACTTTAGTCTTGGTGAGTTCAGAGAGTATGAGACTATGGGCTTGTAGAAATTCAGTAACTCAGTAAGTTCATTGTTACGTTTGCACTGTTCGTTTTTGGTTTAAAGGAGGGAGATATGTTGTAATGTGCATTTCACCTTGGGTCTGTGCACTGAGCTGTGGAATGCCTGTGGAATGTATGGCTGTAGGACGCGTGAGAGTGTTTATCTTTGAGTGTTCTGTGAATGTCAGTTGGAAGTGAGCTGCTTGAGAGAGAGGGGGTCGGTGGATGTCTCCTTGTCCCTTTTACCTAATGTACTTATCTTTACCTGTGAACCTGGAGCAAAGAAGTTGCCTATCATCCCTGAGGCTACAGTGTCATCTTTGAAGGAACCACCCCGTTTAACAGGCACCATAAAAACACCAAACTAACTCAGTCTGCAAATCGCAGCACCATGGATGGAGCAGCATACCTTTCCCTCAGGCAATCCAGGAAGCTGTTTTTTTGGCCCAGCTGTTGCAGCCTCCCCAGCAATGAACCCACAGCCTGCCCTCTGGTCCACCAAGCAGGAAGCCCATCAGCCGGCCTCCAACCCAACTCCCCCCCCCAAGTAGGTCGCCCACAATCCTGCCCTCAAGTTTCCCCAGCAGGCAGCCCATCTGCACGCTCTCCAGCTCCCACAGCAGCAGTGCCAGAGAGGGGGAGAAGAACTGGAGAGATCAAAGGGTTTACACACCAAGGGTATAAAGACCAGTGTTTTCCCAGCAAGATCTGACAACTGAGCCGGTCCTCCACACCTATCACCGGGATCTGCCCACAATATACACCCTCCTTGCAGAAGTAGAGTAAGTCAGAGAGCCAAAAAAGAGAAATAATGACATCAATTCCCCCTTGATCAAGATCTTCACTGCCCTCCACTTCTGTGCCACCGGACCTTCCAGCACACTGTGGCTCTGGCCCTTGGTATCACCCAACAATACTTTCCACACCTTCTCTCACAGGCATTAACTGATAGGACAGATGCCCCACCACTTAGGCTTCCCCATTGACCCTGTTGCCATCAATTTCATAAATGCTCACTTTTAGGGGGCGCTGTTGAGCAGCCTGCAAGATGGCTGCTTAGCATTTGAGCTCTGTGTGCCACCAGGGCATATCCAGTGACAACGGCGGAATCTCTGACGACTGCGCCCTGAATTCGCTGCCCGATACTGCCCAGGGTGCAAGGGACGACTGCCTCTGGTCCTAAGGAAAACCCGTGCCCCGGAACCGAGATAAAGCTCCCGCCGGCTGTGGATGGCTGATTCGGCATTAGCCCGCCCGCAGGGCCTGCGTGGCTCGGGCCCTGCGCCGGTCCTTGTCGGGGCCCCTTGGCGTGCACCACCTCCCCCGCTGCAGATCCGCCTCATCCGAGGTGCGGGGAGCTCGAGCCGGGAGCTGCGGCGGGGACCCAGGGCCTGCGGCTGATGTGCGGGTGCGGCGTGGATGCCTGGGCCGGGTGGCCCATTGGGTGCAGCACGGGCAGTGGTGTGTGGTGTGACCTGGAGGTTGTCCTGCGCTGCCTGACCCGCGGCTCAGGGGGTGGCGACAGCGGAGCTGAGAATCAAGTAAGCGGGTCAGGTGGGCGTTGTTGCCTGGCGCCGCGGCTGGCCACAGCTGGCGGCTCTTCCCCAGATGCATCGGGAGCAGGGGACCACTGCCACTCTCCTGATTTCCTGCTGCTGGAGGGCAGCGGCTCCTGCCCCCCTCTCCCTGCCCGGCCAGAAATGGATCTTGCCCAAGCCCCTGCGGGGGGTGAACGATGCACCTGTGGCGGGGGGCCCCATCTCATCGGGCCACCATTGTGCTGCCCGGACAGGATCTGGGCTCGGAATCACTTTGCCCCCTCGAGCCGTAGCTGCACACAACACTCTGGGAATACAACCATCTTAGCCCAACTAATGACACCCTTGGTGACAAACATACATACCCACTGAGCTGTTAACTGTGCGGGCACAGCCACCTGGACACTGGGCAAGCCTTCTGTGGGCATTGAACGGCGTAGCCTTATATATTCGTTGAACTGCAGCCCTGATCACCTACGCTGCTCAGCACAAACTTGTTGCGGCGGCCTGTCTGTTCATACCTGGTTTTACCCTTGAGCCGTTGCTGCACTCAACACTCTGGGCCCCATACAACCATCCTGGCCCGGCCAATGACACCCTGGATGCCAAACGTGCATACCCCCTGAGCTATTAACTGTGCTGGCACTGCCACCTGGACATTGGACAAGCCTGCTGTGGGCATTGAACGGCGCAGCCTTATATATCCATTGAATTGCAACCCTGATGAGCTATGGTGCTCAGCACAAACTTGTTGCGGCGGCCTGTTTGGTCGTATCTGGTTTCACTTGATTCCCAAGGGGAGCTCGGTTGGGGCGGCTGGATCCCTGCAATAGACCACATTACATGAACGGCGCACCGGCCCCTCCTGAAAGACCTGGGGAGCAGCAGCACAAGTGCATTGCTGTGGCTCCTGTCACAACGCCCCCTTAACTGACTGTACACTATACAAATTGCAGTTCTGTGACTTTGGGGGGCACATACGCCAAGCTTGCACACCCTAAAATCCAGCTCCACGATGTCTAACAGATCACGGGGTGCAAATAAATCTGGCGCTATGGATAAGTTCACCAAGGCGGTACCCAGGCTGGAGCAGGGTGGCTCTTCTACAGGCCAGGAAGATATGGATGTACCGGCTGACCCACCCAACCCCAAATCTTTCAACTATGATGGAATCGATGGGCAAGAACTTTGCGTCATTCCACGAAAAACTAGACGATATAAACGCAAACGTGGCATCATTAAGGACCAAGCTTGATCATCATGGGACGTGAATCACGGAAGCTGAGACCCGAATCAGAGCCAGCGAAGATGGGATTCAGGAGAGGCGGAACACCGTCACAGAACTCACTCGTGACATGAAACATGTCAAATCCAAGTGCGATGATTTGGAGTCCAGTTCACACAGAAATAACATCCGTATAGTGGGTGTTCCCGAATCAGCACTCAAAGGACGCATGGAGTTGGTGATTGAAAAACTACTCAGGGACCTGCTTGACAATCCAGAACTTTCCCCATTCTTTGCAGTGGAGCGCACACACCGTGCACTGGGTCCCCGCCCCAAACCGGGAGATTGCCCCAGGCTATAATTGCAAAGATCCTGAGCTATAGAGACAGTGACCACATACTACAGGGACCACATACTCCGACTGGCAAGTGAAAAGCGAGAGCTCCGATTTGAGTCACAGATCAGGATCTTCCCGGACTTCTCCACCGGGGTGCAAATGGAGCGCCGGCAATTCAACAGGGTGAAAAAAATGCTTAGAGAGAGGAACATCGAATATGCAATGCTCTTCCCTGCCCGTTTAAAATTCACGCAATCGCAATAAACTCTACTTCTTCACGGTCCCAGATGAAGCGGTGAAGTACATAGAGGCTCACATCCCCCTCAATGAACCGGTGTACGACCTGATGGAGAATGACTGAGGTCCCTGACCGCTATCCCCAGCTGACAAATGCGGGGGGGTCTTAATCCTATCTCATATACGAAATGTTGTCTTATTAAGCATGCAAGATTCAATAATGTTACTCACAGCAATATATGTCGTAAAAGCATTTGCCTGCTGCACTGCCCACGATGGGGCTCACGTCAATATCATCTGTGATAATTACTTTATGACCCTCCTATCCTCTGTTTCTTTATGTTGGATTCACTATAATGCATTTAGTGGCGCGGGCATTCCGGCCCTCTTGAAACTTATCTGCTTGGTCATTGTATACTATGGTACACTTGGGCGGCTGCCCGGACTGGCCTGATCCGCTCGCTACTTCATTGACTCCCGGGCAACTTCTGTCATGATTGCAACGGGGGCAAAACCTCCTGGTCACAATCTGCTTGTGGCAGTCAGTCACGCCAATCCATGCCCAACTGACACTTCCTTGATGCACATATTGGTAACAATGATAGCTTAACTGCTATGTAAACCATCAAAAAAAGGGCCACTTTGGCACCTTATTGCTCCTGTTTTCCCTTGGTGTTCACACGGCAACAGCGCACCCCACTGTGGTTGCAATGGCTAATTTAGAGGGTTTTCTAATCATTGGCCCCTGTTGGGCCTGCAGAGCAGCTGGACCAAGTTGTAAGGAGTTCGCTGACATCTGGTTAGGGGGAACTGTTGGTGATTGTGGGAGGGGGTGGAAGTGGGTACTACGGACCGTTGTTGGGTGGTGAGGGGGTCAGGGGATGTTGGGGTTAAAGTTATGAAAAAAGGCGGAATGAGAACAGCATATCGTGCTGTGATGGAGTGCATAATCATATTGGCTCTGGCTGGTAATGCATTCTGTGCGCACAAACTGGGATGTACCCTAGACCCGTGCGATACCCGTTAAGGTAATGTCCTGGAATGTCCGGGGCCTAGGCAACTACACCAAATCACGTAAGATTGTCGCCTATGCCCAAAGACACGGTGCTAGAATACTCATGTTACAGGAGGCACATGCACGGACCCACCTGGCTAGTGCCATCGCACCTTCCTGGGGATCCAATAGATTCTACACAACCTACTCTACTCAGGCCCGAGGGGTATTGACCCTGATACACAAGTCCATTAAATTCATTCTCTTGAAAAACTATGTCGACCCGGATGGTAGATACGTTATACTACACTGTAGAATGGCGGACAGAGAATATCTCTTGGTAAATACCCATGGCCCTAACGTGGACTTACCTGAGTTTTTTGATACTGTATCAACAATCCTGCTGGGCTATGTGGGGATCCAAATCATCTGGGGGGGAGACATGAACCTGATACTTGATTTGGATCTAGACATGACTGGGTCAGCATCCATGGCGCTGTCGCGCGCTGCGCGCAAACTACATGCACAGTGTGATGCACTGGACATTCGTGATGTCTGGAGAGCATTCCATCCCCAACTGCGTGAATACACATTTTACTCTACTGTACATGATAGCTCATCTAGAATTGATCTCTTCTTGGTGTCCAATGGCCTCATTGGCCGGACCCGAGAAACCCAAACGCTGTCCTCGCACAATATCCGAACATGCACCCGTTACTCTATCTGTTGAGCTTGGAATGCCGGTGTCTACTTGTAGCACCTGGTATTTCAAGGCCGCGGCCCTCCTGGACATTGTATTTAAAGCCAACATACTGGCAGACATCACTATCACTTTAAATGTCATTCCCTGCAGTCCACTATGGCTAGTGTCCGCTGGGAGCATTCAAGGTATATATCAGGGGGATGTCCATCTCCAGGAAGGCAGGCGTGCTGAAAACTATTAAAAATGATCTTACTCGCTCTGAGGCCACGCTTAGGGACCTGGCCTCGGAGCGTTACTTCAGCCGGCCTATGGCTGCATGCCAATACAGAGGGGGACAGACCCGGGAAAACACTGGCTAGGCTGACATGGGGTGAACGGCGCCAGACCCAAATTGTATCCGTCAAAGATGCTGGGGAAATACCACATTGGGCTGATCAGCTGATTCTGTATATTTTTACTGACATCTACACTGGCCTATATGCTGCACCCCCAGAACACAGTGAGCAACACATGAGGGACATCCTCGCCCAGATCCCGATGACACTCATCTCCGGATCCACCAGAGACCAACTTGACCTGCCGATCACACTCGAGGAGTTGGTCGAGGCGATCTCCGATCTGCCCAGGGGCAAGGCACCTGGAAATGATGGGCTAACACCGAGGTGATTGCCAATCGCTTCCTTCCTGTCATGCCACATCTGGTACATGAGGATCCGTCGGGATTTGTACCCGGGATGGCCACCTCCCTGAATATCCGGTGACTCTTTAATGTTATGGCCAGAATTGACCAGGATGGCAACGCCATTGCCACTGTATTGGACGCCCAGAAGGCATTCGACATGGTTTCCTGGAAATATATGTGGCTGGTTTTGGAAACCATGAGCATCGGCCCCTACATGATTAGATACATTAAATTATTGTACACAGTGCCGGTGGCCAGAGTGCGGGTCAACTCCTTGACCTCTGCAATGTTCACACTCTTTAGGGGGACCTGCCAACGTTGCCCGTTCTCCCCGATGTTTTTTGCAATGGTTATAGAACCTATGGAAGATCATGTCAGAGCACGTCATACCCACAGAGGGATCCGCTTATCTGGCGCTCCCGAAATAATATCCCTGTATGTCGATGACGTATTATTGTATATCAGAGACCCACTACTAACCTCGACCCAATCCTTAGAGATATTACACATATCGGCACTTGCTCAGGATTTACAATTAACTACTTCAAATCCGAAATCTTCCCACTTACCAATAATACACCACAACCTGCCTCTTAATATCCACTCCGCTGGTCCCCCGGCAGTATCCGATACTTGGGCGTTCAGGTGTCCCTCTCTGGGTCCACTTTGCTGGCGGATAACTATGAAGCTGCTGCACAACTGGCCGAGACTAAGATGGCCAGATGGCACCTTCTCCCATTGTCACTTGCAGGGAAGCTCTCTCTCATCAAAATGATCCTTGTCCCTAAGCTGCTGCACATATTCTGCAACGCTCCTATCTGGCCTGGAAAACAATACTTCTCGAACCGACATAAAAACTGTGCACAGTTCCTGTGGCACTCGGGTGCGGTCTGTAAGAAATGGTCGGACATGGTGCTCCCATATGAGGGCGGCGGATTTACAGCGCCAGACCTGATGCTGTACTGGATTGCTGCACAGGCCTAATACGCCACGTACTGGTACCCCAACCCCTTAACTCACCCACACGTTAAGCTTGAAACACTGGCGGCAGCCGGATCCAACGTCATGACCCTTGTCTTCCAATGGGTATTTGCATCTGACTGTCCGTTTGACCCAGTGGCAGCCACACTGCTAGCCTGGAGCCATGTCTTTTCCATGGCGGCTGACACTAGCCCTTAATACAAATGTCTTCCTGCCTGGAGATTCCCCAGACTGGAACCCACACATGATGCGGCCTTCGCCCGCCACTAGGGGGACTTGGGATACCGGGCAATTACGGATTTTTTTCCCTGATGGGAAGTTCATTGACCATCAAACCTGGAGGCAGGGCCACACGAAATCCGCACTTGAAATTTTACAGTATTATAGGATCTGTGCCTCCTTCCGTGCTACGTGGCCCAGCTTTCCTGATGAACCCCCTGACTCTCCCTAAGTCGCCTATATTGCTAACTCCAGTGGCACCCATAGGGTGGTTTCCTCTCTTTACAAACTCTTGCTGGCCCGGATCCCCCCCACCCCCCGACCCGCTCGTGCGCGTGCTGAGTGGGCGAATGAGCTGGGCATGGAAATCTCAGACCACCTATGGAAAAAGATGTGTTCCCATACCAAAAGGGTATCCCTTAACTTCCGCTATCGTCTCATCAAATTCAAATTGCTCAACAGGTTGTACTATACTCCTCACCGGATCTCCATATTTGCAAGTACTGACACACACATATGTGCCAGATGCAGGGAGGAAGGCACCAGCCACTTACACATGTTTTGGCTATGTCATGAACTGGCAGATTTCTGGGAGGGGGTTTTGGGTGCCCTCACTGACATTACGGGTGTAGAAATCGACCTGGACCCGCTGGGTGTTCTGTTTGGTGTGTGGGAATCGGAAGATGCTAGACGACAGGCTAAATATCTTGATATTAGCTGCATGGTGGCTAAGAAGTGTGTGCTCCAAAGCTGGAAAAGTCCCCGCCCCCAACCTTTCAGAAATGCCTCAATGCACTTACCTGGTCCCGTACCTGTGAGGAAGAATACCTGACAATGCTCCCTGTGCAATCCCGGCCTAAAAACGTGTGGTCAGCCTTTAACAGCTATCTCATGGACCAGTCTGAGAGTGTGTCTGGTGGTGTCTCTCCTGCCAACTCATAGTTGTACCCCTATATGTTGTGCATTGGTTAACCACTGTCTGCCATATAATTGGAGTGTTCCCTGTCTCTTATACGCATTGTTTATCACATGCACCTGATGTTCATTGTACTCTGCCGGATGTGGTTGCTGTAACTTCTGCCAATAAATAAAATTAAATAAATAAATACTCACGTTTAGGTCGTAGCGGGATCCCCCAACGTAGTGGGTGCTCTAGAATGCACAGAAGGGGATCTTGTACCACCTGAATGAGACAGCAGGTCTTCCAGAACAGCACTTGCAGAACTCCATCAAAGAGCAAATGGTCTGTGATGCTGACCTGCTCTTCATGCACGAAAGTGGGAGGGTAGTTGAACGGGTGTATGGGAGTCTGGGGTAGGGGACATTAGATGTCCCGTTGCGTGACATGTGCCAGGACGAGGTATGTGTGGGGGTTTGCCGAGGTGTTTTTGATGACAGTAGATCAAATGGGAGGTGGATCCTTAGTGGGTGTTGGAAACAGAGGGTGAGGGATGCACCCCCTAAAAGGAAGGGGGGGGTATAGAGGGAACAGCAGCAAAAGGAGGGCAGCAATGTGTTTAATACATGAGAGAGACTCGCACAGTAAATACCATTGACGCGATGACATGGAACCCTACAAAACGTTTATGCATATCAAAATGAGATTCATACCAATTTCATGGAAACAAGAAAAGTGCTTCGGGTGTGATATTTAAACTGGTATGTATGAATTTAAAAAAAGTTGATTACGTTTATATATTTACTGGGAATGAGATTAAAGACAAGAAACGTATAACGACAGCTCTGTGGAGTACTGCGTATACCCCTCTATCTCGAACGTTTTACTTATCAGACACAAATCCCAAATAATGTCTTAATCTGTTCATACTCCCACTGGAGAGATAACTACTTAGGAGAATCTAACCTAAAGAAAGTGGAGATGTGGCACTTATCCAAAAGGGATAGCGAAATTATGGTTACATGTCTTTATAAAGAAATATTTGATATTGAATGAACATATATCGAATATTTTATAACGAGAAATTGCATAGAGAATGCACTTTTTTTTGGGGGGGTCCACTCCAAACCCCTATTTCCCACCCCTAAAAACCCACCCGGACTGTTTCCAAAAAATATGTAACCCTTTACCCCACCCCTAAATGCAATGACTATAAAATGTTTCATTATAAAATATTCGAGATATGGTCATTCAATATAAAAAATTCCATATAAACACTGTATACCGAAATTATCTAAAAGTTAACTGCTGTCTGCCCCAAACAGGAATGTGGCCTTTTTTTTTTCTTTATATTGCTGGTATATTTAGGGCGGGGTATTACTGCTTTATTCTTCCCTCAAGTGAGTGTGTATAGTTTTCTTAATCCTTTCTAAAAACACCCTTGAAAATCCTAATGAGTAAAGAATACGTCCAACGCAGTGCAGGAGTGTGTCAGGTTCAGGGTCAGATTGACACAGAGACTTCTCAGAGGATGGACCCTTGGATTTCTTGCTCACTTGTGTTTTGGTATTGATGTTAGAACTCTTGGTCTGGCGTTTTCTTTGGGTAGTTCAGGAGTCGTGTGGAAAGGGACGACTGTCTCCGGACGGATGCCACACTGTTGGATGGTTTAGACACCAGACAGGGCGAGCCTGCCACCAATCAGGAAAAACCTGAGAGGAAAAAA
Organism: Ambystoma mexicanum; assembly: GCF_040938575.1. Taxonomy (NCBI): domain Eukaryota; kingdom Metazoa; phylum Chordata; class Amphibia; order Caudata; family Ambystomatidae; genus Ambystoma; species Ambystoma mexicanum. Next base: position 1,093,407,130 of record NC_090930.1, read on the forward strand.
CCTGATGAGCACCGGTGGCAAAGCAGTGGAATTCCAGAAGGTGTAGCGAGGACTCTTCTTGATCAATAGTAGGCGATGAAATCCAAACAAAATAGCACACAGTAAGGAAGAGAACAGACCGGAAAGATTTCAAGGTACGAGTCAGTAAACCAGTAGAGGAGAAGAGCTGAAGCACGATCAAAACGTGAACCAGCAAAGCTGTGAGGAGCAGCAGGAAGGACTCCAGAAGAAGCAGGAGAAGCAGGAATAAACAAGGGAGGCAGAATCACGGGAATCAGCAACACGGAGGTCAAAGAGAAGGGAGCGCTGAGCTAAGCTTTACCTTAGCGTTGAGACGCTCTGAGCCAGGTTAGGCCGCTACTGATAACTGCTATGATAATACTGTCACGTACAGCGTTGGCAGCAGAGCGCTATGTTGGAGGAGGCTGAGAGGCTTCGTAAGGTGTGGATAATAGAGGCGCCATTTTGGAATGGAGCGTACAAAGCAAGAGCCTATAGGGGACCTTCCACTTTGACCACAGGGACCAGTGTTTAAGTGGCCTTTTCAAGACTGCGTGCATAATGCTGGAGCGCATTATGGAGGAGTGCATAATGCAGGAGTGCATAATGCTGGCGAACATAATGCATGAAAGAGCGTAATGCATGAGTGCATAATGCAGGATTGCATAATGCTGGAGAGCATAATGCAAGAGTGCATAATGTTGGAGAGCGTAATGCTGGCGAGCATATTGCAAGAATGCATAATGCTGGCGAGCATATTGCAGGAGTGCATAATGACTGAGAGCATATTGCAAGAGTGCATAATGCTGGCGAGCATATTGCAGGAGTGCATAATGACTGAGAGTATATTGCAGGAGTGCATAATGCTGGAGAGCATAATACCGGAGATATCCCTTACTGATTGGGATGCTGCAATGGTTGAAATGGCACATATGTGTGATTTGTGGGCTGACAGCCTTTTCACAAATATGTGGATGTTAATGGCAGAGGAGCACTGCCGCAGATTGTTAGCCTTTTGTTTCAGGGCTGGCTGGGGGTGAGCCGGTCCCCAATTCAAAATGATTCCTCAGTTTCAAGTAGATGCCCAGAGCACATGCATGCTCGCCCTCGCATGCAATCCCAGTGTCATGCGTACTGGTCCATCCATCCTAACCTATCAACAATAAAGCCCATGAAGCAAAATCGAAAGAGTTGCAATTTCAAATTGACATTTTTCTCACCTTACGTGAGCAAATTCGCTAATGAAGGATGAGAAATCTAGCGACCTGCGATATTTCAACACTTCATATAGCAAGTGTGGGAGCGAAACTGCTGAGCAGAGTCCAAAAAGCAATCCAGGTGTGGCCTACATTCAGGGATGTCAGTAGAAAAAGGTACTAATGCCAGAGAGTTGCATATGTCCATGTGCAAAGATACATCTCATTAACTATAGAAGTATATCATTCGTTTAACTTTTTTGTGAGAGAACCATGACTCAAAATGATGGTGTCTCGAGCGAGCGAGGACAGTTCAACTAATAGTTTGCACTTTATAAATGGGTCATATACTTATACATGGAGTAACAATACTAAGGTCAAACACTGTGTCAGTGAGACTTTCTCTTTAGAACATGATGCATGTTTTCCTTACTGGGTGAGCCCAGTTTTGGTAGTTAAGGAAAAAAGGGGCACATCGAGATCAAGTGATTTGCTGAGATCAGACAATGTGGGAACTGGGTTTTGAAACCTGGTGTCCTTGTTTCACAATTTCCAATTTAAACAGTAGAGTAGACTGACACATCTTTAGTTTAAACACCAAAATACAATGTGGTGTGTTTGTCTTTCATGTGCTAAACTAGGACTCGCTTCCATTGAACTAACAGGCAAAACACCAACTCATGTTAGAACTCAATCTGATCATATATTGGAAATCAGAATAGAAACAGGTTGCTGAAACAAGTATGATTCACTTCTTCAGAAAAAAGAAAGGTACTGAGTGTGCCCCCCACAAGGATTAAACATCCCAAGTGCTATACAGGTTACCTGCAGTTCTCAATAACAGTCACACAACTTGCTGAGCTACCTAATATCCAAACACAAAGGGGGACTCTCAATGGAAAAGCAGATGTGTGCACAGCAATGGTTTCCCGTCAAATCCTGGGTGGGGCAGTCATAGTGGGCAACCACTCTTGGTTCAAGCGATGTCTAGCAACCAGCAGAGGGTCCAGGCAAGCAGCATGGCTGTGTGCACGCTCTTCCTGATGGGACCAGCTAGGCCCCCTATAAAATACATGCCTCTAGAGACTTCTGTGCTCCTGTTGCCTAAAAATGGAAGTCTACTGACAGTTCTCCCTGACCACAAAAAAAGCAAGTGATGTATGCTAAGAATGTGCTTGATGCATCCGCTTGGGCTTGGCCTGTTGACATCTCCAACCCTAAAATGCACGCCCATCCTAAATTACTGAACATTGTATTATTAGCAATCCCAAATCCTCAAGTACTTGAGTGACTATCAACACACTATTCTCCCACCTACAGGTAACCGTGCACGCCCCTTGCACCCTTCTCGAACGACCCCACTATGCCAGCCAGGGACCCTTAGGCCGCAGTGCTACAATTTGACACACACCCGGACCCACAACACGACCATGCAGGCATTTGGTGCACTGAAGAAATAACTGCTTGATATGCCTTCCTCTGAACAGAGGAGACATTCATGTACAGCTCAGACCAGGCATGCCAGACCATGGCCATGTGCTGCATGATGTGCAATGTTGCGATCAGGTGCAATGTGCCCCTGCATGATGAAGAAGAGAAGCAGGAGGACTCTGAGTGTGTTTATTTATTTATTTTATGTGGATTGTTTTTATTTATTGCAGATGCATGGTATTTCGCCCAGAAACACATACACAAGAACTAGCAGTCAATGGGGCAGTCCGCAAGCAGGTGCCTTAAAGTGGTGGAAAATATAATGATCAACTGACCAGAGGATGTTGTGGAATACATGTTAAATGTTAAATGTTAAAGGTATTTGTGCCGCGCACCGTCACCAACGGAATTGGTCCCCAGGCGCTCTGGCGGATCTGTAAATGATAAGGTGGGATGGGTTAGTAAGGTGAAGAGGGAGTAGGATAGTGAGAGGAGTGGTGTTCTGTTGGCAGCTTCAGCTTGGTATACACCAGATACTGAGCTTTGGTGCGGGTATTGGATCGGTGTCAGTCCGCGTGTGCTGTTGCTCCGGCTTATGTGTTGTTGCAGTGTTGTGAAGTGCGTGCGGCTTGTTGTGCGAGAGATGGTTGTGTGAGTTTTTTGAGTGAGATAAGTATGGAGAGTTTGAGCTTATATTGGTTAGAGGGTTACCTGACCTTTAGCATGCTAACATTCACAGTTCTACCCAAGTCTGGACATGCTAGTATTCACGATTCCGTCTAAGCGTGGACATGCTAATATTCACAATTCTATCTAAGTCTGGACATGCTAATATTCATGTTTCACCCAAGTGCGGGCATGCTAACATTCAAAGTCCGCAGGCAAATGTTCACAATTCTATCCAAGTGTGGACATGCCAATAATCACAATTCTATCTAATTGTGGACATGCTAATAATCACAATTCTATCTAAGTCTGGACATGCTAGTATTCACAATTCTGTCCAAGTGTGGACATGCCAATAATCACAATTCTATCTAAGTCTGAACATGCTAATATTCAAAGTCTTATCCAGATGCTACACAGGCCAACATTCACAACTCTAAGTCTGGACATGCTAGTATTCACAATTCTATCTAAGTCCGAACATGCTAATATTCAAAGTCTTATCCAGATGCTACGCAGGCCAACATTCACAACTCTAAGTCTGGACATGCTAGTATTCACAATTCTGTCTAAGTGTGGGCATGCTAATATTCACAATTCTATCCAAGTCTAGGCATGCTAGTCTTCACAATTATATCTAAGTCCGGACATGCTAATATTCAAAGTCTTATCCAGATGCTACGCAGGCCAACATTCACAACTCTAAGTGTGGACATGCTAGTATTCACAATTCTATCTAAGTGTGGACATGCTATCTAAGTGCGGACATGCTAGTATTCTCATTTCTATCTAAGTGTGGGCATGCTAATATTCACAATTCTATCCAAGTCTAGGCATGCTAATATTCACAATTCTAAGTGTGGGCATGCTAATATTGAAATTGCATCTAAGTGCGGTGCTTGTTGACCTTGACAAGTAAGTTATTATGTAATGCAAGGCAACTTTGACAATCCTGTCATGAATAAGTTCAGTCTGGTGGTCACAAATCTTTCTGAGTGTACCTGGTGTGAGTCTATGGCAGTTTATGTTAATGGGAGGTAAGATAGAGTGGCAGGGGTAATGCCCACGCGGCGAGGGGCTTACTGCTTAAGCAGACGTCTTGCCACTGCCACCATCGTTTAAATGCAGAGTCACAATTGTCCGTTCTTTTGCATCACATGTACATTCTTTGTACAAAACCTGTTGTAGAAGTGCATGAAAATGTACATAAAACAATTCCAGATGCTATAGAAAAACGAGTAAATTTGGGGATTAACTGCAAAATGTACAGCATTTACAGGAGGAACTTACACTTCAAGGTTTGGAGACAGGTGAAGAGAGGTCAAACAATACCTGTTGCTAATAATGTGGAAGTGGGGTCAAAGGTCATACTGGCCACCTGCGCAGTGTGGATCGCCTTTCAGGAACGGGCGCAAGTGCCCTCTCTCCAATCCCACTGCTTCAAGAGCAGCGCTCGGCTGGCAGTCACAAGGATCTCATCATCTGGACATGGTATAGAAACCGTGGACAAGACAGACATATAGCAGAAAGTAGTCCAAAAGGATTTGCGTTGTACAAATGATGGTAGCAAGGGGCATGATGGCAAGGGACGTGGGCAGGGACAACAACAATCTGATAGTGTAGACTGTCTTATGACATCATTGCCCCTTGAAAAAATGTCTGCTGTTGCCTGTGCAGTCTGTTCACACTGCCAAATGTCAAAATGGCTACCTTCCTTACCATATACAAGCACATGCACACACCATACACACACACAGAAATGATCTCTTTGCACACACATGCACATACATACACACACACACACACACACACACTGAGGCCCTCATTAGAAGTGAGCCGATCCGCAATAAAAGGTGCTGGTCACAACGTTGCTGGCACATTTTCCGGACTGGCTCACTCAGAGTCTGCCGGTAGGGGCTCTGATCTACTGGCAGGTCAAGCCTGCCGGTAGTTCACAGCCCCTGAGGGCAGACTCGATGTGAGCCGGTGCGGAAATAAGGTGCCAGTAGTTCAGGCCCCTACCAGCAGATAATTCACGGAAGCACTGGCACTGTTTTTCTAACAGTGCTGGTGCTTCAGTGGTCCCACGGAATGGCAACTTACCGTTCGGCCACTGCCTGTAATATCCCAGTATTATCAGGATATCGGGTGGCGGAAACGGTAGGCCGAGGTTGCCGGTAGGCCGCCGGTGCTACCAACGGCCTAGTAATGAGGGCATCAGTCTTTCTTTCACACTCTCTCTCACTCACATGTGCATGCTGAGGGAGACACACACACACACACGCAAGCCAGCACAAAAAGGCTTGTGCAGTGACATGTTGGCATACAGAGTGGAACCAGCATGAACGTGTGTTCTTAGAATGTAATACTGGCATGTATTAGGCACAGGCCATATGAAAATGTTTTGCTGTGGCAGCAATAGTGACATATGTTGTTCCACACCAGCAACAAAGTGTGTTATTAAAGTGGCAGCAGGCTCTTATTTTGTCCATAGTGACATTCAAGTGGCACAGCCAGCATGAAACTGTTTTACAGTCACAATACTGGCACATACTTTGCATTGTCTGCAAGAAAGTTCTTACAGGTAAGATAATGACATATCAGAGGCAATGCTGGCATATTGTGGTCAATGGCAGATCTTTGGCAATCATGACGTATATTGTGGGCACAGAATCACGAAAGTGTATTGGTGTGGCATTGCTGACCTATATTGTGGGCACGGTGATTATAAAAGTGTGTTTTATAATGGCAGTTTTTACTTATGCTCTGGGTCGAAGCAGCATGGCAATGTGCTGTAAGATGCTCTTGTGTGCTCCTGACATGTGTAACTCTGCAAAATGGATTGTAGGTTTCTATGGCTTCTTACCCAATTTTGCTTATGAATTGTGCTGCAAAATACATTATTTAAACCCTTTATTTTACAAATAAATTTGAGGGAAGAACTCATTGATCTCACTTAGGGTGGATCCAGCTCTCTTGCTATGAACAGTTACTTGCATAAATGTGGGGGGAAACATTAATACACCCCCACTGATCTTGATTTGTTTAGAATGCAGGAGTGCACTGAGGAGCTGTCCCGTCCCTTGGCACCAAATATGCCTTTGCCAGTAGCGGTGATCAGGGCTCTGGCCTTAGTTCCTTACAGTGCATCTCCCTTTCCTAGCCTTTTAACCTCCAAAACTACAAATATCATAATGCATCATACAGATGCATTCAGGCATGGAAGTGGTGTCTGTTTCCCCAATGAAAATTGTACATACATGAATCATCATCTGCTCATATGCACAGGACAATGGGCATAACCGCAGGGGAGCAGAGCAGTCCCCTCTCATTTCCATCGCTGCAACACATATACTAACCTTCCTTGCAACTCTCGTCTCCTCCATCTAGGCCACTCAGGTCCATGGCCGCCATGCCCTGCTCCTGCCACTCCCATGGGTGAGGGGCTCTCTCTCTAATTATGGAGACCACCTTGACCACATGCTCCCTCAGGTCTTGCCAATGCTTCTGAATTCGGACTACACTGCATGGAGTGGTTGCCACTGTGCCACAGCGTCCATGTTGGTCAGGATGGCCTTTAAGATGTGGTGCATTGGCTCTTAGGAGCCTTGGTATACTGGAGCATGATACGTCCTTCACAACAGCATCCGACAGGACCATGCCCTCAACATGGGAGTAGTCTGATCGTCTCCCTTTCAATATGGGCCTGGAGGCTGCCCGGGGTGGTGGGAGGTAAAGGAGGCAAGCTACTGGTGAAGGCAGAAGATATGTCTGCATAAGGATAGAGTTGGCTGACTGGGGCATTAGGGGCATGGCTGAGGATGGGCGGTGGGCTGGCTGAGGGGGTTGCAGGCAGCAGGGGCAGATGGCTGTACTAGGAGTGGGCGAGGGAAGAAAGATGGGGGGTCCAAGCAGTCAGGGAGGGGGACACAGCAGTCAGGAGGGGGGCACAGAAGTCACATGGGGTCACAGCTGCCAGCAGGGGGAACCGCATTTAGGAGGTAGTATAGCAGTAAGGGAAGCGACACATAATTTGGGGATACAGAATTCCGGGGGGCACAAAAGGCAGGAGGGGCCACATCAGCCAGGTGGGTGCCACAACAGTAAGAAGTGGGGCACATCAATCTGAAAAGAGGCAGAGAAGTCAGGGAGGTGGCACAGCGGTCAAGGGGGCAAACCAGTGTCAGGAGGTGCATAGAGACTAGTGCAGGCAAAGGTGAGAGGTGGGTGTTTAAGTGAAATTATGCAGTGTAAGGCTGGGTTATTGATGGGGGCTGATACAGAGGCAGTTGATATTCTTGTTTGTTTGTTTATTCATTTGTACAGTGCTCTGAACCCTGAGGTATCTGGGTGCATTACCTATGACTTGGTTACATGCATTTACATGATCATAAGAGATCATAACAGTAAAGGTACATCATACATTACAGGTTACAGGAACAGCAACAAAGTTATTTACATCATATATCATGAAGTTACAATGCATTTACTATCTATATGTATACAGACACACATTATTCCAGGAGCAGATGATGAGGCATCTGGGAGGGACTCATCTAGGTGATGTCTATGTTCATTGGTCTAAAGAAAACAGCCAAGTTTTAGTGTCTTTCCTGAACTTACTCTGGAGGATGTTTGAGTATGATGAGGCTTGTCGGTATAACACCTAGAGAGAGAGTGAGATTTCCTGCCTCTTGGTGGTTGCTCTGGAAGTTTGTTCACCATCACCCACTCGCGGAAGCAACCTTTGACCAGGCCTAGCGTCTCTGGATTGAGAACTACGAATTTCAGATACTTTGTTGTTTTGAACTGCAAGGAGAAGCAATCCGAGTTTTGGTTTTGTCACAAAATGCTGGCTTAGAAAAAGGCCACTGTGTTTTTCCTCATTGCGAATTACATTACGTTAATGCCTCTGAGAGTTGGGTAGTGGTGGCAAGTCATTCATTCTGTTTTTGTTAACGTTTTTTATTTTATTGTGCATCAGTAAGGCACTTATACATGAAGCAAATTGTGTTTCAAAGCGCCCACTGGGAAACAGTGAGGGAACATGGGAATGGAAGGCAAATATAACAGTGAAGAGAAAGAAAGAAGCAGTCCTACTAGGCCTTGTGAGCATTCAGAACGTGCAAATGCAGAGAGAAAGAGAAGGGGCGAGGGAGCTGGGTGGGTGCTAGGAGTTCCACAAAAAGCAGTGCTAAGGAGTACATTTGCAAGCAGCTAAGTGCCTGTCATAGATCACTTGGTAAGAGGGGTCAACTGCCAATACAAGCAATGCAGGCCTGTGAGACAGCACAGGCCAGTTGGCGCCCAAAGGCAAGTGCTGAGAGTGGGCGGAGGCTAAAAGGTGATTGGGAGGGGGTAAGGCCAGGACCCAGAAGGATACATAAGGGCCCTGGTCACCAATCTCAGTGACTGTGGGGTTTAGCAAGGGAGGGGGAAGGAGGAGGTGAAAAGCAAAGTCTTGAGGAGCTTCTGGACTTTGAGGAGATCCAGCTCAAGACGGAGAGGAAGAGGGAGGCTGTTCCAGAAGAGGGAGCCAGCGAGAAAAGAGATCGTCCACCAGCTTGCTGTTTAGAGAATCGCTTGACACGCAGAGAGTTGGTGCAAAAGGAGCATAAAGATCTAGAGGGGGAGTATTTGGTGAGAGCCAGTTGTAGATTGCGTGGTCCCCAACTCATACAGCCTTGTGGATGATGCAGAGGGATTTGAATTTGATCTGTGCAGTGATCGGTCTTACTAGGCCCAGTGACATTAAGAATGTGCAAGTGCTTGGGAAAGGGAAAAGGGGGAAAGTGCATGGTAGGGGGAGGTGGAAAGTGCGGAACAGAGGAGCGAACAGAATAAATAAATAAGTAAAATAAAAATAAATAAAGGTGGTAGTGCAGCCAGTAAGTAGCAAGTGGTAGGGTAAGCAGATAGGGTATATCTGATAAGTGCAGCAGAGAAGTGGGGGACTGTATGGGTACAGGTACAGGACCCAGTGCAAGGGTAAGCCCGGAGGAGTGCAGGAGGCTGGCAGGGTGAGCAGGTTCCTGGGCCTGTAGGTCAGAGGGTGGAGAGGTACACAGTGCAGAGGAGAAAACAGATCAGCAGGGGAGAGGAGAGGCCAAGGCAGAAGCAAAGAGGAAGGTTTTGAGGTGCATCCAGAACCGGACATGGTTCTCAAGTTTCAAGGTGGCAGGGAGCTGTTCCAAAGGAAGGCCCCCGCCGAAGACAGAAATCTACCCCCAGTTAGTTTCTTTGAAAAACGACTGACGCTGAGGGAGTTAGCAGTAGAGGAGCGAAGGGCTCGAGAGGGGAGGTATTTACGTAGGGATAGTTGAAGGTATTTTGGACATAGGCCCAGAAAGCTTTGTGGACAATGCAGAGGGTTTTAAATGTAATCCTTGCATCCACTAGCAACCAATGGAGGGATGTCAGAGCTAGAGAGATACAATCCCAGGGCTTGAGGCCAAGGACAAGTCTTGCAGTCCTGTTCTGGATTATTTGTAAAGTGTGGAGAGTGGAGGCAGGTAGATTTAGAAAGTGGCTGTTACAGTACTCCTACTTAGAGAGAACCAGAGCTTGGGAGACAGTAAGCTTCTAAGGGGAGGAGCGGAAAGGCAGAGTACCTCTGAGGAGGTGCAGTAAGAACTTTTTAGAGATGTCAGAGATGTGTGCGGAGAAGGTAAGTGTGGAGTCAAAGATCACTCTAAGGTTTTTGGCCCCGCAGGTAGGGGTAGGAGGAGGACCAAGGGAGATTTCATGATTCCTGCCCCTCATGTCCCCAGCGCTCCAAGATGTCAGGCAGGAGCCAGACCACAATCACCTACATGGCCTCAAGGGCCTCTCCATCCCTCCAAAGACCCACTTGGAGTCAGACTTGGCGCTTGTGGCACCAGACTCACTCACTCCCATAGGATAACATTGGGGATTGGACTTGTAGTGCATTGATGGGGACAAGATGGATGCCCCCACATATTTCGGTTCCCAGAACTGCATGTGCAGTCTAGTATTTTGGGTGTGGTTCAGCCCAGAGACACCTGGGATACCCAGAGAGTATTTAAGCCACGCCCAGGCTGAGAAACATGCTTTGTGTTTTCTGCACCTGCAGCGTGACACTCACCGTGTTCGGATCGGTCTCCAGTAGGCCTGCATCTTTCTTCTGCGCTCAGCTCCTGCTAGAACAAGAACACCGTTAGGAACAGCCTTACCTTGCGGCGCTTCTGCCCATCATTCATCGCTTCTTCTGTTCTGTGGGCATCTTCGGTGGTGTCATGCCATCCCGGCACGCCGCTTCCTAAGGAAAAGGGAAAAGAACAGAAAAAAGGCATTAGTAAGCATTCAGCAAATCTTCGCTTATTTTTTATAGACTGTACAAGCTTCAAACGCTTACCTGAATCCCAGCCGCTCTGGGGGAACTCAGTCTCCGGAACTTCTCATCCATCTGCAAGAGGGAAAAGACACTCCAGGTTAGCGTGGAAACATCTAGAGGCGCCGCATACCACGCTCACTCACCGCATTTCTTCTTCATAACCGGCATCCATGCTGAAAACGTTGCGGCACCTAAAAGACACAGAAAAAGAACTCAGTTCAATACAAATATGAAAGGGTCGCATCGCGCATCGCGCTCTCACTCACCTTCAGCGCTACTCATCTCAGCAGCACGTTGCCATCCCCAGACGCCGGCCATCATCTAAGGAAGGAAAGGAACAAAGTTAGAGAACTGTTCAAAAGACTCATTATACTTACCTGTCGGACTCTTGCCAGTGAAGTAACTAGGCAGCAACGAGCCCGCATCAATCAACGCGCCCCTGCGCTGAAAGCAGAACGGAGAGCACACTTTCCAAGAAAACAAGGTGAGCTGAGGATCAAAGAGAAGGGTTGGACCCTGGGGAAGAAGGGGTTCAACCTCACAGAGACAATAGGGAGTTAAACTCTACCAATCCTGTGTTTCAGGCCCAGTCTCCAGTCGAGTAGACTCCAGGGAAGGGTCCGAGGTCGTAAGAGGTCAGAACAGGCTGAGTGACGTCCCCATGGATACCAGGTGAGCGTTACAGGAGGCTGGCCAGAGAGTGAGGGGAAAGTATGGCGAAGGTGTACCTATGAAGAGGATCACAGTCTTGTTGGCATTTAGACAAAGACCATTGGTGGCACACCAATTTTGAAAGGCAATTAGTCGATCAGAGATGAGGGAAGGAGAGGAGGTGGCTGAAGGAAGCCTGAAAATGAGTTGGTGTCATCAGCATAGCACTGGAAATTAGAGCAGAAAATGGAAATGCATTAGGCGAGAGTTGCCAGGTATTGGTTGAAAAGCCAGGGCGAGAGGTTAGACCCCTGGGGAACACCACAGATAGAAAGGGAGATAGAAGATAGGAAGGACCCAAGGTGTACCTGGGAGGGTCGATCCGAGAGGAACGAGGTCAGCCAGGCCAGAGCTTGATCGGTGATATCCAGGTTGTCACAGAGACAATTGAGCAGGGTGGTATGGTTGACCATGTTGAAAGCAGAGGAGAGATCAAGAAGGAAGAGGACAGAGGGAATGTTAGAGTCAAGGTTGGAGAGCAGCTCTTCACGGATGTCCAGGAGAGCAGTTTGTATGCTTCTGGCAGCTCTGAAGCCAGATTGGTGATCATGGAGAAAAACGACAGAATCTGAATGAAGGTTAAACTGAGAGATGGCCAGCTTTTCCAGGAGTTTATCCAAAAAGGGAGTAATGGAAATTGGGCGATAGTTAGCCAGACAAGAAGGATCAGCTGTGGGTTTCTTAAGCAGATGATGCACAAGGGAGTGCTTCAGAGGGAAGGGGAAAGATTCAGAGGCAAAGGAGAGGTTGCAGAAATCGGCAAGAGCCAGAGCAAGGGTCTCAATGTTGTCCCTAATGGTTGTAGAGGAACAAGGATGAACCTGTTTTGATGAGGCTTTTATAGATCGGACTTGTCTAGCTACCTCATAAGGTGAGAAAAGAGGAAATGAGGAGAAAGAGGGTGGGGGGTAGGTGAAGGAGGGTCAGCAGGCAAAGAGGGGAAGAGGAGGGAGGGGGAGTGGAGGAGAGGGTGGACAAGATGTCCTGGGTTTTAGAGAGAAAGTGAAAGCCAAGGGCATTGCAAAGAGTCTGGGAGGCGAGAGGACGGGTGGAGACTGCAGCAGGGTTGGCCAACTCCTTAAAGAGTTCGGCCGAGTTGTTATATGCCGCAGAGACACAGGCTTGAATGTGGACTCTCTTCTTGGTACCGACCGAGAGTCGGTATTGCCTTTGGAGCAGGCAGCAGGCCAGTTTGTCAGAGGATGAACAAGAAGCACTCCATTTCCTCTCAGCCGCCCCACACTTACGTTTAAGTGTAGCTAGGTCAGAGTCATACCAAGAATTGCACCTGGCTTTGGAGTTCAAGCGGATCCTCATGACAGGGGCAAGAGCATCAAGAGTGGCAGAAATAGAGGAGTAGAGCAGGGACAGAGCTGTGTCAGGGTGTGAGTCAGCCCGGGGTGGAGGGGGAGGGGAGAAGGTGGTGGCGAAAGCCTCGACTGACACAAGCTTCATGGGGCGGATGTCCGAGAAGGTGGGTGGCAGTTTTGGGGTAGACTTGGCTTGAGGGGAGGAGATGGAAAGGTGAGAGGAGAGGTGGCTGTGATCACTACAGGAGAGAGGAGTGGTGAGGTGTATCTTACATAACAAGAAATGTAAGTGATGATGCTGTAAAGCAGCATTTAGGGCTTTAGTGTAGACGTGAATCTTTTTGTCCCTCGTGTAGATACAGTATGCCATATGCCTGAATGAATAAGGACAGTGGGTCCCTGTATAAATCCCCAGCATTGTTGTTTGGTTCCTGAGGAAAATGACAGAGTCACACATCAGTCATTGGGGGTCATTGCAAGGTTGGCGGTAAGGGGGTAACGAGCCGGTAAAGGTGCTGGTGCTGTTATCCCCTTACCACCGCATTACGAGGTCCTTTAGTGGGTCGCGCTAAGGGCGGCTGGTTTTGCCAGGCACCCTTAGTGGGAGCCGCTAAAGTACCAGCATGCTAACAACGGGCCTGTTATTAACGGGCCTGTTGGTAGCATGGTCCCCATTCCCAGTGAGCCCTGTGGGGGCTCGAATGGGAATGGGGATGGGTTCCCTGAATGGGGAAATACCTGGTCCTCCAAGGTTGGAAAGCCCCGGTAATTCCCCATTCAGGGAACCCGGACCTGGTATGCGGTAAGGGGGTAGCCATGGTGCTAATAGCGCCATGGCTACCTCCAACCTCGTAATGACCCCCATTGAAACCGGTCGACCACTTCGAGAAGGGGTATCCTTTGATTTATTTAGGATGCCTGGAAGATCATACGCTTGCTTTCCTGCTTGTTTATTAAGTGTTCAGAAATGTTCATGTTTTTTATTTGCACCAGGCTCACATTCTTCGCAGCATATTACAGTGAAGGGGAATAAACATATACAATCCCGATTGGAATGCATCTGTTAGATAGGCGCAGAGGCGTAGAAAGAGTAGAGCCTGGGCAGGCAATGCCCAGCCAAAATATGTAAATGCCAAATCGGCAGCACATTTACAGGTGTTAAAGGCACTGCGTTTGGCCAAACTACATTAGCTTCAGGCCCAACTTGATAGACAATCCTGGCTATGCCTCTGGATAGGCGTTGCACCCTAGGGACATCAGCCCTGTATGCAGGGACTTTGGCCGGAAGTAGGGCAGTTGGGGAGTGCCACATCACTCCGCCGGGAAGTTATATGCATTATAGTACTTGAAGTTTCATCAACTTTTATGTGTGTAGGGGCCTACATAGAGTGTGCAAACCCTCAGGAGAGATGAAGGCTACTGGCAATGTAGCGTGCTTTTATTGCGAGCATGCGGATTTGCAGCAGCAGACTGTGCTGTTCAATCTTTCCAAACCTCTATAAACACATGGATGTAAAGGACAAACAGCCTCATTACGAGTTTGGCGGTACTCTAGCAGATTTACCGCCACATTATATTAACGTTACCTGTACTTGCTCAGCAGAATTACTGCCGGATTACAAGTGGCAGTATGGCGGTGTTAGTCCTCATTTATGGAATCCATAGGACGGCATGGGGATTTTGGCAGAATTTCTGCTGGTGGTTATTCCTCCAAAATGGCTGCATTCTGGTTGAAAGGTGGCGGGGTTACCTCATTTGCTGGAGCTGTTTCCTCCAGCCCACCGCCAAAACCATAGCTGGGTGGTGCGGTAATGTGGCAGTAATTCGGCCAACTAGTAATGAGGCCCAAAGTAGAAACATTTCGCTCTGAGGCTAATTTGCCTCTGGATTTGACAAAGCCAATATACGAAGGAGTGTTGTCAAATTATCTGCAAATATGTGTTTGTATTCTTTACCACAATGCACCAGAGTGTTTATATCGCAAGTCCTTCCACGCATGCAAAATGTTAACATGACTGTGATGCTCACAGAAATGTTTAACTGTTTTTTTGCCCAATCAGAACCCCACTGCTGCTTGTGCGCCCATTCCCTGCTAGAGACAACAGTGCGACGTGTTGTCATGTGCAGTGTTTGAAAGGCCTGTCAATCCCCGACCCCGTGTCCATTTCATTCAGGCTTTTGTGTTTGCTAATCCCTTCACTGAACCCTTAAGCAGCCTCATTGTGGCTTGTTGACAACTATAAATCACACGTGACAACATAATCATTGCAGGTTTGTGTTATTTACTGGAGTGTTTTCTTTTTTAATTGGTACTCAGGTTTCCCTTTCGTGCAAGTCCTGTTTTCGATCAACGAACATATCATCTAAAAGGCGTTTATTTTGCGCTTTTATTGGCAAGTGAGTGGACTTTGAGGGTGAAAATAAAATCGGTGTATAGAAAAAATAAGGATGAGCTGCACAGTTGCAGTTTTGCAGGTAAAACCCTTGATTTCTTAGGGGTATTTTGGAAGCTTTGACGTACTTTCAGAGATGTTCGTGGAGCCACGGTGGGCGGGTAAGTGCACACACATGCATGCAGTTACACAGTAATTTGGGCACTGGAAGGGGAGAGTGAATTTGCGTGCTCACGCGGAAGGAGCGAGCATACGACGTGCAGTGTTATGTTATTCGTGAAGCACTACACTACTATGGTTGAGGTCTCATAGCGCTTAGAGGCCATTCGATAGTGCATTACTGTACTTGATATCCAGTAGCCCATAGGCTGAAACACAGCAGACATTGGGCATTCAGAGTGAGAGAACACTTGTACGGTTACGAGACAGTCCCAGTGGCTCATTTGACTGGGGTGGCCCTGGTGGGGGACTGACTTATGCAGGGGTGGCATGAAGCATGAGCGCACACACACATAATGATCATAGTTTAGGATAGTGGTATTCAAGATTGTTTATGCTGAACCCCCCTTGAGTAAAAATATTGCTGCTGAGCCCCATCCTTGAGTAAAGATATTGTTCCTGGGGTACCCAAGTTGGCATATCTGATATATTAACTATTAAGTCTCGGGAGGATAGCTCAGGGGCAATGTGCTCGCCTTGGAAGCAAGACGACACTGAGCAACTCAGGTTTGAACCCTAGGTCCATGCTTAGAAACCTCTGGGTATTAAAGCGCATTATAAATAACCTATCATATCATATAGGCACCATAATCCCTTTTTGAAGAGCTTCACGCCCCTCCTGAGCTTCCTTTGGGGTCCCCCTAAGAGGTGGGGGGCAGCTCCACAGTTTGAAGACCCCTGGTTTAGGATAATGGGGTGGCACCTGGGGTGGCCAATCAGATTGCGGGGGTAGCGCCTGCCACCCCCAGGCCACTCCTTGCACACGCCACTGGACAGTCCTAAGGCTGTCCTGTAATTGTAGGAGTAGGCAACAGGCAGAAACCATGTGTGGGACCTGGTGTAGTACGGGAGGCCCAATTTGAGGCATGTTCTTTGTGTGAGGGTTCAAAATGGTGCGTGATAGCAGTGAGAACTTAGGCGATGCTACGCAGGAGGAGCAATAAATGAGAAGGTGGTAGTTTCTCTATTGTTCGCTTCTAAAATTAAATTAGTTGCAGATGAAAACCAATACATTCCAATCACCTTACCTTGTCCTGATCTGCTGCGAAGAGTCCCATCAAGGTGCGCTTTGGAGAGCAGGCATGGTTTTCCAGACAACAGTCAGGGAGTGTGGGCCAGGGCTGAGGGAAAGGTTTGTTGGTTGCCAGGGTAATGGCCATTAGGCAGCAGGTTGGGCATTTGCCGAAGAATAGCAATAGACTCACTGCGTAGAGGTGAGTCCATTGGATTTCCAACCATGGAGGCAATGGTTGCCTGCAGGCACTTTTCTGGTAATATTGGGAACCAGATGAAAGATCCCGGCCATGCGTCAAGGCTAAGGAATTTAAAATGAAAAAAATTATTACATGCATTAGCGCTAAACTAATCTCCATGTGACTTATCCCTGGAAATACCCCCATCATGAATTTCTTTCTGCTTTCTGTCCTCCATAATCTCCTTGTTCCTTTTCAATGGGTGTATGTAGTGCGGAAACGTATGTGAATGGCTGGACTGTGGAGCTGGGTAGAGCCTCTACGTTGGCTCACAGAGATCTTCATCCGGATGAAGTACCAATTCTACCCTCGCTTTCTGTATTCCAAGAGCAAGTAAAAGGAGATGGCACTAACGATGGAAGCCCTTCCTATAGGGACGAGACATGATGGCGGATCGGTATAGCGTGCAAGATCCCACATCCAGGGTTGCCTGGAGGATGGTGACCAAAGGTAATTTCAAGCATCACTGCCACTTAACTTAAACCTCTGTCATGAAGGGGGCAGAGCCTAGATGGGCACACTGTATCGGAAACCAAGGCAACCGAGCAGGGATCCTTCTGTTATCTTCCACCAGTAACCGCCAATGTCATCATAGTCTGGAGAGGATAATCTACCAGAGCCGGGCCCATTCCAGCCTTTCCTCAAGCATTCCTT
Organism: Ambystoma mexicanum; assembly: GCF_040938575.1. NCBI lineage: Eukaryota > Metazoa > Chordata > Amphibia > Caudata > Ambystomatidae > Ambystoma > Ambystoma mexicanum. The sequence continues at coordinate 1,093,424,317 of NC_090930.1, forward strand.
TCCTTTGATGGTCAAAGAGAACAGACGTGGACCAGAACCCAAAACTAGTAAATGCAAAATGCTCAGTTCCCCTATTAAGGACAATCACAGAGTTCTAGTGAGCAAATTAAAGACACAAGTTATTAGACTCTCCTGTAAGCACGCAAAGAGAATTTGGGTAAAGACAAGGCTGTTCAGAGCATTAGCAAGAGATTTAATGAACAATAACAGCCCACTCAATGGGCGGAAGATTTTCAAACAGTAATAGTCCTAGGGTGAAAGAGTAGCAGCTCTTTTGGTACACACGCCATGTTTTTGGCGGTGCATGGTCCACCAACCACGTTAGAGTCCAGCCACAAACATGCCTAATTGAGTGGTTAAAATGGCAGCATTGAGCTATATCTTGTCCTATGCAAGAAGCAGGAATGGTTGATGGTGAGGTGTATCCTTCTGCCACAGGAACTTCATTTGGCATTGGTAGTTACTAGATAGAGTGTGGAAGCATTCATGATTCACAATGCAAACCTATTGTTTAGACCACAAGCAAAAGGAGCCATCAAACCCGTAGTCTACAACCTCAAATCACTGAAAGGAATTGTCACTGTAATTAAATGCCATCTGACAAGGGTGTGAAGCCCTGGCTTTTTGAAAATGTTTATCAAATAATAAAACAATGCAGGTTATCTGAAAGGGGAAGGCTAAGCAGATCCCCATCCACACATCTGCATGCCAAAAGCATGGTGCATACATGTGTATGTGCACCTATCTCCTGACAACTGCAGAACCTGCTCTTCAGTAACATAGGACAGGTTCAAATGTCACATGTGAATTCCTGACAGCTGCTTAGGCCAAATGACAAATGACCAAATTTAACTTCTGCACCTCTGATCCAAAATGTATAAATGTTGCTGCATTCTTTTGGTGGCAGTGTAAATTCCAAGAATAAGCTTTAAGAGGATGGTATAGTGACTGATAAGAGCACACAATTATTAAAGCCACACCAATTTGATATCATACAAAGGTCCTGCCCTGAGAGCACAGACCAGCTATGTGAGCGCAAAGTGTATTCATGGCAGCCTAGCTGTCTCCACATTAGCAAATGAGAAAATGGGCAGGATGTGGGCTTCCTATGATTCCCCAGGAGGAAGGGTAACACCTCCCCTTGGGTACCAGGATCTCTCACCAGGACATCTACTGGGAATTCTGCTACTAATGGGTGTTCACATAACACATCCAAGCTTCAAACCAGGGTACTTCAAAGCAAAGGATACTTGAAGTGCAGACTTGGAAGGAGTCAGAATTAGGGTAGCCAGAGAGGGAGGAGATCACCTAATTAAGGGGTCCGCCATCATACCTTTCTGTGGGGCTCTCTTTCCTTCCTGTCACCTTCATTTCCTGCAAATAAATGCACTCTGGGTATGATGCAGGAAGGCAAGGATCATTTGTTACAGCAACATCGATTGGATGCCTTAGAACAGGATTGCTTCTGTGTAATCTCCTTTGACCCTTTACCTTTAAGGACAGATTCTCCAACTCCTTATTTGATTCATTCATGGACACCAAGAAGTAGCCATGTCTGTATCCCTGTTTGGAGTACACTCCATTTCAAAGTCCTCCCCACAGAGGTGAAGACAGGTGACTCCCAGGCAGAGGAGAACCATATCTCCCAACCATCCCAAGGTGACATTGGGGTTGAACTACTGTGGATTAAAGCTTGCCACTTTGTCAGCTGCACTGGAACCACACTCCTCAAAGGAGGTGAAGAACTCCCTTTATGTTTCAGCCAAACTTCGTGGACTGGGAAGGCAGAGCAAGAAGGACTCACATTGTCTTGGAGAGCCTTGGGTGCACTCACAGCACCCCGAGAAGTCCAAAGCATCCAGACTCCTGTTTCGCCACTTTGAGCCTTCTTCAAAAGGATTCAACTCTCCATGATACCTTTAAATTGACTCAGGTCCAACAGTGCTGCTTTTGGGGTACTTCTGCAGCCTTCAAACTGGTTTGATGGCGCATCGCACCAGCAACGCTCATCCCCACCTACGCACGAACACCAGCTCTCTGCTGCAGACACCTTTGATGTGCCGTTTCTTCGAGCACTGCATCAAATCAACAGGACCTCGCCTTGACATATCTTGAAGATCGAATCTAAGGGCTGATTTGAACCCTTTGGCTGAAAGGCAATGCATCGAAAGTCACACTGAACTGCACAGAGCTATGTCTCGAAGATGACTCAATGCCAACTCACTGCCTGGATCAACACGCTGCACACCCCTATATTAATTCATCATATCCAATAAGAAGACATCTGAGGTGTCCGAAACCTGTTTCTAGCAGTTCTAAAGATTCAAAGTCAGTTTTCCCATGACCAGGTCATGCCAGAAATGTGCAATCGTAAGTGTCTTTGCCATATTCCAACAGGAGAAAAATAACTAGTTTGGCTGCACAACGTAGTCGTGCAGCAAGTGTCCCTTTTCCAGAAGGATCCTTATGTTCTGATGCAAGGAACAGGTACCATGAATGGATCGTTAGAAGGTCCAGTGCTATCTTTTTCTTTATTTCACATCTTAGATCCAACCGAATCTTCCTCAGTTTGTGGTACATCCACATCATATGTAATAGTGTACACCTCTCTCCACAGCCCCTCCAGAAACCGTGCAATCTGTGAGAGGCTTTATGGTGCAGTCGTGATCTTTAATCTGTCCTCAACCAATTGCATGCGTAGAGATGCTCTTGATAAGCAAGGGGGAATGCTCTCGCGGGCGCCTTCACCAATGGGTACTCCAAGCTCCCCCCCCTTCTTTGATAGGATGTGACTTTAGGTGCTGTTTTCTTATTTAAAATAGCAATTAAGCTCTTGGTTGATTCTGTATTTTGAAACTAATTCTAGAGACAACAGATCCTTAGAGGATCCTGGTTTAACTGATGTGAGCTGTAGGCTTTTATTTAACATTGTTTGAATGTTTCAATGGTGCCATTTTTGAATAATTCGCCCACCCTAGTGAATAAGTACACCCCTAGATTAGATTCTTCCAAGTCCCAAACCCTTTGTCCATCAAGGCTGGAGTAAAAATGTGGTTAGCCCACAATGGTAAAAAATGGTAACGGGCATTACAGATACCCGCACACCATAACTGCCTCATCCCAGGTTCCCTGAGTTGCTTTAGTTAGCAGGGTTAAATATAAATTGGGTGCTTACTGCATTTTCGGCAAACATGGCTGTTTCCAGATATGCGGCCCGACAATGGTTTAAAGAGCCAATTTATTTCCGGTTTATTTTTAGACACATTCCACGATGACTATGCTCTCATATGATATGGAGCATCGATATAAATTTGAAAATGCTAGACACCCTTTCGTTTTTTTTGGCTTGTACAATATGCTTGTTTACATGAGGCATCTTACAAGGCAAAACAAAGACCATAGTCATTTTACCCTATTCCTTAAGTGTCGCCTTGGGGAGGGATATCGAGCACGATGGAAGAAGGTAGAGAATCCGCGACAAGACATTCATTTTAATTGAATTTCCAAACCCTCCCTTACTAGGGCAGACAAGGCCCACTGTGCTTGTGTGGTTCTTCTTTGGTGGTGTCAAACAAGCTTAGGCAAGTGGCCTTATATAGCCGATGATGATGCTAATTTCCATATGCAATATACATTGTTTTATCCCATTGAAATAGAGTCTAAATCTTGATCAGCCTTTTATTTTCTTCATTTTTCTTTTTTTTTTAAACAAGAGGAGGCGTCCTGGCACACACCATAGGGTACTTACAAACATTTTATTGTAAATAATACTTATTTTGTCACGCTTTTTGTTTTTACAGGCACTGCTCTGTACCAACTATTCATAAATTGAAAAAGTAGAGGAGCAACTTTCTTCAGGCCCAGATATATCTAACATCTCCCATTTTGTGTTCCTTAGATTACATCTGCCACATGTTTCCAACTTTTGCATTTTTACATTTAGGGATTTAGCCGGGCGAAAGACTAGAACACTTTGGGGGAAAAGGGCTTATCTTGTGGCATGTCTTGGCTGAGATAACGCTCTTAATAGGGGGAACTAGACCTGTGCCAGACAATTGAGAGTAGCTCTAAGAAACCCCACAGTTCTCCCTCTCAGATGCTTTTTCAGCATCCAAGGTTAGAAACAGTGATGCAGTTGCACTCTTGTTGGTCTTATCAATCAAGTGTAAGATCCGACAAACATTGTCAAAAGTCATTCTCTCTATAATAAAGCCAGATTGAGCTGGGTGTAATAAATAAGCTATTACCAAGATACATGTCTTACAAGGT